>NC_061497.1:17164788-17860697 GCF_022539355.2 Hippoglossus stenolepis
CAAGGACAAGTGGTTCAGAAATGAGTTACTGGAACAAATACAGAATGTCTTTCTTCCTCTCTGTGTAACTATTGTAATGATATCAACCTTCGCTGTGTTGTAGCACTGGCAGTTGCCAAGTGCGAGTGTGAAAAAGAGGGAGGACAAAGAGAAATGAGAGAAAAAACCGAATCTGCACTGTGATTAAAACATTTAGTTTTTCAATTCTCTTCAGGCGTCATTAGTGTGAGGGACTGCAATCATCGGTAAAATAATCGTATATCTGCATTTTACTCTAGATAGACACAAGGCTTAAAATATAACGGAGCGTGTGAAATGTATATGGGTTTCGAGTAATAAAAGTAAAAACACATTTTGTGACACAACAGAGGTAATAGCTGTGAGAGGTGATCTAACAGCTGATCACCCAGACATTAGGTTCACTCCTCAGTGAAATAGAGTGTGTGCCCTGTGACCCTGAACGTCTCCTCCAGTCGTATCACTGTTTATTTGTAAGGTCAAAGTTAATTTGAGTATTGAGGATTTGTGCTCGAATAGGAATTTGGCTGCTCCTCCAAATGTCAGCGACCTATCACTATAATGGTTCCTACACGTTGACCGCATTGCCGTGTGCCATGTGGTGTTCTCTACTGTAGGTATGTACAGATAATCCGATACACAAGCTATTTTTGATAATGAAAACAGGACCGCTCGGCTTTTTCCTGGTCAAATCCTGCAGGGATCAGCTCCTCTTCTCTTTATCCACTGCTCTACATTCCGACCGACTTGACCAGTGACTGACGGATATATGGCCGGTGTTTAGGTGCGAATGTTCACATGTGGGGGCTGGGGAGCGGGAGCCGCTGTGTGTTTATGTGTGTTTAATACTGCGTGTTACACCATCGCCGTGCACTACCACTATGCTTTGCATGTGAGTTCATGTCTGTGGGTGTTGAGTGGGTGTACATACGCTCGTGGATGAATATTGCGAGGCGGTGGACATGGATTTCATGTAAATGTACTTTTTGAAATTGTGTATTTAAAGCAAGGCAATGAGATACCTCAAGATAGCCGCTGTTAGACGATTCACTTGTTGTTAAGGTGTTTTAAGAGAATAAGAAAATACACAATAAGTATTAATATGTGTAACATATAAGTAGAATCATGTGAAAGGTTGAATGAAACTACTTGACCAGCTGAAAGTAAAATATTTAAGAACATCCCCTAAATATTAAACTCCACTCTTAACTTCAAAAAAGCTCCAACTTGATGAACTTATTAATCTATAGCCACTAACTTGCTTTGTGACTTGATCCCCAGGGAACTGTAACATTTATAGTGACAACACCTCTTTGCCAAATCAACAAAATGATTAGGTCACTTAGTGATCCCCAAAGGAAGCATAGGAGAAAAATCCAAACAGAGCAGAAGTGACTTCTTGTAAATATAAAACAATTGCCCGGGGGAGAAGTAATTCTTTAGACCAAATATTGGATTTAAACATTGATTCTGACCGGAGCAGATGGAAGACATCTGTTGTATTATTAAAAGAGCTTTTCGAGATGCAAACCGCTGCAGCTTGATAAAGTAAGGTTTTAATTTGTTTAAAATGTGTGTAGGGAACACTGTGTGTCTGTGTGCGCTCCTGCAGGGGCCATTAATGATCCTCAGGTTTCATTATTGTGATGTGGAATAATGAAAGAATAATGAAAGAATGGCTCTCAGCAGATTACAGACCTCCACCAAGGATCAATAGTTCCCTTAGGTTCAATCAGGCTGCAACCTACTGTATTTGCACACACTTATACATATCATCAAGATTTATGAATTATGTCCTGGGAAATCAGTGAAAATGTCAGAAAACAAAGTGACAAATACTTGTATGATCCTTCCTGTAGTTTTTGTGCAATCTACCAACAACCAATCAACAGACAAATGGTCTGAGGTGAAAACATAAACCCGCCGTGTGGCTGCAAGTACGATGGTGCATGAAATCCTATGTCGACAGCGATGTTGCCGGAGCTTGAAATCCATTTCATTCATTCAGTCTAATTATAGGGACGCTGGGACGCCAGGACAAATGCATGAAAAATCAAAACTGTCCCAATTCAATCAGAGCGCTCCTTCACCCAGGCAGCGATCACTAATCTACCGGCACCTGTGGCTGGGCCCATAAATAAAGTTCCCTTCTTTCTATCACCCTCTCTTCTCCTTCATTTCCTCCCACGACTGCTTTATTTTCTCTTAATTTCCTGCACCACGCACTCCGCCACCCACTCACACACACACACACAAACACACACACACCATCAACAATGCACACAGCCCCCTCTCGCACTCACTGGTAAACAGCCCCTCCCCCTATGCACTGTCTATATTTGATTCATTAAAGGAACCATTAAACTTGTGCTGCTGCGAGCTTCCCGTTCCTGTTGAGGCTTTGCCCGACAGTCACAACAGGTCGTCGTGTTTTCAAATCGTGACGGAGGGACGGCTATTTCCAGTGATCCACCATTGTTTGGGTTTTTTTCGCTCTTTTTTTCTCCGTGTAAATGGAAAGTCTTCCCTCCTACATATTTGGTGAAAGCAGTCATTTTCCATGATGCATCCCTCCCACTCTCTCTTTCCCTCTGTGTAACTCTTTCTCTCATGCACACACAAAAACAAAACCACGCCGGCCCCTCGCATCCGTCCCTCCAATCTTCGCTGCACTAAAATGGACTGGGCCAGCTTTCTCAGCCCCCCCACTCCGCGTCAGTGTGGTGGCCGCCCTGCTGCTTGTGAGCCCGCCGTGATCTGCTGGATATTCCCTTAATCTATGGCTCTTACATAATCTGTAGCAACATCGTTCACAGAGCCACTGGCTGTCTCCTCGCGTCACTCTCTGTGGTTATCACACAGTTACAGGGCAGAATAGAGGACCAGGAGAGAGCGATGGATGATAGATACACCGTAGATGGATGGATGGATAAGACATTGTATAGAGTGGATTGCATGGATGTGAGGGCCATCATTTGCTGCAGATTACATGTGTGCATATATGTATACGTGCCTGTATGTGTTTGAGTGCGTGCTGCAGATTAAGTGTGGATGTGTGTCCTTGCGTGAGGACAAGCGTGGATAAAGTGGAGATTGTGTCGTTCCAGTGCGAGTGTGTAGTTACATTCAAGAAAAAAAATAGAGACGCCAAAGAGGGATGGTCAAGAGACGCTGTGTGAAGAGAGAATGGGGGGGTGCACAGGAAGAGCACAGCAGGAGGTTACGTAGATGAGGCAGAAAAAGAAGGATAATGTTAAATTTTGCATTTTTGCGTGTGTGCTTGAGGGGGAAGACAGGAAGGAGGGATGTGGGGTTTGTACGTATGTGATGTAAGCGAGATTATGGTTTTCTTTGGGCTGAGGCGGAGGATAAACGAGGTTTGCGTATTGTTTGCATTGCACACGCTGCACGTGGGATCGCAATGGGAAAGGAGAAGGGGAGCTGCAGAGGGAGGCAAGTCAGAAAGTCGAGAAGAATCACACACAAGTCACATAAACAGAATTTAAACCCCCTCGTCTGCTGAGTAATCAGTGCTCATAATACCACTGACACAGCCGGGTATGACCTTCACCACTCCTCCTGAGAGCCACAGAGCCGTCTCATTCATCGGAGCATGTGAAAGACTTCAGGACACAAGCAGTAGAAGACAAGAGAGTGATCTTCGAAAACAAACCCAGAGCGAACGGAGGCAAGATTTTAACCAATCGCAGAGTAAAAGAAAATGAACCACTGATTTATTAGATTCTTTTAATTTGAAATCAAAAAGATCATCAGGTGAATGTAACTATAAACTGGAACTTTAACATTCAAGCTGTGAGTTTAAAAATATAAAACCACATGAGATAAGAAATATTAAACCCTTCACATCTCTGCTTAATGAAAAAGATTCTGTTGCGTGGCTATCAGCTTTATTTGTGTTTTTATTAATATTTGTGTGTATTTTCATATTTCTTTCAATAAATAAAAACATTTAACTTTAGCTGTAGCTTCTATACGACAAGTGAGTGTGAAATATAACTGCATATCCCAAAAAATGATCTGTACACATCGAGAATCGCAGCCAAACTTCATTCCCAGGCTATCTACGTTCTGGCCACATTTTCTGTCAGTTTATTTTTAACCTCTCCCATTGCAGTGATGCATATTGTATCAAACATCACATTCCTCCTTTTGTGAGTCATAATTCAGCCAAACTGAAATCAATAATAAATCACACACGTTCTGCTGGAATCTCTTACAAGTGATTGCAGTGAAACCAGCAGCTTCATGTAAAACTTCATAAGTCATGATGCAATTTCATCAAAACCCAGATAAAAAAGAGTTTTTACTCATTGGCTGATGTGGCTGATCCATACAGGAAAGTAAAGATTGTTTAGTTCTTTATTTTCTTAAAGTTTAAACTTTCTACACATTCATTGTATTGTCAGGTTTTCATAAACTTTCCTAACAATACTATTAAGAGTACAGGAGCTTCTCAGCTTGTGGTTAAGAACTTTAACAGTCCCGCACTTTGAGGTTTGCATATGTTTGCGTATTGAGATAGAGGGAAAAGGACTGGACTGGCAAATGCTTGGTTTTCTCTATCAAGTTTGGGACAGTGAATCGGCAGCAGGAAAGAAAAAGTTAAATCAGTGGATCCCGGATTTTTCCTTTTTAGCTTGTTTCTGTTCCTATCATCCCTCTAAGTGAAGTAAATGAATTTAAACTGAATCGGTTGAACATTTGAATCTTCTCCTGGTTCCCTTTCTTAAATACACAGGTATTAAATGTTGCGTAACATTAATGCATGCTAAAACAAACAACGGGGGAACAGACTTACCGAGGAAACTTCTCCGTCGGTCCCCGTGGCCGCAGCCGGAGCCGCAGCCGCAGCCGCCGCCGCCTCCTGAGCCGCCACCTTCATAGCTGCGACCTTCCGCAGCTCCCTGTTGGCCTGCAGGGTGGAGAAGTAGTTGACGGCCGCGAACTCAATCAGGGCGGAGAAGACGAAGGCAAAGCAAACGGCGATGAACCAATCCATGGCTGTGGCGTAGGAAACTTTGGGGAGGGAGTGGCGGGCGCTGATACTGAGCGTCGTCATGGTCAAGACGGTGGTGATACCTGCAAACAGGGACAAGACAGAGGTGAGTTGTCAAAGGCAGTTTGTTGGTGGGAACTTCTTTTTCTCTCAAGTTAAATATACATATTATGTATACATACATTTTTTTGCAGAGAGTTAAATAATAAAATCAATAGCCTACAACATTTCTACGTATATAATTAAAATCTATAGCCCGAAGGTTGGCTCTCTCCAAATTTCACAAATATTCATTCCATTTCTTCATCACTACGAAGAGAACTCCCCATGAAACCACAACTTCTACATTAATTCATTTTACGTTTATTCTACATTTATATTTATGTGAGTTCAAACAAATAACATATAACCTGTGAATTATCTTTCTTTAGAGGCGCACATAGGCATCATTCGCCTGCAGTGTTTATGCTAACTTAGGCTTTTTGCCTCTTGGCTCTGAATTCATATTTAATGCTCAGACATGAGTGGTATCGATCGGATAAGCATATTCTCTGAAATCTTTTCCTCCTGTCACATCTCTGTTATGGGGCGGAAAAATATCAATGTCTTCTGAACATGGGGCTTAACGTTTGGGGATGTTGATATAATCTTTATGAATTAGCAGAACACAATTCTGCCACAATACTGCAAAGAATGAGCAGATAATACATGGATGGACCGTGGCTGTTTGCAGGACTAATACAGTCACTGGTGTGTGTGTGTGTGTGTGTGTGTGTGTGTGTGTGTGAGATTCTTTCAATCCTGATATACAGTATATATCTCAAGGCCTATAGGACCATTGGTCAATGAAAACCAGAGGCTTGATTGTGAGCGACCACTGCAATCAGCTTGATTAGGGCACACACTCTAGATGCACCACACACACACACACACACACACACACACACACACACACACACACACACACACACACACACACACACACCACACTGTGCAATCTTACCCCAAAGTTCCTCAACAAAGTTTACAGATACCTTTGCTAGCTCACGTTGAAATGTTTTTCAAATTCGTTCTTGTAGAGACATGAAATATAATTTGGACAATCAGTAGGCAAATCATTACGCTGCTTTGTGAATCCATGATAATAGGTAACGTGAATTGTCATAAAATATTAGTTTTTGCAAATCTACAATATTTTATTATTTTAGTGGCAAACAAAAGCTGCAGAATCTTCTTGGAAGTTACCAGTTCAGCCATTTTACCAAGAATCACCATTTGCCAATCAACGCCTGAGATCCTTTCAGCTTTGCACAGATTGTGGCAGTTGAAGCACTCGTGCTGCAGCTGCAGTGATACAAAGCTTCATCTGAGGACTTGGCGTGCACCAGAGTCGATCATTGACAAGTGTGTTGAAAGTTATCAAGTTAAAAATATCCTTTACAACATTGTGCATAAGCTGTTTATAGTCAGGGTGAGCTCTGTTTCTTGGTATATGTCGGGTGTCAGGACATTTCAGCTCTGCAAGGTTTGTCCAACTTCACTATGGAGGATGATAATCTGTCAATGAGCAGGCGGACTTCACCTCCGCACTGGCACACAGACAAAGATCAAATAGCTGTAAACTGTCCAGTACAGTAGAAGGAAACCACAAGTGAGGAATGATGAAGATTATCGAAGAAAGAAAGTTGTGGGTTGTATCGGGGGAGAGGTTTTTTGAACTTCTTGTTTAGCTGAAGTAAACTAAGCTTTTCAGACGTCTGTAAAAACTTCCTCCAAACTTCTGGCCATGGCAACAAACTGAAGCGCCGACGTCCGCACTCTCTTTGTTTAAAGACTCAAAGTAAAGAAAAGACTGAAGAAAGAAAAACACTGTTTAGATCCACGGCTGTTCACACCTTCTGTTAGTAGCTAGAGTGCTCCACAATATATTAAACATCTTTTTGTCTGTGTTGCTAAAATTCGTTCCTTATTAAGTCAGACAAAGATGCTGACAATCAACATCTCCTTTAATGGCCAATTAACAAAGTAGATATCTAATTCACTTTCATCAAGCTAAAGCATAAGGGGCCATTTAACACTGCTGCCCATGCTTTTACCAAATGTGCGCTGGAGCTGTGCACTTGCCATTAGGATCTCATGGGGGATTTAATGCACCCAGCAATATGTCAAAAGCATTTTCCACGCACCACTTTAGCAGTGAAAGTCAACGACTCTTAAACACAACCTCCTTCAAAAGACCCAACCAGTGCCGACTGTCTCAAGCCCAAGCAGAAGTTAAATGATTGCGTAGGGGAGGAGGGATGAAAAGCTGTCAGGGTGGGAGGGAGAAGCACGAGAAAGAGAAAAGAAAGAAAAGAAGGAACGAGTGTAGGAGGGAAGGGGGATGAAGTATAAAGACAGGATAGAAATGAAATGCTTGGGGCATTTATGTGCTTTTATAGGGAAAAAGCAAGGTACAAATTAGGCCACACTCAATTAAGTCTGTGAGACTTGTGCTCAAGGGACTTTGAGCTCTTAGAGAAGTTGTTGACAATCCAGCGCACAACATACAATGGCTTAATGTACTGTCAGGGTGGAGCACGTCCATATAGCTACTTCTCTCCTCTTCTCTTTTCTCCTCTCCTCTCCTCTTCTCCTCTCCTCTCCTCTTCTCCTCTCCTCTTCTCTCTTCTCCTCTCCTCCCGTCCTCAGCATTAATACAATTTAGTTAGATAATGGATTTCTACAACACATCCTGTAACTCCCAGGTACTTTAAGAGCACTCTCCCAAGACACTCTAAATTTAGACACAAACTATATCGCAGTTTGAATATGATGCTCGGCCGTTTTGTGATGACAAATCCAATCTGATTTTATCTATATTACCTCTTCTAAAATACCCAGCATCCCTGGCGTTCACCCAGAGCTCCTTTTCAACGACAGCCAATCCAGAAAATAAGCTGTTTTTTATCGTATACCCAATATTGAGTGAAATGGAAAGCAGCAGGACGAGTGAGGTTAATGAGTTGCCACAGATGTGCTTGCCACATGGGGGCCTCAACTTCCACGCTAACGCTAATGATTGGTATCTCTTCGCCGGAGAAGTGCGCAGGCTCGCCCGAGCGCTGGCTCCCTTCCAATCACAAGTGCAGACCACAGAACCTTAATCGACAAGGGCCAGCAGTGTCACTCTGATCAGCTGCAGCTTGTTGTAATTTAAAATGAGCGGAATCAAAAATGAAAAAGGATGGAAATGTTTTCAACGGCTTAATTTGCCCCATTTTTTCCCTCCTTTGTTTCGTCCCAGTCTTATTTGTCTACCTCTTTCCTCGTACCCTCTCTGTCTTTGTTCAGTGTCTCTCACACTCTCCGCTCCTGAGGCTAGAGCTTGGTGGCAACTGTAGCGTGATGTAATGTGAGCAAGCGGAACCTGTGAGTGCTCGGAAGAGGGCCAAGTAAACATCCTCCCCCTCTCGGCCCTTCCATGACCAATTTCAAAAAGGACATTTATTCCCAATTAATTCAGCTCCACCACAGTGGAGGAGGAATGGAGATAATGAGGAGAGGTTAAAACATACGGTGATGACTGAGTCGGTCTTTGTTTTTCCTGCAGGAGACTGTATTTTAGGGGCCAATCTGTGTGGTTTTAAACCAATCAGCGTGCAGAAAATGCAGAACTACTTTAAGTTTCCCAAGCTGGAGTCACCGTGAGGTCAAGCAGTGGGTGGGGAGTCGATAAATAGAGATATATTTTATTCACATTTTGGATACATGCAGTAAAGAAAGTTGAATTTAAAGAGCTAAAAAAATGTTGAGCACAAAGACTTGTGCAACTTGTAAAACTCTCGGGCTAGACACTTTGTGGTAATGGGTTGTGTAACACAGTTTTGAACATTCTTGTTCTGTTTAGTGAACCGACTTGATTTCCCCCACACTATGCTACTCTTTTAGGTGATTGCAATCATGCAAAACGGCAACTGAAAAGACCGTTTTGTTGCAATTACCATTTCACCAGTAATGCACTGTGCAGTGCGTGTTCTCGTCCTCGCTTTGCACTTGAGCATTTTGAGAATAGGCCTGTAACTTGCAATGGTATTTATAGAACATTATGAGTACAGTGAGTTTAAAGAGAACTTACCGAACACAGTCCGAGCTGGAACTGATTCCTTGTTAATCCAGAAGGAGACTTGGGCCAAGATGACGGTCATGATACAGGGAATGTAGGTCTGGATCAGGAAGAAGCCCATCTTCCTTTGTAGGTGGAAGTGGACCGTCATGATGACATATTCACCTGAGACAGAAAACAACGAAGACATGTGATCAAACATCAGAAAATAGAAGGACTGGCCCCAAACCTTTTTTTAAATGATGCTGATTAATTTGTAACTGTAAAAATATTACAATAATTTTAGTTATGTGTTCAAAACTTCACGTCTTTTTTTTAGTTCAAATATTTTATAATAAAAGTCATCGTATCACATAACCTCAGGGAAACCTGAAACCAGTCAATGGTGTGCACAATATCATCACAACAGCAAATCTCACATGTAGCACGAGCGTGAGAACGTTATTGTCTCATTAAATTCTGCACATTGGAACTGCACATAACTTCCTGGGGTGTTTTCTCACCTGTATTGGACTTGAGCCTCTCGCTTGACACCGTCTGACCAATCAGGTCGTACTGCAGCAGGCTGGAGGATTCCTGTGGCACCTCGACGGAGGAGAGAGGACCTTTCTTCCACGTGTACACGATCTCACTGATGGGGTAAGCATCTAGACGGGCGGATGAAGAACTGTGTTAATCTAATTTCATTAAAGAGTTTGGTCTTTATTTCTTATATTCACAGGTGCAGAAAACCTATGCATTCAATTGATTCAATCATTACATTCACTCTTTTGTTGGTCTGGTTCTCTTAATATACATCGAAGGACCTGGCAAAGGATTTGTTGGTAACACCGGATAACACATCCCACTTCTAACTGTGGAATTAAGGAGGAAGTAGGGGAGCATTAAATTACAGCCCCCATAACCTACTCTTACCGTATAATTGAAAAAATAACAATTACTAGGTTACTCCTCCATCATTGAAGGTAAGCTACTGTTGATCTACTTTTGCTGGTTTGTTAAATTATTACATTCATTTCTTTCTCATTCTTCCTCCTCAGGTGAGATAAGAAACTTTCTATAATGATGCACTTGAGGACGGTTTGTTTGTTTTTGACTCCAGGGGACGTGCACCTTCAGTCGATTATGCATGGCAGGGTCACATCTTCACATGCACTTACTTATTCCTTGACTTGTGTTTATTTCATATCATACAATGAAGTCTGGATAATAAATCTATACAGTGTGCATCTCATTATCTTACCTTTGTATATACCATATTAATGATAAGGTATGTTAGCTGCAATACTCTGCTTACACACTATATGAGCTAAGTTGTTTTCACCATCTTTTCCCAATGCAGCTCCCTGTAGAAATCTAGTATTTACATAAACACTTCAGACTTTAATTAATTTATCCCTTCCACTAACACGCCCAGTTGTTTTTCCCCCTGTTCCCCCATGGTTTCCTTCTACTGTACTGGGCTGGTTCCTATTGTATTTGTACCTGATTCATCCAACACTGTAAATCCGTGGATCGTATTACGAAGTGTCATCGCATTGTGTTTATTTTAATTTAAATTTTTTTTAACAGTTCATCTAATGCACCCCGTGTGACACTTCAAATTAAAATCTTCCGACATCCTGTCAGGCAGTCAGTTAGGCAGTGACAGCGTGATCATTTGATATTGACACCATCTGTCAGAGCAGTGAGGCCGAAGAGAGAGAAAACAAACTCACAACTCCCAAACTTGAGCGGGCAGGCATGGCCGTCCATCGGGAAGTTCATCAGACGCATCGGGCACTCTGCATTTATAGTTAATCTGTCAGAATAGATACGGGTTGAAAGACATGTTTGATTCATATTTGATTCACTGTTACTGCATTGGCTAAGAAATGAATGTTTTAAACTGGATTCAGGCGCTGTGGCACAATGGCGGACACATTGTGCCACTAAACCAGAGACTAAAACCAGAGAAATGAATGTGAAGATTAGAAAGATTTATATGTAAAGATGAATATTTAATGGTTTGTCTTGTTATACTTGTTTCTGAAAGGAAACTCAGCACCTCTTGCAAAAGGTAACTAAATACACAAGTTAGGAATAAGGATTAAACAAAGCTGAACTAAATCAAATGTTTTAAAGCAAAGTAATTTAATCTATTAATCTAATTATTTGAGAGAAAAAACTGATTCTGTGCCATCAGTAACTCCGGGGACGTTGTTTTCCGTCCTAAATATGTCCTTTTGGAACAAAGCTGGAGTCATGTTTGTTTGAATTGCTTTCCAGGCCTGTTTTTTTCAGATGGCACATATCTTAGTTTTTTTGGGGAATGGCCCTCCTCATTTCTTTTAATGTCTTGTTTGTTTGATTTGCTATCCAGGTCTGTGCTCTGTTCCGGTGTTGGCTGGGTTTGGAGCTCACTGTCCAGCACTGTTACCTCATGGTGTACAGGATAGTTCCGTTCTGCATGATGCGGAACAGCTTGTTGGGGGTGGTCATGTTGTGAGAGATCGACCTCTTGCCATTCCGGAAAAAGGTGTCCGGCGTCCAGATCTTGCTGACCATCAGGTTGTTGAGCCGCAGGATCTCAATGGGACCCTCAAATTTTAGCCGCTCGTCGATCCACGTCTGACGAAAGAACACGTCCATGGTGTATTCCTGGAGGGAGGAAGGATTTGTTTACCACTATTTGAACCACTCCTACCACTGGTGCTGCTCCTGCCGTTACTAGCTCCACTACCCCCAGAGCGAATGGCAGATGGGTTTGTGAGCCATGGTTTCGCTGGAACCTGCTGGATAGAGCACTGGCAATGTGATGAGGGTTTTTTTTTCCCTTCTATTTCTGGAAGGCTCTATCATTGCTGCCAGTACTAGGGGAATTTAAAAGTTAGGTTTGTGCATTTTACAATAAAGAAATTTAACTTAATTTTAGGGCTAGGGATTTTTTGGATATTATGTGGGAGACAGACCTCTTCATAATAGCAATAAGATCATGTGTATAAAGTTTATTAAGTTCCTTCAAAAGATGATGCAATTTAAACTGAAGCCCAAGCATAAGATATATTTTTCTTCTATGTTTTTATTTTTTATCTTATTATATGAACTACCAGGTCTAGAAATGAACCGACTGAATCATCTGATTGAGGTTGTAGTCGTTAAATATGAATGTAGATTACTTCACGTACAGAGTCAGCATATAGTCAACAATACCATCCTGGATGCTTTTAGATGAAATGGATGCCCCTGCTGCTCTTAAGAGCCTTTCGCACGCCTCTCTATAGAACGGCCACCAGCGTATCACATGGCCGTTCAAGTAGGCTTTAGATGCAATGAAACAGTATCTAAAGCCTAAAGCCTAAACAGTGTTGAGTACAACAGACATACAGAGTTCAGCCTATCCCATGACAGGAGTGGTCGGCCTGTCCTATCCCAACATCAGCCAGATCTCTCCCTCTCTCCCTCTCAGACGGGAGGGGGATTGTCAGCCAGATTAAAGTCCTAAGCTGCACTAATGACATCCTGCCCAAATGCTGGAATAATGAAGGCTAGGGTGACTTGAAGCTATATGAATTGAATCGCAGGGGAATCTGTACATAATGTCTTAAGTGTGTTGACGCGGTGACGCTGACTCTATAAACCAGTATTATAAAATCAAATGTTTGTACAGTATGTGCACATCAGTTTAGCCTTTGCATCCCGTATCAGTCTCAGAGGTCAGAGGGGCTTACGTACCATCTCGACATCTGACACTGGTCCAAAGCTGGTGACAAAGATGTCAGTTTTAACCTCTGTGACTGGACCTACAGCAGAGAGAGGAATGGTTGCTTTGGCACAGAAACAAAACACAACTTTGGATAGAGCGTGTTATCATCTAAAATCAGGCATTATTATATTTTATAAAAAATAAATACATATAAAGCAGTTAAAGCTATATTTAATGTGTGGCTCATACACAAAGAAAGATGCCACTGCAAATCAAATTCATTTACAAACCTAAAAAGAGCATGACAGTGACAATAAGTAGCATTTTTTTTGTTCACTTGTAATTGTGTCATAATTGTGTTAGAAAAAAAACATTTAATTATAGCAGCACAGAAACCAAATGGACAATGACGCACACAAGTGCTGGAGTCAAACTTTATCTACCAAAAAAAAAAAGGAAGCTCTATTCAATCATGCATGAGGCAACATTACATAAATAGTGACATGACTCGGTCATTAGCATACCTCCAAATCCAGGTCGCAGTCTGTTGTCATAGCCATCCAATAATCTGTCCAATATACGCGTGATGTTATCCAAATAGATGCTGGGGTCCCTGATTTGACTCCCCCAAACACCGCTCGCACTAAAAAGTACAAAACGCACCGATGGAGAAAATCATGTCAACACACAAGAAAACAGTTACAGAAAAAAAACACAGAGTTTCTCCAGCGCACATTCATCCACGGTCGTTTGGTTCGCCGTGCGTAAAAAGTGAGGAGAACATGCAGGGAGAAGAGTTGCCTTCTACTCACCATGACAGGAAGAAGCAAGTTAAAATGAAAGCCATGCCTCGCAAACACCCCACCACGAGAAATCCCTGGTCAACTTTTAAAATCAGCATGGTCCATCATTTAAAAAGCATGATTGGAGGCGAGTGTCGCTCTTCTTTTGAGTTGTGTGAACCGTGCGAGGGTATCGCGCCAGTCCAGCACGACTTGACTTCCCCCTCTAGTGCGGTTGCGCCCGCCTCAGCCTGAATCCGCTCAGTTGGAGAAAAAAAAAAAACCTGAAGAGTTTTTAAGAGAGTGAAGAGGAGGGACGAGGGGGGACATCCACATTAAGCGAGGAAGGCTTTTTTATTTTTAACATGCACAATGGTCTCTCGTGTCTCATATTGGGAAAGAAAATGTTTGTGCTTGATGGAAATATTGACGGTGACTGTGCGTGTTTGATGAAGAAGGTTGGACGGGAGAAGCGACGGAGAGGAAGAGAAGCAGGGAGGGGAGGAGGGGAGGAGGGGAGGAAGCCTGTGCAAATACAGTAACATCACATCAATGGACTGTGGTGACACTTTGAATGCAGTGTACTTTTTTAAATGATTTCAGCCATGTCACCTTTGTTTGAAGTGTGTGTGTGTGTGTGTGTGTGTGTGTGTGTGTGTGTGTGTGTGTGTGTGTGTGTGTGGACAGAGAGAGAGAGAGAGAGAGAGAGAGAGAGAGAGAGAGAGAGAGAGAGAGAGAGAGAGAGAGGGAGAACAGTGATTGGCCATGCAGAGACAGAAAATTGCTACTAGAGATAGCACATGATGAACTGTGATTCATATAGTGGTTGAGTGGAGTGGGCGGTAGATACATTTAGTGCAACTTCAAACTCACAATATCTATAGAGCGAGAGCTAGGGGGACACCACACTGTCAAAAGTCAGCTGTATCCCCACCGACACCAGTTTTTTCTCTGTTGCACAAACACAATTGGAGCAATTGCATCATTTTCACCCGGTGCTCATTAGAGCCGAGCTCGCACAGTGGCACATCCTAACAGTGTGCCTCAACTAACGGGTTGCGACACTGAGCCAGAGCAAATGTTAAACCTTGTCAGCCAAGTGCAAAAGTGGATTTGCTTTTCAGCTGCTGTGGTTTAAAGGTTGGGGAGGAAAAAACTGCTCCCATGTTCAATTATCAGCCGAGGAAAAGGTTGGCGGACAAATGAGAGAACGAAGCACATAGCAGGAGGGTTCTTTTGACTGTGTCACCCTTTGTGACTTAAAAGATAATTTTAACTCTTGTGCTAAGGACAACGCACCGTACCCCAGCTTGACCTTTAAGCTAGAAAAATAAATAAAAAACTAACTATTAATGTAATAGGGAAGAAGAATCATGGATCCAGTGTTTTCTGGCGTTCCAACTTCAGTGGGCGTTGTCTCTTTGTTATGTCTCCATTGATCAATGAACTTTATTCCAGCACAGCATTACTTTTTCATTATAAGTGGTATCATAGTCACGTTATCAATAATTCATGCGAGGGAAAGAATATAGGATATTCTTCTGACAGCATTAAAATGTGAAGACTGATACAACCCATAAACTCTGTTTTCTACTCAAAACACAAGTTATATAATGATCTCAAAACCACGAGTCAAATCGCGGATCGCTTTAACTTCATTGCGATTCTCGTTGGTTTTTTCGCTGTCGCGTGGCAGATTTATCTCTAAAATCACAGCCAACACAGCAGATTCGCCAAAGTTTACATAAGGTAACCGGAATCTGTGTTTTTCTCATGTTCGACACAAGCAGAAGAACATATGTATTCCTCTGAGAAGTCAGTGGAATCGGATGTTATGGTGCAACACTACAGAGGAGCTGGACGCTGTGGCCTGTTGTTCAGGGACTAAAAAGTTACATGAATCCTTGCTGGGTGTGTTGGGGATTGGACCCAAAGACCGTTTGATATTTTTCTTCTTCCTCTGTATTCTCAGCTCGCCGTCCGGGTAGTGGAGGCAGTAGCGGTAGTAGGAGTACAAGTGGCAGGTGTAACATTATCTTAATAGCAGTGTCGTGGGAATAGTGGAAGTGGTAGACACAGTAGTAGCAGTTGCAAAAAAAAGTATCATCGTGTTGTAAACATGTTCCTGTGAAAAAATATTTTCACATTACATCATCTGATATTTGACCTTAATGCTGTGATCAACTTGATCTCGTCAACCGCGAGGTCAACTCATCTGACCGACCACGGTGCACTGACCATGAAAGGCCCCTGACCCGATTCACTTAGCAGGCCACTGGCCGAGGATGAGCCACGACAGGAATGAACCTATTCCGTTCATCACTGGTACAAATGTGCTTAGCATGCTATGCAATGGCACACACACACACACACACACACACACACACACACACACACACACACACACACACACACACACACACACACACACACACACACACACACACACACACACATGCGAGTAGAGGCACACACACACGTCCACAGAGTCACATGGCACAAACAGGAGTCATTAATCCACCTCTATAGCTGGAGTCTTTGAGAATAAAGGCACGGACGCACCTAAACGTTATTTAACTCTGCTATTTAGGCAGATCACCCACAAGAGTCCGTACAGCATTTAATGAAGCAACATTATCCTCTACTTTTCTTTAAATTAAACATGACTTATTAGTATGCACTTGCATACATCTTCCTGTGCACACGTCTGTCTGTTTACCCAGTGTCAGTTTAGTTGAGTATTGTCCTCCATGTACAGGTTTGCAGGCTGATTAATTGTCTGACAGGCTGGCTAAATGGCCAGTTGATAAAAATCCCCTGAATGGCTGGATGACTGACTGACTGACTGACTTATAGACAGCTATTAAAATGTAATGCCCGTCTTCCTGACTGGATCACTGTCTTTCCTGTACACCGAGCCTTGAAGGAAGCCAGCTCCTCGGTCTCCCAGCCAATAAGTACAGCACAGAGCCCAGAAGCAGATGGCTGCACTGGCTCAAGCCGGAGCTATGTAAATGCCAATGATTATATGAGAGAGATATTAATCCTGCAACCTGAAAGTCAGTGGAGATGACGCCCGGCTCAGGTGACTCGTTTCAACCCCCTTAATGATTTTCCTGCCACAGCCAACATGTTCCAACATCTCATTCTCTACCCAGCTCATACCTGCTCTGTAATTGGTCATTAGGTTTTTAAAGCCCATGTCAAGTGAACAATGTTAAATTATGGGGGGCCATTATATCTAATAGACAATATTTCCACAAAATATAATCGCTGAGCCATTCATTAGGCTTAAGGTCTGAAAAGAGATGAAAAGGCGCGGTGATTGTGATGGATCACAATTAGGTATGCTTCGCTCCGTGAGAACAATACACCTCGTATTCCAGGATGGGTAGCAATTCAATTACGTCAATTCAGGAAGCACAATTACTTTGGGAAGATAAGGGAACATACTTCGAAATACAATGTCCTTTGACGGAGGGGAGAGACTTCAGAAGGAGTTTGTTAATTAGTTCCTTATTCAACAAAATGGGGATTTAATTAAACATTTCATGATATGTAACTCTGGGTTTGATTCCACGCAACACATATTGCAGCCTCGTAGGCGGCTGGTTGCGGAGCTTGCACATTTGCCGTAAGAAACTTTCCAAAACTCGCTGACCTTTCGAGGGGAGAGGAGCTGCAGACGGCAGTTGTGTGTGGTGTGTTGTGATCTGTGGTAGTAATTCACGTTTTTCTTTGGGAAACACTGGACTGTCACTGACACATTGAGCCTGATGGGAGAAGAAGAATTAGGTGCAGAAGCAGAATGTTTTATTGTGCAACCCCCTCCACCACTGAAGTACTGCACACGAGTCAAAGTTAAAATACTCGTACTAGTACCTCTTACCCACTGCGGCACTTCATCGCTTATTATTAACACCACAAAAAAAATAAGCATTGTCTAAACTCATTTCTGGCCACACCACAGTGCTTCTATAAATACACAATATCTCCCACGTGAGATAGACCCACTGTACTTCATGAGCCTCACCATGTGGTATCTATGGTAACCAGTTACAGTGTGTGTGTGTGTGTGTGTGTGTGTGTGTGTGTGTGTGTGTGTGTGTGTGTGTGTGTGTGTGTGTGTGTGTGTGTGTGTGTGTGTATTTCTGCACTATTCAGAACTGTCTTTACAGGAATAGAAAGGTGAGGAGTTTCTGGTCAGCGCTTCGACAAGTGACTTTATCCCAGTCACATGGTGGGTTTGGGGTAAAGTAAGGATTAAGTTTGGGGGTATAGTGTAAATTCAGGTTAGCTGGTATGTGTGGGTCATGAAATGTAGGGATTCTATTTTAGTAGCGGTAGAGGGTGTATATGTTAGAAAATATGCTTGTTGGAGGTTGGGGTTGTTTATATGCATCCGTTAGTGATTGGATGAACGTAAAGCATGCACTTGTAAATGTGTCTGTGTCAGTAACCTGATTACTTGAGACCCACATCGAACTTAGCGATTTCAAAACTTTTGTAAAGTTTGTGATTTGAAAGTCTTTCTCCCTCCCTCTCCATCCCCCACATCCACACATGCAAAACACTGTAACCACACAGCCGTACTTTAAAATCTCTCCTCCTCAGACATGATGTGCTGCACCACCTCTAGTGGATTCGATGTCAGGGAAAAAAGAAAAAAAAAACGAGATTCCTCTGCAGTTTCCATGGATACCAAACCATATCATAGTAAGGTAAAATAAATGTTGATTATGAGAAAAGAGTTGTGCTCGCTGCCTCGGCTGACCTCTCGCCTGACTGCAGCCAAAAGCTTCGCAATGAACTGTGCTGAACAACTGCCAACCGCCTGCAGAGAGAAAAAAAACAGGAAGTCAATCAAAAAGAAACAAACAACTTTATTGCCTCAAGGGCTATGTTTGAACAGTAAATGGGGTAGAGCGGGTTGTCCACTAATCAGTAGGTCGGTGGTTGGATCCCCAACTTCTACATGTTGAAGGGTCCTCAGGCAAGACACTGAGACAATGAGTGCTTTCTTTCTCTCTCTCTCTCTCTCTCTCTCTCTCTCTCTCTCTCTCTCTCTCTCTCTCTCTCTATATATATATATATATATATATATATATATACCGAGCACTGAGATAGAGCACTCTATCACATCCTGTTCACTTACTGATGGAACAGGCATGGCAGTGTATGAATGTGTGTGCGAACGGGTGATTGTGAGTACAGCAGTGAGATTATAGTCGTCATTAAGACAACATAAGCAATAAATAAATGCTTTCCATTTATCTTTTATCCAAATTACACCAAACAGTCAACACAGACCACTGAAACCCTCTTTAGTTTATTTATTAATTTGCATGTGTAGGGTATACTGTATGTGAACTAACACAAATCCCCTACGCACATAATGGGAGCAGATGAAAACAAACATGTTAGTAGCGAATCAATTTGTGCTGCAATTTTATTTTGGTTACTGCCTCAGCTCACATAGAATACTGCCGACAAAAACAGCAGGGAAAGTTAAGCAGCCGAAAAAACTGCCAACAGCCCGCAGTGAAATACAAACAAGACACAACACAAGCTGAAATGAACAATGATAACAACTCTACGATAAGGACTCTGCCTTTAACAGTTAATATATTTACTGGAATTTGGTGCGGGGGCTAAGGATATTTTTAAATATATACGTATATAGAACGTGTATGTTTATTTGTGACTTGTGCTCCAATATTTAAATACTGCACATGCATCCCATTCATTTAAGTCTGTTTGTACATGCAACACATCTAGAATGTGTTTATGTAAAAAATGTGTTTCCTAAATATATTATATACACACCTATCAAACAGTAAACTGCCAGAACGTACATTTATCCTAAGAGACCACTCCTCACTTAAATGCTTTTTCTTTCAGTGCGTATGTCTTATATAATACAGATGCTAAATTCATGCACACTCTTTCAAACATTACTTTGCTATACTGTCATATTTCTTCTTCTACACATGTAGTAATAGAGAGTTAGTATTTAGTCTCTATGCTAACTTCTTGTAGCTATGGGAAAAAAACATCAATATCAAGTCAAAGTCAGCAGGTGTGGGGTGGAACTTGGCTGACTGTCTTCAAACTGACTTGATCCGATTAAGCTTGACCTGGTCTAACCAGCGGGTTGTCAAGGTTACAGTACACCCCCCTTAACTTCTAGTTAAAAAATTAATTTGTTATATTTGTCATATTGCACCACTGTTCTGCTGGTTGGGCTTAAATAGAAGAACAAACACATTGAGAAAAGAGTTTTGAACTAAATGTCGAGTAAAAAGTGAAAAGTTTGAGAGTAGGTCTTAGTTTTTAATGGCCGTCACAGGATCTATTGTATGAGAGTAAGGCCTCTTTATCTGAATTGCTGACATCCCATGCTGAAACCAAAGTGACTCTTTGAGTGCAGGTCTCGCTGTGTTACAGCCGCTCTTGATCTTTGTAATCCGCAGGTGGCACAGTGGAATGGCAACACCAGAGGCCAACTGCTGTGTCATCATCCTGTGTCACCGACTAAATCATCACTTCTGACGCCAAGACACCAAAAGAGGGGCTTCTGGCGGAGGCCCTCAAATAATCCTCCTATCCTTCCCTCCTTCGTTCCACCCGTTCCAACTGGGGCTAAAGCTGACACTCACCCCGGCCCCCTGTCAGCAGCTCTGGCAGTGATGATCAACGTCTGTCAGGGGTTACATCGAACGACGGAGAGCGAGAGAGATGAGGCGCGAGAGCGTGTGGACGCGGGCGAGGAACCGACCAACTATCTGCAGCTACGGGCCGAGAAGGACACCGCGACTTTGAAGATAGCAGGTGGCGCCTCCGCTGGTAGAGGGAGAGTAATGAGGCATAGAGGTTGGTTGATGGACTTGTGCTTGTCCAGCTTACACCTCAGAGGTCACCACCACCACCGACGTGATGCTTTTAATGGGACAGGTGGAGATCCATGGCCGGCAGCAGCCCTCTGGTGGTGCCAGGACTTGTGTCCTATCCAGGGCCAACGAATTTCAAACTGATGAAAGGTTGTTCTGCCTTGAGTAAGTGAGCAGTGACAGATGGATTGCCACACTGGTAGATAACATAGTGATCTATGAGGGATGGGGAGAAATTCAAGAACGGAAATTGGTGGAAAGTGTCGGACCATCAAGGCCTCTTCGCAGGAAGAAAAAAGTATAATGGTGGTGTCTGGATTGGATGATTGATAAACGATTTGTCACTAATAAAAAAAAAATATGGAGGAATCGGGAAACTCTGCTTCTTTTTGAAAAGACGAATGAGAGATTATATATTAACCAGCGGAATTGAACTATCTAGGCTACACTTACTGACCTGAGCACTGACCTGAAGGTGCTAAACATATATTTTATTAATTTCATCTTTTATGTTGAGGATTCTGCATGAAAAATAAATTTCTGGATATCTGGATATATTCGCTGATCTTTGGGCATATGTCAAGTATAGCAACATTTTAATCAAATTCTAAATTCTGTTTTACATTGTGTAGTTTTATCTTTGAATGTTTCTCATTCAAATTTAATTTCCTCAGATTTGACCAAAGGACGCTTCTTTGCAATGGAGCATTTTTATGTCGTTGTATTGAGACAAAAATCTGTCCTTCACTACTTCACAACTCTAAGTATTTAGTACAAGTATTTCCTTCCCCAGTAATAAATAAATAAATAAATATATTAATTATATCAATCGTTTACCTCATCAACTATAAATACACTTTCCTGGTCATCAGTGTTGGGGTTCTTGAATTCTCATTGACATAAATATTCTCCTTGTCAATAATTAGAAAGGCCACAATTCTAATGTGCCTTTCCCAGACCTTTAACAGAGCCCTCCTGTTAAGTTAAGGAGCTCTAATCAGCGATGTCAGTGCTGTAATTGCAGTACACATAAAAGAGAAATACTGAGAGGCGTTTTAATTACAGGGAAAGACAGAGGGCATTTATTTCTTTTTTATTTCTAGCTGACAAATTGTGTTTGATTATACCATAAATGTTATGTAAATGGCCGGTCAGAAGTTTTTGAACACCTCAGTTTTAGTGATATGTATTGAGTGGGATGTTTCTGAAATTGAGACACAGAGCAATTAAATACAATCCTTGCACTCGCAGGATGTTTTACTTTTACCATCTGCCCAGTTCATCCCAAACCGGCTGCAGGGGGTTATGGTTTGGATAGTGTGCTGTTTCTTCCATCATTTGAAGCCACAGGCTGGTTCTTTTCTCCTATTGCTTTGTGTCATTATCTTGCTTTATGATGAACCACTGACAAGCCAGCCCATCTTCTGCTGTTGCTCGTCTTTTTCTCAGCGATCTGACAGAAATATACAGTATCCTGCAGTAACAGTGTTGTGCTCCGATTGCATCAGAGCGGGTGCAAATAGACAGTTTGAACGTCAGCACCTTTAGGAACCGTTTGCATCAACTTTCAAAGCTTCATTTACGGCTGCAGGAAGGGACCGAGACAAATTTACATTCTTGTCTATTTTTAGGGGACATTTCACTTTATTGCAGGACTTTGAAATTACTGAACCATTAATCTTTTTATAAAAAAAAGCAAAATTTAGAGTGCTGTAAAAAATGTATTCAGTAGATTTAAGCATTTGTTAGTTATTTTTGATTTGACAGTGATTTGAGTACGAAATCAACAAATTTGATGGATGGATGGATGGAAAGGTAGCTGTATATATATGTAGATAGATAGATAGATAGATAGATAGATAGATAGATAGATAGATAGATAGATAGATAGATAGATAGATAGATAGATAGATAGATAGATAGATAGATAGATAGATAGATAGATAGATAGATAGATAGATAGATAGATAGATAGATGGATGGATGGATGGATGGATGGATGGATGGATGGATGGATGGATGGATGGATGGATAGATAGATAGAACTCCCTGGGGCCATTTCAAAGTCACATTCATGACAGTACGAGCATGAAATGATGCCACTCTATTTTGGCCATGAGCTTTGGCACACTGCCGCTGCGTCTCCACAGGGCTGGATGGATATCAGACAGTCGATCCATGGGAGGCGTTACCTGCTGAGACCAGACCAGGTGCAAACTCCACAGTAAGACCACAAGCTGTAGAGGTTTATTAAGCACTGCTTAGTAATCCGCCCTTACATCCCTCTGGACATGCCTGAAATGTGTGAATAACTAGGAGCTGATTGCGTTGGCTTTATTAGTATAACAGCAGCTTCATGAGATTTAATTGAGGACAAACAATTCTTAAATGAGACATGTAATTGGTACAGGGAGAATTATACACAAACCACTTTACATGGATAGGCACCCCCATCACATCGAATCCGACTCGTTGTGTGACAGTGAATGCCAGCGTTTCTGTGTTTCTTCATATCGTGTATTGCAAAAACAAATGTCGATGTCATCGCAGACAATGGACTGAGATGTTTTATCTGTGTACTCAGGAACACTCACACCCACACACACACACACACACACACACACACACACACACACACACACACACACACACACAAATAAAGCGATCACGAGCCTGCTCCCCACACATGCACATTTTCCATTAACTTTCATCTTGCCAAGATGCCAGCAAACAAACCCCTGTTTACTGACATGAAATGACACAAATGCAATTTTTTTTCTTCTTCCAAACAGACTTAGTGGACATCCTGTTATATTCATAAGCACAGAACAACCTGAATATTGCACCGGCCAAAATGCATTTACAGAGAGACTCAGAGAGGCAGTTATTATGTTCCTCTTAGTGCAAAGATGCAGAAAGACATAGGGCGGATTGTGGAGAGGGAAGAGGAAAGCTGCCAGAGCCCTTTTGGGAATGTTAAACAATGCAGTAAATCAAGCATTAAGAACAGCAGGGCAGGTCAAAATATTTGTTTGCTTGACTCAGTGCCAGTTTCAGAAGGATGTCAACATCCACCCACTGACATTGAAGGGTTACAATGCTCTCGACTTGCTGTGTTGCGATTGGCGAAGCATTGGTGTGGCTCCACCATCTGTTTGCACTCTGATGGAGTAAGATATTAAAAATCCACAACAAAGCCACGGTTTTTAAAAAACACTGATTTATTGTGACGGCGTCCTTCATGTGCCACACGACTAAACCTGTGCGTTACTTAAATAGATTGCCTTTTCAAGTCAGTCACTAAAAATCTGCGCCGCATGCAGAGCAGCTATCGTGAGTATGATTCTCATGGCAGCACCCCCTTTTTTTTGGGAGATGATTACATAATTGATATAAGATAAGCTGGCAGGCCCATTAGGAATAGATATAGCAAATGTCACGAATGCTATGCACGGGTGCTGATCCCAGTGCGTGCCCCGGAGCAGGCGCAGGCTCAGGAACCCACCAGAGTTCTCGGTGTTGCACAACAGTAGGTGACCAGGTATCACAACAAGTACTCAACACACATCCTGTTCATCTGTGTGCACGCTATATTGAATTAAATTAAATCTGTGCTCTTATCTTATAGGTTTCATTCAAATTGTATACAGGATGTTAACTAATTTCAACAAATGCCTGATAAATAATTTAGGTATTACATATAAATTCAATGGAAGGGAAAAAGCGCTGCAAACACAATTAAAAATGTAGTTTAGCTCTCAAGTAATTCAGTTTGAATCTTTGCTAGAATGGCTCAGTAGATCACAAACCTCCGCCAAGGCCCCACAGTCCCTTCTGAAACCACATTTAAATTTACTAGATCCAGATTTTCATAGGGATCTGCACCAAACTGCACTCACTCATATCATCACATTATCAATCCCCTAAACATACCAAATGTGTTCCCTCAAGATGCATGAATTATTCTCTGAGAAATCAATGAAAATGTGGAAAACACCGTATCTCGCAATGTTTAAGAAAATAAAATAAGAAACCCTGGATCTGCCCCAAATTTTCACGGGTTCTTCCCTGACCCCCAGGTTTCATAGAAATCGGTTGAGGAGTTATTATGTAATAATGCTAAATAACAAAAGAGTAAACAAACAAACTAAACATACTGATGAAAACATAATCTCTTTGGTGGAGGTAAATAAAATAAATGTGTGAGATCAGGTTTAAATGTCAACTGTCCGCTACACTAAAGGGTTTATGTCATGACCCGTTTTAATATGTGAGTCCTCTGTGTTTTGTTGGGGCCAAACAATCTGTGCAGGTGCCACGATTTCAATTTATAAAACCATTTCATTTATCAGAGAAAACAAACTGAGAAAAACAAATTCTAGGTATTAATACGCGAGAAAATGTATTTCAATAACTTTTAATTGTTTTTTGACAGTTGCGTGGGTGATAAAGTAAATTAAAATCCAGAAATATTCAGCACCTAAACCAATCATTGACTCTCAGTAATTTCATATCAACCCCCTGCTGATAAATTACCAATTTGTGTTCGGGAATCTTAATCACAGCGCCCCCATCAGGTCAAACGCGGTATGTAATGTTTTAATAATAGAATACATCTCAATTTTTACTGTCAAAAAAATCAATAAAATATGTCTAATCGTTTTTTTGTTTGCTTTTACAGTTGCCCACATTTAGCTCAGCATCCCTCCCGTTCTCCTCCTCCCTCTCTCTCAGATACAGAGCTGCTCCTACACGGGGCTCACTTCTCCAACATCCGCCTCTGATCCCACCACATCCACGATCAGCCGCGTCCGAGTTTACGCAGTTTCAGCGCACATCCTGCTTCAGAGTGCGTGGAGCCACGAGCGTGCACGCGTGTGTGAGTGATGCGCTGAGTGTACAGGCTCATGGCTACATACCGCTCTGCTCAATGCATGTATACCGCTTCCAGCCCCGAGGCACTGGCAGCACCGCGCCTCTCGGGCTCTTAATCCACGCTCCTCGCTGTAGTCCGAGGGCCGAGTGCGTGGAGATCAATGAGTACAACTGTTGGTGCAATGACGCGTTAGCAGAAGCACAGAAAGCCACAGGAAGTGAGTGAATTCAGCACCCTGGACAGAGTCACTGACTGAACACTTGGTACTGAGTTTCTTTCTTTCTTTTTCTTTCTTTCTTTCTTTCTTTCTTTCGTTCTCTAAGTATTTATTTATTTATTGGAAAGGGAGTGAGCATGTGTAACTGTTCCCTCCTGACTCACCCTAACTACAGTTTGATCTCCCTTCAGTATATAGGTTCACGCCAATGCACCAAGAGTCGTGCATTGTCGTTGATCAAAATACAATAACAAAATAAAAGCACAGGATATTGATTGATCAATATCCTATTCTTTCATTTTGCAATAAACAGCAACCGTATCCTAATTATAGAAAATAATCGGTCTCATTATCATTTCACCCTTATTATTGCAAATTGGGAGTTTGTGTCGGTGAGCAACTGAAGCTGCATGAAAGTTAAATGTTGTCATCACTGTTCTGCTTCGTGCTGCCCACATGCCCACATGCCCATGTCCAGTCCAGATTCCAGAGCAGCAGGGTTAAGTGCCTTGCTCAGGGACAACTAGCTGAGTTGGTTGACGGACCCGTGCGTAACACACTGACAACCACACCCACATTTTTCTACTTCATCTCCGCGGATTCAAACCAGCGACTTCCCCCCCCCCATCAGAGTTCCGGCTTCTCTAGCAATGACACTGGTTGTAAAGAAACCGGGGATACACCCGTGTGAGCCCCCGAGTAACTTGTAGTCCTGATTCCCCTTTAAATTTCCCAGGCTGACTACTACCCCTGCCACTACCATCAGCAGCAGCGGCGCTGCTTCTGGATGTTGTGGTCGGGAATACGCATGCGCCCGGCATTGGAATTACTGCACTGGAAAGAATAAGTTGGACGCCGTCTGTCTTCACTAAAAGAAAAAACAACAACACACAAGTAAAGTATGGCAGTGTTCAGAATACGAAGGATGCGGTGTCTTTGCGTGTGGTCGATCCCCATCTTCGTGTTCGTGGTGTGCGCGCAAAGGTAAGTGAAAGGGTCGGAGGATGCTCCACTCGTTTTTTACTAAGTGTGACAGTGTTGGAGACGGCGTGGAGAATACTTGGACACTTTGTGGTGGAAGAATAATGTGTGATCTGATCCCTGTTCTCTGTGTCTCCTCTCTAGCGCCGCTGTTAATGACCCTAGCAATATGTCGTTGGTTAAAGAAACGGTGGATAGACTGTTGAAAGGTTATGACATACGATTGAGGCCAGATTTCGGAGGTAAATTAACTCATATTATCACCAACTCGGCTCCAGTGTGCGTCTTGTCAGCCTGTATAATAGCACGGGGGGGTTTTCAATCGCTACGGCGATCGCGGATAACTCAGTGACTGTTTCGGGAAGTGAAGAGGAGACAGTTCTCTCGGCTCGTGCAGGTGCCACGGTCTGACATCCTGTGTGATGCAGCCGAGGCAGAATATGTGAAAAACAACCCCAAATACGCACATCGTGGACGGGGGGACACGCGAGGGATGTGATGCTCGGATGATAAAAACACTGCAGCTCGTTTATCTGAATGACAAATCACGACAGTATGAACAAAAAGGGGGGGAGGCTGTCACCCCCCCACCCCCGGTTACACGTCTGCTGGAATTTAAGACAAATAGATGTTTTTTTACAGATGCTCCATCACAGGTGGAGACTGCGACGCACACATGCTCAGTGCTGGATGATTCCATGTCAACAACTTTTCAGGCGCATCAGAAAAACCCACCCTGCAAACTGTTATACGGGCTGACAACAGCTCCATTCTCAAGTGTTGTGACCTGATTTGCACATATTATATATTAACACTTTCCTCATGAAGGCTGCATCTGCTGTGTTGTGTGTCTGCTGCTCACGGTTGTTCTCTATCTGCCATAGGTGCTCCGGTTGGAGTGGGGATGAATATAGACATAGCCAGTATAGACATGGTGTCAGAAGTAAATATGGTAAGTTGGCCCATTATCACCTTCTATACACCTTTGACAATGGCTCCCCAGTGTCTGTGCTAATGACCCCTGCTGTGCACATACCCACCAGGGGGAAACACCCTCTCGAAGCAGCGGGGGAAACCCCTCTGAACGCCGGTGTGTGTCAATGAGTCTTCCCCTCCCTCCGATCCCTCGCATCGACTCGTGTGTTCGAGAGCTCAAAGGCGACGGTCGTGTTATTGTTTGAGGGTTGATGTTATGAACCAGAAAAACCTCTCCTGGGGTTTTGGGGATCGATTGACACGGATGGAGGATGGAAGATGGTTTTTGGTTTCATAATTTGCTCAGCAGATACACACAGCCTCCCTGAAAGCATCCATTTAAGGGGGTTCAAGTTAAATCTGCTCGTCTTCTAAATGCCTGGTGCAGGGGAACCTTATCAAAGACCATTAGTCCAGGTGTCAACCTACATGGGCACGTTTCACCCTGACATGCAGCACACATGTGTTGCTTCAGGAGACATGTTTTGCACTGTGCTGTCAGAGCTGCTCTGTAAATGCTTTAGTGACAGTGGAAGAACTCGAGGGCTGTGGATGTGAGGAGTGGGGATCAAGTTTTGCTTCATACAAGTGCACCTCCTAGTGATGAGATGCTAGAATTGCACCCAGGTTTGCAGAGAAAATGCTGCATTTTATCATGATGGAAGGTCACATGTGACACTTTCCATAGATTTGACAAAGTTGAGCAAAGATTGAAATTAATGGTATTACTCGAGGGATTTGAATAGGTCAACTGTCCCGTGTGTTTTATTGTTTATTGATATTTTTTGTACAGGGGGTTGATCTTGTACTCTTGGACTTGTCACATTTCCATCTGCAGCGTCTTCATGCTTTGCACGGATGTGTCCTGCTGTTGCGGTTTGTTTGGCTATTCCTATGATGTGAGTCATGTTGTGATATCAGGGAGTGATTACATGCTGGAGTATTTTTGGCAGCAGCACCCAAAGGCACATTGCTCATATTGTTATCTTTGTGCTCCTGTTGAGAAGTGGAGATGAGGAAAAAAAAAATGGATGATGCCATGTCTATTTCATGCATTCACACAGAAGATCTGCACAACCATGGGCGCACACAAGCGCTCGTGTAAACAACACAGGTCCACAGAGCCCCTCCGCTGTGGCTTTGAATCCTTAATTAAGGGCAAATCTTCCCTGTGTAAACAATGCACGAGCTCGAAACCTGCATTGCATTGTGTTCGTGCATGTGTGTGGGTGTGTAGTATGTTTACTGTAAGTGTGTACACGGGATATATCTCCAGTAATCAAACACAGGTATTATGTAAGACGTTATTTTGTATCAACATCCAAATCACGTAATGTGTTCGAGCTTATTCATCCAATTTACATGGAGCTTTTCTCACACGGTTCCTTCTCACAGTCGAGCTAATCAACAAATGCATGTTGATTTTTGGGGCTATTTGCACTTAATAGATTGTATAGAGCAGAGTGTGAAATCCCAAACAGGATGAGAGAAGACTGCACAAGCTCGATTTGTATCCATGGCGTTGCAAACATATGATGTACAGCAGCAGTTACATGTGTTGAGCCGTCAGGATATGGCAAAGTTCAGTGTGCGTTGTTAACTATTTTCCCCGGCTCCTTTCAGAAAGATAAGTGAATTCACCAGAAGTACATTGGGGCTGGTTGGTTTTACATTCACACACACCCACACATGGCCAGGAAAAAGAAAATCTCCATCCGAACACACAAAGCCAGCGCTGCACAGCTTCTTTGATGGTCCCATCCCTTTGTAAGCTTTGGCCCACTAAACGCCCTCTAACGCAAAAGGGGGAGTTGTCGCCACCTGACCCATTGGAGTCTCATGAAAAAGAAGAGGCCACATGTGTGCCTAATGGTTTGAGCATCTCTGATCTGCTCCCCTTCCTACAAATGTAACCACTTTTCAGGATAGCAGCTGGTGTAGAAGCACTTTCCTTTCTTCCATTTCCTCTCCCCCATCTGGCTCTCTGTCTGCCACTTATTTTGGTGCGAGGATAGAGCCGCCCTGTGTACTTTCTTTTGGAGAACAGATAAGGCTGGGGGCTGAGGATAATGGAGAGATGTCACTGAGGAATGTATCCAACTGTCCCCCCCATTAGCCATGAGGGCAGGGCCAAACATCCAAGCTTGGGTTTGTATTAGAAAACGTCTTCTTCCGTCACTCATTACCGCTCTCTGTCCAAGGCCTCACATTACAAGTAGACACGTGGACGTTCGATAACAGCGTATAAATGTTATTTTCTGGAAGAGCCATTAAAATAAGGCAGAGAAAAAACAGGTTTGTCTTAAACCATCTGCTTCATCATTGTTACCAAAGTCACAGAGCAGAACGCCATTAAGAAACAACACAGGCCTTTCCCTCACCTCAGATGAGTCACCAAAGTACGTTTGCCAGCCTTCGAGCGTGAGCGGCCCAGAGGACACGCAGTCCTCTCTGGTCTTGGTCCCAGAAGCAGTTCTGATGTCCAAACGCACAGTGTTTGTCAGGCATGTTGCAAGGTCTTAGCCCGAAGATCTGTCCCTCAGTGAGAAGTTAGTAAATAATGACTGTTTATCTCCTATGTGTCCCCCCCTCCCCCCATGGTATCAGCACACTGCTCTGTCCTGAGTCACGTAGCATGTAGAGAACACTACATTATATCATGGCATTACATACATGTCACCGAGGCCCAGAGCCAGTTAGGAAACGAGGAGGCCGGTGTTCATTACATTCCTATGAAAGGTCACTTGTTCCAGGGTGTTGGAGCCAAAGTCCCGAGCCTTCGAGGGTGGAAAGGGATGGAGTAAGATTGTATAAGACCGATGGGGTCAAATCTCCCACTCCTGTGTATGTGAAAGAGAGAAAACACACACACACACACACACACAGAGAGAGAGAGAGAGAGAGAGAGAGAGAGAGAGAGAGAGAGAGAGAGAGAGAGAGAGAGAGAGCTCTGACTAACAAGTTTCCACGTGGAGAGCCAGCAGTGGTGCTGGTATTGGAGGGAAGGTCATGTACCTAGTGCTGCTGAGGGTTCATTCTGCATAACTCAGAGGTGGACATACAGAGAGGGGCCTACACACTGAATACCAATGTTATGTTAGACATTCACCCCGAGGCAAGTGGCTCGACAAGCCTTTGCTCATGCACTGGTCAGAGGAAGAATGGGAAATATAATGTGCGCATGTATAGGCGAATATATGGGGGAATTCTTTTCTCCGTGCAATTATCTTCTCGTACACTTCCTGCGCTGCTGTTTAAGTCTCAATATTTGCTCTCGCTTGAGCGCCTGAGCACTTGAATCCTAAGCCAACAGTTTCCACAGGGGGAAGAAATTCTCCTGTTTCACGATGAACTGAAGTTCTTATCCTCAACCAAAAGGCCGAAATACCATTATTGACGCATATAAAGGTCAAGAGGAGCTTATTGATCGTTGGAGTAAAATTCAGGCCCCCCATCTTAGTACCCAGTTATTTCCGCCTCTCAGCAGAGGATACACCCGATGGGATGCCGGCTGTTAATGCATCAAGATTGCATTGAAAACTAGGCCTATATTTTACATTACACAGATATGAGACATCGTAATGGATGTTGGATGGAAGCCAAGAAACTATTACTTGCCATTTGATAATAAAAGGGGGAAACCCGAGTCGTGGAAGCACTTATGTGGTATTGCATAATATCTCATCCGGACCTGAGAGCTTTAAAATCTTGTAGCATCTGCAGTCGTGTCAAAATCGATTCAACAGCTGCCGTCAGTGTTGTGTTGTTGATGCTGGCACAACTGCAAGTTGACGAAGTTGACTTGTAGTTAAGAATGCCACTTTCACGGCGTTTAAACGTTTAATGCCCAGGAATTAATGGCAATGATGAGGAAAGCTTCACCTCACCCACCTCATTTTAATGTTATTGATACTCATCAATACATGGAGGACGAAAATAATCTTTGAAGATGATGAGAGGGTCTTAATTGAATCTTCTTTAAAGATTATAATGACGCCAGGCTTCACCAAAAGTATAGACGTGCAGTGATCACTGCCCTCTTTATTAGTCCTGAGATTGTCAACCAACCCCTGCTACGCGACGGTGGCGTGGTGACTAATGAGATATCGCAGAGAGGCAGTTCCACTCGAGGAGGGGAATAAATAAAGAGAAAGGTGCTAAACTCAATTAAAATGTGAGAATTTATGAAGACACTCCAACTTTTTCGGTCCGTCCTGTTGTAAAATGAACTGTCGTATTAAAATGATCTCCACACGATATTTATAACTCATAACAAGCTAATGAGCAAATGGGGATTGACCTTAGTCCGCAGATGTAATCCTGGGTGATAAAGTATTTAGGAGACAAGTACAGTTTAAGATATTAATGTAACATGGGCCCAAGGGCTGTAGCTGGTTGGATTGTGTATTGTGTTTTGGATATTGTGCAGCGCGGTGGTTAATTATTCGAATAAATATCCTGAGTTGGTTGTAAAGGGTCTTTGAAATACACAGAACTACTGTATTCAAAGTTTCTGTAAGTCCTCACAGTGACAGTGCCCCCTTGTATATTAAGACTGGCAGCATATAGGACAGACGTTGACATACAGTACTTGTACTCTTAGGATGTCTCTAGTGAGGACATACACTGCCTCTCTGCCTCCCATGTACATACACACACACAAATCCTAATCCCCTACCAGTCTTCTGTCATTGTTTCTCATTATCTGCTATGCTAACATAGCCCCCGGGAAAGTAGCTGTCCAAATTACGTAATGGACGGAGCAGAGACAAACCCAACCACGGTTCAGGGAGGATTTGACTTGCTGCTGTAATGCAGAGATCTAGAGAACCGTTTATTGTATGAAGAAAATCATCCTGTAACGATTACAGCATTGATTTATTACAGCGGCGCAGGAATAGATCATCAGTCTGACTTAAAGGACGGATGTAAGGGCTCCTGCTTTAAGACAATTTCAATTCAAATTGTACTTGAATAGGACAGAGACAGCACAGAGCTGTGAGCGATATTTGCTTAAGCACTGGAGTGCATGCACGTGCACGGATAAACTGTGGCTTGTTATAATGATTATGATGATTATTTAACCTCTGTTCTCACAATGGCAAGTTTACATACATCAACTATAACGGCCTATATAAGTACATGTTAGACTGACTATGAATAGTTTCATCATTTTGAGAGTATTATGTGGCAGCCAGACAAATATCTGGATAAGTAGAAAACTTCATGGACGTTGCCCGGCATTAAGCAATATAGGTTAATGAGTATTTGCCTGAGCCTGGTACCAACAGCCCTACGCCTATATATGCAATATAGTTTAAATTAAGGATGCCAGTTTCTATATGGTGCAGTGCATTTTTCACTCAATTTCCAGAGGCATGCATCTGTAATTTAAAGTTCAGGTCAAAGAAAACAGGAGACACTTAAAATATACTGTCTTTTTTATTGAAGCAACAACTCAACCATCAACAACTCCTCCTTGTAAGACTTCATATAAAGTATCTGTAGGTTGGCAGTGTCAGTAAAGTACTGACACTGCTGTCACCAAAAATTTTAAAACTGTGTAAATGAATCAATCAAGAGTCTGAGGAAAAGACGGAATGCAACTCATTTCACTCAAGTTGTTGCAGCAATTTCACTGACAAACAACGTTAAACTGGAAGCAGTGTCTGATTTTGATTGATTTGGCCCCAAACCAAACTTTGACTTTTGACATTTTATCACCTAATGGTGTCAGCATGTTTTGCATTATTCCAAATCCACGCAAAGCAGAGCACCCATTATAAGCCACCAGTGACTGAGCGTAAGTCCAATATTCAGTCCTCTTTTAGCCCTGCTCAGGTATTCATGAACACCTCTGGGAAAGATCAGGCTCTTTAGCTGATAAATGTTGAAAACAGCAGGCTGCTGCTGGAAAATGCAAAGTTGGGATTGCTGAGACTAAAAACAAGTTTTTAGTCAGGCTCTAACCTTAAAAAGAAGAGCTGAAAGATGTGTATAGTTACATATGAATGGAAGCAGAGTTTTGGTCAATTAAGGACTTCCTGATTATATGTCGCACAGTGTAGTTGTCATATAGAATTCATAGTTTCTGCTATTGCAAAGTCTGCTTGGTTTCGCTATTGTGCTCGTGACGTGAATGTCTTCATCCACCTGTGTCTGCTTGGGTGCACATGGACCCCTATGTGGACATCCACGTGCAGCCCAAACTCCGTGACAGCGTTGACTTCATGTTGATAGACACTTTCCAGGCCAGTTGGTTGCACGCTCTTGGTTTGGTTAGAACATGGATGCCTGTTTTGAAGAGAAGCTGCACAAAGAGATCTGCAGGTTACCCACATCTGTACAGCTCTGCTTTAACGGAACATAAGGACACAAAAATGAGAGTGAACTTTAGGAGAGAAATCAAAGCAAATGGTTAACAAACAACCTTATCGCGCATACTGCCACCTATTGGAATGCAATGGAATGTAACATAAGGTACACCAGAGCGACATGGACCCTCACTTTAGTACGAATGGTTTGACTGGAATGAGCGAACTCTGTGTATTTGCAGTGCAGTATTGTCTTTTCCACCTGACGTCTTCTCTCCCACCTGCAGAGCTTGGCAGTGACCTGCAACAGATTCAGCAAAAAAAACTAGAAAAAGATATACACAGAAGCTGTATATACCTTACATACATACATATAAAATACAACATTGTGCAGAGGACAATCACGAGGGATGGTGGGTGGGGGGGACTGGATGAATTGTTTGAGAGCACTGAAACAAACCATTCTCCAACATGTATTATTCATGCCGTAAGGTTTAGATACATACAGCGTGGCTCCCTATAGAATTTTAGTAATCCATTTAGACACTCCACGTGCTACTTGAATGCAGTAAAAGAACAGACATTAAGTGGGTTGTATATATCCTGAAAGGAGGATTTTTTTTGTCAGCAGTGGAAACACATCACATATTGGGAGGTGTTTGCTCATTAGCAGAACCAATTAACCTAAAGTAAATGATAATGAAGGTGGTGTTTGTGTCACTGGTTGTGAAGATGTGATCGTGACAGGAGGAAAAAGGGAATAAACAACAGTAATTCCACCGAATGAAGAAAGACGAACAAGAAAAGTGAAACTCAGATAAATATAAATGAAAGTGGGAGAACTGGACCTTAGACGTAAAACTGTGTTATTGTCGCGTGTGCGTGTAAAATGGGAATGTACAAGCACGGTGGTTCAGCCTGTGAGTCAAACACATTATGTCCAACATTCTCATCAAAACAACACGAGGCGAGTTTACCTCTGCAGGACTGAGAGCCGCCTGGTGTTAATGTTGTCTACTGTTTATATCCTGGAGCCATAACATCGGAGGCTTTATCGAATCAAGCTCACTCCCCTGTGCCAAACACCGACATGATTGAATTAAAAACCCAAATATGTCAATGAGCCACCGTGGGTGAAACGTTGAGTACTGCAGTTTTGAGTAGTTCCCACATAGTGTAAACTCTCCTGCCGCTGTAAATACCAACAAATGCTCTTTTATTTGTGTAACTTTGTTACTGTAGAACTTTGTCCAGCTGGTTTAGGATGTTTCTGAGCCTTTATAGAAACAGGTGCCTCTCCAGCTCATGCTGTACAGCAGGGGTTGGCGAATAGTTTCCCATCAACAGCCACTTCAGTTTTAATAACGTCCTTCCAGGGCCATGCTGTGTATCACACTTAGTTCTTTGTTGCGATGGCTGCATCTGCATCTCTTCAGCAAGGGCGTCTGATGTCACATGGTAGTGATGATGATGTTATTAGCAGCTGGTTTTTACAGGATTGCGTCAGGCAGACCTGTGAGTGGAACTGAGTCATAGCAGCAGTTATTTTTCCCCCAAAGAGCAAGGCTTCAGTACACGCAGATGCAGAGGGAGGTTGTTTGTTCCTTTCCTTGAGCTCCAACCATTTATTGTTGGACGCTGGCAGGCACATCAGCTGGTTTCATATCTTACAATTAGAAAATGTCTTTGGTTCATTATGTCTTTTCATGGAGTTAAATCTTCTCGCAGGTGAGGAAGAGAACTTTGTATTCACAACAGGTGGGAAGCATTAGACCACAGTGTATTTCTACTAATTGCTAGTAAATGATGTACAGATACATGTGAATATCAGAGACACTTTCCAGGCCAGAAATAAATGTAATAATGTGTTGATTATCTCACTCAGCGTCGACCTTAATTATTCGGTCAATATTTCAAATTGCTCAACGCTTTGCTTAAAGATCTATCAGTTCTATTTTGCATCTAATTCTAATTAGCAATTTTGAGCCTGCAACAAACACACTAAACTAAGATGGCTGACATAATCAACCATGTGTTTTGTTTTTTTCAGTAAAATGAATCATATCCAAAACTAACCAACGGAGTACACACACACACACACACACACACACACACGACACACACACACACACACACACACACACACACACACACACACACACACACACACACACACACACACACACACACACACACACACACACACACACACACACACTCCCCTTCATAAAGCAGCAAGGACTTATGGCTTACATCATTATTAATGTTACAGACACTGCATATTGTACAATTAGTAACACAGCTCTAAATGTCAGGGGAAGGGAGGCGTGTAATCAATTCCCCCAGGTTAAACAAGCTCACTGGTTAGGCATCTGATTCACTGTAGCCTGTGACAGTGAATGATGGAGTGGATGTTTAGGCATCAGACAGCCGCCCGCTCCCCGCAGCTGTGGGTCTAACTCTCGAACAGCAACATCTTGTTCCCTTGTCGGCGGACGGTATGTGGGTAATTGACGCCATGTTGCCTTTCGCTGCATTCGCTCGTTGCCGGGCGATAATTTCCACACCTGTCCGATGTCAAGCTGAAGTTGCTCCGCTCTGTTTATATTTGCTCCCTGTGTTTCTCTCCCTCTGGTCTCTGGGTCTCACTCTCAAATACTCCCTGGCTGCTCGATAATGATACAAGGCTGGGGCCCTGTGGCGGCGGGGGGGGGGGATTAGACAGAGTTACAAATCGAAGTGGGTTAATCGGCTCGGCTACCATTTCAGGAGGCATCTCTCAGTTCACTTGCCCCACTGCTCTATTTGTTTGTGAGCTACCACTGACACTCACCTGCTCGGAGGTTTCAACCGGGTCTTTCAAGGAATAACAGGAGAAAAGATGGAGCAGGGGACAACGCAGTCTCTGATATTTCCCAGAGGCCCCCGAGCGACGATTTCTTGAAAGTGTTTTGACCCTTCAGTTAAATTTTGTGAATAAATTTCAAGGATGAGGAGGTGAAGGAATAAATAGCAGGATAAGTTTTTTAATGTAGCCTATGTAAATGAAGGTAATAAGCTTATTCGCACATCAAAGAGGCTAATGTTTCTAGACAGTTTTACAAAAATTAAATGGATTAAGTAATTGAAGTTGTCAACACATCAACACATATTGGGTCATTAATTTTTATCTCGGCGATGATGGGAGCAGCAGTTCACTCAGCGTTGGTGTGAGGACCGAAGACGAACTGACAAGTCGGGAGAAAGTTTTGTTGTTGAGACGTGAAGAATGTTGCAGGAATGGTTGTCGGTCAACTTGGTTCTCAGACGCTTTCTGTTCAGTCATCAGAGAACAAAATACTCAAATACTTTACCTGCACCTCTTCAAATGAAACCTGGCCTTTTCCAAACTCCGATCCAAACTCTTGTAGGTGGAGTAGGTGTCTCTTCAGAGAATCATCGCGTTGGAGTTCAGCGATCTCCAGTTGCATTCTCTCATCGACTTCTGCCACGTCAATGGAAAAGGGGGAGTAGTGAAGAATTTCATGTCTTTCTCAAAGGCTGCAAAGTTGTGGGAGAGCTGATTGAATTCTGTCAGAAGAGATGTGATTGACACCATGTTCCATCTCTTTTGCAGAGAGGGTTGACATTTGGGAGACAGTGTTGTGAGCTGGGACACATTGAAGTTGCATTGTTGCGTCTCAAAGAGACACGTGATGCTTTTAGGTGCGTGTACATTTGAGGCAGCAGCTGATCTCTGCCTCTCAGGCTCTTTTTCTGTGTTTTTAGTTTTGCACTACCAGCCACTGGGCTCCTCAGTTCAGTTCATGAAGAGGTCAGTCCTTCTTTTTTAAAAACTGGTCACATCTCAGGGACTGAAAGTGCTGCAGCACAGAGCTGCGACTGGGGCTGGAACTCTCTGCGATGGAGTGTTCGTGCTTAAATTAGGTTGATAGGCTTCACCACAGTGTTCATCACATCACTGAGCTGGGCTGCCTCGGCACAGAGCTCCTCTTGGTGAACAAAAGCATCACCGCTACTAAGAACCTTCCTCCACACCAAAGCAACCATCTCTCTCCACTCACAGATGTCGTGTGTGATGCAAAAAGTTCCGTTATATTCAGAAGCAAATCCTAAACCAGCAGTGCAGTATTTTAGAATACAGGACTCGATGGGGAATGTCCCTTGTAGGTTCGAAGGTCTTCTGCACAATTGAAATTACCAACAACCAGCAGATGTTAGCAGGTGTTAGCGGCCACCAGCAGATGTCCGGGACATAACTTCCCTTAGCACCTTAGCATCATCAAGTGTTTTGGCCTTGTGTTCAACGACACAGGTCGAACTAGAGGGCACGCTGAGGCTACAGGTGAATCTGACTGGCTACTGGCTTATATGGCAGTTGTATGAAAGCCATGTGGCCGCTCAGTAGGTCAGACATCATTACCTCTATGTCTTTTTAAACTAAACACTGTCCCATTTCAGAACATAGGACAAACTGGAGAATATCCCTTGTATGTTCTACCACAGTAATTAAAGTACTGAGTAAAATTGAAATGCATTGGCTTTGCCGTGTGATGATGAGGCCTTAGTGTTATGTCTGGCAGTTTTTTTCTGGACATGCTAACATCATTACATTTCTTCTGAGACAATTCCAGTGAGGCACTCTTTAATTAAGTCACCGTCCAGGAAGGATTTTCCTTTGCAGGACAATGAACTGAGCTGTTTTGGCCAGTGTGGTAAACGCTGCTGCTGTTTCAGGCTCTCGCTCTGTGCCAGTGTTTCATTTTCACAGTGTCTTCGCACTTTATAAAACATTAATCACTGCAACGGATTCCTTGCAAATCAAACACACCTCCTCTGGGGTTTTCTGATCATCTTCCAACCATGTCTGCAATTTTTAACAATCCCTTGCTTAATTTCTGTCTCTTCAGATCCACCATGTTGAATCAATTGAGGTCAATACTTTCGCTGATCATTGGTCTTGTGAAATAGCAGGAACGTCTTGTGTTAAAACCTTTTAGAGTTAATATACATATAGTAGAATAATGTTAAAAACTATGTTCTGAGAGGCCGTATTGCCCTTTATCTTTCAAATTGCCACAGCTGTTGATCAGTGAGGCTCTGGGACAAAGGAGGTAATGTGAGTATGCTATGATTTCTTCTCAGCCAAAGCAATAACTGAGTCCTTATTGACTAATGTAACAAATTTGTCATCTTTTCACGAGCTCCAAAATATTGCTTCCAACACGCTGATGGATTTTTATCACTCCTCGGGTGTGTAAGCGTCCCTGCTCTTTGTTGTGTAGAGGAGATAACACTCATCACTGCGTGGGACCCTATTTTTAGACTGTTAATCAAGGTAACATGTTCAGACTGACACACTCAGCATGATATCCCACAAAGTGTGAGTTGAGTGAGATTGCTTCATTTCGGCTCATCCACCTGCAGTCGCCCAACAGAGGTCAAAGTGATATGTGCATGTGTGTGTGTGTGTGTGTGTGTGTGAAGGGTGTGAGTGGGCCTGTCTCTGTGTGTGCGTGTGTGAGAGAAGGGTGTGCAGGCAGGTTTGTGTATTTGGTTTATTGTCTGTTGTCAAACAACAAATAGTGCATGCGGTCGCCAACAGCGCAAGCATTTGTCAATGACAACATGGGTGTTGTTTGAAAGGCTTTAGTGCCAATAAGCAATCACAGAGAGATTTGGGAGCTTCGCAATTGGACATCTGCGTAGAAGTGGTCTCATATATGTTCCCCAGGTTTTACTTTATGAAGAGGGATTTAAAACATATCCACCAATCCGTAAATCATATCAGAGAAAAGGAGAAATTGTCCATTTTTTAAAGATCTTTGTATCTCACTTGATTTGTGTTTTTGAGTTCCACGTATCTCGACCTACCGGAGGAATAGATTTTCATACGAGGCCCCGCCGCCCCGTCATCTCGGCCTTATTATAACTGGTCATGTGGGTCACTGTGATTTGTCTCATGTCTGGGACTAACACAGATTTCACAGTGCGTGGAAACTCATACTGCCAGCTGTCGATGGAGCACAGGGCTGGATCCTGCTTTATCACAGCTTGTCAAAATACAAGAACTTGATAATGGCCAAACAGGAGAGGCGGCGGGTGTGGATTGGTTTTCACAGCAGCTGAACATGACACTGAGAGCTGATAATGGGATGTTGTCGAGAGATTTAATGCAGCGCTTTCTCTTGTTTGGAGTGATACTTTCTTCAGCTGGCTGTGCATTGTGCTTATATATTACACAGAACTGCATTTTAACAGTGTTCATTTCGCACGGCTCATTTTCAGCTTGAGTTGAAATATCAATTAATCGTTGTGCAAAATCTAAAGAAGAAAAAATGAGTGTGTTCTGATCCTCGTTGCTCGAGGTTTTTAAAAGCTTCCCTCTGTCTTTTGATTCCATGAAGTAGCACAGTTGGGAAAATTAAGCCGGGAACAAGTGCTGCTGGGCCACGCTGTGCTATTATATTGAGTTTCCAGCTTTTTGAAAGATCCAGTGTTAGAATGGACTACTCAAGGAAAAGATCAACAGAAAGAAAACCTGGATGAGAGGTTAGCATGAGGTTTGAAATGCTCTGCTCTCTTTAATGCATCTGATAAATGGCCGTCCCTCTCCCACCTGCAATATGAATAGATGGTCATGTTCTTTGCATTGTCTTCTTGTAAGTAGTGGGAGACCTTGTCAGGAAGAAAGTGGAAGTAGTCTACGCATTTGTTTTATCACCTTCTGTCCAGTTTTATATTTAAAGACAGAACAATACAATGAGTTATGTTTTCTGCACGATATCAATATGAACCCAGACCCCTCTCCGTTGATCCAAATCAAAGTTTAAGAAAGAAATACAACAAAATACTATTTGTGTTGTTGTTTTGCTGATGGATTTGAGTGAAAACAAGTAAAAGTACTGTTGGGATTGTAGATTCTGTTTTGGGCCGAGGGCAATGAAACGAAAATCAGGTCAATAATCTCTCTCACCAGTTAGAGGTCAGATCGGGTGAGATGAGGAGAAACAAATGACCCTGTGAGGATTAGTGTTGTTCACGATGTTTGCTTAGTTTTGTGTGAGATGCTCTTTCATTTCCGAGAACTGTGGGTATTAAGGCTTCTTCACATCAAGTTGTTATTACTTTTTTGTGACATGTAGGAAACCACTTCTGTTTGTCGTATAAAGTTTGAACATAAAATACAATCAGAGCAACTTAGTCTTTGACAACGGACGGAAATAGTGATGAGAGTATTATTGTAAAGTTAAAATAAGTTCTATTAATGTTCTGTGTGCACCTTCAGGTTTTAGTGCAAACCTCTGCCACAACTCCAACAGAGTGGAGGTGAATGTGATTTTATCTTTGGTGTTTAAAGAGCCAAAAAGTAAATGCCAGTAAATGTCAAATGTTATAGGGGATATTCCACAGATCTCAATATCAGATTTTTCTTTTCAAGAGTTTATTCTACATGAAAATATAAACTTTAACAAGAGACTTTGACAATTTTCCAGCACTGATTGTGTCACAGTAGCCCACACGTTTAAACACAGTTTTATAAGTCATTAAAGGCAGTTGGAGATTTCATGGGATTTCATTCAAGCCAGTTTGAATGAAATTTTTTTTTTTTTAAACCTCCAGTTTCATACAGTTTAATGATGAAAGGATGAAAAGAAGATGAAAAGAAAAAAAGATTGTTTTGAAAAATGGCTTTACAGCGATCCAACCCTTTTCTTTTATGTCACATCCATCAATATGTTTTTGTGTTTTTGAAGCTGCTGTTGTGAAGATGAACCGAATTACTTTCCACAATAGCACGTCTCTATTGTTACTCTGTCATTGTCACACACGCACACACACACACACGCATGCATGCATCCTGAAGTTGACACCTCCCTAAAGCGCCCCTGCATCTCTTGTAGGTCAGTCCAGCTGTGAGGAGATATTGCTTCTTCAGGGGTGTCCTTGCCCAAGGAGATCCTGTATACAGGCCATCAAATCTGGACTCAACAGGAGAGGCCAAACACCGAGAGACACACAGACACACATGAGTAAACTGAATTTGTGGTTCGGATACAGGAGCTGATGAACCGGTTTTCTGCACTCGCTGCGGCTGTAGATGTGCAATCGATCCACAGATGTCCATATATTGCATTATCTTCTTATTGACAATGTGTAGATGTGGCGTGCGCCTCTCGCTACTCTGTCTGAATAGCAATCGGCCTCTTCCTCAGTTCCCTCACTCTTACATAATGCATGAGGATTCCTCCAGTGGATCCGGGTGTTTATTTATGTGAGTTGTGTGTGTGAGTTGTGTGTGTGGGATCATCAAAGGACAGCTGTCCAACACCCGAAAGCAGACATTTGGCGAGTTTGTCATAAAAGGACAATACACCTCTGCGTCTTTAGCAGAATAATGACCCAAACACACACATACACCCACACACACACAAACAATCGTTTTATGCAGGAGAAGCGGTAAGTGTGGCCGGCTGACCTTTCGTCTCATGTGAACGACAGCTGAGATTGAAACCTCCATCACCTTCCTCCACCTCTTCCAGTGGGATTCAGAAGCCGACTAATAATCTGCGTCTTGCTGTGCCCTCCCTCCCTTCCCTTTCACACCAGGCCCCCCCACCACCACAACCACCTCCGCCATCACCCCCGTCTCTCCGAATTGCCACTCTACTCCACTCCTCTCCAGGGACACAAAAGGGCCTGCAGATGCTCCAATCGACTCTAATAAATTGTATGTAGTCAGTTAAGCTGCACGGCTGCCAACTGGCAGAGCTGTGAACCTCTGCTTTGGGAGAACTCTGAGAGAAAAAAGGAAAAAAAAAGGTTCCTCTAAATTTGATTCACCTTCAGCAGCGAGGTCTCTTGAAAGCTATGTCCAGGGCAGAGTAAATGATGAAAGAGTATGGAGGGAAAAGGTGATATATATGTATTTATAAAGAAAGAGAGAGGGGTGGGAGACACCAGGGAAGGAAGGAGCCCTGCTCTGCAAAGTACAAGTAACCAAACAAAGTCTCGGCTTTATTGAAATCCATCATCTAGTTTCCAACATGCCACCAGGAAATGGTCTTAATGGTAGAAAATACCAAAAAGTGTAGTCGAGAGAGTTTGGGTCAGAGTAATGCCCTTGTTGGAATTTAATCCTATAACCCTAACAACAGAATGAAACAGTCTGGCTGAAAAGCAATGTTTTTGCAAATCATCTTGAAAACACATATACAGATACATTTAATTGGAAATCAATAATTAACTGATAGTCAATTTGTTGTTTGATTGATATTTTGAGGCCTGTGTGAACACGGAACATTTGACAACCAGACATGTGATTGTTCTCTGAAGAACAGAATAGAATAGAAAGTACTTTTTAAATTTGTCTTTGCTTACATGCGCAAAAAGTGCTATAAAAGATACTTTGAAAACACGGTCACATCCAAACAGACATATTTACAAGATAACGTTTCATAAAAGACACTTTCATTAAACACAACAACCGAATTAAATTGATTGATGAAAAGTTGGCATCACAAGGAGTGACTGTCTTTTACTGATTAGGTTATTTTGTGGGAATATGGACAAATGATTTCCTGTAGATGGTTTTCTTTGCCTTGGGGACTTTGGCTGTGGTCGTCTTTTGCTACTTGAGCCTTGATGGAAAGACGATGTAGTGACACTGTTTGAAAATCACCTTAGATATACTGTTCCTGTCCCGGATTTGTCTTGTTATATCTATTCAGATATATGTGTATTCTTGTTTAAGCTGTTGATCCGACTGCCAGCCTTATTTATTCTGGAGCAAATGGGCCAAATGCAACCCCTGCAGCCGCCCCTGTGTGTGTTCCTGTGGCAGATTTACTACACGCGGTGCACAAGCTGTTCCAGATACAGAGCCGAATCCTAAGGACTCCATACTCACTACTCCGCAGACTGGGGTGAATATATGTCACTCAGCTCTGTGGGGAACAAGATATTTATTATTAGGCCTCTTTTTGCAAATTCTGCGCCCCTATGCCAGGTTCCTCGTGCCCTGGGGCTGACGACATTAAGGACAATGTGAGACGGGAAATTGAAAGGCACTTGTTGTCGTTGAGGGGTTTTCTGTGGAGATCTGAAGGAGGTGGATGATAGAGTGCAGTATGGACATATGGCTGAGTGGCGGTGGGATCACATTTCCTCCCCTGCTGACGGTATTTCAAAGAGAGGAGGGAAGGAGAGAGTGAGACCGACGCAGAGAGGATGGAGGCAGAGGAGGATTCGGAAGCAGGCTGCATTAAGATTCAGCCCCACTCCTCAAGGTCACTGCACTATAGAAATAATTTAAAGCAACAAATACCTCTTTCACATTCGCCATTATACCCCAAACAAACAAACTATTATTCAAGATCAAAGTCCCATCATAACCACAGGGTTTGTTAAAGTAAAATATCCATCATTCGGTTGATTGGCTGCCCTTTTACCTAAATGTGCCATTTTTTGGAAATGAAGAGTCCAAGGCGTTACACGAGGAAGATTCGTGGAGGAGATATTTAAATCAAAATCTTTCACGGGGCCCAACCTCGCCCCTCAGAGACTGATCCAACATCTGCCATGTTCTCTACAGCCCGTTCCCTCGGCTGGCTCTGTTTAGTGGTAATGATCGAAGCCATTCACACTCTCCTGCAGCGTGTTCCAGCATCTCCCCCCCCTACCACATGCAAATAAATGCAACAGGAGCTGTGCGGAGCTCAAGATGGAAAGATGAAGAGGGAATAGATGGGGCAGACGAGGAGAGGGATAAAAGAGGAAGGGGAGAGAGAATAGCGGCGGGAGGTCATTGCATGGTGCCGAAAACCGGGGCCTCGGAGTGGAGAGCTGGGAGAATAAAAGCAATTTGCATCACCGTTCAACTGAGCTTTCCGACGCCTTTCATTTACCCCCAGCCCCCTCCCTTTCAGCAAACTCACCACACTGTACCGCGGCTCTCAAATTGAAAACTGACTTCAAGGGTAGTGGGGAAGAAAGAGGGGAATATAACCAGCACTCATTCTCATTCTGATCCCTCTCTCCATTCTTTCTCCCAGCCTCCGTTTCTTCCTCCTCCTCATCATCACTGTCTCCCGCCAATCATGCCTCATCACTCCCGAGCATTTACTCAACTATTTTTCCGCCTCTTTCAATATTTCCTTCATCTCCCTCCTCCGCTTCCACTCGGTTCTTACACTTTGCTCTCCACTTTACCAAGAGACTACTTTGAATGAAAACCCACAGCATCGGTCTTTTGTTAAAAAATGTTGATTGGATAATAATTTAATTATATTGAATTATGAGCTCTGGCACAAGTAGTCTGACATTGTTATATGATCACAGAACCACATGAGGAAGGTTGGAGTTTGAATCAATGTTTCTTAACCTCTTTTTAATTGTTTTATCTAAAGTATGATCCAACCATTAATAGCTATTTTTTGGCCACTTGGGGGCAGCAGAAACAATGCTCTGAATAACACATTTTAATATTATTAATCTTTAATCTGATTTACACACTATTTTACATATTAGATAAGGGAGACATGTTAATTATTCATGGTTATGTATTTATCCACCTGGTAAATGCAATGTTCACTCTCTGGTTACTAGGCTCCTCTAACGACTAAGTGAAATATCTGGGTTTCTTCAGCAGCTACATTTTTTTTAAATCGGCGACTCTATATTGTCCATAGGTGTGTGAACGTGAGAGTGAATGATGGTCTGTCTCTGTATGTCGGCCCTGTGATGTCGCCAAATGTCAGCTGGGACAGTCGCCAGCCGTCTGCGACCCTCCGAGGATAAACGGTTTATCAAATGGATGGATTTCTTTGTTGGTTCTGTATTTTTTTTTCTGTTATACTGAGAAAATGGTTCTACAACAAGCTCAGACAATTCAAGAAATAGTTGAGTCTTTACAAGTCAAATCCTACCAGCCTCTAACTCTGATATCCATGAAATGTTTATTTGCATAGAGAGCAGATGGTCACAAGTGGTCACAGGAGACATATTCAGGACGTATTTTAATACCAGGTATTGATCGGATCTCTCAGGACAGATGTTAATACCAGATGTGAGCAAGCTGAAATTCACCATTAGGAGCTCAGTCCTTCCATGTGTTTCTTGTTTAATTTCAATTTTAATCCAAAAAGTTTTACTGCATATCAACTAACCACGTTCTTCACTTTTTCTACTCTGTAAAATATTTAATTTTCTCATCCAATGTTTATTTTCCAGTAAAAATATCCATACTCGAGAGTTGAGTTTCCGAGCTGAACTTGTGCGAGTGCCAAGCTGACGAACGCTGACATTTTATCTGCAAACATCAAGTTGTGAGGTTTAATCCTAAAAAAAACAAAAAAAACACGATGCCAGAATCCGGCGGCAGCAGAGAGGACCTGAGTTGAACTACTTTCAGTCAGTTCTAAATATAGTTCACATTTGCAAGTACAACTCAATATTGCAGTAGGAATACTCTATTCAGTTTGCAGTACCATGTTGTTTTGGCAGGAAAGGTCTGGACAGTCCAGACCTGATGTAGAACGCTGCTGACGTGATGCTTGGTGGAATTCCAGGTTCTTCACTTTCCTCTTGGCTTTTTGATGTCACAGCTACTCGATTCCCTCTATATGCTTTTCATCAACCTTTCTCTCTGACCGTTGCTTCTGTCCTTTAGAGAGCAATCATATCACTCCCTGACACGTTTTATTGGGTTTTTCTCAATTGAAAATCCAGGACTTGGCTGCTCAGCCGTTTCTAATCATCATGCTTCTCCACTTTATTGGTTTGGACCTCCTTCTTGTCCCTGTTCCCAAGTCATCAAGTCCCCCTCAGGATCTACCTCGTTGTTGTTAGGGCCTGGTCATCCATTAAGCCTCTCTAAAGGTTAGTGGTTACCAGCCCTCTGGATTCCTTGTCTGCAGCTGTTATGAGCACATTCATCCCCATGATGAAGAAGAAGGAAGAGATTGTGATTTATTTTTCAGTTCCTGGCAGCAGGGTTGTGAAACGGGTCTTTTGAATCCTCCAGATTAGTTAGTGATCGTTCCCTTGACATGATCTGCAAAAACAAAACAAAAAAACACGACAACAAGAAATCTTCAAAAAGAGGGAACACAGTAGTTGAGCTGCTGGACATCATTTGATAGTCACAGAGGATTCTCACGTTCTGATGTAGCTGTGAGTGTCTCTTTGGCAGCTTGGCAGCACAGAGCGTTCAACATTATTCTCCTTTTCTCTCTCTATCTCGTTTTCCTTTTCTCTCTCTTTCTCTCCAACATTTCGTTTTTTTTGTGCTGATGCTCATTATGACCGTTGTTATGACAGCCTCCCTTGCACTTACATGCACACAGCTGCTGCAGCTATTCTGGTGATTTACAACACCCTCCACCCACAGAGAGATAAAGAGAGATGTCCACTGTAGATGTCTTTAAGGAGAGCTTTATGTTCACAGTAAACTGGCCACAGTGGTACCTCCGCGAGGCCGGAGCCACAGAGCAAACCTCGGCATCAAGTAGATGGGCGAGCAATAAGGGGCTCTCAGGGACGACAATAGAAACATTCACTCAGTTAAATAACTCGACTGTCACTTTTTTCCTATAACTTTTCACAGCTAAGTACTTCGAATTAAAGAATGCAGACGCTGTCATGGGGAGACTCGTGCGTGTGCGTGTGCGTGTGCCACCATGGCTGATGACTAACGAATTGTTTTTTTTCAAATTAATATATCTCATCTCTGCTGTTACATGTTGCAAAAGGATTGTACGACCAGGAGAAAGTGCAGCTGGAGCTTTTTGATTCAATCCCTATTTTTTATTAAGATATATAGTGCAGCTCTTGAGGTATAAGTGATGTATTTTTGTTGTCATCTTCGATGTCCAAATGTCTAACAAACTAGGAGCAAATGCTGTGAGTGCATCTGTGTGCACGTGTGTGTTTGTGTTCCTCTCTGATTCTTGTGATGTGTGTGAAACGAAGAGTGCAGAGGAGATAGTTTCGGAGGACGGCATGGCAACAAGCATCTCTTCAGCCCCACGTGCGGTGGTGAGAGTGCGAGCGGTTACATAACCACAGGCCAGGGACGGAAGTGTCGGGGAAGGCAGCACGTGCAGTCAAGAAATCATTGGTGCAAGCGTCGAGCCACCGAGATCTAAGAATTCAGTTATGTGACGGCCGATTGCGCTAAAACCGAGAGAGCGAGCGACTTTAAAGTCAACACGGACATTTTTTGCTATTTTACGCTGGAACCTGCCGCCTCATTTTTTATTCTCCCACATCTAATTAAGCCTCTCCAAATGTTTCCCTTCAAACCGGCCTAAATTAGCCAATGTTTTCAAGGCTGTCAAAATGAAAGTTGCATAAATCCCAGACTGTGTTTAACCCTGGATTTTACTCAGATCATTCTTTTCCCATTCCAAGTCCAATTATAGCGCCGCGTTTCAGGATTGCCACTATACTATTTATGTCTTTGAAAAACTTGATTCTCAAACTCTTGGTTGTCAGCACCCCGTGCCAAATAAGATGCCAACAACAACAACAATGTGACAAAACCTATTTAAGTCAAACAAGGATTTCACTGAGAAAAGCTGCTCCCGTTTCCCCGACTCCATCCAGTCAGTATACGAGCCTCCGGTTCCCAAGGTGCTGCGCGATGTCAGATCTGTAGCCGACGGGCATATTCAAAAATGCATGTTCAGCCTCTTTGCCAGGAAGTGGATGTGCCAGTCATGACAAAAAGTTCCCTGAGACAGCAAGTTTATTTAACTTGGTTTTTTCATGGATGATTGGTAGGCTTCTTACATCAGTGAGCTACATGAGCATCGTACTGCTGGCTGGACTGTTTTATGATGTCCCAGATTTATCATCAGGGAATTCAGCTGCAAGTTATCAAACTTCCTCTATTTCCTCTATGAATTATTTACCCACTGTATGATTTTGAGTGTGCACATGTATCATAACAATACAAAAAAAAGGTACGTGTGTATCCTATCCTGAATATAGTTACAATCAGTGATTGTAGTGCTTATATATAGACTTACAGATAGTATGGACATAAGAGGGGGGTATAGATAGGTAACAGGTACCAGTGTGTGGAGGAAGAGACAAACAAACATAACAAAATAGTCTTGATACTAATTATAATGATGATAATAAAATAAACAGAAAACCTAGTTACGCAAAGACACTTGTTTTTGAGGAGATAAGATTGAGTGTAATCTGTTTGGGTTTGTATATATATTCATGGGGCTTTACAGGATGGGTTTGGTATTTTTCTTTTGTTTATTCATTCACACATTTTTCCGTTCTGTTCTTTTTTTCCTTCTCTGAATTCAAGATGAGAGTGAATTTACCGACCTGAGTAACTGACCTATATATCAGGAGTTTGTAGGTTTGTTTTTACGTTGTGTACGTGACATTCACTGTATTCTTGAGTTTTGACGAATGCATTTCCTTCTCTCGTGAACATCATCAACACCGATTTCTTGAATACTCAGAAACCTGCATTGCTCATATTATATTTTACATATTAGCATTTGGAAGTTAGCCGTTTGGCCTTTTCTCCGTCATATTGCTTGGCATATTACCGCCACCAACTGCTGATCAGCAACATTGCATTAAACTGTAAACACAAATTTATCGACCTGCGTGTGCACGTATATGTTCAAAACCTTGATCCCACGCTTGTGAAGCACGAGACGGTCAAAACCTCCACAGGGAACCGAGTGCTCGGACAAGCTTCATCCTCTTCCTCACCCTCACCATCCCTGAAAAAAAAGACTTCTCATGTTCATCTCATCTTCAAAGGAACCTTGTACCATGAGTATAATAATATATATTTCTCTCATTTTAAAGTAACATGCATAAAATGTCCAGGACACTTTGATGTCTGCCTCTGCAATGTAAAGCAGACAGTCCCTCAGAGGCAGATGTGCTGTCTGTGCAGGGTAGACCCCGCTCTCACATTGATGCGATGTGAGAGCAGGGTCTACCGTTCCAGTTCTGGGGGGGGAACAAACAGAAGAAAATGGGTGAATATGTTATGCGAGTGCAGCTCATTTCACAAACAGTGCTTGATCCCGGATAGACAGCTACTGTCAAAGCAAATAGAGCATGTAGAGGACGGTTTGTAAAACAGATTCTCGAGGTTGCTCGGAGGTTTTTTTAATTTGTCTGAAACATGTGGCGTCCCTTGCTCTCGTCCTCTCCCCTCTGCGTGTTTGCACGAGTGTCACACATGCACAAAAACACACAGAAAACAATCAGCATATGCTTTTTTATCATATATGAACAGACACAAACTGACACACACACACACACACAAACACCAAATCCTAACCATCTGTCTCTCCGTCTCGTCCCCTCCTGACACATACACACTCTTTCACACTGTCTGGCTAAACCTCATGTTTCCACGAACAGAAGGAATTCCCCGCTGCCGTGTACCGAGAGTTTTCCTGACCTGTGCTGCTACTGTTCTGTTTGCTTTTAAGTGAACTTCATCCAATATTGAAGCCCAGTCTGGTCTAATTTGAGAGCGTGCAGTGGGAACATATTACAGAGCAGCTGTGTAAAATGGTTGCTTTTGAGAGTAACTGTCCCTTTTTCTCTTTTTTTCCCCCCTCCCCATCTTTCATCCCTCTCTCTTCCTCCCCCTCCCACCTGCCGTCCTCCTTTCTTGTTTCCCCCCCCTCCTCCCGTCTCCCCTGTGTCCTCTTCTGCTCCCTCTGTGCACTTTCCAGGACTACACTCTGACGATGTACTTCCAGCAGGCCTGGCGAGACAAGCGGCTGTCCTACTCCGAGATCCCCCTCAATCTGACCCTAGATAACCGGGTGGCCGACCAGCTCTGGGTCCCCGACACCTACTTCCTCAACGACAAGAAATCGTTTGTCCACGGTGTCACGGTGAAAAACAGAATGATCCGCCTGCACCCGGACGGCACCGTGCTGTACGGTCTGAGGTGAGATATTGATCTCTTGAAATAACACTTGTGACAACGCAACAAGAGCAGGAGCTCAGATATTTACATGCACAATCAAACAAACACACGACTCCCACGTGCTGTATGAGAACCACACCAGATAATGATCGACTGTGCGGCGCAGATTCTAGTAATTTACGCTTCGAGTTGTCAAAGACCTAATCTGTTTCTTTCAAAATCAAAAACAATCAAACTTCTACCGACTTTAATAAACAGTGAGTCAGTCAAGTCAGTAATTGGCTAATTAGAGCCATGATGGAGAAAACAACTGAGGTGAGGTGCAACATCGTCCCTCATTGAAAATTATAGTGTTGATGAACTGACCTACTTGTGTCCTCATTAACAGGACATGCACACACTGCCAACTACAGGCATCTGTATTGGAATCAACTTGTTATAGTAGCAATACTAACAATAGGTCCAGGTATAAAATCATTCATTAAATTGATTTTTTTAATGATTAAGCAACTGTTAAACCAATATTAACCAGTTCAAAGCGCTGCCGCTGCTAATATCAGTATAAACACTACATGGCTGAAAAGTTTGGCGGCTGCAGCACTAACAACAGTTTAAAAACTTTTTTTTCTTTTTTTTGCAAATGTCACGTCAGGTAGTTTAGACGCTGGTGTGATGGCTACGCTTCAGCGCCACAGCTAACAAAACCCTGTCCGCCCATGGCTTGTAACTTAAACTGTTTCCAGCCCCAGTTTGTTTATTCCTTCCATCTATTCCCCTGCTGCTGCTGCTCGGTTTGCAGGGGCCCCTCGCACGCTGAGAGGAAGAGAGAAACATATCTGGTATTTCCCTCAAAGACCTGGTTTGGTTTTCTTTCTTCCTCTCAATCATAAAAAAGCTATTAGCAGCGTGTTGAACACTCGACAGTGTCTCCTGACTGGAAAATGGCATCACTAATTGTGATTTGTTGGAGTTGAAGTATAAACCTGTCAGAGGATCGAAACATCCATTCGTCATAGTCACACGACCGACCACAGACCAATAAAAAAAAACATACGCTTGTAATTTTGACTACCTTCTCAAACATAGTGTGATGGATGAGTGTCTCAGCTACAAAACATGGAAGTGCAACTTTAAGAAAAAAATCTAATCTTTCCCCAAGCTCAGACATTTGCACATGTTTTATGTTTCTACCACGCTTCCCACCTGTTTTTCCAATGCCGAACCCCCCACACGCACACACCCATTCTACGATTGTGAATTGATCTTCCGTTCCGTGGAGCTTCCGACCTCTCAGAGTTAACATGATGACTGTTCACTTCTCACACCTCGCTGATGCCTCATCAGTTCGTTTCGCAAATGGGCCTCGGATGCACAAACTCTATAAAGAAGTTATTGAAAACCATAACATCTTAATGGCCATCATGGCTGCGCGTTGGCACCGGTGTGGGAGAGGGAAATTAAATAGAGGCAGCGAGAGGAGGCGCTGAAGGAGGGCAGAGCAGCGTTAAGGAGACGGGAAGAGAGAAATCTCGTCAGTATAGCTCTCTTTGGTCGTCTCCATCAATGTTGTCCGTCTTCATCGCCCTCTCACAGTGTTCAGCATGTTTTCAATTTGTTCAGATTCCCTATCACAAGGGTTCGTAATGTCTCTCTCACCATCTTCATGTAAACCAAAGAAACGCCTGCCAGGATGGAAGTGTGCCTGGTTCTGATTCCAAAAGAAACACAAAGAAGTGTTGCACAGTCACAGCAGGAGTCGAGGTGGAGGAGGAGCAGGAGGACGACCAATCTTATGAACTGATAAAGAAAAGCAAACGATATTAAAGAAAAGACAAATATTAAGAAGACGTACAACAGAAAATCCTATGGGCTGCTATTTGCCTTGCAAACATGAGAATCAAATCCTAATCTCTGTCACACAATCATTTTATTTATCATACTGAGGCCTTGAGTTTTCTGAACAGAAAATTAATCCTTTGGAAAGATGCTGTGCTACATTCCTGGATTTATCTTTAAAACAAACTGTATGACTCGTCCTCACACGTGTTTTTTGACAATTGTTTGTTTAGTACATTAACAGAAAAAAAAAGCGATCCTCATGTCAAACTTAACTTTGTCTCTTTACTGCCATAATCGCTGTCTCTGGATCATAGCTGGGTTAGAAGAAACATGCAGACACTTGATTTGATGAAAGCACGTCACATTTCCTACACATCGTAAACATATCATCAAGCAAAGCGATATGTGGGTTTTTAGGACGTTGATCTTTTAAAATATCTTGAGGTTTATATCAAATAAAGAGTCTGTGTCATTCCTGGATAAACTGTACAGTGAATAGTCCTTTAATTTGATGTCCCAGTCCCCTGTGGGACGTTAAACATCTCATTCCTACACAGAGTAAACACAATATCAAGCAAAGGACTTTATGGATTGTGAAGTTGTTTGATGATAATGTGGTTTTGAACTTTTGAGGTTTATCACAGTCAGGGAAATAACAGAAACATTTGAAATAAATGTGTGTCCTTCCTGGATAAACTGTACCCTGAATCATCCATCAGACTGATGCTCCAGTCCCCTGGGATCAGTTTGACACATCGTAAATTAACGTCTTCTTAATTAAGAGTAGTGTTTGATTGTGGATTTAAGTGTGTTTCTCTTTCTTTACTGCCGATTGTCGAGAACAGCAAAACATGGGACAAAAGCACCAAAGCGCAAAAAAAGAAAGCCGTAGAGGCAGCGGCAGATTGCGAGGGACAGATTATACTGAAATAGTTCAAATTGTCCTCGTGTCAGGCCATTTGAGTTGAAAGGGATAACGTACAGTATCAACCCGAACAATGAATCCAATATGCAAATGAAAAAATCCATAATCACTTGGAATATGGGTCCGGACATTTACGTTGGTCCAAGTCGTGGCGCAAAGTCAGCACAAATATTACTTTGGATGAAGTGGGATTAGAGTGAAACTGGGAGAAGAAATCCATCACCCTGGACACTCAATATCATGTAAGTAGGATGGCCAGATTTTAACAAATCCTAAATTGGGTCATGGGATCTTCGGCATGTCTGCGGATGCTCGTAAATCCAGGGAGCACATGCAGATACAGCATATTACTGTCCCCGGGAAGTCTAATATAATGTATGCAGCTCGCTCTAATTTATTACGTCAATAAATTAGAGTACATGGAACTTAAATGGTCCATATGATGGGTCAATGCAGAGTCAAGTAGTAAATCCGTGAACTAAAGACTATCAAACATGATTTATAAAAGGGGGTAATGTCAATGATGATTCCTATCTCTGACTGATAGAGGATAAATGTATGAATGAAATTATGATTTCAAAAGATTATTAAAACATATGTTCAGTGTCATAGCTCAAGGACAAGGTCAATAAGGTTGATATTTAGGGAAGAGTTTGACATTTTGGCGATTTGATTGATGAAACCAGGAGAGAACAGCCAGTGTGGCTTTGTCCTACATTCAACAATACACCTGACAGCACCTCCGGAGCTCACAAATCAACATGCAGCGGTTATTTAGTCGACACACAAACAGAAATGTAAAAACGACAGTCTGCAGTTTATGAGGAGTTGCGCGTCGGAAGCTATTTATAGGTGAACGACAGCCTGGCAGAGTGATTTCCTGGAGGCCAGTCATCACGGAGTGGTCGTAAAGTATTTACAACACATCACTCCATGACGAGCACTGAGTCACCCGCCAGAAAAACACCATGTGGAAAATCACTCAAATGCAATGTGGTGAAAATTATCTTTCTACTTGTCGTAAAATAAATAAATGGACAAAATGTCCAAGAAAAAGTGCAAAATCAAAATCTGAGATAAACTTCACTTTATGGATTATACAATTTAAAGAAAGTAATGTTTATTTATGTTTTCTGAAGTTGTTGAGACGGACAAGACAGAAGCTCCCACTTGACCTATAACCTTTCGGCCCACAGTGATGCAAACAGTAGGAAAGTTAACTTTATAAAAAACACTTTCCACAGGGTAACGTCTCCAAGTGCCTCAGAAAGAAGTGTTGCAAAATAAACAATCACAAAAAAACAGACAATAAATTGGAACATTTGGAAAAGAAGGAAATCCCAGATTGAATAGAGGCGAGTTGCTTTTAAAGGACGTCTACAGAGACAATGTGAACATCATAGTCAACAGTCGATCGTTAATTTGTTTCAGAAACACAGTATACGTCCTCTAATAAGGAAACGGGGGGACACACTATCCATGTACACAAACAGCAGGATGCATTGTGAGGAGGAGAATCTTTTCATTCAGGCTGTTTATTAGAAAATGTGATTGGATGCAGCGAGTCCTTGGATGCTGATAATAGGAAAAATACACACACACACACAAACAGCTGATGAATATTTAGCACACATATTTACTTTATGTGCCATTGAGCTGCAAATTCATTCAGAGGATCCATTATCGTGGTTAAAAAGGCAAAAACAGCACCGACCCTTCTTCTTGGGCTCGCCCCCACCCCGCTGTGAATGAGCGACGGCAAACAGCAGAAATCGACTTGAGGAAGTGTAATAACCAAACAGAAGAGGCTCTCTGTGTTTCCCAGGCAGGTTAAGCTGGTGACGGCTCATCCAAAAGGAGGGTCCTTGCCTTTGTTATTTATAGGCGGTTATTTGCTGGAGGACAGGCTTTAATTTTCTCTGCAGAACTGACTGTTGAGTTTGTCTCTGAGGATTAGGAAGCACGGGGAAACTGCAGTGGGATATTGCAGAAATGAACAATGATATCAATCAAGTAGATAAATCGACTGACATAAAAATCAATATCGGGTCGAGGGACACATCTGAATTAAACGGCAAAGATAATATTTTGCCTTGCGTCGCTCAGTAATGTTTGTGTTTTGCGATTCGGTGTTACAGCATCCAAGTGATTTGATTCCGTGGGCATCCTCCTCCCTATGTTTTCTTGGCAGGCTGTGGGTGGGAAGCAGCTGGCGGTGGGGTGAGTGCTCTCTGAATGCTGTCATTATCTCAGATATCAGATAATGCGGCTCGAGAAGAACACGAGTGGTTTATGGAAAGGAAAATGTTCAGTAAAAAAAAAGGACTTAATATACAGAACAACCTTATTGAAATGGTTTGGTTGTTTGTTGGTTTATTGCCAATTAATCGAAACAATGGCTTAACTTTAACCGCTATACAATATAGTTGAGATACAGGTTAATCTATAACGTGACAAATTGAAAACAGTTCCTCTGACTTCAGTGATTCCGAGTGATGGTTGAGACAGTATTTCAAAGCTGTCTGTTCCAGAAAGTGTTTTCAGTGGAAACTCTGAGTTTGTTAACCTTGCCATGAGAGAAACTCTGGGTTTTTTCCATTCCAGGAACTGAAATGACTTTACCTGTGAGTCACGGTAACTCGCTGTGTGAACTAACCTGCCTCTGCTGGAGCGTTTTCCTGAGTTTCTCTCCGTCACCTGCCTGAGCCCGAGGAAGCTGCTCTGACACGTCGCTTCATGTCCTCACTCATCCAGTCGATATCAGAGTCCATATCGGAGCACATTCATTTGCAGAACTTTATGTTGGGAGATTAAAGTATACGATTGGACATTAGTTTGTTACCCGAGGCCTATTTTTCTATCACTACCACTTTTACTATCAATCAGTCATCAGTGAGAGGACAGAGACAGAGATTGCTTTGTCCTCATGTTCAACTGTCCTTGTACTGCAGATGCCAATGATAAACAATGGTATAAATATAATTAAAAGTGAGTGTATTATTTTTAAATAATGTAATACACGCTGAATAGTCATTAAATGCCATTGAGCAAGAATTAAAATTGTACTCATTGTTTCCCTAGTCACTTTTTCTTCATCAAATCATATGAGGCTGTTCCTGGATCAGATCGTGAGTCTATTATAAAGTCTTTAGTGTTTCATCCATACTTTCATTTTCTGTTGCCAGCGGCACTTTATCCCCATCGGGTTACAGCTGAAAAAACATTTGTTTTAACATTTAATCCAACAAACAGTAAGATTTCAACAATTCTGCAAAAATAATGTGGTTTATAAAATAAAAAGTCTTATTCACTCTTTGAAAGCTAATATATTTTTAAAGATACATATGAATCGCCACAGGTTAAACTTTCTACCTCCAACAGATTAATAAGGTAGCTCTGTTCTTTATTTACCTGTTGAGTGAACTTACTCCGAGTTGCTTGAACTCATATCGGCTGTACTTAAAAAAGAAAACTCAGAGTTCTGTGTTAGGTTGAGACTTTGTTAAACCTGCTTCCTTTAACCAAACCCTGGACTCATTTCAACCGTGAGCTTGGTGTTGCTTCAACAGATGCAGCCGAGGTAATGGAGGCTTAGAAAATACCGACTTGAACAGAATTGGAGAGAATAAAGCAGATTTATTGTGAAACAGTATTTGAAATGTCCTGAGTTACTGCTCCGTTCTGAGTGTGTGACCCAACAGTCAACACATTTACTCGGCCTGAATCCCAATGACTGCTGGAAACCCCTTGGGGCTACTTGGCCCTGATTTGACCCCGCAAGTTTTATCCATGCAGGAACAGAGCAGCGTCTGGTAAATATGGAGGGTCACTGCAGGTGATGCAACATATGGGGCTCAGTCGGTTCGGCTGGCAGTGTCCTTGGGCAGTATCCAAGCAACCGGGGGACTACACTAAAACTGAGCGAGAAATGCGGCTGTGCGTCATTTAATGGATGGGACGAGCGGGAAAGTACATGAGGGTAGACGGAGAGCCAGACCGCTGCATACGTGATTGGGCACTTACGCATAACTCCACCTGACAGTGGCATACACAAACACAAATGCACACACGTGGCCCCCGCGCAAACGTGCACAACCTATACCGTCACCGCATAATCTTTTCAAAGACTCCGCCGGAGGCTCCGGCTCTCGCCGCCGACTTCACTCTTGACACAGAGATCAGAAGGTTGCCAGAAAGTGACCGGCAATTTACTCCTTGGTTAAACACTTGGAAGCCACGGAGCCGGCAGTGAATCCATCAGAGAGAAATAAACGCTGACAAAGACAGAGGCAGAAGAGGGGAATCCATCTAAACCTCTTAGGCTCAAACAGCCTTCCTGTCTCACTCTGGGAGGTGGAAACCCCTGAGGTGTGTAATATGAAACAGAATGTTAATGTTAGAACTCTTCCCTTTGAACTCCTCTATTGCTATTAAAGTGCAGTGATGTTAGTCCCCTCTCTGTCTCACCTGACGTCCTCCGTCCTCACAGTGTCGTTCTGCTTCTCCTACATGGTCTCTGGTCACCTGACTGCCCTTCCTTTATTTAAAGAGCCACAGGTTAATATACATAAGTGACTGAATCTGTTTTTCATTCAAATGTTATAACAGTAAAAACTACTTAGGATCAATAAAGCGATTTGACTGAAGGAGCCTGAAGTTGTTGAAGCTAGACGCTTTGTACTGAACGTGAGCACTTGGTCCTTGAGCAAAGGACAAATTGATGGTGTTCATTTTCTCCAGAAGACGATAATTATTCAACTAAAGAAGCTGCTTGCCAGGAAACAGGAAGCCATTTGACCTACATAATTATATTTTTCCTCCATAGGAACCTTAACCCTGTGAACTCTGCAGTAGAACTGGTCCGTCGGTGCCCACACTGATATTTTTTTCTTACTGTGATCTCATTTCTTGAGTATCTTCAAATCCTTGATGACTCAAAAAACGTAACGGCCTAAGCTAAAGGGTTAGAACAAAAAAATCTGACATTCTTTTTCATCACTATTTGCCAAATAAACACTTAAAACATATTAATCCAAAAGATTTTTGAAATACAAAAACATGAGCATATTGCTTAAAACCCAACCAATTATTTGAACTTTTTAGTTTTTGAGTTATGCCTATTTTTCTCTGCTCCTCTCCTGTCACTCTCTGGCACCACCATGCATTAGCAACATGTTTTGCACTGTGCGCAATGAAATGTAATGATGGAGTGACGAAAAAGGCTGGAAAAAATCTGAAGGAAACAATACAGAGAAGGACTTTAACCCTCCAACACCTCTCAGAGCATATTCCTCTTCATCAAAAATTGCTTTTTATTCTCCATCATGTACAGATACCTTCCCAATGGCCTTTAATGTATCACAATTTAAACTTTAAATGTGTAGTTTACCTCATAAGAATTACAATTTACTGTACTACTCATTCTACTGTACACCACATAGTAAGTACGTATGTGATTTGTACTTTATTTAATACATGTTCTCAATACTGATGAAAGACTCATTGTAGTTTTTGGCATGAGCCAACTTGCTTCATGAAGAAGGTTTGGGACATTTTCTTTCGAACACTGCTGAACATTGTATTTTGTGCAACAGGCAGGAGGAGGTACAGTAGAACTACAAAATTGTTTATAAGAAAATACGATGAAAAGTTTCCAGTACAACAAAAATCCAAGCACTGTGAAATGAAAAATAGTACATTTATTATCCATAGCACAGAGTCTGTTGTGGTTTGGGTCGGTGTGGTCCCACCTGTCTGCCATATGGTGCCTGTGGTGAACTTGGACTTGGATTCAGATGATTTACACACAGAATAGGATGCGTTTTCCTAAAGAGACACATGACAACGTATTTTAAAAACTGACCACAAGAGCTTTGTGAGAGTAGTTTCACTATTTCAAAAGCTTGCTGCCAATCACATCACGTATAATATGTTGGAAGTTGTCCAATATGCAAGTGAATGAGTCTGGGATGGACACTGGGGTTTGGAAATGCATAAATTATGAGATGCAGAAAACGATTGGCGCTGCGGCGGCTGTTGGTCCGAATAATAGAAAAGAGGGAAGAGAGGTAGAGGGAGAGAGAGAGAGAGAGAGAGAGAGAGAGGGAGGCAAAGAGGGTGATTATCTCTGCTGTGTAACACAGAGGATTGGACTCAAGATGAGCCGCTCCTCTGGCACAAATTTATCTATGTTGTCAGGTGTGCCTAGACGATTACCCACCATGCTGCGCTGCTCTGTGGCAATTCCCTCGGTGGGAGTCAAGTTCTCGAGCAAGACCAGAGCCGGGGAGAGAATGGCAGCCTATTACTCACAGCCCTGTCCTTATGTTCCCCTCACAAAGTCTGAAACTGACTCATGGCCGGCTCCTGTTATTCTCCTTTACGAGCCATCCGTGTCTATTTGTTTTGATAGCAATTGGAAGGCTTACTGCTTTTATGCTGATGTATATGATAGAGGCAAGGAAGCAGGAGGCCACAGGCCTGTGGTCACTGCTGTTTACAGCTATCAAAACACTCATCGTGCTGGACCTTTTCATCTAGTTTATTAGATTAGGTTTATGAGCAATCAATTATCCAGATTCAATCTGCTCTATTTTGTTTGTTTTACAGTTTGTGTACCTGCTTTAAAATACATTGTAAGGTAGAAGGACGTTTCAAGTAGAATTATAGAGAAACGGGTGATGAATTTGGTTTTCTTTGTCAGGAAATTCAGGAAGTAAGTGTGTTTAAATAAATAAAGGTTAAAATTATTTTAATTCTGAATTTACTTGTATCAATTACTTGTTGCTGGATTTGGATACTATGTACAACATGTTTACAAAATTTAGACATACACCATTGGATTCTGCGAGAGAGAGAGAGAGAGAGAGAGAGAGAGAGAGAGAGAGAGAGAGAGAGAGAGTAAAGTAGTGAAGCCTCGGGTGTCAGCGTCACGCTCGAATGTCCTGTTTGCCTCAAAGCTCTTGTATCTGTCTATACAATCCCCCCTCACGCCGTCCCAGTTGAAATGAAGATAATAATCTACAACCTTATTGATCACTCCCTCTCAACACGCTCCATAGAGTCAGGTAGTGTTGATTTGCGGCACCACAGGTGCTGGAGGAAACAGCCAGATTCCATTTCAACCTGCTCCAGGATAATACGATTCACATTTGTCATTTAAAGTACGTCCTCAGACGCAACTTGTTAGCAGAAAAATATCTCCGAGACCTTTGGTGAACACTTTTTGGACGAGATGGATAACGTTGTTAGGGCCCTATATCTCATTGGTCCCATGCTATGCACAAGAAAAACAACTCCCTGGATTTACACGGGCCTCAGGACGGACCAGTCTGGCTTATTTACGTGTGTGATACATCCTATATTCCCTTAATGCTTCAGCCGTTAAAGCTCATCGGTGTCTCGAGATGCAGAGGGGAGATCATTTCAGGAGCTTAAGGATCAAGCCCTAATGAAAAAGCCAACGCCTCACACACACGCAGCTCTCAAGTGAACAGTGTGAGATAAACAACTTAAACAGGAGCAGAGCTTTGATTCAAAGTGGAGAAACACATAAAAGAACCTCCCACCATCTCTTTTATTCCTGTTTATTTATACAACCTTCCACACTCGGCAACAAACAAAGAGATGTCAGTCAAATCGAGGGGAGGGAGGGGGTGGTCGACTTTGACGAAACTTTACACTCAACAAAAGCCTCTTAAATCACACACTTGGAGAAAGCTCTGTGACAACGAAGAGATGAAATATAACTGAGGTGGCACAAGTTTGTGAAGTGACCACATACTGTTAGAGCTCAAAGATATATTAGTAGGCTTTGTGCGGCTGCCTCTATATCTTAATATTAGTAGCAGAAGATGTTGTGATCACTTTCGAGCAATAATCTTGAATTAAAAAGGCCAAATATAACTTGCGGTTGTGAGATGTTCCCTTCCCCCTCCCACGTGTTTCCTGAGGTCATGACGCGCACTCGTCAGGGCTCAACCGCTGCCACCGTCATCTCCGGCCTATTGCTGTCACCGCTGTCCCACCGGGTTCGATTCTTGTAGCGACTCACATCTCAGGTGGGGCCGAACACGGGATCCACGGGATTATCCTAACAATGCTAAAACTGGGACATGAGGATTAGCTTTTGCCCTGTAATCCCAAAAGGAGTCCCCACTGCCACCAGCAGCACTTCAAACCTTCAAATACATTTTCCCTGTGGAGTTTTTCAGGATGTTAAATCTTGCTCAGTGACATGTGGTTGTGTGAGTAATATAAACGTGGATCAGAATCCCTGAGTTTGGGTAAATGAGTGTAATTTTTTACCATAAACATTGATAAACTTAATTGTAATAAAATTTAAAACATGTTTCTCAAATTAGTTTAACCCCTGGTGACCATAACTCTAGTTGGTAAAGAAAGAAAACAGATTTTTGAGCTCAAGGGATCATCACCTTTTTCCAAACTCAGCTTTAAGGTCTGGTCCTAAATTAGATTTATTTGTCTCTGTCTTCTAATATCCTCAAGACAAGATCCTGGAGGTTACTGCCATTATTCTAATGAAACCAATAAACATCCAGTTTCCTGTCCGATCCAACCTCATCATTGCGTCATGTGTTTTCTTTTAACAGGATCACGACCACTGCTGCTTGTATGATGGACCTGAGAAGATATCCACTGGATGAGCAGAACTGCACGCTTGAGATTGAGAGCTGTGAGTAAATCTTTCCTTCATCAATCACATCATATTAAACCTGATTTGGTAGCAGTGCTGAATTATATATATTTCTTAACCCACTGTATTCTTGTTAGTATAAAACAGTTTTAAATTCCAGGAGATTCTAGCTTTTCACCTTTACCCAGTTCGACACGGCCTCTGCTTTGATGTCATGGAGTTTGTGACACTCGGCCTTCACTGGGTCCCGACAATTTGTGCTTCACTGCTGTGCAAGGATTTACCCAGAATTTTAATATTTTCAACGTAATCCTTCCCATCCAATTTGCAGTATTTCCCCTGGTGAAAGGAGAGACCCTCTTTCCCTGTGAATATATATACGCCCAGCTGAGTTTGCTTTTCTACACAGAATGCGTTTTGTCATTATAAAACAAATAGTACACAGATCATTTAGTTTTTTTTATATATATATATTTCAAAATAGAGGGTATTAAGATAAATTGGTGGTTAATCTCATCCCAGTTTGGTGTAGATGACCCATGATAAACACAGGATAGCCCACATCAAATGAGCTACTTGTCAAAGCTCAGCGCCCCCCCCCCGCCTTCACTGGTGCTGGGAACTACTTTGTGTAACGTGCGCTGCCCCTGGTGCTGGAGTGATGGAGAGAGAGTAAATGCTGTCCAGCGCTCACAGCTAGACGACAACAGTTTAAAACCAGTACTTAACAAGGGGGGTCCTGTGGTTTGTGTGAAGCCACTAAGACGACTAGAAGTTAACAACATATACAGGGACTTTGGAAGTAAAGTACATTTCAGTTTATGATCAATTAATGTAAAAAAGATGAAAAACCTACAGTAGATTCATTTAAAATATTCTACCATATTATTCGTAGAACCTAAAGTAAAATATTCCGATTTCTTTTAAATAAAATAAGCTTATTAAAAATCCACTACTGAGGCATATTGACCAGCCGCGTAATGTGACTGATGCAAACTTTAAAGGCCAAAATCTTGCTGCCAGTTGCTCACACAAGTCCGCTGGATAACTGTGAATGCAGCCAGATGTGTGTAATGTATAGAGGTGGCTGAAGGGCGTTTGGAAAACTAGTGCAACTGAGCTGCAAGGTCGGCAGTCGGTGGGGAACTGGAGCGTGAGGTACAAAGGAGGTGGTTGAAGAACTTTTGTGAAATAGAGAACACAACAGAGAAAGTTTGAACAGGGAAGTTCAGCAGAGGCCTGATGGTCGGATCAATGTTTGTATCAACAGAAGATGCCTTTATGATTTAATTACTGTGTAAAATAATACCTCAGTACTTTCATGATCACATTCTCCAGTGATTTTCTCTCTGCTCTAAATGTGAGAGTAGAACTTTCTATGTACAAGTCTAATGTTACTCGCAGCTTTACTGTTCACAGACACAGGCCATTAGTCCAGTAGTATAATATAGTATAAATACAACAATGAAAGCTCCACTGTAATGTAGAAAGGTCATTTTGGTACATGATGCACACATTAGACCCAACTGCCCAGTGTAGATTCATTGGGGATTATAGAATTTGATGCAAAAAGTTTGTTGATATCAAAAACTAAATCAAAATGTACACGGCCTGACTGTGCATCACTAAAAATGACTATAGTCTAAAATGTACTTTTACTTGACATTCTTTTGGCTGAAGATCCCTAAAACCGTCCACTCTTACGTTTTGACCCCTGATGATCAGTCAACATGTTTCACCTCCAGAAAGCAGAGGGAGTCCATTGGCCATGACCATTATTATTATTATGGAGAAACAACATTTTGTCCGTCACATGTATGGGAAGAAAAACAAGGACTTCTTCCCTTGTGCCTCGTTTTCTGCCTCTCACATTTACAAACACCAATGCTGCACATTAGGTGACAGCATAGGGAGACAGCAGTAAAGTATTGAAGCAGCACTATGCCCATTCTATTGTTCAGAGGGTGACCTTCATGCTGCCACTATACACAACGCTCCTCACTTGTCATCTAGAGTTTTCTCTTAGTTGAGGGAGCAGCTAGCGAGGATGCCTTAATCAAACCCACACCTAATTGGGGATCTGGTACGTCTCTGGAAAGATGGTGCAGAGCTTGTAACTGCAAATGTTCCCTCACACTGTGCCAGTCAAAGTACTTGTTTGAACATATAGTTCAGGGAGCGGTGGTGGGAGACAGAGAGGGACAAGGGCTGCTCACAAATGAGTGCACCTCACGACGCAGCTCATCAGCGACCCGAGCACACATCCCTCTCTTTTAATTTGGTGACAGGCTTTTCCCCATTAAGTTTAAAACACACTTGCTGGGGAGAAGCAGCTGTGATCTCTGTGTGTGTGTGTGTGTGTGTGTGTGTGTCTGTGTCTGTGCATGCCTGCGTAGATTCGGGTATTTGTGTGTGTGCCTGGCAGAAATCTCACATCCTGTTATTTATTTAATCTGAGCCCTGAGAGGTAAAAGGCTGGTGGAGCAGCAGTATGACGAGGATCTCTGTTGGTTTGAACTCTTGTAGATCTGGTGTTGCCTTCAATGTCTCCACTCTTTGGTGGAGATGGTTGATTTTCATGCAGCTGTGTTCTTCCCCTTCTCTGAATCCCAGAGTGGTGCCTGCACCTCCTCACTCCGCGGCTCTCTGCTTTGCTCCCTCTTTACTTTCTGCACACCTCTCTTAACACTCCACCCCTCCTTTCTCTCCCTTCACTCATTTGCCAGTGTCATTATTTCATACTCAGCTCTTTGTTCATCGGTTGGCTTGCTTCCAATGAGTTTGATTATTCTAATATCCCCAGTATTGAGCCGCCGCCTGTGATTTAATAAGATTTGACAGGTTGAATAAAACATCCAAGAACTTCCATTTATGGATCAGGCCTCTATCCCTTCACGCTGACCTTTTCTAATTATTTCAGGCAAAAGTTATAAAACGCTGACCCTGGTGTCATTACTAACTTTTAATCGCATAATAACAAGCTGTTTGCGTTCAGCGGATGCTGTGTCAGCATGGTTATTTTATGTAAAGACAGATGGAGACACCATATTGATTTTTACTGCTACAAGAAACTTAAAAATATAAATAAATGTTCTTATCCCCTAATCTTCACAATTCTTCTACAAACAAAACCAACTCTTCTCAGGCCACACGGGAAATTAAAGCATGAAATATATGTATTTACTATAATGGTTTTTCCATTATAAACGTAACCTGACCTTCACTACAGAGGTATCAGATGCTCATATAAGCTGTCATATGGGTCAATTCAGGGGGTAATGACATTGTGTGTGCGATGCCACAACCCATTTAAAGAGCAGTAGATGTTTAATGACGCTGGAACATTTAAATAATATGATGAAGGAAGCAGCACCGATCACAAGTCTGTAAAAAAGGTGACATTTAACATGAGTATTTATTAAACCACTGGGCAGTTAGCAACCTGCCAGTTACATCCCCACTGCTTACAGCCATTTTAGCAAACTGGAAGCTACCATCTGCTCAGACAGCCACAGGGTGATTCAAATAACTAATGTTAAACAACAAAATATTCATTTAAGATAATCCAGTCACTAATATTGGGATCATAGACTGTATATAAAGGCAAGACATCCCCCATACAAGTGCTGTTATCGAGCACATTTAGAGCCAGAGTGTGCGATGTAGTGATCTCGGTGTGGAGACACGTTATCGAAGTCCTGCAGATACACAAGTTGGATCAATCATGATTTCTCACCCCATTTTTTATGGCATTAAATAACAAAAAAAAACGAAAGCTAAAATGAACACTTGTAACGTGTGATAATATTTACTCCCATCCATTAACATGGAGTAGGCAGGGTTTACGACCTTTACTGCAGCCAGTCACCAGGGGGCCATCAAGATGTTTTGGCTTCACTTTTGCGCAGCGGTCACGTCGTCCATCTTGACATGCAGTCAGTGATTGGCACATTCTTGAGAAACAGTTTATCTCCTCCCACATCTCAACAGTGCTGTCCCTCACAGCGAAGAGGATCTACTGATTCAAACCTGCCTCCACTAACCCTGATGGAGCAGAACAGCAGCAGCAGAACAGTAAAGCCCAGAGGACGTGGCCCCCTCAACAGTCCATAACCCTGTGGTACACATTCTGACACCAGAAATTAATTATTAACAAAGAGCAGCCGGGTGAAAATAAGGGACCTGAGGGCTTCCTTGATGGAAATAAATGAATTAGAAAGTCTGTAATATTATCATGGGTCCAGAGGCCCGAGGTGCGGGTTCAACGGTTAACAAGCTCGCGCTCTGTTATTTGTATAAGCCGACTCATAAATTCACTATGAATTAACTTGAACACTGGACTGACAATATTGATTAAATAAAAAGAAAGTGTTAATCTTGGGAAATGTGGACTATTCTGAGACGTGGCCTAAAGCTCAACACAGCAAGGATGATGTTGAAAAACACGGGGTGCGGTCGATACTGAACCTAAAAGTTCTCCCTCCTAATTCAGGTTTTCATCTCGTCTCATTCCAAGTTCATCACGTAGTTTAGCCGCTCCTCGCGACTCTGAATTCAGCGTTGCCTTATCTATAAACATAGACCATAACTTGAGCAGAGAGTGGTGATAAGAATGACTCCGTAGAAATGAAAACCGTATAAGATAGGATACAAAAATCAATTCCTTGTTCATGAGATATTTGTGCCACTATTACTCCAAGGTCTTTATGGCACAAATATACTGCGGCTGTTTGCAGGCTTGTTTTTATCATGAGGCAAAGATAACTTGACTTTAATACCACACTACCCCGCGCTCACGTCCAGAAACAGTGGGAAAGGGTCGGGGTTTGTAACCTTTCAAGCGCGGCCCTGTCAACCCGCGTTTGTTTTGCTGTAACTTGCTCAGCATCTCTTCGATGTAATGTGTAATTCAGGACTGTAGCGTAGTAGGCCACACATGTTTTTTTTACCTCAGAGCAAGGAAATACCATTCGCTGCATTATTTAAGCAGGTTAAGCCTGTGACGTTGTGGGTCAGTGTTACAGTAAAGCTGTTTACTATGTACATTACACACACCGCTGTGCTGTAGCTCTACCTCCACAGGAAGCAGATTCGAGTAAAAGATGCAACCTTGGCTGCATAAGTAGCAGCTGTGCATCTTTTTAATAAATCATAACAGGAGTAGGGGTCACTGAGCTGTTGAATAGTGAATACTACACAAGAGCTTTTCTGTCCTGATTAGCAGTTTTAGCTTTAGCATATGTGTGGCTTCAGGTGGCTCTTCTGGAGACACCGAATTCTGGGAATTTAATTGAAGCTGAAACACAAGTTAAGACGAACCTGCAGCCATCGATATATTCACATCCTCCGCGGTCGTCAAAACCGATGTTTATTCGGGGGAGTGTTATTTCACACAGTGGCTCTGCGCTCACCATGAAACCATCATTCCATTACAGCACCTTTACCCGCTAATGGTTATATTTTCTGCACCGGCGATCCACATCATATGGACAGAGCCACTTCCGCTCTCCATCCCTCTCCCCGCTATCTCTCCCCATCGCAGCCCATTTTTAGAAACTGCACACATCCTCTGGGGTGTGCACGGTCTCCACACTCGGGGCTCGCGTGGCTTATTTATTTATCTTTATCTTTAGATGTTCCGTCCCTGTCCAGGCGTGCAGTCAGCCGCGGCTCGCTGTGTACCGCAAAAGGTTTGAAGACATTTTTTTAATTGGACACCAGGAATAACATTAAAGTCCCTTTGAAATGCACGGAATCAAAAATTCATCAGAGACATATTTAAGAGTGGAGCAGGCGGTTGTTCGGGGGTTGATTTGATGTAGGTGTGAGTGGATTTTTTGGTGCCTCCGGTAAGATTGACCTGTGTATTAGACACACAAATAGACAGTATATCACAAGTTTTATTTTTCACACACATTCCCAGAGGGTTCTTTTCAGCGAAAGTTGGCGCAGCAGTAAAAAAAAAAATCTCGATATTACTCTTTATGGTGAATAAAGTAGGGAGCTGTGGCATCTTTTGATTATATGGTGCAGTTTTCTGATGAAATTCATAAACGCTTTGCTTGAAAATCCATCTGTTCTCCTTTGAGATGCAAAGAAAGTTGGATAGAAAAGATTCTTGAGATAGTTTATAGTGTTTTCATGGCCTTTAAAATATTTACTACAGTCACTATGGTGTTTATTACATTGAGTATTATTTTCAAAGTTTTCGTTACAGGTAGTAAGTGTAAGAAGAAAAAAACATTGAAATCCCTGATTATGTTTTGCCCGAGGCAATATCAAAGCCAATGTTTTATCTCCCTCCAAATTCCTTCTTTGCCCATTAAAACAAATCAACTGAGACATTATTTCATACGCCTGATAAAAAGGCCTGGAGTCAGATTTGGCCGGGGAGATATGCCAGAGTCCCAGTTAAATAGCTTTGGTATTGTATTGCTATCTCCTCTGATGCTATCGAGAACAATTTCATTTATTTCTGGCCTGCTCACGCTCCCAGACTCTGGAATCCATGAAGGCAGCCTTTGTGTTAGCGTAAAATACATATTGTCACATTCATAGATTTTTCTTTCTTTCTTTTCTTTTCTTTTTTGTATTGAATGCCAGAATTTGCATCTCGTGCCACCAAAGGGCTAATTCAATTATTTTCATTCCATCATTTCAGAGTTAATAAAAATACTCACACGTCTGTGATGTGCTGCCAATTCGTCCTCCCTTTCACTTAATTTCGTGCAGAACGGGCGTCAGGAGGATCCATCACTGCCAAACACGGTGATGTAATACAGTCATAACAAAAGCGCAGTGAGGCAAAATCAATAATGTAGCAACAATGGAGGACAAAAATATCCTCACATAACTGATAAATAACTGATATTTGCTGGGTTTGCTGCGAGTGGTTTGATCAATGTTGTCGTGTGTTAGCGGTTGCTCACGACAGGAGTTAGCTCGCATGGAGCCGTCCCGTGGAGCAGCTGCGGTGTCCACAACCCCCCAAAGCTCTATATTGACGATTTTCCTTTAAAGACCAATAGGGTCTTTAAAATCAAATGGATGTCTCCATGGATATGTCCTGAGGATTCATCCTCTGAGGAGAATGATTGTTGTAAATGTGATTGCAATCTCTTTACATTTTGATATATCCTGTGTATAACTGGGAATTTGACTCTTTCTCCATTGGAGGCATTAGGGGGAAGGTAACCAATAAAATAAGCTTTCCCACTCAGGGGATGATTCCCCGGGACTAAATGTATTGACTTAAATTTAAAAATTTGGACCTGCAGTAGAGGAGGTTATTCAGTTTTATCACTTAGGAAATGTATCCAAAATTGAGTTATTCCTGTCTGCCCCTGACCCGGCCTTTATTTCATCCCATCTCTACTAATAGAATTTCCCTACACTCGTACACTTAGTAAAGAAGCACTTCATCGTCTGCAGTTTGTTCAACAAGCAGCTGCTGGGCTTTTTGCTGGAACACATTAATCTCATTTAGCCATTTCCCCTTTTTTGACTTATTGGCTTTGGATTACATTTTGGAATTCAATTGATTACCTCTTATGTAAGGTGATGCGGATGATCATGATATACGGCTACACTAACCGCCTGAATCATTTTTTGAGAGACAAAAAATGTTGGTACATTTCAATGCGGAACACACTCAATTCCACTTTCATTAAGAGGAAGAAGAGATGTCAGAGTGTGAGGGTGTTGCCACAGAAGAGTCTGCTTTAATAATTCAGAGCAACTAAATAGGTCACACAACTATTAATTAAGGAGAAAGAAGTATAGAGGGAGAAGGAAACGGGGGAGGAAGAGTGAAAGATATATAGTTATGACAGAGAAACAAGCGAGAAGAGAGAAGGAGAGGGATGTAATCAAACGGGAAAAGAAAGTGGTGGTGGGAGAGAGGGAGAGAAAAAGATGCAGCAGCAGAGCACCAGAGGAGGAAGAGGAGGGGGAGAGAGGAGGTGTGATATAATGGTCTACATTTTATGCACTAATCAATGAAAGAGCGTGGGAGTTCCCTTTAAATTGTTCTGTCAAACATGCTTTTATTCATCATCCTGCCCGGCCCCCGTCATCAGCGCCTTCCCACACACACACACACACACACACACACACCACACATACACACACTCATACAAATCCAACATGTTAATTCACTTCCTTGCTGTTAAACCTCCCCATCATCAGCATTTGACAGAGTAATAGTCACGCAGTCTAATGGAAAACAGAAGTCAACTTCCGTGCCTGCAATCAGTCGATACAACAATAATCGCTCGGGCCAATTCTACAAACATGCATGCAAATCCCCATTGCAGCGAACATGCAGTCCGAACAACTACTGCAACCATCACAGATGATTACTTTAGTTGCATGTTGAGAAAAAAAACCCATCACAAATGTTGTTTAATCCGTCCCCTGCTGTTCCCATAAAATGTAAAAAGCCTGCAACAAAGGTACCTTGAGAGGGATTAGACGTTTTTATCAGTTTTACGATGTAGATATTGGGCTGTTTGTCCCGAGGCAGGGAGGAGTACTGCAAGTCGTGGCCCTCCTCCTTCTCAGAAGAGCGAGTTCACACTTCAGTTCACCCGTCGTGACGAGCTGTCAGAGCTCTAAGATAATAAACCACTGCTAGCTTGCCATGTTAAAAAAAAGATACAGCCTCCTACCCACGATGCAGTACAGCGTTACAAAGGTTTTGTATCACTAAAGAAGGTGGATATAGAAAAGTAATGCTGTAAATGTCTTAAAAACAAGATCATCGATTTACATGTGGCTGCGTTTGATTTTGCATGAAGACGTCTGGTGTGGCGCAGGAAGACCCGAAAGCAACTTGAACTTAAAGAGTCATTAGACAAACTTAAAAACAGTCCTTTTTTTGTATTATTATTGCTTTTCAAATTGCTGTTTTCGTAATAATTGTAACAGGGTTTTAATGGTGAGCCACCCTTCTGGAAAAAGTCCCCGAACCCCAGCTGCTTCCCGTCCCTCTCCGTCTCCTCGTTCCTCTTCTGCCGCTGAGACCAGTGCCTTTATGCCCTGAAGTCAGCAGACATGACAACTGCACCCGGGCAGACAGTAGGTGGTGGATTATGCAAGAGCCAAGTTTCGTGGTCTTTGGTTGAGATTAATATTAATGGACTCGCTTCTTGTCCCTTTGCAGAGTTTTTATTGAGTTTTAGTGGTGAAAATTGAGGCCAAGCCTGGTTATTTAATCATTCTTGTGCCTGGTGTTAATAATTTAGTTGCTCATGGGATGAACATAATAGAGTTGACTCATATATATATTTAGTCATATATGTAAAGGGTTTCACCGGTTACTGTATGGAAGGTTGTATGTTTAACAGCATTTCATAATTTATGGTTTTAACAGGCTTTTTCATTATTCAGTCATTGTCAGGGTACAGTAGGAAGACATCAGTGTGCCTTGCTTAAGGGTCCCTGGAAAGGATGTGGCTTCGAACAAGGCTTACTCGCCCACTGTGTGTGTGTGTGTGTGTGTGTCTGTGTGCTTGTGAATCAAGGTTTAAATGCACCATTTGTCCCGAGTGTTTCCAAGGTTATTACATGATGGGGTCAATATGAGTGGAGAGCGCACAAGTGGATCATTTTAAATCTAAAATAATAATAATGATAACAGGTGATACTAAGTCATGCAGGTACTTGGTGATAAAAAATACAAAAGAGAAGATTTTTGAAGCACCGATGTCGAGTGAATAATTATGAGATCGCTTCTACTTGACAGTGTCAGGTAAATGAGTTTCCTGCTCCTGACCTTCACTCATTCTGTCTAGTCCAGTTTTACGTGTATATGTAATTACTGAAGTATAAACTGATCTGGCACTAACCAGAAATAATAAACAAGTGCATTTGAAGTAGGATTTCCACTTAATGAATATCAACAGGACTTTTAAATAAAAACTGTACATCAGAGTCATTCTCTCCTTGTTGTTAACCACATATTTTCAATCAGTGAACCAACGACCAAACGCTGTGTTGTCAAAATGTGAAATTATGACAAATGCACGCTAAGTGATGAACTGACTGAACTGTGCGAGATCCAGATGGGACGTGGTTATAAACATCTCCAGTCAGACCATTAATGATGCCGTTCTCTGTCTCAGATGGTTACACAACAGATGACATCGAGTTCTACTGGCGAGGAGGACACAACGCCGTGACGGGGGTGGACAAGATTGAGCTTCCCCAGTTCTCCATTGTGGATCATAAGCTCATCTCCAAGAACGTCGTCTTCTCCACGGGTAACGTCCTGAGCAGATTGAAACGCATGAATCAACACAGTCGTAAAACAGACAAGTGGCTTTTGTTAACGAAATGCAGCAGGTTGAAAACACAACACCAGGAAAATATATATAATGCCGCCTAACATTATCATCACTACAAATATTATCTTGACGTTTGTATATTAAATTTAAGTAGGCCCTTATTTTACTTTGACATTAATTATATAATGTATATATTGCGGTACTTAGGGTTATTGCATTTTATTATAATTACATTCCGTCAAAGAAGAAAAGAACTAAAGAAAAAAAAAGGGGAAATTGCAATTCATATCACATTTACTGCAAAGAAAAACAGCATCTGCTAATTTTCAGGATTGCAAGATGTTATGTGAATATACAAATGTACATAAACAACGTTCAAATGAAACAATAACCTGGGAGACTGAAGTCACCATGACTTATTTACCAGCAATAAACACAAACACTGCTGTCTGATGCAGTGACACATTCATTTCTTTTGCATTTTCATATCCCTGAATTTGTCATGCAAGTAAGCAATTGTATGTGGGACAGCGGTTCTGCTGAAGAGCTTCTGAGGAGGCGACTGTATTGAATATAACTGAAACATTAACACAATAGGAACATAGTGAGTCCAGCTACGAGAGTATGTTTTCTCTTCAGGGGACACACATTCAACGCAATCTTATTAAAAACATACAACATGTATGTGTGCGTACCATTGCTTAGCATGCAGGTACAGTAAGTCATCCTAAATGTGTCCCTCCGATGTTATTACCTAATGCAGCGATATGGTAGACGGGGGATTTCCTTTTTAACACACTGCCTGTTGAGATATGGAGAAACCAACCTGGAGGTCACGCAGAAATGCCGACATCAGCACAAGAGCTGGAGCATTTATCCAATATAAGTGTCATAAGTGTCGTGTTTCACTCCAAGGATACGCTATGTCATTGTTGCTCTTATGAATAATACATTTTCACCATTGCCCCAATGATTCTCTTGGTGGCTCATTCTAACATGAGCTAACGGAAATAGAAGATCTAAGTGGTGGTATTCCTAGAGCAGCTTGTTGGTGCGTTCATTTAAAGGCCCCATATTGTACAGAGTTTGATTTTCGTGTTTGTTTTTAATTATAACATTGAATCCAAAAAGGTGCAACATCAACACAGTGAAGATTTCAATGCCCTCATTCCACAGAGATATGCACAAAACCCTCAATCAGGAGCCACACCTCTAAATAACCTTGTGATGTCACAACTATACAGGCACCGCCCTCAGCTCTGCTCTAAGCTCCACCCACCCAGACCCACCAACCTTTCAGGAAGTGGTAACCTGTTCTCGATTAAGGACTCATTTGTTCTCCCTCTCCAACAATCTTTTAAGATTTCCATAACCCTATATTCTTCTTAAATGTATCTGTACTTTCAAGTTTTCCATTTTATCAATCATGTTATTGTAGGAGTTACACTGAAACCAGCTATTATTACGGCTGTGTGTGTGGACTGCAAACTTGTTTACACACAGTTAAGGGATAAAATCCACCGACTAGAGCTCTGCAGAAAGGATAAGCTGCTTGATGGATTTGTCTCCGTGGCTGCTGCCCAGGCAAAGCATGCTTCATATATGTGATTCTACTCTTACAGTTCCACTTGTCCGATCAATCACATCCCTTATGTCCACAACGATCTCAGATTCTCCTGCCACACACGCTCCCCTGGCTCCCCTCGACTCACACTGGCCTCACACCGGTCCGCCCGGAGGGGAGTGGCTGATGTTGCCAGATGATCCCGGCCCCAGGGTCGAGTGTTAAGCTCCTCATTAAATCCAGATTTTAAGTCTAAAATTGACCATTTAATTTAATTCACGGACTGACCTTCAACATTTGTGTTTACCTGCTTCTCCCAAGCTATAACAGTAGATGGCAGCTAATTACCCGTGGCTCACCTGAAGATACTCAGACAGAAAACACCCTGTTCTGTCATGTTCTCCAGAGCGACGCGTGAAAGAGCAGATGTGAAACAACAGTTTTGTTACTTCTTCTTTTGTATACATCAAAACTTAATAAAAGTGCAGAAATATGAGATCTTTAAAGGACTCAACCCTTTCAAGTGACTGCAGACTGTATGTTGCACTGTATGTGTGTTCCAGCTCTTCTTGTGGTGCACCCCCCACCCCCCCCCACCATCCAGTCGTAATTTGGTTGAGCAACTAAAATCAAAACACAGCCCAATTCCCAAAGGAGAAAAATGTGTGTGCTGATACAGTTTTCCCTTCACCAGAACCCTGTTGTGGGCTCATTTCAAATAGAGCAGAGATAAGCACAAAAAAAGAAGAACTCTCAACAGACAAACCATCAAATCCTCAAATATTGAGCATAAACACAGACAGTGGAGAACAGGTAATTCTGGCGAGTGCTGATGCTTCAGTTCAGTGGAGACAACAAATATGGGTTTCTTACTGAGAACTTCTGTAATAGACGACCCATGAATAAGGGATTATACTCAGAGTGGGCCAGAGTTTCTCTCCTATTGTACGTTATTATCATTTAAAGTATAGGAATCTACATTTAGGACGTCATACACTATTGCAATACTGATAAATCTAACTAAAGACAGTGTTAATAGTCAATCAACTGGGTTTTTTGTGTGGTCATTCACAGAGCAAAAATGTCTCTGAAAAGTGAGGGATTTGATACAAGCTATTTGAAAATGTCCTCAGGCTTAGGGAAATTGCAAGAGGGATTTTTCAATATTTTCCTTTAAATCAATTCCTATCCAATCTCCTTCCAACAACACACTTTTGTTGCTGGTTATCATCAAAACAAACAGTCTGAATTTAACGTTACCTCGACCACAGTGGCCAGAAGCCATCAGCAATTATCTGACACATTTTTTTTGTAGCTTGCTTGGATAACTTGATTTTCCCAAAATACACACCGTCTCTCTAAAATAACATAATCAGAAAACATTCAGTCCCGGAGACGTAGCATCTGTGGCGAATACTGTGAAAATATTTCCCCTAACGCCGCCTCCACTTTCTATTTCTATGTGTCCTCGCCTGTCCTCTCTCTGCAGGTGCTTACCCTCGTCTGTCCCTGAGTTTCAAGCTGAAGAGAAACATTGGCTACTTCATCCTGCAGACATACATGCCCTCTATCCTGATCACCATCCTCTCCTGGGTCTCCTTCTGGATCAACTATGATGCCTCTGCTGCCAGAGTGGCTCTAGGTGAGGCCTGCTCACTGAAATACACAGACCGGGAAAATCCATTGGATATATAGATACATTTTTTCACCAATATCTCCTCTTAATACTTACATCATTCATTTGGGAGGTAAGACATGTGTTGTAGAAACCTTGGATGAAAATATGCAACACAAAGAAGGAAAAAGCAAAAGACCTGCTTGATCCTCTGCTGAAAGAATTTCTACTAAACAGCTAAAACATTTTGTCTTGCCACAGATTCCTGTGTCAGGCCTGTGAAGGACATGACTAAACTTTATGCAATTTTCCTTTTCTCAATTTCATTCATTCGTGATTTTTCTCATTTATTAATTCACTTTTTTACCCTTATTCAGTTCCTAAAAAAAGAACTGCACCAATCCACAACTATTTTACTTCTTTAACAATAACTTAGGGCGTTAACACGTTCAAATATCCATCCCAAGACAAGAACTGTTGCTTCTTGGACTAATACATTTCCCGCTGACATATTATGATGGATGACCAACTTCATTTGTTTCCACTCTGAGTTGATAGCCTCTGTGCTTTTCTGAAAGTCACAGTTCTCCCCCCCGTCATCCTCAATTATGTAAACCCTCTCTACGCTTTGAGGTTTGTATCGAGCTCCTGACTTACTCCGCGTTTATCTGAAGCTCCCTGTCTTCTCCTCACCAAATTCCATCCAACCAGCTCCGTCCATCTCTTCTACCCATCCCCTTGCTTTTGTCGACAAGGCAATTTCACTGATTGACGACTGAGCTGCATTTAGTGATCCAGGGGGAAGGCGTGCATGGGATTTAATGAAAAAAAAAAAGAAAAGAAAAGGTAATGCTTCATAATGGAGGCAGGGCAGCCGTGTTGGCAAACACGCGGTCACCCCCCAATCTTCGCCAGATTCAGGAACCACTTTCCTCTGACCTGGTTTCAGGCATTAAAGTGGACCTGTAATAGCGGCAGCACATGGCCACGGCGCTGCAGAAATCCTTTGTTGTTATTGCTAAGCTCTTGCAGCAACAGCTTGGGAGAATTGCCTGAATCCTATTTTGAGCGGTGGTCACCTGACAGCTTGGAGACAGCTGTATAATAATTTAGTAATTGTTTACTTAGACTCTCGGTGGAAATGGCCTTAAATAATTGCGCTGTGTGTGTGTGTGTGTGTGTTCAAAGGAGAAAACAAACAAGTGCATGTGGGAGGATATAAGAGCTGAAAAAAATAAACCCCATTATTTAATCATGTACGGAAAATCACATTTATTTAAGCATTAAAATCTGCCTTCTAATGCCAATTATAATTCAGACGTATAGATTATACAATAGACCCACACGCTGTTGTAAACACAGTTCATCCACGAGCCAGGGCTTTGCTAAATACAGCAGGAATATGAATTTAAATCAATATTAGTACGAGTTAGGGTTTCACTCATTAAAAAGCACAATCTCGAACACATTGATATGCCAAGTCAGTCTGACAGTAACTAACCCCACAGATTGCCTGGTGAGGCAACTTTTCTCAGTCGGAGTTCTCCACTAATGAACAAGACCAAGGTTGACATTTGAATTTCAAATTGCTTTCACCGTTTTAGGTGCACCTCTTTTTTAGCTTTTCTACCAGTGCATGGTCTGAAGCCATGGGGGTGAGACCCTCTGTTTGATTGGTCCTGACGGGTTTAATCAAGCACAGAGTCAAGCTGATATGTTGAAGATATATTGCAGGATCAAAACTGTCATAAAATCAGTCAGAAGAGTCCAGCACGGGTTTCATATGATTAATGCTATCGATTTAATTTGATACAAATGTGGGAGTAAAGTAATGACCATGGTTTTTCACTCTCAGGTATTACCACTGTGCTCACCATGACTACCATTAACACCCATCTGAGAGAGACCCTGCCCAAAATCCCCTACGTCAAGGCCATAGACATGTACCTCATGGGCTGCTTCGTCTTCGTCTTCATGGCCCTGCTGGAGTACGCGCTGGTAAACTACATCTTCTTTGGACGGGGGCCTCAGCGACAGAAAAAGGCAGCGGAGAAGTTGACCATAGCCAACAACGAAAAGATGAGAATGGATCCAAACAGGGTAACAGTATTTTACTTTGTCTCTGCAGTTTGTAGACCTGCATTTTGTTTTCTTTTTGAAAAAGGACTGATGAAGAGGCAAAGTCGTGCGCTGGATGAGCTCCAGTATTCTCAAACTTTCCGTTAATTTCTAAATTCACAGTGTCACATGTTTTTAATAGTTAGCGGGACAATTTAATTTAATTATTCATGAAGCCATGCAAGGAGCTCGGAATAGTTATTAGCAAAGAAAAAGAAATGTCACCAAATCCAAATGGAGGGGTTGACCTAATGTTTCCTGCCCTCTGTGCCAAGCAAAGCCAGGCTAATAAGCTTTCCAGTTTTCTACTCCCAGCTGAAATGAACTGATTGCTTCTTAGAAGAGATGCAAAATGCCCCATCATAACACGAGTGCATATGGACGTGCTGATATCACTTGAATACAAAACACTGACTAAACTGGGGGAAAAAACAGTGGGCGCATTAATAGCCTGTCATCGAGTGAAACACAGACATTTCAATGCACTGATAGAGGATGCATTATTCAAGTGCAGTTGTAAAAAAATGGCAAAGTTCGTGGGCACAAGTTTTTGCTGTTACATCTGCGCACAAGGCTTCAAGAAACTTACATTATTTCCAACTAACACAAACGTGCCTCTTGCCATGATGCTTGATTTGCTCAAGTAACCGTGGCAAATTCTGCTCGCTCGCTTGCAGTGGCTGGTGGGGAGCGTGGTCGGCAGGGACGATACCCTCTATGCAAGAATGAAACAAAGGGAACTTGATGGTCATGACTCAATGTGGGAGCCGATCTTTGTGGATGACGCAGCAATGGGACTGGGGGATCAGAGGAATAAGGTATTGTAGAAACCTAATTATTAAAGAAATCAATTTAATGCAGTATTCTTGTACTTCACACACTTCCCTCGTTTGAATTCTACCAGACAATAGCATTGGTTAGTGATGGAGTTGTGTTTTTTTTTATAATATAACTCCCAAGGACAATTTTCCACTTGTGCTCGGGAGGTAAAACCAAGACAATAAGCTGAAAGACACAAAAGCACTAGATGCTAAAACTAATAAAATGATTCTGTACTGTTTTTTGTTTCCTTAAACAGATGGACCCACATGAAAACATCCTTCTGGGAACCTTGGACATCAAGAACGACATGGGCGTTTCAGAGCTGGCTCTCGGCCTCAACGATCCACGGAATACCATGCTGACGTACGACAGCTCAACTTTACAGTACCGCAAAGCAGGGCTGGCCAGGCACAACTTTGGCCGCAATACACTGGAGCGCCACATGACTCAAAAGAAGAGCCGACTACGGAGGCGCGCCTCACAGCTAAAGATCAACATTCCAGACTTGACTGACGTAAACTCTATCGACAAATGGTCGAGGGTGATCTTTCCAACCGTCTTCTCCTTCTTCAACATTGTCTATTGGCTTTACTATGTCAATTAAAAAAAGAGGAGAGATCATCAGCGAGGGCAAGAACACACAGCAAAATATGTTGCTCATTTCTTGTTTGTATCTGGTTTGTGTGATTTTTATGTGTAACACTGAACTGAATTACTTCTGTACATTCAGGACTGGGTCCATCGTATCTCGGAGTTCGGCATTTGCCGACTTACACGTGAAAACCTTATAGAAGAGAGATTACAAACTTATAAGGTGCCTGTTCCTGACTAATTATTTTAAAATTTTACATATTTTGTGTATTGTGTATCCTGGCATTTTTTTTAAATGTTTGTTTGCTAATTTTTTTATGTTTTTTATTACTTAAGATTTTCAAACTACCCAATTCTTTGCCAAAATACTGTAGTTAGATGAAAAAATATACAAGTTGACGTGTTACTTTTAAATGACAGTTTCATTTGGAACTACTTAAAAGTGCTGATGATCATTTTCTAAGATTAATTATGTCAACAAAACAAAATGTATTGTTACTAGAATTCAAACCGATATCCTCAAGGTCCTCAAGTTCACAATTTACAAAATCAACCTTTTTTGTTCTTTAACATTTCAGAAGTACAAGTAAAAATGATTTCTAAGCATTTTTAAGTTCATAAACTATCTAAACTAAAATTAACTAAACTAACTAAAATGGGATTAAGTTCTATCGACAAAGATCATTCCAAAAAGTCCAGGTCTTAATTCAGATTGCACTCAACGAGCCTGCTGAAGGTCAAAAAAGACGCATGAAACTCATACAGCCAAATCCAGTTTCTTATTCCTGTGTTATGGGTCAAGTTGTTGAAAGAAAAGCTGTTAGAAATATTTCTAATATTCTTTTCTTTAAGAAATTTGGATTTTCTTTAATATTATTATAATTATCAATAGTGGAATTTATCCCAGAGTGCATTTCCATGGAATGTCTTTGGGAGCGACTGTGTCTGAAGAAAGTGGTTTAGTCTTTGAGTTACTCTAAACGTAAACATCACTCAATATATAGCATTTATTTTTCGGGAAAATATGACCAACACAGATAGTTGACAACTGCTGGAAAGACACTTTATTAGTTAACATAATTCTTCCATGGTTCCAGAAGAACACAGACGGTGACGCTCAAATGACTCGACAGGTCCACAGAACGGAGAGAATGCACAAAAAGCACAAAAACCATCAAATATCAGGTGTTGACAATGAGATTTTGTTGGATTTATTTTTTATGCTGATTTTTTTTTAAAATATTTGTTTCTTAAGTTGATACTCTGTCTGAATCTCTTGTAATTACACGTTTAAAACGTTTAGTCATGTATTGTTTACAGATTTACAAAAATGGTTTGATGATCATAAAGGATATAGCCGTGAATCCCAATATGAATTTACAGATTATAGTTGCAGATGATTTACTAATGACGCTGTGCTTCTGACTGTCTTTACAAAGGATTTTGCACACAAGCCGTAGAAAGCCATAGAGGCTGTACCGTAGTTCTACTGATACCTGGTGCTTGTCGCGGCTGTCTTAAGAGGAACTTTATTGATACGACTATTGTCGGTTAAGACTCCGTGGTTAAGTTACAAGGTTAAAATCTAAAAATACAACTAGGGCTGAAACACACAAGTGTGTCACATCCCCCCCCCCCAATACTGTCTGTTTGAATGAAACCTCTTCTCTGTATACGCACTCAATCATTAATCAAAGGGTTAAATGTAAAGAGGTTGTGCCAACATGAGCTTCGTTACAGATGTGGAAAGGAAGAGAAGGCAACTACAAATAGTATATGACGTACATTTCATTTCTTGTCTCATTTGAAAACAACAAAAATGTAACACAAAGGGATAATTTATCCTGATATACCAGTTGTTAGGATTGTTGAGGTGTGAGGGACCATTAATAAGCATTAATATCCAAATTATTAACTTAAAATGTAGCCACCATCATTTATGTGTCACTGCATGCTCTGTACAGTAATAGATTATCTATTTTAGATCACCTTTTTCACAGAATTGTTTCCTTTCATTTGTGCTTTTCTGTTCAATTCACCTCAACTAAGTATACATACATATGTAATTACAGTAGTATAAAAAGTATGTTTGATTGGAACTGCAAATATTGATAATATATATATATATAAATATATATATAATTTTTTTATATAATTAATTATAAGTATTTATGCAATAGTAATAACTATTTCAAAAATAACACATTGATTAATGTTCCCTGCCCAAAAACTGATCAATGTGCAAAACATACAAAACATTCAAGTCAAGTTTGAAATATCGCCTTTCGCCCGTGTTTACATGTTGATCAGCAGAATTAACCATCTTCACACTTTAAGCTAGGTATGGAAAATTGCACATTAAAAAATAGTTATGTTTTTTTTTCCTGCTGTTTGTTTGATATTTCTGGTGATTAAGTTAAGAAAATTATTCTACTTTTTAATTTACTTTCTTCTCAAATGTTGATTTTGTAAGTAAATTAATAAATACACGTGTGTGTGGAGATATCGGAGATCTGAGTTCTAATATGAATTTGATGATTGCCATTGTAAATTTTTCTATAGATAAGCTGATGAACTTAAATTATGACTCTTTTCCCAAAATAAGTGTGTATATACCAGATATAATATTTATTAATCATCAATTAGAGCTTATTATTCTTGTAAATACCTTGTAAACTTTCTATGGAAAGGACAAAAGGACATTTTCAATATCATTTATACTGTAATGTAAAGAGAATGCAAAGGGTGATGTGAAACAATGTAAATGGTTTATTTTAGTGTCACTCGATCACGTTTCTTTTTTTGGAGTTTTTTTGGGGTTTTGTTTGTCAAAGCAAATTTCTTTGGTTTCGCCAAAATGTAAACATGTATTCATGAATGTAGTTGATATTCTTTTGCAGCTTCTACTTGCTGTAATGTGTCAGCAGAACTATAACAATTTCTTGTACCAATGATCTTCTTAATACAGCTTAATGTATACCACCTTTTCGCACACACACACAGACACACACACAAACACACACACACAAAGGGTCCAGTGATAATGAGGCGAGTGATGCCTTTGTATCTGCCCGAAGTTCAACCATCTCAGGTCAGCACAGTTCACACTACAAACAACACAACAACCACAAACCACAACGTAAAACCCAAGAATTGTACATGAGGAAAAGTACCTAGTGAACTCGTTTCACAAGTTTTCTCTGTAATTTATTTGCTTTTTTCTGTGTATAACAGGTCCCACAGAACCATATACAGTGCGTTTACAGCACAAATAGTGTCTTCTTGAGCATAGGCAGAATCTAAAAGGTAAAACATATTTTACAAGTCATTAAGGTACAAAATCCACCTTAGCCATAGACAAGTTTCAAACTACCCGATATAAATATATTTACTAATTTTCAGAATACTACTGTACGTGATATGACGTGGTCTGAGTGTGAGCGTGTGTATGTTGGCCAGAGAGTTTTTCCAAAGCACACCGGCAACTGGAAAGAAAGGTCTGCCTCATAAGTACACTTTGAATATGTGTTTGTACTTCACAGCGCTTTTTTTGTTTCATATACTGTATTTTTATACTTCTATACTCCTGTGTAAAAAAAGAACAAAAAAAAAACACTGCGCACGCTGTTGTTTGGCAAACCTTGTAAATCCAATTTTGGCAATTTTCACATTTATACTATACAGAATGATTTCATTGTCCACAGGGGATTCTGCAGACTTACTGACATTTATGTTTCTGAAATCCTTTCATAGTCCCTTGTACACGGTTGTAAATGGTTTGAAAATGGCGTTTTTTTTCTTCCTAACTCTCGTAAAAGGTACGGTTTTTGGGAAATGCAAGGTTGTCATCAGACGGTAGTTTTCTCTGGAGAGCAAGGACAGACTGACATCCTAAAAGCCGAAAAATGACACATGTTGGTGACAGAGTATGTTTGCACACACTCACAGAAGAAGCCTTAGCCTCCTGCTGCCCTGGACTTCACGCCAAGCAGCATCAATCCTTCTTACCCCTCTCAACACCCTCCACCTTGAAAAAGTCCTTGTATGTGCCACTCACGAGAACATTCCTAGAAACCCTGAGCTGTACCCTTCTTAAAGATAAACCATGTAAAAGTCAGTGTCCATCTTTACTATGAAAACTATGAAAATTAATACATTGTCAATAAATATTGTATACAGTTCTAAATCTGTGTGTTTATTTGGACCCAATTTGAAGAAAGAAGAATCACATGAATCCTGTTTCCAAGTTTTACAATTTGATATGTTATGTATTATCGTTAAAAAAACGCTATGTGTTTTGGATTCCTGGTTGTTGCCTGGGTTCAAATCCCATTTTGGGAATATGATCGTTCTCAAATGTATCTATGAATATGCTTAAACTACACATGTCCACGCTTTGATTAAGCTCTCGTAGTACTTTGTGATAGTTTCATTACTTACTTCAGACCCTTTTTTTAAGTAGCCTATTTACATACCAAAACTTCATGACTTTCACTTTCACTTTTTTCTGGTGAATATTGTAGTCAAATTAGAAACAGGTCCAAGCATAAGTGCAGCCTCATTTAAACACATTTTCAGAACAAAATCCTGTTTAATCAAGTTATCACAGCCGAGCATGTGCATTTATTAAAACAGTTTACACAATCCATCCTGGGGCCATCTGCCACCACTAAATTACTTCTGCAAATTAGAGGAAACCATATAGTTGCCAAAGTATTAAAACTAACAAAATCAGTCAGAAGTGTAACTTTGCAGAGCCATGCACCAGTAGACAGCTACAAACTTTACAGATAAAATGTTCTCACCGTATTATTCATTCTAAAACTAGGTGGCCATGGTAACCTCCTAGTTATGTGGACATGATAAAAGATTTCATGTTTGAAAACCGGTAACGCTGCACCACCACACACTGTGAGGGTTTTGGCTCCAGACAGAGTCATGTGGTGGGAGAAGGAGACAGAACATCCCCGGTTCACATTCTGCTGCGAGCTGAGGAAGCTTTTAATGAGAGAGAGGGAGCAGCTTCTGGAAAACAGCTGTCAATACTGACTGCTGATACGAGGCAGCGCCATGTTTCTGCTGCACCTCTCGAAATATCTGAATTCTCCACTTCTGAGGAAATAACGCCAGGATGAAGGAGATCTCTCAAACGGAAAACTGAAAGCGCTGTCGGGCAAAGACACTGAAACAGTCCCAAGTTCTGGTGTAAGCTCTTTGTTGGCAGCCATTGTGTCATCTCCAGCTTAGAATGCGTGTGTTCAAAATGCATACGTAGCGGCTGTGTAAACTGGCTTAATCAAAAGAATTTGCATCGCATGGCAACAAAGATCTTTTCAAAACCTGCGTTGCCGTCTTCGTGCGAGCAAAGTGTGTTGCTGAGGTTTGAAACCGAGCCAGGGTTGTGTAGAAATAGAGCTCTGGCTGCTCTGGATAGGAGGACATGAGTCATGACACAGAACTGTAGGCAGGCCTGGCATTACAACAAAGACATGAGAGCCTAATGCAAAATGCTCTTTTTCATCTTTCTCCCACCACGCTCCTTTTTGCTCATCACCCACACCTTTTGTGTTTGTCTGCGTGTGACCCACGTCGTTATTCTTCTTCTTCTTCTACATCATCCAGTGTTTCACATTTAACTGACAGAGGGGAGCAGCGTTTATTAAGCCAAGATGTTCAAACGGCATCATTGGAAAGGATGACTCACCTACGAAAGATACTTGTAATTTAAAGGAGCAAGTGAAAAGGATGTGGGCTTAAAGGGATAGTTCACAGAAAAATGAAAATTCACTCATTATCTTCATTCAAATTCGACTGGAATTGGCGTCACCATGTTTGTAGCCTATATGTCCGCTACTGGAACTAGCAATGTTACACGGCTCCAGACGAGGATATCCGAGGACATTTAGGCTAAACACACGGTGTAAATGATGCTGTTTCGAGTCGAATTTGAATGTCGGGACTTACGGACATTCGGATGACACCACAGGAGCAGTACGGAGGCATTTTCAGATTTTTTTCGGTTGTTTCTTTCATATTTGAAGAATCGATCACCAGTTATTTCAATTGTATTGGATTTGGCTGCACTTTTGGAGCTTTAGGGGTAAACTCCAAAACTGTTTTGTGGACTCAGACACTTCACCCACCCCTCCATCGGCACGGTGGTGAGTAGATATTGAGTGAAGTTTCGTTTTTTTTGGTGAACTATCCCTTAAATGGGGACGTGCCACTACTGAGGCCCATGTTGATGCCTCGTCTGTCATGTGAAATAATCATAAATTAATGATGCATATGAAGCAGCTACTTTGTTTGTCTAGAGCTGCAACTCAGTAAGCACGTCATTTATGCTCCATGTGGCTATGATAAAAAAACATCACATCAGCCCCGGACCTTGTCTTGATCATTCCGTCTTTCCTGTTTGAAGTCGTCAGAGCTTAGAGATGATGAGTCACTGTAACTATAACGGCTATAGGGCCTCTACTAATAATCGGATATAAATAAATTGGACTTTACCAGTGCAAAGTTGTTAAAGACTGATCAATTAGTGTTGTACATTCCAGTGGAGCAGCCTCAGCCACCGCTCGCTGCTAATGACTCTAACACAGATGCACAGGAAATCAGTAGCCTGTGTTGTTCAAAGCCTCTCTGTTTCCTGTTGTCTTCACTTTGATAGTCTTTCCTTGGCTGCTGCGTTTCAATAATTTCTTTGCTGTCATTAGACACAAGTTAACTATTGACTCAACAATGAGAGAGAATCTGAAGTTTTAGCTTGTTGTCGTTGGTGAAAATGTCAGAACTACCAGGGAACATGAAGTTAACACAGCGTTGTAAACTAGATGTTGAACTTTACCAACTAGATTAGACGGGTCAATACGAACACTGAGCACTATAATTAAGAAAAACTTAATTTCTGTTGAATTTGGTCGACAAACTGTCAGCGAGGCAGAACAAGGTTGACATATTAAAGCCTCACTTTTGTTACAATACATCTTACGAAACTTCAAGAGCCATCTTTCATTCCTGCAGTTCTGCCTCTCTCCCTCTGCAAGTCTGTGTGCCGAGTTAATTAGGAGGAATATATGTTAATTGGACGCTGCTAGCAGACTAATTAAGATTCTGATTAGAGCAAAGATACTGTCAGCTGGTCCCGATGTGTGTGTGTGTGTGTGTGTCTGCGTGTGATTGTGTGCGCCCATGTGTCTTTCTCACTGCCGGCTGGCTTGTCGAGGAAATTGCCCGAGCTCAACCACACACTGGATGAACACGATTACACAATGTACTGCATCTGTTTGGTTTTAAAAAATGAAACTGATTCTGAGCTACAATGGTGAATTATCATGTTATTTACAAAATATTAAGCTTGATTATGACTTGGGTGGAGAACATGGAGTTGTTTTTGTTTGAGCAGGGGGGAGTTGTAAGCAGCGTGCAGTTTAAGTCAGGAACACAGTGATCTAAAAAATGTTGTGTGTGTGTGTGTGAGGTCGTGCAGCTGTTTCTGCCTCTCCTTATTGTTTGCAACTGCTTTTGTCTGTGTATTTGCCGCTTTGCTGTGTCGCAGGCTTTGAACCTTTACACGCTACCGCATGCAGACAAGCTATGTTTCTTTGTGGTTGAAGAAAAATCAAAGATTCGTCTCTGATGCTGCACATCCGCCACAGCCACAAAAAGTGATATTAGCAATTCCTTCTGTACGTCGCGTCTCTGTCCTGCCGTCTTCCCGTTTCAGTTTGTCTTCACGTCTCCGTACCCTCGTTCTGTCTCCATTTCTCCCCCTCTCTTTATTTCTGCTTCTCTTTTCATCCCTCTCCCCCCAGCCTCTTTGTTTCATCACATTTTTGTTTCTCTAATGGATTTTCCACTGGGTTGAATCTCCAGCATTGGCCACATGCTGTGTCGTGTGCATTGCGAAGATGAAGCGAGGATCCAGCAGCATCTGTAGGTTGTGAGAAAGGGAGACGCTGCTCCGGTGCGGGGAGTTCCTCTGCATGGGGGAAAAAGGGAGTCGTCACTATGTGCCATCGCAAGTGACTCACTCATACAGTATGCACATTATGATTGATGTGAGCATTGATGTGTGCCTTAAAGAATGAACTACAAAGATGAGATTAATTCATGGCAGGGAGATATGCTTTGCTCCAGTTCATTTTGCAGCGAGCTTCGCTAGCCGCTGGGAATAAGAGACTTTCATGTCGAATGTAGCAGGGTGAGATCTCATGTTATGATTAGTTGTGTAACAGAAATCATTGTGTGAAGTGACTGAAATGGACAGAATTAAAGTGTTGAGTCTATCTTCCTGTTTGCTTTGACATTGTGTGTTTGTCGTATTGTTTCAGGGTTGAATTGTTTGTGGTGAATTCTAAGATATTTCCATAGAACATTATGCCTCAGGTGAAGATGAATAACGGCAATGTATATTAGGTATTAAACCTTAAGTATAGATTTGTGTTATGATCAGCAACTATTGGATTAACCACAGATTCTAAGGACTTTTGAGGAAGTCTTTTGATATTGTGGAGCCTAAATGTGCCGAGTTAAATCAAACAAAAACAATAAAAAGTACGTGTTATTTATGTTTTCGTCTCGTCTTTGTTAGTTTATTTGTTTGTTAGCAGGATTATGTAATAATTACTCAACCGATTTCCATGGAACTTCGTGGAGGAGTGGGGCAGGAGCCAAAGAACAACCTGTTACATTCTAGTACAGAACAGGATTAGGGGCAAATCTAGGATTCTTTTTTTACTCACTTTCTGACATAGATATTCTTTGATTTCTCAGAGAATAATTTATGGGTTTTGATGACATAGATCAGACGTGTTGAGGAAACTGATGTTTATGAGTGGGTACAATTTGGTTTAGATGGTCCCCGATATACTCAAATTAAGCTAATAACTTGGAGTGGAGGAGGTGAAGCAACAGTTTTAGAAGTTTCCTATGAAGACGCTTTGTTTCTTTAAAGAGATAAGTTATCCTGAAATAAGTGAAAAAAAGCTGCATGCATTTTTATCCATTTCCCATCTAAACCATCTTTTAAATATTTTGATGCAGCACCACTTGCTCCAACCCTGAAACCCGCCAAGGTCCATACAATAAATTGTTTGAAGTACAACTCACGTGGCTGTTGTATATTATCAAAAGTGAGCTAAATGGCATACAGGGTAATGATTTCACATTTTTCTCTGTGAAATAATGAAAAGCTGTTCTTCTTTCTTGGACTTCCCCAGCTGCAAAGCCTCATATGGGAATGTGCATTTAGGCTTCACACAGAGATGGATTGTTGAATTGATTCATTTTAGTTCAGACAGCATCTGAAAAACCTTGGGTGGCTTAAGAGATTGATCTTCGCCTTGTATTAATGCATGCACACATGCACACAGGCTCATATACCATTTAGAAAACAGGCTGATTGAGAGAAATACATTGTTCGAGGCTGAGATAGGGGACGTCATTAATCATGAGCCATCAGTGCACACCGTCTTTCCTAGCTTTTATTAAAAGAGCACTATAGTGCTCTGACAGTTTGGTGGATGAAAGACAACAGTTAAGTGCAGATCTGCCCTAACTGCTAACGTCCTTGTGTGGGAGGCTCAGAATTACAATGGACGAAGATAAAAGATCTTAAATTTGTTTAGTCTGGAAGGAGAAACTCATTTGCCTAATATATTGCTCTGGTCCTTGAATGAGCACGTGGCCATTGTGTGAGAAAAAATAAATGAAAGTGTTTAGTAATTCCAGACAAAAAGCCAAACACACAGTGGTCGTAACATTGTTTTACCTGAGAATTTTAAACAACTACTTTTAGGGGATGTAATTATGTTAAAGTCTGAAATATTAAAAACACTAAAAAACAGAGCTGTGATTATAAAATTATATTGATCAAAACTTTTTTCTTATATAATTTATGTCATGTGTGTTAGAATATGTGGATGAATAGATAATATAGGATGATACATATGGACTATATATTAAAAATAGTAAATGATAGTAATAATAGTAAATCATTGACGAAAATGAACATAATTTTGGCCATTTTCCATTGGAAGTGCCTCTGTAGATCTCCCCTGACGTTTGCTCTGATAACCTCTATGTGAAGTCGTTTAGACGGCGTTAAGAGCAGCGGGTGCGGATATGTGCTGCTGCTCTCTCTCGTAAACACTACAACATAATTGGCCTAATTCATGCGACTCAGTAATCTGCTGGAAAACCTATTTTACCTCTTGACACATAACCTCTGTTGAAACTGAAACATGGCCCCTGTCCATCTCTGAGGAACGGCGCTCTTACAGGTTCAGTAATTGTGCGACACGTAAACACCGAGTGGTGAGGAAGCACAACAAAGGCAGATGCCTCTCGTAAAGGAAACGACAGCTCATTGATTGGTCGGAGGAGTGATGTGAGTCATACTGTCAAAGATGCTTTACAGTGCAACCCAGAATCTATATATTGAGGATCTATGAAAACACTGCACTTAATGAGAATTCAAACTCAGAACTTCAGTTGTTTTTTTTACATATGTAGGAACTATAAGGGTTTTTTGTATTTTTTTTGTCTTGCTGTTTTCTTAATTTTCTTATGTTAAAATGTTATTGTTGAGCAGAGACGTGTTGTGTGTTCATGCCACACAAACAGCACAGAGCACAACATGCACCTTGCACCTTTGAGCACTATTAGTGTCATGTTACCAGCGCTAATCCAAAAACAGCTTCCATTAGGAACTGAGAAACCTCCCACTATCTATTCTTTAATGATCACACACCCTCCTCACACACACACGTCACGGCCACACTTCGCCTTCTAGTCATCCACTAATGGCTTCTTTCTTTTCATTTATTTTCCAGGGAAACAGGTTTGAAGTCGTGCTGTCTGTCACCAGGTGGCCGTCACAGCCATTTGAAAATCTCCACTCATGGCCGTGCCACTCATCTCCTCAACTCGCTCGTCGGAAAAGAGCTGCCTCTCGCTTTAGACGGAGGAAACTTCAGGAGATGATGAAATAAAAAGGCTTCGTATGGACCTTAATACCTGTATGAATTTCAATAAGGGTAATCTGGTCTGTTCTAATTATCCGGACTTCATTAAAATCTAAGCAACAGGCCCTATCCGACATGATAGATGTACCCGTATTGGTATATCCTCTTATGAATGGAAGCCAGTGACCAAAGCCAAATGCCTATTTATCAACCAAGAGCAAGAGGGATTACAGGGCAAAGAACACACACACACACACACACATACACACACGATGGTCCTACCAGTTCAGTTTTTACACTGTTTCCATGAAGCGATGGACCCCCTTTCCTGTCGTGGTCATGCATATTAATCGCCTGCCCTTTGATGTTAAACATTTATAGTACAGCATGCTTAGTTTCATGTATGTGCGGCCATCCATGGAAGATTGTTGCTCGGAGTTTATGTAAATAGGTCATTCCAATTGAAAAAAAAAAAGAGAACGAAAGAGGAATGCATAAAGAAAAAATGGAAATGAATGTTCCCTGGTGGGTAACATGGACATACAGGACAAAAAACACATGAGTCAGGATCACTAGGTTCATAATTTTAGTTTTTGACTTTTAAAACTATAGATTTATATTATATACTATTTCTTTTTATTTGAAAGATGGCAAAAAATTGATTTCCATCTTTCTGGTGTATAATTACAGCAAATAGTGTGTTTATAAATTTTGAGTAAAGACCTGTATTTCATATAAAAACACATATTCATGCACATCAGGCAGCATTTAATTACACAAAAAATACAGACACACGCTGAGTGGAAAAGGTTGTCCAGATTGTTTCTTCACGTCACGTCACCATCTGCTGAACTCACCCACACAAACACACACCTTCAGGATCAGTGCACTCACATTCGCTCTGGTATTTGCCAACAAAAGCGTATGGCAAGTTGCATGTCTTTGTAAAGCATGAAACTGAACATGATGTTTCGACCAGGCCCCTCTTTTAAATGTCATTACAGTATAATGACGTTCACAATGTAGTTTTTCTCTTAATATGAAGTTTCCGTTGCTTGGTGCTGTGTTTCTATATTTAAATGATATTTTTATATATATCTTCCTATTTTAACTTTTTTACACAATCTTTCCCCCCCCCCTTTTGTAAAATCTGAATAATTCATGCTGTCAAAAGTCATTTCCTTTCATTTTGGTTTACAATCAATGCACATCGAGGGCTCTTACAATGTTAATGGTGCATCTGTGATCAGATATCTACACACGTGGAGTTTTAATACCGATCCAAAAAGATTATCTTTGTTTGCATTATTCATGCAAAGTCTACATACCTGGATTGTATAGATATATGTTAATAATTGTTTAATCTGATATTCTGCAAGGAAGAAAATGCATATCACAGAGCTGATTAACTAACAAAAAATGTGGAAATATCAAATTAGGAGAGATTTATAATTTGTTCACATTCAGACTATACTACGTTCCTCTGGGACTTCTCTAACAACCTCTAATTTGTGAGAAATCATGTTTTACAAGAACATATCACAACATAAAGTATTTACATATTAAGAGTATGCAGGACACTGTCACTTGTCGTGAATGGGTTTTGTTTCACTGCAGTGGGATCACAGCGTAACCTGTATTTTCCCAGTACACAAATAAAGGAATGGGATTTTAGTTAGTTGACAGGTGTCATAATGAAATGTCAAGCTTGTCAACAGTGATGATAGGGAGACTGCAAAATGTATTCAGAAATAAGTTAGCGTTAAATTGACTTTCCATGCACATGCACTGTGTTTATTGAGCTCTAGCAAGGGCACATAACGGGTCAGGATTACTGCAACACAGATGCAAAACATGGAGGGGAGTCTGATGATCATCATCAATAATAGAACATGTTTTCAGGGCAATGTCAGACAGACAGTAATTGGGTGCCCACACATTTCCAGATGATGGTGTACCCCAGCAGTAGCTCCATATAAAACACACTATATCACACACACACTAATGTCATTCAGTCCAAATTAAAACTGTCCACAAAGGTAGCACAGATGGAAAATTGCATACAACCCTCCAAACACCCTCTGGCCCTGCTGTCCAGAGCGGGCGTCAGCGATCGTTTACCGTCACGTGTGTGTACAGTATACAGTACGAAAGCCTATGGGGTGCCGGGAGGATGAGGTCATCATTTAACATGACCAGCACTTCCTGCGAGTAGCATGTGCAGAGGAAGCGAGGCGCTGTGAAACCCACACCGTGGGCCGCGTGTGCCAGGTGGGTCCCGCAGGGTGCCCTCGCAGCGCACAAATGTTGCATAATTACATGTTAATCAGCCCGTGTGAATCGGAAAGACGAGTGGTGGAAGGAGACGAAACTAACAGGCTGGACTGTCTGTCAAAGCCAAGGGAACAGCGCATTCGCCACATTAGCACTAAATGATATGGCTGGAGATGTCCAAAATAGCTTCCCTTCCACTTAACAGCATGTGAAAGAGACATTAGTTACTAAAAGGATGAAGAACATACTGATTTAGTAGCTCTTGCAACTGTGTAATGACTACTGATGACTACATTAACCAATGCATTGCTTCGTTAAGCTGCAGTTACGGTAGAGTGTGAGAATCTTACTCTGCTCAAACAACTTCTATTTCTTTTGTTGGTGAGTTTAAGTTTAGTGAACATTTTTGCTCGAGAAGGATCATCTACAAATAGAGACGTCACACACACGCATGCATTCTTGTTTGTTGTCCCTAATCTGCCGAAGCGTTTGATGCCAAGTAGTGAACACACAAGCAATTCTATAATTATAGAATCCTTTTACTCTGCCAGAAATATATTTCAATAAGTGAGCGTTTTGTGCCTCTGATTGATTTCATTTCATTTCAAACTGCACCAAATGGAAATGGTTGTGTGTGTGTGTGTGTGTGTGTGTGTGTTGGGGGAAGATGCACAGTCTCTGCATTAGAAAGGATTTTAGAATGAAGGCAGCAAAAGGCAAATAGCACACATGAACAAACAGGATGATTTTCACTTTCATTTTGTAATAACATGAATAGAAAATCGATTTTCTTCAACAAACAAAAGACAATGCAAATATTTTAAATAAGTTGGAAAAAAAAACATGCCTACTGTATATGCAGCTTGCGTAGGCTTGTTTTTGAAGAGAAATGTATATTATACATTGCTCAGCTTGCAGTTACATACAGTATGCACCCATCAACATACTGGAGGTGGACTTCGAGCGATGACTCAACAAATCACAACTTAAATACATGCAAAGGCTGCTTTTCATTTCCTGTTTCCAATTGAAAGTCAACATAATTCATTTCACTGGGTTTTCATGCCAGTATCGTGAAAGTGTACAAGTCCTGTGTGGGTGTGCAACATATTCTACTCGTCAAATCTAACTGTCTGTTTCAGGATGTTCTTGACCCATTTTGAGGCTAATCCAAACCAGATTGTTTATGGATGTCTTATGGATGTGTAATAAGCAGACTCAAGAATTGTTCAATTGAAATAGGGACGATATCCTCTCCTGCGCCCTTTCTGTGACGGATGGAGATTGTGTATTTTAGAGATTCTCACAACAGACTCAAAGCTGTTTCCAGCCGTTTTTTCTCTCCATGAAGCTACAAACGTTGGAAATCGTCAAAAGCTTGATTTCGAGTGAAAAGTTCCTTTACATGATTGATGTTTATTTATTCTTTCAAATGAGCAGGGCGACACTTATTAGGATAAACATAAAGTAAAATGGGAAACAGGGATTTTGTAGCACAGCATGTAGCCTCAGTTTCAGTCAGTAAGGTTCTACGGGGGGAGATGTATCTAACTCACTCCGTCTGTCTCTACACATACATTCCACATGCACACAAATAATTTAAATAGCTATTTCTTTCCCAGTTTTAAGACATTTCAACTGTACTTTGATTGTGTTATTTCTGCACAAGTGCTTGTAAAATAGGCCACATTCCGAACGCCATGTGACAGTGGTATGTTCCTTTGAAAACTGCGGCATAGTCCCTACATTATTAAAAACCATTCATGAATGCACTGATGTGAACATGTAGCAGTATATTGCTTTCATTCCATTTACTTTATCCTGTGGAGTTTTTGCATAATGCATGACAGCTTATCAGAACTCAGTTGAAACACAACACAAATTAAAGCGTTTGATCCGAGACTGTTCAGGGGATTTTTGACATTCGTCATGTGCATGCAAACAGCTGATGTGGAAGCAGTGTGGCGGTTCCCGTCAGTCTGTGCGTTACGAATGTTAGCGCCACTCGCCTTATATAATATATTTCATCATTACTTTCCCAGCACATTCACGCACTGTAGCGATTTCCTGAACGCAGGTTGAATCCCTGACAATGTTTTATTGGTTCTGACACTGGGAATTCTCTGAGTAAAGAGTGGACATGGAATTAAACGTAAGGAAATTGATTTTGTTTCTCTGTTGAGATTTGTTTCATTATTTTTTCGATTTGATGCTTTGTCTCCCTCTGGCTGTACTTTGACATCCATGATGATTGGAGGGATTGTAATTTTTTTTTTTTCCTTCTCCTTCTGATTATTCCAAGAGACGTGACAGATAACAGATGTAAAATGCCAGCGTTGCATCACAACCCTGCCACACGTTCCAGCACTTCCATCTCCGACGGAAAAAAGCAATGTAACAAACAGGTTGATGTGCTGACACCTCACAAGATGTAGAGATGCATATATCCTGAAAGCTGCTCTGATGGGAGCCAATCATTCCATAGGGAAAAAGAAAGAAATGCAATTAACGATTTGTCTTTGGGTTTTTCTTCCTCTTCTTCCTTTTTTTTATAAGTACAGTGATCCAGTGCATGGATGTATTATATATATACACTACCGTTCAAAAGTTTGGGGTCACCCAGACAATTTCGTGTTTTCCATGAAAACTCACACTTTTATTTATCAAATGAGTTGCAAAATGAATAGAAAATATAGTCAAGACATTGACAAGGTTAGAAATAATGATTTTTATTTGAAATACTAATTTTGTTCTTCAAACTTTGCTTTCGTCAAAGAATGCTCCATTTGCAGCAATTACAGCATTGCAGACCTTTGGCATTCTAGCTGTTCATTTGTTGAGGTAATCTGTAGAAATTTCACCCCACGCTTCCTGAAGCACCTCCCACAAGTTGGATTGGCTTGATGGGCACTTCTTGCGTACCATACGGTCAAGCTGCTCCCACAACAGCTCAATGGGGTTGAGATCTGGTGACTGCGCTGGCCACTCCATTACAGACAGCATACCAGCTGCCTGCTTCTTCCCTAAATAGTTCTTGCATAATGTGGAGGTGTGCTCCTGTGGTAGGAGGAAATTGGCTCCAATCAAGCGCTGTCCACAGGGTATGGCATGGCGTTGCAAAATGGAGTGATAGCCTTCCTTATTTAAAATCCCTTTTACCTTGTACAAATCTCCCACTTTACCAGCACCAAAGCAGCCCCAGACCATCACATTACCTCCACCATGCTTGACAGATGGCGTCAGGCACTCTTCCAGCATCTTTTCACCTGTTCTGCGTCTCACAAATGTTCTTCTGTGTGATCCAAACACCTCAAACTTTGATTCGTCTGTCCATAACACTTTTTTCCAATCTTCCTCTGTCCAATGTCTGTGTTCTTTTGCCCATATCAATCTTTTCTTTTTATTGGCCAGTCTCAGATATGGCTTTTTCTTTGCCACTCTGCCTAGAAGGCCAGCATCCCGGAGTCGCCTCTTCACTGTAGACGTTGACACTGGCTTTTTGCGGGTACCATTTAAAGAAGCTGCCAGTTGAGGACCTGTGAGGCGTCTATTTCTCAAACTAGAGACTCTAATATACTTGTCTTCTTGCTGAGTTGTGGCCCGGGGCCTCCCACTTCTCTTTCTACTCTGGTTAGAGCCTGTTTGTGCTGTTCTCTGAAGGGAGTAGTACACACCGTTGTAGGAAATTTTCAGTTTCTTCGCAATTTCTCGCATGGAATAGCCTTCATTTCTAAGAACAAGAATAGACTGGCGAGTTTCAGATGAAAGTTCTCTTTTTCTGGCCATTTTGAGAGTATAATCGAACCCACAAATGTGATGCTCCAGATACTCAACTAGCTCAAAGGAAGGCCAGTTTTATAGCTTCTCTCACCAGCAAAACAGTTTTCAGCTGTGCTAACATAATTGCACAAGGGTTTTCAAGGGTTTTCTAATCATCCATTAGTCTTCTAAGGCGATTAGCAAACACAATGTACCATTAGCACACTGGAGTGATAGTTGCTGGAAATGGGCCTCTATACACCTATGTAGATATTTCATTAAAAACCAGACGTTTCCACCCAGAATAGTCATTTACCACATTAACAATGTATAGAGTGTATTTCTGATTAATTTAATGTTATCTTCATTGAAAAAAAACAGTGCTTTTCTTTGAAAAATAAGGAAATTTCTAAGTGACCCCAAACTTTTGAACGGTAGTGTATATATATCATATACCATCAAAAATAAACGTTTTTTTGCGTGTATTCATTCTGGTGCTGACAATTTAAAAGTATTTAATTGGGGGTTTCAGTTTTCAATGGGCAGAGAAAGATGATAGTAACAACATATTTATGACAGAATCCTAAATGTGACAATTATAATGATGATTAAGGTTAAACTTTATTTTTTGAATATCATGAAACTGACATATGCTTTGTTTCCTTTTGATATTGTCAGCTTGTTTGAAGCCAAGGAATTAAAACAACCAAGACTGACACAAGACAGTTAGTTCCTACTTGGTCACAAGGGAATGTGTATATTGAAAGGTTTGTATACCCATTCCAATGAGAGAGTAGCACTGCATATGACTGGAAATAACTTCACGACATACGACTGCATATATTTCAACCATATCACCAAACACCAGGATTTTAACTTTTCACAACAATCTTTGCTTATGAGAAAGGATAAAGGACGGAGGTATAAAAGATTCAATAACACTCCTGTTTTTAGTTAAGCTGATCAATTAATTCAAGTTGTGCCAATCTCAGTGTCAATGATTAACTTGCAGGGGGGAGGCCGGACTATTTGTAAAGCTATGCAGGCACCACAGAGTCTTGATGCACAAATACAATGTGTATATCTGTCCTACTCTTTGGAATGTACTGCCACCCAGTGCACGCTGATTGTCTCCCTGAATGTGAGGAGGTGAATCTGCCCTATGGGCTGTGCATGCATGGCCATGTGGCAAATTCAGAAAATGCACTATGCATCCCCCCCCCCAACAGCATCTAGCCTCATGTTTGTGTGCTCTCTGATTAAAGCAAGTGATTGTGCAGGATGAGTCACTCACTCGGTCAGTTAGCCAGCCTCTCTTGGCTCCTCCTAAAGGCCATTTGATTACTGGATTCCTGGCCATTTAACTGGCCAATGCTGCAACGGCGCCACTGCACAGACGGTTTCTGCTGAGCGCCATCTCTTAGCTCATCAGTGGCAGCAGGCGCTCATCAGCCATCGCTTCTGCACTCCCGCTCAGCATGTCTGCTTCCGGCAGGCCGTGACTGCACAATGCTGAGCTTCGGTTATTGGTTATTACCTATTTATATGGAACTCAGTCAGACGACATGCATGGTGCACGGCGTTGCATTTTATTAATAGCATTCAAATGATTAGTTATTATCTCAGAAGAGCTATTTAAAGTATGAAAACCTAAATGGAGCCAAAGAGAAACTGAATTGATTTTTCAATGAATCTGATTATGTCCGTGTTTTGAGAAAAAATCTGACTGACTGACTTAAATATCTGGGAAGGTTCAAGCTCGCGTGGTGATCCAGACCAGCACTTACAGATGTTCTAGATTTACTGGAGTGTCCACTGGAGAGTTTTTACTGAGCTGACCATCACTGTGTCTGTATCAGCGTCTTATCAGTGTCAGACAGTAGATGGTCGGCAGTGATCTCGACCCAGACCCCTGGTATAGATCGGCGTGTTGGAAAATGGCAAAGCACCAAGGTTGATCTGATAAGGTTCTGTGTGTGACTTTGCAGCCCCGTACATTATAGTGGGAAATACAGTAATTAGGGCAGCAAAGGACAGAGACAAGGAGTTCATGATACTGCTCAGTGTAAGACGGGTGGGACTCCTCGCTGTAGCTGTGTAAATAAACACTGAAGGTAAATTCTCAAGGAATATACACCATGAGACAAATTGTTATTTGTGATTATGGACAATACAAATACATTTGACTCATTGACTGATTAACATTAAGGACTTAGGGCTGTGATGTTTTTCTCCGAATTTTATTTTCTTTATAATTTGTATGGCCTATCGTTAAAATCGAATTGGTTTTAATGTAGTTCTAAGTGTTCCTCTAAAGACAAAATATGAAAACAGGTAATTTACACAATTGTGAATAATAAGTATTGATGGCTAGACTCCATTTAGCTGACCAGTTTCAGGGTACTGGTATTGGACATTGACACTGGGGAACTTGACAGGGCCTCACATGCTCGAATTGCATTGCAACTGCATTTCCACGGAATGATATGAAGAGTGAATCTCAGTCTGACCACACATTGAGGCTCAATAGATGATCTAGAAAATGAGTGAAACACTGGTTTTGTTTTACCTTTAAATAAACCTTTAGCCACTACCAGTTAGCGGCATGTAGCGGCATCGAGAATCTTTCTTAACTATGTCATGGTGTAAGTGACCTATTTTATTTACTGTTATGAAACCATGACACAGCAGGAGGCGTCTGTTTTATTCTCAGTAAAGATTTAAGACTGGAATATCCATCACACGAAGGCTGTTTTAAAAATGATAATCCTTATTCACAACGACAGCGGAACATTTACGACAAACACAAGCTCAGATGGAACACACAGGACAGAGGCCGATGGAGAAACCATACAGGAAACTAAAGCACTGCAGTTAAGTCTTTCATGTCCCCCCCCCGAAACATCAGGAGCAAGAAAAAACAGCCTCCTGTCTCCAATTTTACTGTCTAGCTCGAATTGTAAAACTACGTTGGCAATATTGCGTTTCTTCTTCGGGGTGTCATGAGAGTCTGAAATGAGAAGTCGGGAGAAAAGCTTTCAACCCAGAGGTCTTACACAGAGAAAATCCCCCGAGTGGATTGTCAGAAAATTGAATCAGAGCCCACATTTATGGGTTAGCACCATTGAAATATTTCTAAAGCATTACGCATTTCGAGCAGCATTTAAAATGCAAAGGGGCCGTAGTTGCAGGTCTCGGAGGGCTGAGGTGGAGAACTACTTAGGGGATCTATGGGTTTTAATGGGATCCGTCACAGCCGTCCCTGGTTGTTTATGTAAGCAGTAACAGAATGGCCTTGTTACATTTCGTGTGTGCATGTAACAGCACATGTAGTGGCCGGGTTTCTCCTCCGTTATACACAATCAAATGCAGAGAATGTATGTTTATTCTGACAGAGAGCGAAAGATGATGTTTTACCAACAAAATAGAAGTGTAAGCAACTAAAAAGTGGGTTGGGGAGCAGGGCTAATGGGGGGGTTAGGGTTGGAATGTGTTTGAATAACGAAGATAATTGAAACCAGATTTAGTTCATTATTAATGTAATAGGGAAATGATAGAATTTATGTGTTTGGTAAATACGTAGATACTGAAGATATTTGTTTTCCACCAAAATATCTGACCATGTAGTAAAATATCTATTTGTAGAAGTTAGTTGTATATAAATGTAATTTCCGGGAGAGCAGGCTGATGTAGCACTTAGCAGATTGAAAAAGTCTCCAGAAACATAGAATGTACGTTATCGAAGCAATGCGTTCGACAAAGTGCAAAACTATCTATCAACCGAATTGCAATTAGTTTCAAAGAAATTAAAGTTGTTTCATTCATTTTTTAAATATTCCATGTCTTCATTGTGTGCTCACACAATATATGTATTCATTGTTTTGTTTTCTTGATTTCCCATTGTTGATGCGTCAATATCAGATTTACAGCACTTTCTTCTTCTCCCTCTGATCAATATCTGAGTGAAACCAAAGAAGAATCTGTGTGCCTGGGCCTTGATAAACATATAACTGAGCATATTCTCTTCAATCAAGCATAAATTGTTCTCTCTTTGTGTAATGAGCCCATTTTACTGTTGAAGACTTTCAACTATATTTTTAAGAATTGGTCCAACTGATTTATTTGGTATTCGTTCTCTGTTTCAGGAAGACAACTCAATGAAAGAGAAGAACAAGAAAAATGTTGGAACGAATGATTGATAATGTGCACAAACGGCTTGATTTAGCAAAATTTGCATTTCATTGAATGAACTGGCTCTTTTTGTGATTCTTTCTGACGAGCCTTAACGGAGAGGAAATTACTTCACAGCACATCAGGCCTGGTATAATTTTTCCTACTGACACACGGCTTTGTGAAACAAGAGGTGACCTTCAGCTTCCTACTCATTCATCTTTCATTGTGTCCCTAATTTCTCCCACTGCAGATAACCAGTCATTTGATGACTACTAAACACAGACTCCTGTGACCAGACTTACTCCTTAGGGTCACATAAAAGAGAGAGATTGGCCGTCTGGGCAGTAAAACACGGACCTCCCTTCCTTCTCCGTACAGTCACAAAGGTCATCAGCTCTGCTTGAAACAGGTTAAATTGCTGGCGTTCCCCTCACACAGCAAAATAAAGAGTTTAAAATAGTCTAGTCTTGACTTGACCCCCACGGTGCTTTTTCTCAGAGTTGTTTGAAATATTTGTGAAATATTTTGCTTATAAATTGAATGCTATGATATTATTTTTTATTTTCAAACTATGGAAGCTTGCTTACAGGGTGCATTTAGGGACTGAATTACCCAAGTGCCTTTGCAGCAGCTGACAATACCATATGGATAACAGTGCATGTGTCAGTGTCATGATATTTAAAAAAAAAAAAAAAAATTTTAACCTTCAGCACAAAAACATTGATCAGCAAGGTTTGAATTTATCCTCAGAGGACAAAGTATGAAATCCTGTCTCAGTGCTAATTATACCATGAAGCCCCTCCATGTATGTTGAGTGGTGGTGCTGGTGATGGTGGGAGCCTTACAAAAAAGAATCATGTCCATGAGACACTTTAATTAAAGCACATGTGATGGGAAATTCATCAATCACCCAAATAAACATCTAACTTTGATTAATTGGTGAGCTCATACCTTTTACATTTTAATTGGAGCGTTAAAAGCCATGGGGAAATGTTTGTAACATGAATAAGAGCAGGTTCTACTCACTCTAACAAACTGCTGTGGTGCTATGGGATGTTTTTTTTATGTTTTTTGATATTCAGCATCATATATCATGTTACACCACCTTGAACAATCTACAAATTGAGAAACGATGCCTCAAAATCTTGCAGATTTCCATCAGAACTGGGTGGTGAGGGAAATGAAACCAGGTGGCGCCTTCCAGTGGAAATTATTGATGAGCTCCAATTAAATACTAGCATCAGTACAATCAGCTGAGCGGGAGCACGGCCAAGTATGTTATACTCTATTCTCCACCATCTCATCAACCTGCGAGTGCACACATCTGCACAGACACACACAATGTATTATTTCTGCTTGGATAAATACGCTCAACAATTGACTTTATCATGAAAACTAAACAAAAACAGACCAATCGGGAAAAAAAACATCCATATTCACAGTTGCAACAAAGCCTGAATCAACTACTCTCAAAGTGATCTTAAAGATGGGGAAATGGATTTTACCTGACTTCTATACCTGGAACTCGAGTGTTGAACAGTGAGAATCATTGTGTTTGATGCTGGCCACCTCCTGCACAGTCTGCTAAATTAATATGAGGTTAAAGACAGCGGAGACTGATACACAGCACGCGATCAACGGTCAAGGTTCCAGGTTCCAGGTTGTCTTTAATTCTTTTAAGACATTGTGTAATCCCAAAAGAGGAGTCATTGTAAAAGTGGTTCTATAAATTGTGGTTAGTGAGGGTCATTTTTCACAGCATGGGTGTGAAATTAGCATGCCGTGTCCATCCTGATTACCCTGATCCCATGTGGACACAGTTGTAAAAATCGTAACATTCTGCCGCACCTCCTCCCCGCCTTATGGAATCCAAGTCCCTCAAGCAATTTACAGATATGAATACTGACACTGCTCTGGGCAGCCGGGTGGTGAAGCAAGTCGAACCCCCCACCGACCTACAGCCAGTGGCAGGGGCTCCCCTGTCTCCAGATGAATAGGCTCTGTGCTGTGTATGCGCTGTGGAGGCGTCCTTGAGCAACACATTGAAGGTCTACCAGCTGCAAGAATGTTTTTATTTTTTTCAGTAGTTGCTGTGCAATCTGAGGAATAACATTGAATTATTTTTATCACCCTGCTGACACCTGAAAAACCAGATAAATGCAGTCAACCACAAACAGCCTCCTCGTGTGTGGTTCCATGTTAATATAATGTCAGGTCTGCTTTAAGAACATCTACGCTATAAACGACAGCAGAGATCCTGGGATCAGCAGCACATCCAGAATATATTGCTGTCTTGTAGCATACCAGTCGGTTGTCTGGCTGAAGTTTGGGTTCCACAATTGGCAGTGCACTGGTTTCCTAAAGACTACGATAGACTCGTAGCCTGTAACAGGCCTTAGCCATCCATTTGTCATTGTGGTGGTGTCCATATGCGGAAGCTGTAAACAAAATATATGTTCTTCTAACAGCACGACAACGGAACCTGAGCTTATCTGGACACTTTTACGTTGATTATCATAACTCACTACCTGTAACATGAACATTACTGTTGCTCACTGCCGTAACATGCTGGTGCTCTACACTCGTACACTCATGGGAGATCTAGTTACATCACAGGTAAGATTAGGGTTAGATTATTTGTTACATCTTTCCCTGAAAATGAAATGGTGCTTTAAAATGATGGGGACACAATTGGCAATTTCAAAAGGAAGTGGGGACGTGTCCCTGGTGTAAATGATGCACGCTCTTGAGGCTGAAGTCTGTGGCATACGTAGCACAAACGCACACATATTATTCCATTATATTGTCTATCAAGACTAACACATTATGAGCGTTTAGGAGCTGCAATTTTCTTCTTACATGCACAATTTGACTTATAGATTTAATGAAGAGATTTCGTTTAAAGAGAAAGGCAGCAGCTGGGCCTGAAACCCAATTATCCAACAAACTGCTGTTACCTGATTGCAAATTCAAAAGAAAAACTCTTGTACTGTTGCCAAATGAATGTGCAGAAGCTTGGCCCGACACCCTGCCTTGTCTGAATAACGCTGATGCGCAATTAAAATGAAGTCAATGTGTAATTCTTGCAAAGGCAGCCTGGCTTCCTGCTTAGCAATGTTTTTGACAAGCAGCGTTGTAAATGTAACCTGCAGGTGACTTTGCGTGTGTAAGTCTGTTTGTGTGAGTACAGGTGGATGTGTTCCTGGTCCTGTGTTTGTCCCGGCTCTGCTCCTGTCTCCTGTGGAGCTCCTCTCTGATCAGGAAGCAGCCGGCCTCTCCAAGCCTCTCCCTCCAATCAGAAGAGGCTCGCGAGGAGTCTTGCTGCGTCTCGGCCTTGGATTTTATTTTGAGGTGTTGTTAAATTCAGATTCTTTGTCTTGATGTTTAATAAAATCCCATGGAAATGGTTTGGATTAAAGCCCTCTACTGTGACTGATTTGGGACAGTGGTGGAGTCTTGAATGCCCCATTGGGCGATCCGTAGGTGGTTTAACAGTGTGTGTTACCTCATGCAGGTTGGGGCCATGTTTCTCGGGTGTAAAGCCCTTTACCAGAAAGAAAAGGTCCCCAGGCATCCGACATGTATTCCTTTGTGTGTGTGTGCACTGTACATATGCATGTTTGTTGGCATGCTGGGGCTTTCACATGAACACCAGGGGCCACAAAGCCTAAATCCAAACAGCTCTGCTTTATCTCTTTCAGGCTAACATACTGACAGACGTCCTCCCAGAGAGTCATCCCTCAGCATGTTTGTCTGTCTTTGCTTGTTTATTTTTGGCCTGACGTTTCTCATCTAATTTGCACATAAGTATGGGTGGGTGTTGTGCAAGGGGCCCCGGGAGTTCTGTATGCCCCATAGAGCTCAAGGTAAATTAGAGAGTACTGACATTCCGAGTTCTGGAGCAGCAGCAAGGCATACAAATTGTGCTTTTAAGGGATTTATTGGAGTTGAATTAACAGTTGGACAGCCAAAGAGGCAAATTAAATTACTGCACAAATGCAGTTAATTAAATAAAACAGCTTTATAATCCAAACTAAAACAAAATAAATCAACAGATTGACGTTTCACAGACTTTGCTGAAGGGCACGAGATTTATTCTGACATAAAATACGGAGGGAAAAAAATGCATTGGTTCAAGTAAAGCACCTGTGCCTTTGTTTTTTCATTCAATTCAGTTCAGGTCCCACTGTGTCAGCCAATGAAAGCAGAGCTGAATGGATGAACACTGCTCTGTATCCATTCAAACATCAGCAGGGATGCATGTTCTGTTTAACTTTGTTTGGTCCAATCAGCCTTGCTCACTATTCCAATCTAAGATTTGTTAAGACTACAGACCTATTTACTTTGTTGTATGTTTTATAACTTTGTGTAATCTCAGGCCTCTTGCCTCAGATAAAGTTTAATAATCCAGCAGGCCTCACTCAGGAATGGAGCCAATTTCTATACAATTAATGAAAAGATCTTTCATAAAATAGTTTCCTGCATGTTGGCAGGTAAAGTGGGGCATGGATAAGGGGCTGGGATGGAGGAATGAGTAGAAAGAGTAGAAGGGGGAGAGATGAGGATAAAATGTCAGGAGTTGTCATAGTGAGGAATTCACCCGGGGACTGGGACTGGTATGTCTCAATGAGGCATCATGGCTTCATCATCGCTCTTGTGGTTCCAGTAACGAGGAAGGACGAGAGGAGGTGGGAAAAAAGGGATCCAGAGGGAGACCTCCCTGCAGGAATCAATACAGTTATAAATATCTATTGTTGAGACCAGTGAACACAACACTAAACAAGAACCAGGTCTTGTGCTGTGCCGTCCAATCGCTGGGCTTGTTGCGATTACTTTGCTATTAAAGCAATTTGTCACAATTCCCTAATGACAACTGAGATATTCAAATCCTGTGGTTCAGTATGTTCTGAACCTCTGCACATTTCGTTTAATTTAATTAGATCAAATTAAATTAGACACAAACCTATCTGAATCCTCCTATCAGTCACTGTCATGGGAGGGGAAAAAAAGGAAAAGAAACTGGCACCGATTTGTATGATTCAGAACGGAGGCGTGTATCTCCACGTACATTCAGTAAAACACATGCAGTACAATATGTACTGCATGTGTTCTTATTTCACACCTGACCTGTGTTTGGACGGATGGTCAGCGAGATGTCAACAGAGGAAGTGCTTCACCTATTTGAATTCCACCCTTTCATCATCTCCTCTGGCTGCAAATGTCATTTAGAAGGATGGTGAGGACAAGTGGGACAAAGAAGGGAAGGAGGGAAGACGACAAGGGAGATGACAATGAGAAAGATGGAGGGGCCTATTTAGTGATTTTGGTCCCTATGGGCCAATGCAGTCATGGGGCCTCCCTGAATTACGTATAGGCTCAGAGTGTCCTCAGAGGATGGTTCACAGCTTCCTGCGATGAGGAAAGCAATGAAGATGAAAAGAGGTAGAAAGCAAGAGAAGACGGAGGTTTGAAATGAGAGAAAAAGGCTTTACAGGAACATGTCAGTAGGAGTGTTGGAGAAGCAAGCTGTGAGGCTATTTGCTTGTAGCATGGATGGCTGCATTCGGAGCACCAGCTGGAGGTAATGAGGATACTCGGTCCTCTCCAGTAGCGCCAGCTGGTGCACCTGTTCCGACTCAGAAGTGCACACTAACACATTTATTTACGTCAAGTGAACTTTAACAAATTCGCACACACGTGGAGTGGTACGCTTCCAGTCAAGATGGCCAAAAACCACAGTGAGCGGAAAGTACTCGTCTCTGAACATCACGGCAACTCAATATTTGTCGTAAAATAATCGTTAGCCCCGGACTCCACAAAGGATTTTTTGTTTTCCTGTGTACAAACAGAAACGTGGGGGAACGTGACTGTAATGATGTGACAGTTTTAATCACACTCCACGCTCGCCTCCAGTAATAACAGGTTGTCTTGAATATTTTGTTGCCGTATTGACTTTCATTGTGTACAATGGTGATTGTGAATGATTACAATAGAGTTATTGACAATGAAGACGTCAATCAAAGCTAACGCTCATTGTCGGGAGTTTCTGCCTTTTTCCTTTTAATTGAGCTTGTTTATTTTAGCTCAGTGTTGTTTTGTAATTCTCCTCATCCCGAGACTGAATTAGTTAACCTATGTAGGAGTGTGTTCCAAAGGAGGAGTATGTTTATGTGTGTGTGTTTACAGAATTCATATGCCTGTGTGTAGGGGTTTTACGTATGTGTGTGCCAATGTGGGAGACAATTGCAATGCCTAATTAAAATGCATAGCATCTGCTCCCCCATGCATTCCACCAGCTCCAATCAGACTGTGCCGCACAAGCTGAACATACATTACCAGTGCTTATTTAGAGCGCTGGGATATTATCTGCATAACTAAAGTATCATTCTGAGGTCAAGCACCCTGCATAATGTGGGTGTACCTCTGGGATGGAAGAATGTCAAGCTCCCACATTGGTTTATTTTAAGGTGTGCTCGCTCCAAGCCCACTTTCAATTACAAAATGAAAAATTCAAATAAAATATGTTTAAATAGAGATTTTCTTGAAAAATTCCCCAATCTATTTTGCATTCAAATGTTTGTCCTACAAGTCAGAGAATCCATTCTCCTCTTCTGTGGAGTGTTGTTTGCAATGTCCCTCACCTGTGAAATTAAAGTTTCCACAGGAAATTACTGACCATATTTGCTCTGTGTGATTCGGCATGATTCAGCATCGTGCTGGAGCTCCACGCTTTCGCTGAACTCTCTGCGAAATAATTATTCAGGGCTCTCAAAGCATGGTGGGTGCACATTCAGGGGCTTATCAAGTTACTGAGCGTGGAGAAGCAGCAAGCTTAAATTACGAGCTTAAACTTTTAAAAGCATAAGCTTGAGTGGTAATGAGATGGATGAGATGGGCTGGGCAGCATTTGCATTTTTATCTTAAAACCTGCACAAACCTATTGGGGCGACTACTGCGTCATTTTGCAAACAAGCAAACGAGGCGGTAAACTCCTGAGAAACTATTTTTGACCATGAGGAGGCAAAAATACTCAGAAGCAAACCTGCAGTTCAAATGGCTTTTAGCTGCCTCCTGAGACACCCATCCATGAATGCATCCGTCAATGCATCCATCCATTCATCATCTATGTCGCTTTTATCCTTTGAGGGTTGCAGGTGGGGAGGATTCCAATCCCAGCTGTCATTGGACGGGGCTGACATACAGAGAAAAACAACATTTACACCAACAGTCACACCTACGATCAATTTTTTAAAAAAAGGAGAACTCAGTGAAAGCCCTGTATATTGTGTATACAGGGCCCTGTGTATTAACTGGTCACTGTCCCAGTTCTTTGTGTTTGCTAGATGTTCCACTGTCTTTACCACCAATACAACATGGGCGTCCGTGCAGCTTCGACGCTGACCGGTTTGTTGAGTGATCTCAGGGTGTATTTATCCTTCAAGCAGCTTCTAAGACATGCAAATGACAAACTTAAAGGTTTTTTTCTATTGTTGTTGTTTTCTTGCTGTTGTTGTTGTTGTTGTTTTTGTAGTCTCAGTTAAGAAAGAGCCACAGGTATATTCTTAGGTGACCTTGTAAAAAGCGAATACACCCATGTTGCCTCAAGGCCTCCTGCTCTTTTCCATACAATATGCACTATATATTTACGATGTCTTCCTCGCAGTCTTTTCTCAACCTAATTTCCTGACTTTTTCTCCCTTGTCATAATTTACTTTTTATATTTCCACCCCTAATCATTCGAGAGTAGTGTGCAATACAAATATTTAATATTCATGACCCTGCATGGCGAAAAAAACAAAAACAGCTTTTGTCATCTTTCACACTGTGTTTACTCTTCCAGAATCGATGGTTGGTGCCAGAGAGGAGAAGCTGAAGCATTAAGCTTGCAGACACTTTTTATTCAGCATTGAAATAAACTGGCATTTCTCATGAGCATTCGGATCACATAGCACTTCAGGGCAAAGCTGCAAATTGCACATTTCAGGTTGGATTATCTGGCGTGCATGGCGAATGCGTAGCTACTGTAGCACTTACGTAGCTGCTTCCGCATTTATTTATTTTCGGTGCCCGGGGCCGTGCATCAGCTCAGAGGAGTTGACGCAAATTCAAGAAGTGTTTTCAGTGTAAATTAAAGAACACTGGCATGACTTTCATGTTGAAAACAGTGGCAATGCAGCATGATGAGTGGTTAGTGTTTGGCGGTAAAGGGGTTGGATCAGGTGGTTCGAGGGCAGCAAGCAGAGAGAAGAGGACTGGAACACACGGATTGATGAGCAGCCTTTATTAATGTAAAAAAGATGCTTTGACGATACTCAGGACAAATCGTCAATGTTTCTTTGCATGATTTTACTCATATTCAGTCTCGGTTGATAGAATCTTGCATTCATGTTTAACTTCAACAGTATGCATTTGGGATGCTAATGTCAAAATGTCTCTGCATTCATCCAGTCACTTGCTGTTGACTCTCATTTTAAAAATGTGTTTAAAGGTCTTGTAGTCATCTTTGACTGTCATCACAGTCATGGTGGAGTGGATCATCACAAATTGACATTCAAATTGATCCAAAATAGTTTGTCCCAGCGTAACAGAGGAGTTACGTGTTGACACTCAGGGGGAGGCTTTGTGTTTTTGTATGGCAGTGATTTCACTCAGCTCAAGGATCTGAATACACACAGAATCACAAGTGTGCCCAGCACCAGTCTTTTTTTGAGTTGGTCACTACAGTGTATAGAAATGTAGCAGAACCTTGTTTGTTATGTTATACAGATGTGTTAGCTGTCAGCTGCAGCTGAGTGATGACTGAGTGATGCCTGGAACCACAAAATACAACTCCAACTCCCAGATCTGTGTTTGTTTCAGTAACATTTAAAGTGTTTGTGTCTTGCGTCTCAACCAGAAATTCAATTGGTTTGCAGATGTTGGTTAAATCCTATTTCTTTACTGTCTCAAGTGACCTTCACTGGTCTTGTCATCTTTTTTTCAGCTTGTATGAAAATATAAATGGACATCACCAATCAATGGTGCATATATGCACTGTTTTGATGCTTAACATTAAATCATGGACACAATAAAATAAATAAGGAATACTTCTGCCACGTTCACTTAGTATTTTGAATGCTTTGTGTGAACATGTACCTGCTGTGCGAACATCGGGTGGTCTACAATCACATAGTATTTGTCCAAACAACGTGCAAAAGGTTTTCATGGCCACAAAGACCTGAAGACAAAGGTTTGCTAGCACACTGGGATCAATTGGATTCAAAAAGCTTGTTGTTAGCTTACTGTAGTTTTGTAACTCTCTATAATATGAATACTGTCTTTGTGTGGATGCTCTTTTGTTTGATGAGATTATTTTTTCTTCAGCTATGAGAGAGAGATCTCTTCTTCTGCACCGTATACGATGCTCTGGATTCGCCTATATGTCTATTTTGGTCAGCTGTGGATTCGGTTGCCTTGACAATCCCCTTCCATGAATTTGGTGGTGTGAGCGTGACTGAAGCGAAGGAGGTGTGCATTTGCTCAAATATCTTTTCTCCACATTCCTCTTCTCATAAGTCACTTAAATCTACTGGGTTTTCTAAATGTAGAGAAGGAGAAATTGATACCAATCTGATGACGCCGGATCCGTCCCCTGTCAATTAATTATATCAGTCGTGAGAATCTACGATATAAATGTCTAGTGCATGCAAATTCTCCAACAGAGATAAAACTCTCACACTCACCTAGATATATACGTTGCTGCAGATAATTGAACCCGACCAAACACTATCAGACTTTTTTATCCAATAAACAGCTACAGAAACTTAATGTCAGTCTGCAGTGTTTTCTCGCTGAAGGTTTCTATTTTTTCTGTCAGCTGTTGGATAAGAAGGAACCAGGAACCAGGGGAGACATGTAAAGCCTTCAAATGAGATGGAATAAAACTCTCCTTAACTATTCATCAGCTGAGACTGTGTATAGTGCATGCATGTGAACAAGCACACACACACACACACACACACACACACACACTTACAGTTCCTCCCTCCCTCCATCGAGCAATCCAGCCTTACACATTAAGGCAGTGGAATCTGAGTGTTGTACAATTTACCGGAAACACTAGATTGCGCGCTGCTTTGCCTTTCAGAGATGACTGATGCCCTGAGGACGTTTAACCTGCCGGCAAGATAGAAGACAGAAGACAGACACTCTACTCATGTACCTCATCTTCTGGTTTTCCTCCTCTGTGGCTTCCCTTTCAGCATCAAAGTACAGTATGTACAGCATCAAAACGAGCCTGTGACAAGGCTCTCATGGTGTAATTTTCTTTCCCGATTGAGGCCTACAATAAAAAAAGAGTGAAAAAAAGAAAAGTGTTGAATTATTCTGCGTGATCTAGTGCTTTATACAAATGAACCTGAATTGAATTCTCTCTTCTTTCATGTCACATTTGACAGATTTGTTTTAGAAAGATCACAGCGTGTTGGGAACCCTGTATCATTTCAGCCAAAAAATGAAAAATGTTGTTATGTTACTAGATTTCCGTCATGATTTTGCTAACTTTTCTTAACCTGTTATTGGGAATCATTTCAGAGAGACAGAGGTAAAGTGTCCATGTAACCATAAGACAAACCTGCCTGCATGGACACAATAGAAGAGATGGTGAAACGCTAATGCCAATGGAGCTGCTGACTATTCCGAGCAACATGCATGAGAATATATTACAATAATTTTCAATTGTTTTTTAAATGGGTGGTACAACAAACTGCTTTGTTGTTACTTGTTTTTTTTAAATAGTAAAATGGTATCCTGCCTAAATACAATAGGCTTGATTTCATACAGACAAACAGTCTGAAAGCAAAACCATGACTTTGCTGCCCCTAATTGAATAATAGCGATGCGATGTCTTTATTGCTTACATGCCTATGGCCACAAGCACTGGCATTCTCTAAATGTAGGCAACTGTGAGTAAGAAGCTAATGAGTGAAAGGGTCAGTGAGACTGAGAAAAGGACAGATGGAGTGAGAGAATGGCTGATGGCAGATGGAATGACGGAGAGTGGGAAAATGATGGTGATCAAGCCTGGATTTGTGAGCAGAATAGAATAATTGCTGTGGGATGCGAGTGTGTGAGTGGGTGGGGGTGTGTGTGTGTCAGAGGAGGGGGTGGTTGTCCTATCAATGTCTAATTGTCTTTGTGTTAAATTGCAATTCCATTGGTCTGCCAGTCGGCCCCATTAGGATGACCTTCAGCTGCTAATGGAAGGGGAATGGGAAAACTGTTGCCCATGATGGGGAGCACAGAGGAACTTAAGTGTGTGTGTGAGAGAGAGAGAGAGAGAGAGAGAGAGAGAGAGAGAGAGAGAGAGAGAGAGAGAGAGAGAGAGATGACATCGTTGTGAGAGGAAGAGAAAAGAGGGGATACAGAAAAAAGGTTGATGGAATGACATGGAAAGTCAAGAGAACATAAAAAAACCCTGTGTCTGTTAACAGTCTGACACTTAAGAGTGTTGGGACACTGAGGACAGGGGAATTGCTTTTCAATGATGGTGCAGATGGAGCGGGAAGAGCAGCGTGAAGGACCGGAAGGCCTTGCCCCTCTAATACCCATTGGATGAAGGTTGCTTCACCCTTTGTGAAATTAAACACTCCCTAAGTGGCTCTAACGTCTAATTTTCTGAAATTTGGCCAACCTTCTGAGGACATGTCACGTCCCTTCAGCTGGATGATGTCCTCATAGGCCAAGTGACCTCCTGTACTGCGGGATGTTGGTTGTCTGAAGAACACTGGGTCCTGTTTTCCACACAATGGTTATATGTCGTCATCTCCGAAATGTCTTGTAATCTTCATGCATTTATATTTTTGTGTTTGCATTTATCTACTGTATTTATCCATCTGTTTGTGTGGTTGTATTGCTTCTATCATTACACATTTTCTTAGTACCTCCTCTGCCCGTGTTTACCCCATTCTACAGAATGTGTTTCTTTATGACGTGTATCCTTGTGTATTGTATATATGTACCAGACAAATTACCATTATGAAATATTGAACTCATAAAACTACAACGACTACAAACTACGTCTACAAAGGAAGTAATTTCACATTTTCCTTATGAGAGTATGTAGCCATGAACAGTTTTTATAGCGTCTTCATCTGTGGCTGACAAAAAATCTGGACTTTCTTTGGATTCTTTGACTTCCAAATAAATAAAATCAAACAGAATAAGACCAGATTTATACTTTAATCTTAAACCCAAATCTCATCCCTCAAACAGCCATTTGGAGAAACAAGGCCCTTACTTGACAAGCATGTCCTCACTTAGATGGTCCTCACAAAGATGTAAAAACACACTGTCAGCGACCTACCTATTAATTCAAATTCCTACATACAAACACACAGATTAGTCCTTACAATATCATGAAAATAGACATTTAAAACATTTGTTCATACAATTTTGTACTCACTGTACTGGCTACACACACATGCATGCACACACAAGCACACACACACAAACTGAATTTTCCCTTAACTATTATAAGCTGAGACCGTGTTATGTCCAAGCATGTAAACACACACACACACACACACACACACACACACACAGTCACCTGACAGCCTGTCCACCACTGTGTTGTGTCCTATATCTGAAGGACATTTTAACTCATGCTCTGCTTCCAATCAGAGGAGAAGTGTAGCTCTCGTCAGCTCTGATGCATGAACATGGATAATACAGCAGCTCTGTGCACCTGAGCAAACCAGGACGAAATTAAATCTGGGTTACTGCTGCATAGGCAAAAGTGGACGTCCACACTCACACACATATGCACATAGAGACGTAAACATTATTTCTAGAGTCATGGAGATGCCACTGTCCTTGACAAAGAGTTACATTTCTAGAACAGAAATCAATCCCGATAAGAGACAGTTAGTGGCACAGGAGAACACCCGCTTTGTTTTTCTCCCTCTCAGCAGGCTGCTCTGCTGCTGCTTTTCTATCCATGGGGTGTTTTAATAAAAAAAAAAACACAATGAAAGTCACATTACAAAGTCAAAGATCTTCACAGAGAACAGTGTCACCTACTGGCTTACCCTGGATTTATTTAAAACTCTGTAGGGTGAGTGGACTGATGCACAGCCAAGTGTCCAAAGTGCAATCTAATGTTCAGGAATAGAATTAAGTGAGGTGGAGTTTACCTGTTGGTTTTCGAGGATAGTTTAAAGAAAGGTTTAAAGCACTGAATGCTGTGCAGTTTCTGAGCCGTCTCAGAAAGGCTGAATAAAACCTTAAATAGAAATAACAGGTAGGTAAATATGTTTTGCTGTATTTTTTATTTTATAGCAGTGCTTTAAATCATTTAGTTTTGACATCATTGCAGGTGATCCTATCGTCTCTACTCTCTTTTCAAAGTGCCGTAATTAAAACAACAAACCTGTGTTGAGACCCAACTCATGACCCTCGAAAACGAAAGTTCATTATCATTGATATTGAATTAGATCTGTATTTAGGACCTTTACAGTTACATTTCGACAAAGAAACACCGAAAACGACAGGGCCTCAAAATCTGGAAATGGCTAAATGTTTATCAGGTTACAATGCAGTGACTACCAAATGAACCTGGAGCTTTTGGATACTGATTGGTAAAAAGTTCATTCATCCACCGTTGACATTGGGCAAAATGCTCTGTACCATTTAAGGATGGAAATCTTTCATAAAATGCTTTCATAATAGCAACGATTTTAAATCACGTCCACTGCAGTCATACAACACCTAATAAGTCTTTAATTGTTTAGATGTGTACATTCTTGGCGAAAGAAGAGGAAACTCTTGGACTTCCCAAATGAAGGTTGTGCATGTGGATGTTACATTTTTTTAAGTCATCTTGTTATCTAAGTTCTGTCAAAAGAAGCCTCTGGGTTCCATTTCTTTTCAAATGTGTGAGTTGGAAAATGTAATCCTATTTTTCCAGTCCGGTTTTGCCACGGTCGTTGTCTTCCCGGAGAAGACACCATATTGGTTTTAGTATCTCTGTCACGTTTTCTGTTTTTTAGCTTTTTTTTTTTTTTGCAACCCTCTCTGCTCTCCTTATCGCGCACCTCTTCAGGAGCACATGCAGCCTGAACACCCACAGCTGTCCACATGACGAGTCAGATAAGAGGAGATACTGTTCAGAGTTGCAGAGCATGATATTAAATTGCCCATTTCAGTGGTTTGCTTACTTCTTTTGGGGGCTGAGTGTGTGCATCTGTGTGTGAAAGAGCGAGAGGTATCATCTGCTAATGATTTTTTTGTGTGTGTGTGTCCACTTCGTACCCAAAATGTCACACGATTTTGCTTGACATGGAATTTTCTGCACCATGTGTCAGTTTTCTTACTGGATTTTCAGTGTGTGCACATCACATGAGCACGCATGGACCACCCCCCCAACACACACACACACACACACACACACACACACACACACACACACACACACACACACACACACACACACACACACACACACACACACACACACACACACACACGGTATCAAGGTTTTATCAAGTATCAAGCGCTTTGCAACATCAAGCACCAGGGGCAGGCAGCTTGTCTCCTGTGCAGCAGACTGGAAGGCTGGGATCCCAAAGGTCAGTGTGCGCTCTGCATAAACAGAAATGAACCAGTGGCCCGGATGTTTTCAGTGGCGAGTGAGGCAGCACACAGCCCGATAAGCACAAGTCGGAAACAGTGCCAGTCAGAACCTTTAAGCCTCTGAGCACCATCTGGTTCTGGACCAATCCAAGAGGAGCAAATCCCACCAGGTCAGGAAGGACAGGGGCGCAAAGAAGAAGAGAAGGGGAGATGAAGAGGCGCGGGATGTAGGATGGAGAGGAAACTGAGGGCTACAGAAATGAAGAAAAAAGGCTATTTTCGTGTCCACAATGGACTTTGGACCAACTTTGATTTAAGCGTTTACAAAATTGCAGTCGATGGATCACAAAATTAGAGGATTATTTAAATAAATATACAGGGAAAGACTTTATCACACATTTTAGTTGCGTAAAAATTCTTGGTCATGTATTAACAAAGCAAACTATACTTAAAACTGGACACCAGATCAGCAAAAATCTTTGGTTAGCAATGTGCCAACAGAATAAATGTTAGAGTAGACTGACTTTATTTCATGAAATCTAAAGAAGAGCAAAGTAAATAGTCAAAATAACAAACACGGTTTTATAAGTAAATCAATAACTGTCATTTTTAAAAATACTTTGTTATTGTACTGCTAGAAATGTCAACTGCACAGAATAGGTTCAGTAATTCATAACACTGGAGGATGTGGGACGTGTTTGGAGTTGTTTGCTGCACACTGTGGATAATATGGCTCAACATAAAGCCAGGTAACAGCCGGCGTTTCTTATTTTATGTCCTAATCTTTTTGAAAAGGAAAGCAATAAAGAAAATCAAGTAATTGTGTACTGCTATATATTGTGCAGGAGTTACAGGGATGCTGCACATAGGCAGGTAATGGCAGTCTGGGGACCTGAGAGGTCTTTAGGAAATGTAACTGCTGATGTAGTTTAGCCAGAGCTGCTAATGAGCAGAGATGTGGTTCAGGGAACCTAGTGAAAAAAATTAAGGTGCAGTTAATGCACTGGAAGAGCTCGGTCTGTATATCAAGTGTGCTACACAAGTGTTGTGGTGTAAATGGATATGTTTCCAAGATTTTAATGGATTATGCAGAGGCTGAGAACCTCTCAGGGGAAATACAACTTGTCAGGTATTATACTTACAACTGAAGCATATTGGTGGAAAGGTGAGAAATGAGAGAAACATGCCGGGAATGGGAAGAGATTTGAAAGACAAGTCTGTGACACTGTCTGACTTTGTGTGCCATGTTTTTATGAGGTATTTTTAAATAGTACACTTTGGACTGCAAGATGTTGAAACTTAATGCTTCTCTTAAAGATCAGTTATTAGGTGAAAAGGTTTTTTTAAATGTTTAATCCCCAACCACAGCGTTCGCCTCCAGAATGCTGGAGATGGAAATGGGAATTTTTCACTCCAAGAAACCAAAAAAGCTAGAGGAAAACGCCTGGGAGGAGACTTCAAACAGACTGGTGGTAACCCCAACTGTTCGGCACTGCTGCCCCTACCAGCTCCCAGCCGGCAACATGAAGACTGACCCAGCCAGCAGCAGAAGTACTGGCACGGGGCGATAAAGACTTCACCGCAGCGAATGGAGCCAACTGCTTCAACGAATAGAGTTGAGACACTTTGCTGCAATAACTTGACTTTTCACCTTGGACTGTTTATTTCTTGCAGGGCAAAGGGAATTCTGATTTCGCCAAAATAACAACGGTATCCTTGTCTTAAAGATTCAACAAAAGAATCACTCAGTGGCCACAGAACATGAAGAAACAGCAGTGCAATAATTTACTGCACTTATTTTGCTTCTAATTTTGCTAGAATATCAATAAATAGGGATTTTGTCAGTCTGAACTCTTGCTCTCTGACACAAATACCAGCTTGCCAACATTTATGGACTTTAGCGGGACAGGATAATGGAACTTGAAGATAGAAAAATATACCTTTCATAAACTGTATTTGAACGAATGTGGCATCAAATATGGGTAACAGTCAAGAATGTGAAAATATTCATTTTAAATTGTGACAAAAATAATAGACTCAAAGAGAACTAAGTTTCTAAGGTCAAGAATCAGCTTCCAGACTCAAAATAAAGTCAATTTTGAAAGTTGTTCATCACTGACAGATTTCAAACCGCACCATCTAAATATAAAGACTGAGTAAAAATAGAATATCATCAGCATAACTGCTTATAAACATCAGAGTGGATATGAAACACAAGTATTTTCAAGTCAGTAACTTTTTATCGTATAGTGTAATTCACACTGTATTGGAATGTTCATATTCATACACACTGCCTCCATTGTGAGACACCATGTTAATGAGTAGAGCCTGCTCATCTATCCTGTTGCTGCTAAATGAGATATGAACATCACTTACTGTATCTCGGATGAAGCTACTCAGCACAGGTCACGCAGCACAATGTCAGAAGACTGATAACTGGGTATTAATCAGGGACCGTTGGACCCCAACACGTCGAATCAAATCCCTTGTGATACTGTTGCATTATTTCAAAGTTTTGCTGCCACCTCCTTCACTCTTTGCCTTCCAGTACCACTCCAGTAATACCTCTGCTAATAAACACACACCCAAACACAGCCTGGCATCCTTCAGTCGGCCTAATGATGTCCACAGAGCCACAAGAGCAGCACGGGGATGAAACGAAGGTCTTTTGAAAAACTCACGAATGCCCACTGTGCCCTGAGAATTACTCAATTATCCACTGTAAGGGAATTGAGAGAAACAACACAGCATGAAGTTTTAAAGGCTTTTATATTTTCTGTCAGTATAATGGGAAGAAATGGGAACACATGTTGTGTCACCCGAAGATACAACACATTCATCTGGCTAAAAATGCTTCAGCTAGGTTGTTAACTGAAGGTAGTCGTCGTCCCTGCATCACCAGAGAAATATAAAATCAACTTCAAAACTGTATTAATTACATAAGCACAGTCTGGCTCCATAATAAAGCAGAGCTGTTGACCCCCTTTTTGGTTTCTCTGATCATCTGCTCGTCCTAGTTTAATTTGACATTTGATTCACTTTTCTAGATTCATGACTGCAGCGCAGCACCTCCTGCTCATGTGGCTGTGACTGCTGACTTATATGCTGACTTTCATCCTGCCTCTCCTCGTCTCCTCGTCTTCGGCCCAGCAGCGTTCCCTTTGAACGGTACGCCTTGTGACTTTGTGGGGTTTGTTCTGTTCCTTCCACCACACTGGTAGTAACAGTGATCTATGGGAGATGATTGTGCTGTTGACACCGTGTGTCCCGGCCAGTAATTTCAACAGATATCCAGGGACTTATCATGCTGTTATAATTACCACTGGAAAGACTGAGGGAAAGGTTTGTGCCCCAGTGCAAGACATTCATCATGCCTCCTCATGCCTGTTGGCTGAACGGCTCCACCGCCTGATAAATAGTACACTGGAAATAGCGGGATTTTACCTCTGAAGGAAGATACCACACTTTGCTGTCAGGTGCATCTGTTAGCTCATCCGTGATACTCCTGACTTGTGTACAGTACAACTTTGTCACAGGGAGGTATTAACCCATGCAACCAATAAAAGGTCATATCTGGACTTTTAACACCTCTACCTTCAAGTGGAAAAGTACAGAAAACCGAAAACTATAAAAAGAAAATCATGTATTTTTTATACAATGTGTAATTTGATTTAAAAATGTAAGACAGCAGTCTTTACAACAACTTTGTATACTTGGTATAATTCTCAACTAGGTCAGTACTTTGGCATCGTATCCAGATGTTACTTGGCAGGAGTCAGAGGATGAGGTTACAGGTTCCATGCTGTTGGCAGGTTGAGGGTTTCTATTTATATCGTTTGTGAATCACTGAACCCCTTCTGCAGGTCTTTGGCAGTCAAGTAGTGGCAAACTTTCCTTTGCCACAGCAGTTGAACACTTTTATCTGAAAGTTAACTTGATCATCCAGACAACTGATGCCCTTGACCGGCGTTTCTTCATGACATTACAGACAGTGCAAATCTTGAGCTGGGAGTTCCCTGCTGAACCCAAATTTCACATCACATCAGTTGTCAGGAGGACCCAGAGGCTGTTTGCAAAGTTTGAAGAATCGTACCATTTATCATGTCTGGAAATGTCATCAGCTAATGACAAATTCCTAATGACAATTCTTGATCTGCTTTGCAAGACCTGATGAGAATTAATGAGTTACTGAAGTTCTGATGTCCTGAAATGTAGGTTCAACTTTTGAATTTGAGTTTAAGAAAAACTTTAACTTCAATATACTTTGAAGAAAGGCTTGGTTTAAATATCCGTTTTCTTTTCGTTTTTTTTTTTTCACTTCTGAAATCATATGTGAGTTGGATGAGAGTTCCAAACTTTCGCAACTGTACATGCATGACTTAACTTTTGTGGATTTTGCATGCTCATGTGTGACTGTGCTGTAACGACAGATAAAACTGGGGGGGGGGGGAAATAAGTTCGCTTATGTGCATTTTAGCATTCAGCAGCATGTCCTTGGTTCATGGTCTCAAATATTTGCACGAGCGGGCCCGTGTCTGCGATCGTCTCTGTGTGTGTTTATCAAACGATGTGTGTTCACCCACTTGTAGCGATCTGCACCGCCGGTGAACAAGCAGCCGCTCTCCCTGCACCCTCCATTTGACTATTGAGGTCAGCCGTCCTCGTAACCTGCCAGCGCTGCCCAAGCAGCAAATGGAACCTGACGTGGGTAAATAGTCCTCCCCGCACTCTGTGCAGGTGGCGCTGCAATCAGCTGTCCTGCCCTTTAAATGCGGATGACTGTTCCAGCACTTTAAAACAAACAGGGGAACAGAATTCCAATTGCTTTTTATTCCAAGATAGGGTTACGGCTAACAAGCTTGGTTTCTTTGATTATCATCCTGATCCTTCTTTGTTTCTCATTTGAATGTGCGCAAATAAAGCGGACAGGTAATAAATATGAATGAGTACAAATTCGACACAGTGTACTGTGAAGTGATACTTTTTCATCTTCCTGGTTAGACCGGCAAGAAGAGAAGTACAAATCGTATTTTCTGAGCTGCCAAGGCATAAGTGAAAGCAATTCATTTGTGTCAGGAATGGAGGCAGTGATACTTTGAGCCTCTTGCCACCAACTTCAGAGAAAGCTCACTGTACTGTATTCTGTGCACTACATTGAGGCTCAAATTAGATTGATTGTGGCACAGTCGATGTCATGCCCACTTTCCTTCTCCAGACACAGCACTTTTCACCCCTGTGGTCAAGTCAGAACCATTTCTGTGAACCTGATGAAAGTGCCAACACATTGTTGGCTCCTTCTGCAGTGCTTGTCAGTTGTACTATATGAGGAGTGTGATTCTATCGATTAATATCAAAACAACAGGACAAAATGGAACAGAAACAAAACCTGTCATATAGACTTAACATTGGCGAACCCCGCCCTTCTCTTTTCTGCTCGCTTCTCTTTTCAGCTGTTTACTTTTCTGTGACTGTATCTTAAAACTGCTCTACTTGCTAATGCTGGCAAGCCATCTGTGAGTTATTGCCCGTCCACGCTGCAGCTTGAAGCAAAGCAGGAGGTGCCATGTGGAGCAAACACCATTTCACCTGCTATCCAGAAAATCAGCTGGCATGAGGGAGCTTGGTGATGAAGGATTTTACTTTATATTTAAAATATCAATAACAGTGGAGGAAAACAAATAATAGCAGGAGCAACTTTTTGGCTGCAGTGTTTTAAAAGGAGATGGATGGATTTAGAAGCTTTGTGTGAAACAACTTTCAATATTGGCTCATTTGTTAGGAAGCTCCCTTGTGATGAAAGCATCCGGTTGGTTTTATTCTTCACACGTAGGGAGAATCATTAAGTGTTAGAGCTCTGTGAAATGGCAAGATTGTTCAAAGTTACATTCCCCCTGTTTAGGAAACACTGCACATTTTCACTGCAGCGAGCTAATTATCACATTATGCTGCCAATTACCCACTCACCTGGAAAGTTAATTGCTTAGGTCTTTTCCCGATGGTCAGACTCCAATTAATAATCCTTATCCACGCACTCGCTTTTTCCCCCTTTTTTGTTTGTGGCGAAGGACAAAATGTTTAAGAGACACGAAGGTGAAATGCAGACAGACTTTTGATGAAAATTGCCAACATTGTTCTGAATTCAAGAGGGTGTCTGAGACAGAGCAGATGTTGAAAAAAATTATTCCGCCAATTTCTGCCGAGGATGTGTTCAGCACACATAAATGTGTTTGTTCTCTGCGGTGTCTCCCTCCTGCAGTTTAGTTCATTCAAGGGGGTAAGAACATTGTGGCATTCAAACTAAAAAAACACCAAAAATAACCTTTACTAAGACAGAGCTGCCACATGGACAATTACGATCACAGAATATTTGATGGCCTATAAAGTGATTATATCTGACATCTGAGAGCCAGCAGGTTGTTTCATTTGGAAGATGACAGTCTGTTATTGAACAAAAAGAACTGAGGGCACAATCTGTGCTTTGATAAAATTACGGGAACTGGGACTGACTTTGTTTGGAATCCCATTGCTTTCTATAACCCTGTCCTAAAAGTGTGTACATGCGCGGTAGCTTTTGTTTAGTCATGGTCCACATTGGGCAGTGTGGGCAAAAGAAAAAAATCTTAACGGAAAATGGTCTGATTATCTAACAGCCAATAATAAAAACCCAGAGGATACCAAACCAAACAAGGCAAAAACAGGTATTCGATACTTGTGATTTCAAGACTTAACGGCTACAACACCAATGATTATTGGAACAAACCACAGCAAAGGTCGTCAGTCGAGACAGATTCCATTGTTAAATATTAGTATTCAACAATGTGTTCCTTTTTTCATATAGTAAGTAATGTTTTATTGATCTGTCAGTTTTTTTAACAGGATTTAGTGGGGTGTCAAGTCATTGATCCCAGCTTATGCGCACAACCTATGCTATAGGTGGTTCAGAAATGTGCAACAACCTTTTAAGTTGCTGTGAGCTGTAAATCCACAACCTCTAAACAAACAGCCCTTCTTGGAGGTGCCTCCTTCTCACTCAGACTCAGACTGACCTTGGGTCAAGGATGTACCCTTCGCAGACATCCTCACCAAGGAGACAGGATGACTGGATGCAGAGGAAGGATTTCTCCTCAGAGACCAGTGACCGCTCCGCAGCTCTCTCGACTCTGCACCAAAAATTGCTCTAAAAAAATAGCTGCACAGTGACATGAGGATGCACAACAGTGTGGGAGTCGTTTAAACATTAGCAGGGAGTTGTTCTTCAGCTTATATTCACACACAACCTTACAATACATCATAACCAGCAGTGACAATAAAGTGACACAGCGATGCAGAGGTGTAAAGCCAAAGACTCACAGTTCTTTAACACTTGGAGCTTTTGTACATAAGGAAACGCGCCCAAATGTGATGCACAACAAATGCTGTCGGGGGCTATTTTCAAATCCATTTTCCATCCATAAGAGTTGCTGATGTGAAGAATTACATGCCTACAGCCATTGATGTAGCTGCTGTGAGCAGCTGGTCTCCGCCAGGAAAGCAGGCACATGGATACACGTACGAGCAAGTATAGAAACATGTGCACACACAGCCACTAATAAACATCCAAACACACAATGGCAATAGTGTTGTATCCAGGCTCAACACTCTCACATCCATCCCAGCATTTCCTGCTCAAGGGCTCTCAATACCTTTCAACCCGCAGCCACACAACACAACGTTTCCACTCAGGCAACAGACTCCAAGGACATGAGTAATACATGACTCACATCGGAGCCCTGGTCAAGAGTAACAATCCCTTTACAAAGTGATGTGCACAGTTAATTTATATGATGCAGTGTCTGAATTCTCAAACGTACCAACCTTGGACTGGAAACTCACAAAGACACAGGGAGGAATAGTGTGCATAGACTCATAATGTAATGTACAGGTTTTAATTCAAATTTAATTCTCAGCCCAGTAAGAAAAGAAAATATACTCAAGGGACCCATTGAGTTTGATTTGTTTACCACCTGTTTCACTGCTCTGTGATTGGGTTACACTAGCAAAGAAGATTTCTAAGCAGCATGCATGCTGAAGAGGAGATTATTATATAAATGACACGTTTTAAATGCACAAGTAAATTTATAAAATACAGTGTAAAGTGTCCCAAAACTTAATTTTCAAGCTTTGTTTGCAGCAAAGTGTGCTTTATGGTTCACATCTACTTCCACTTGGAATTTATTGATTCTGACTGTCTGGTAGGTTTTGGATTACCTGACACCTCTGACTTGTTGGCAGAATTCTGAATTAATGCACCAGTTGTAAACTATAGTTACCGACTGCAACAGTGAAGCTTATTTAAAGAGCTTTGAACTAAGATTATTTACGTAACCACCAACACTAACCAAAATGGGGGGGGGGAAATGAATAATGCTCAGACAGATCCATGCAAATTAGATTTTTAAACGTGTTTAATATTTCTTATATTGAGTTGAGTTCCACAGCAGTAAAAAGGACTCCATAGTTTGGTCTGGGATCGAGTCTTGGTTGCTGTGTGGAAGTGAGTTGACCTGCAAAGGCCTCTAATTGTATGTACTTAGCAAACTAAATTCATTCCATTGCAAGCAGTGTTTGAAATATTCATGAATTTCTTGCAAGTCAAGGGAGTTACCTTCTGAAAAGGAACAAGATATATGAGAACAATGGTGCTATTTTATTCTTCAAATATTATGAGGGTTTTTTTTTTCACTGCACATGAAGCACGAGGCATAATAACTTTGGATTATAGACTTCACAATACCTTGTATTAAAGAAAATCCTGGGTGGCTCAGAAACAGAGGATAAATCATATGGATGACAGCGCTACAAAACTCAATAACCATAGTTTGCTTAAGCAACGTTTTGAACCTCAGGGGTTGTGTTGTCAGGTCCCTCTGGTGATTTATAGCTGTTCTGTCTCTGGTGTTTGCACCAATGTACACAACAGTTCATGGCAATGTTACGCTCGTCTAGTGACCTTATTGCCGTTTGCCACCATGGCTCTCAACAATGATTTCAAGAGACAGCTTTATGGTGGCTGAATGAGTATTAGGAAATAATTCACTGGAATTCGGGGAGAGTGAAACCTTGAACAATCTCCAATACAGAAGGGGCAAGGTAAGGTAAGGTAATTTGATTTGTCTTCTCATATGAAGAATCTTATTTTGTAGGGGTCTACAAACCACTGAAATGGATAGTAGCTGTTCTCCCGTTACATTCACTACAACCTTACCATTTGAGGCAAAGCTACTGCTGCCTTCTCCACCAACTACAAGTCTTTCTCTCTCGAGCACAGGTACATGTGAATGCACACACACACACACACACACACACACATGCACGCGCACAAATTCTCGGTTACTACCTTCCTACCTCTAAGGGTAATTAAATCTTAAACCATGCACATCACTGAACTGAGCCGATATTGCAACAGACAGGACACTGCCGAAATGAATTGTTCCAGCCAGTCATGTTGCAAGTAGCCAGAGCGAGAGAGGAGGGAAGAGACAGAGGAAGACGGGAGGATTTCCAAAATAATGGTCATGAAATGTCAGGAAGTGCAATCACTTTATCTGGCCCAGGCGCATAGACACAAACCTCACCAGAGGTATAAATATGTCATATAGTGCAGATTAAAATGCACATCATAGTGCATTTTTTATGTGTTGAGGGCTGAGTCTGCTCTGGCTTTGATCAATACAGATTTATTTAAATGAGACATTTATTTTCAATGCCATAAAATTAAGGCAAAACTATCCGCACCATTTTGTGAGAAGACAGAAAAGTCAGTAACAATATAAAATGTGCTTAGACAAATGGAAAACTCTTTAGTGTGTAAGAATAGTTGCAAAAATCGAACTTGAATTCGTTCCCTGGTGTCACACTTGACAGGGAACCTTTTCAAGAACAAATCAGCATCTAGCCTGGGGCCAAATAACACTTTAGAGGTAATAATGAGAATGAAGAATGATGAATATTCGAAATCAATATTTTGACCAAGTGAACAGAAGCCAACGCCAGGAGAAATGAGATGGCTCATCCATATAAAGTCTCTCATCCACTATTGAAAGCTAAAATCGTAGTTTTTGTATTAAACCAACCAAACGTTACCTTCTCATACAGTATTACAAGCTGTGCCCCTCAAATTCTACTCTGTGTTTTACTGATATGGATCTAGTATGGATCTGACAGATGAATTTACAATAGCCGATGAATGCAACTGGAGCTTCTGCATATATGTAGTGCTAAACTGCGAACCCTGAACTGGTGTTTTATTTAACGAGAAGAGGAACTGAGCTTTACAGAACATTATGTCTTCACAGTAAATCACACTTAAACCTGGTGAAAACACTACAAGCTCGCAGTCCACAAGCTGCCAGTGCATGAGAGCCAGTGGTTTAATTAGCTGGCCATCCTTGAGGGCTGTTATGCACTAAACATATGTAATCACATGAAAAACTCACAGGATCTGCTGTTCCACCTCTGACTACCTCAGACCCAGAGACATTTTATGTCTTCATAAAGTGGCCATAATTGTGAGCGTGCCATCTTTTTTTTTAATTGGTTTGTAATGAACTGCATCCATTTAGATTATCTGCCCTGCACACAACATGCAGGCTTCTTTTTTATTTCCATACAGCTCTGCACCTTTATGTTTTCATTTTATTTGTTTTCTAATGAAAAATATATGCATCTCTGCATATTAGCAGTCTGTATCATAGACGTTAGGACAAGCACACTGACAAGGGCCACGTGTGTGTACTTACCTGTACAAGAAAATATCTCATTAAAGAAGCAGAAGAATGTTTTTCAGTACAGAAAGCTTTATACAAGTTCTTACTCAAACAGAACAAAGATAAATAAAAATAAAATGGTCTCATATATATCTCAGACACCAGCTGACTAACTGCTTTAGCAGTTGGCCTTTCATGAGTTTGCCATGTGCCCAAACCCCTCTAATGTGTTTAATGATTGCCGTATGCACAGAATAACTACAAAAATAACTGCTGATATAATATAATAACTACAGATTCCATTGGACACTTTCCAGGGATGAATTGTGTCTTTGTTTTTACACCAGTTCAATCAGTCACCTCTTGACTTGACTCTACAAATGATTTGTAACTAACAACAATGTGTTCTTTTTTCATTCATTTAGCTTTTCACACATTTAAAATGTAGTTGCCCTGCTATAGGACAGCTGTGTAAGTGCAATACTGAGGGGGCTGTAATGAACATGGCTGCCGCAGCACAGCTAACGTCACCACAATCAGCATTACATCGCTTTTTTTATTTCTATTTTGGCTGCTTGCTGTTCCCATTTCCATATAATGTCTCATAACTATTCAGAGGCCCATCTGCATGCCTGGGGCACGGGCATGTGCAATTTAGAGAATGTGTGATGGTATCAAGTCATTTTGTAACAAGTAATACATTTAAATCAATCCTCACCTATGTTCAGGCCTGTTCATTATTCATAGCGGACACCGGTTTCCAGCTTGTTCTGGATTGTGCAATTGGTTTTGACAATTGTTTGCATATGTTGGTGTGGATGTGTGTTCATGCAACGAAAACCTCACGTGTTGGATAAAGAATATGCTTTCTGAATGACTGCAACGTTACTACATGGTGCAACATGGGGAGCTGTGCATCGCAGCAGAGCCCCTGGACACTCAACACGATGATGAGAATATGTGTTCTGAATGAGAACTGCACATGTTTCTCAGATCTTCTTCTGGTGATTTATTGTGCTGAATTGGAAGAACAAAGACTATAGGTCAACACACTATAGCTCCTTCAGTGCTGACCAGACTCTGCCCGGAGCCCATGAACTATTTAAGATGGCGGCGGTAGATAGTTTGTTTACTCTGAAAAAGAGCATGTAGCTGGAAACTTGTGGATGTCTCATTAAAACTGCATTGAACTGAGCTACTGTGTGCGGACATGTATTCTTTCTTCTTCTACTGTATGATCATTGGTTCAGCACACATTTATGTTTCTTGGGATGTGTGCATCTACTGCACCTATGAATCATAACAGATTGGCAATATTGATTTATTGATGCACTGGGTTTTTGAAGTGAAACTTGGGTTAATGTCATCTTAAGGATGGTGTTGCAGAGTCTCTTTGAAAACAAGCAGCTCCAGGTCTCACTTTAACACGGAAGAAACTTAGCGAGATTACTTGAAGGAGCCAAAAGCTGTCCTTGACCTCTGATTAGATGCTTACACGAAGCTGCATCTAATTTCTCTGTCAACATGCTGACATCAATGATGATGATCATCAATGATAGTGACAAACTAACTTGTTCTAGACAAATGTGAACTAATTGCCTGATATGCAATCGATATGAGATAATCAACTGTATTCTTCATATGTGCAACATTTTAACAGATCCCCTTATTACAGAGCCAACAGACTAACGGGACAGAATACAGAAAGTGAGCAACTATAGACTAAAGAAAGTTAAGCATCCTTTGTGTCGTTCAAAAAACACCATTGAGACGACAGACAATCCAACTGCAGTGGAGATATTGTGCAGGCACTAAGTCCCGAGTGCATCCTGGTTGTTGGTAACACAACAACGTCATGAATTCTTTCTTTCAACCTCCTTTTCTGGCTCTTTAGCTCTTTTCACACTCTCGATGCTGCCTTTGCGTACGATAACACATAAGTCTCTTTCAAACAATGTAACCCTCACTGCCCTCACACCTCCATGCCTGGGTTATATGGGCATGGTTGTTAAGTAATACATCCACTAGAAGGCCGAGCAGGATCGAGTTTCTGACAACAAACAAGGTACCAAACTAACGCTACCGTGCAACTCCCATTTAATTCCTGTCCAATCTCCGCCCAGCTGTTCTGCAGTAACTGTTTTGTGCCCCGGCAAAGTAACATCATAGAGATGCCAGTAGTTTCTTACCAACTCGCTAAGTCTCTCCTCAAAAACTTCTGCCGTTGATGACGTCTATCTGCTCAAGGCTAATGGATGTTTTGCTTGAACTATTGGCTACACTGGCCTCCCACAATTTCCAGTGGTTCTGCTCTGTTTTGACTGTTAGCTTTCAAGAGACATGCACAAATACCGAATACCATTTACAATCAATTCAACCGAACCTCTTTCTTCTGTAGAAGCTCATGGTGAATATTATTTGTAAGAAAAACAAAGCAGGATCATCATGGCCTACATACAAACACTGTAGCTTTCCAAAAGGTCATGAAGTGCACTATAAATACCCTCACAGAAATTGGGAATCTTACTCATGAGCTACACAATGTGCTGTGACCTTTTCCCCCTACGTATGCACTAGAGGAACTTAAAACGTGATACTATCTGACGACTGCCAGGTGCAAAGATTACATTTGATAAAATAATATATCACACGCAACCCTTTTCCATTGAGTGTAAGGGGGTGCAGGAAATACCACTCCCGAATATGAGATGACATTGCATGGCGAGCGCTATCCCACTTGTCATTAGTAAAGGTCATTTTGTTGTTTGTAATCAGAGACTGTATAAAAAGATGGACGACATGACTGCTCCCTCAAAAGTGAATCCAAAGCGTTAAGACTGCCCCCTGGTGGCTGGCTGCAGTAAAGATCAAAAACACCACCTCCGTGTTAAACTAAAAAGTCACATCAAATAATAATGTGTCAAAGATAGATTTTTACCACACAAATCTATGCTGATGTTATAAGTGGTTATGATTATTTATTTGATGCCATAAAAATGGGGTGAAAGTCATGATTGACTCATGGCTCCATTCCCTAATCGCTACTGCACAGACTCTGGCTCAGAAGGACATCATCAACTCGAGATGGAGGCTTTCGTACATCAATTTTTTCTCTTTCTACTTCATTTCTAGTGGGAACGCAGCATCCATCTGTATATTCAGTCTATATGCTATTTGTAATGTATAAAAAATGTAAATTTGATAAATAAACTTTATAAAGGTTGAATGTTCTTCAGGTTGAATGCAATTACATACATACAGTATAATGTTTCAGATATGATGAGGAATGTTTGATTTATTGATTGCCTGTTGTTTGGAAATGTGAAGAAATCCATAATGTATGAGGAAGTAATTTAGCAAATCAAAATGCCGCGTCACCTCTGGGTGACACATAGTAGATGACTGAGCTACATGACAACGCCTCTAGTGCAACACGATGCTGCTGCAAAAGCACAGAGTCACAAAGAGAGCAGGAAAGAAAGAAAGAACGAGCTCTCCCGCAGTCCTTGAAATTATGTTTTCAAATCGTGCCTTTCTTGAATGGTAAAGAGTAGAGATGCTCCAACCTGTTATCTCATCGGAGAAGCACAAACTGTGTTTTCCTTACGCAAACACACGCGACTCAAAAGGCTTAAAGTGGAATATTTATAGTTGAGATACTAAATCCATTAATATGTGCCTTGGCCTTATCACTTAACTTCAGAATACAAAGTACATCACTTTTTATCTTCTTCTACTGAGAGTCGCACACGTGTGGGACTTTACTTCGGTAACACCTTTGCCTCATTCTGAAACATTCTGCTTTGATGGTGCTGCCCTTTAAAGTCATTTGCTGATGTTTATTGGAGGAGCAGAATCCATCACAATCCGCACCCTTAACTAACACAGCGAGTTTAACAGTTGTGTTTAACCTCAGTGCGGCAGCATCAAATCACTGCTGTCGCACTCTTGAGCAGAGAATATAAATAGGCCGTGCACATTAACGCACAGATGATGCTGCGTGTGCTGCGGGCTGGATATCAATGCTGCTTGTTCTCCCTTGAGGCAGTGAAAGCTTTGTATTGAATATGAGATGGAGGCTCCAAGGAGGGCCTCTCTTTTCCATTACTTTAGGGCAGTCACTGTGAGCCAGGTTTGTCCTACTCCAACAGAACCTAGTCTGGGAAGGTACCAATGCCCTTATCAAGGATATTTATCGGTTGTGGCTCAGGAGGTGGAGCGGCTGGTCCATTAATTGCAAGATTGGTGGTTTGTTCCCCAGCTCCTCCTGTCCAAGTTTTGAAGTGCCCTTTAGCGGAAGACTGAACCCTAAATTGGTCCCAAAGGTCCCAATCAGCGTAAGTGAATCAGTAAATGAAAGACATATTGATAAGTGCCTTGTTTGCTATGGCAGAGAAGCAGCATACAGTGTGAGTGCACTCTGTTTCTTGTTTACATAATTGACTTAGTTGTCTTGTCTGTCGCTTCAAATGGAGGGCACACATTATGCTGTTAATCACTATTGCTGAAAGAGATGGATCATCCTGTTTATATGCTAAAGGGGTTAGTTGAGTAAATGTTGTTTCTTTCCTCAGACTACACTCCAGATCCAAGGATGAGGGTTGAGCCAGTTCAAGCTCCATCCATGTTGCCTTCATGAATTTCCATACCTGACTGAGTCGTACTCAAATTGTCTGGAACTTATTTGTTGGTATCGGAACGGTAATATAGTGTATAATCCTTTTCAATTTAGTTTTAGATTATCCATTAAAAAGCAACAGGTAGTATTATTGCTGGGGCTTCTGTTCCTTTTCCTACAGCCGCCAAAGTAAAAATAATACATGTCTTATTATAATTTTGATTCCATCACCACTAAACATTTCTCATCATGAAAACCTTTGCGAGGCTGACACTGAACCATTTTTCACTCCACACTCCCGCTGAGTTTCACCAGAACCCCTGTAATTCATGGACATGCCCGAAATCGATGTTGCAACCCTCCACTTGCACTACAGAGCCTTTTCAAACTGACTAGCAACAACTTTATTTTTTTCAGACTCTCAAAGTGCCTTCTACAACATCAAGGCCCTCCAGGTGGGCGAGTAGGATCAGTAAGAAAAAAAGAGATCAGGGCCAGAAGCCTTTAATTCCAACCTCCACCGAGGGAATTTACACAGAGTGGATACAGCCAACCTGCAAGTGATTGATAATCCTCATGGACTGCAACCTGGAATACCTGACCAGAGCAGGAGGCAGCTGTTCTTTCTATATGAGACCAGGAGCATTCAACATAAAAGACTGTCTGTATGTGAAACAAGGTGCAAAACTATGCCAATGTGGTTTTAAAGGTATAAGGACACATGGGAGCAGGTAACGCTTGCAGGGAAGCTACAAACTGAGCCACAGTGTGTACTGTATATCATGACCATAGACTGTAATGAAGGCAAAATAAAAGCACTGCCGCTGCCGATACATTCACTCGACCAATCGCAAGTCAGTCTCAGCTGTCAGTCATGACGTTTAACCACGTTTTTTTATAAGTCAAACCAAACTTACCAGAAAAATAAACAAATGACAATTAAAAACATGGCTGACGCATGAAGAACCTCTGCCTCACTAACAGAGCTCTGCTTTCAAATGACAAAACCAATCTGCAGTTGCCCTTCACTTAACACAACGATACTGCCCAGGCAATGCACTGAACTTTCCAAGGTCTTATAATGAAAAGATACTATCCTCACATATGTCATACCTCAGTTATTATTAAATCAAGTATCCCTCTAAAACATGAATTTCCTTAAGGTCAGCTGTGTTACTGATCACTCCCTAGCCTTCCCGTCATTCTATTTTTTTTCCCACTAATTTGCAGCCAGAGTTCAATTCCGCCAAGTTGTGTGTGTGTGCTCACCCTCAACTGTGTGTCCCGTTAGGATTGCAGTAACAGTGGGCGGCGTGAAACAAGGTCACAGAGTTTGCCCTCCAGGAGCAGATGGAGATGATGGTGAAGCGAGGCATTGGGGAGCACTGCTGTCATAGGCCCTGCAGCCTCTTTGACCTGAACAGCTACGGCCACTGACCAGTCAGCTCAGGCCCTGGTGCTTCACCCTGTCTTTGTTAGCCCTGCTTAGCATAGCTGAGCTTCTTGACTAACTAAGTGTGCAATCTCTTCGCTGACTCCCACAATCATCAGCTCTGTAAAACTGACTGGTTTCAAACTAAGTGCTGATAACTTAATGCAATTTGTTTCCCTAGAATATAGCGTTTTATGGCTGAGAAACTGTGGCAGATGCGATGGTGGGATGAACTATCTCAACCTCACATTCAGCCAAGTCAACTAGTGTTGCCAGTCAAAGGGCAGTGGGGTTTTTTTGGTGTCTGTGGTTTTTCTCTCTTTCTCTGTTGCTGTCATCTCTCAGGTGCAGTCCATTTACAACCGGTGAGCTAAACCCTCATCGACCAGTTTGGAGCAAGTGCTCTAATCCCACTTTGGTCTCTAGACTACCTTTCTGCAAGGCCGAGCCAAGAAGCAGAATACGTTTGCAGCCAAGCTGAGCTGTTGGATGGAGAGTGTGTTTACGTTTCTGATTCAGTTCTAACTGGAGTCCAAGCTTGGCGCAATAAGCTGGACCACAACATTGCAAAAGTGTGAGGAGACGTGAGTGAGTTGCCTCAAGTAAGGAAATAATCGCTTCCTGGAAATGGTACATTTGAATTGCGCCTGTTAGAAACGGTGGCCAGGCAGCAGCTTGACAGGTATCGTCTCTTTGATTCCAGTGTCATTTAATGGTGACAGTTAAATAACAGTTAAACTCTCTCTTGTGGGTAGTGAAACTGGCCCAGAAATATCAAACAATAAGTTCAAGGCTTACACTGCATCATACAGCACGGTTGTGTGTAGCCTCTCGTAAAATGAGTTATGGAACGAATGCATGATCTCTCTCTCAATGTGTGTGTGTGTGTTTGTGTGTGTGTGTGAGTTTTCTGTCACATTTAGCAGAGATCTGCACTTCCCCCTGCTGGTGGTTCTGCAGACCTGCTTGAATTAAAATATGTTCTTTAAAGCCTCAGAAATATTACAGAAGCAGTAATATGTTACCTATGGAAAAAAATATATACAGTAAAGTTGCATCTTTCATTGTATAGTAAGTAATAATTCTCAAATATAAATAGCTATAAGTCCAATGATGTTCCACTTTCCCTATTGAAGCACCCTGCTCGCTATGTGTAGTCTTCTGTTCATAATTAGAGCAAAACATGGTTTAATATGCCGATGGTAATGATCATATAAGCAAATGCATCAGGGATTTCAGCGGCGTGCTGTGCTACACTGAATACTTATGGAGGAGAAAGACACAGAGGGACTCTCTTTGTATTCCACCTGAGACACTGTGCCTCCATATTGCAATTTCCTGTTTGAGTCTTATCTCGAGCAACTTGGAGCTGCACTCCAGCAAAAGCCTCATGCAAACCCCTTCTGCTCACCTGCTGCTACTTCATCTCTCTTTCTATTTCTCTCTCACTCCTTCATTCTCACTTTCGCCCCCCCGCCCCCATGCAATGTCATGATTAGTAGGCTATGCTAAGAACCAGTAACGCTTTACCTGGACATCAGTCACTCAGACAATCAGTCAGCTGTCTCACCGTCAGTCAGTCGGGTGATCGGTCCGCCAGCTCACACTCTTGTTGAATTACTCATTCAATTGCTCGGCTGATTGCTCAGCCACTTTCTCACTCAGTCAGTCATCTGCTTTTTTTGTTTTCCCCTCTCACTCTGTTTTGCATGCCAAGGAACTCACAAACAAGAGGAGTATTAAAGGAGAAACAGCATCTAGCGTCCTTTACTCTCCTCCCCCAATTGAAGAACTGGCTTTGGCTCATTTTAGCTCTCACTCTGAGCAGCCAAAAGTGCTTGTTTGAGCAACCGCTGAGTGCAGGACAGCAGCCACCCTGAGTGATAGTGATATTTCAGCAGGAGGACAAGGTGGAAGGTGTTTACTTCTGACAGCAACGCTCACGTTTTGTGCTTTGAATAGCTGTAAAGAACCAGAACGACCTACGTGGCAGTGCCAGCCAGATGTTACAAGAGAAGTCTACACAGTGTTGAAAGCCTAAAAATGAACACAGCACTGTTCAATGGGAGGTTTCTCTTATGTTAGTGTGTGAACATGTGTGACCACATTGACAGTTGCTTTGGAGCTGTAAGATCCAAATCATCAAATTGTCACCACAGCAACAATAGGGTTGTGCCTTCAAAGACAAAAATAAAATCCTGGCTCTTTAACTATGTGATATCTCCCTACCTGATGAGCACTTTAATATCTGTCTCTTTCTGCCACAGAAATAGAGAGGTGCAGGGTGGCAAGTCGAGCCAACGACTGATCTCCTGTGTCTGCCATGATTACATTCTGTTCAGGCCCTGTTGCAGGGAGAAGGAGGAAGATCAAGCTTCGGCCACAGAATATGAATTTTATATCTGCAATGCAGCCGAGAGGTACCTCCATGCAACAGCCTGCCTTACTTCTCACTGGATAATAAAGATCTGTCTTTGTGCAACAGCTGATGTCTATTTTATTTATTTCTTTTCTGAGTTGGAGCTTTTTGGTTCAGTATTCAGACGGCATTGCCATAAATATGATACACTCTGCCACACTTTTACTTGCCAGTTTGTCATTTTGTGCTCTAAATGCATTATTCATGCGTAACTGACATAAGGATCATTATCATTCTTTATACAGAAGACAAAATATACGATTCAGATTTGTCATTATATAAACTGATATGTATCTGAAATTAAGCTGTGTTTGAAATCCCAAACCAATGCATGAATATTTATTATTCAAAATTACACTAACCCTAACCCTAGTAAAACGAACCACAAACAAAAAGCCAAAATGATTGAAATAAAGCCTTGTTGGGCTGCACAGTACATCGTCAAGTTGTAGCTTGTTGTAATGAAATATTCATGCAGTGGTGCATGTTTCAGCCACAATGGGGCTACACTGAATGAGAGGTTGTTTAAGTCTGCCCAACAGGAGTGTGATGAATGAGTGGATAAATGCTGACAGGTGCTTTGTGTCAGCTCATCATCAGAAAGGTTCCTCAAAATCATCTACAATCGGAGGCTCTTAATTTATTCAAGTGGTTAATGGATTAATGAATTAACTTTAACTGTAAAGTTTGTTACAAGAGAAAATTAGAATGAATGAAAGACTTCACTTTTCAAAACGTAACTTAATTTATTGTAAGGGGAATTGTATGTGCTCAATATTCCTCATGTTAACTCACCACTATGCGGTATCAGGCTATATGTGCCACCTGTGCAACCACTTCTAATTACAACTTGGAAAAGAAAAATCACCTCTTTAATGAGCAGAGTGACCTTTTTCCGAGGAGAAATTCAGCTGAACTTAAAGTACAAATTAGATGTTAATGGTAGGTGTCGACTGATGGGGACCGTAATAGCACTATACAGCAACAACAACCTATCAAACTGCTTCAAACCACCCTAAGGCCACAACAAGCCCTTGCCAGGCCTGATATTCTTTTTTCGGCTTAGACCTGGCTCAAGAATTAAGCAGTCTCTCCATTTAGTGACACTTCGCTATCGCCCCTAGGCATATACACATCCCATTACATTAAAGATGTTCTCGCTTGATTGCAGCGCAGTGTTGTTTTGCTGTTTATTCATCTCGTGTGTGTGTGTGTGTGTGTGTGTGTGTGTGTGTGTGTGTGTGTGTGTGTGTGTGTGTGTGTGTGTGTGTGTGTTTACAAAAAACTGTCCAAGGGTTCTTTCATGAAAGTCATATTTTCCTATTTAACTGTTACGGTATCGAACTACTAGGTCTACGTTGTGTCAAATAATTGCATCGAAAAAGATATGTCCACTTACCCTGGAAAGACTACAATATATATATATATATAATAATTAAACTGCTCACTGGTTGTTAGGAATGCATCTTGTGACATGAGGCCACAAGCAAGGAGCAGTGATCCTGAGTAAGGGAGATGCTGTTTCTGGAGAAAGATTCTGTCTCAAAGTTTGGGAAAGCTTGTTCCACAACTCTAAGTTGGGCCAAAAGCCTTTTCCACAGGGTAAAGTTATATCCTCAGTGTATCTTCCTCTGACCTGATCATTCTCTGTGGAACAAGAGCTCACTCACTGACCTGTGAGCAACAGTGTTATTTGGACATCCTGTCTGTCTTTCCACTCTGACAAACCAAACTGAAGTGTACATTGAGTTGCACTGACACTAGAGAATTGCAGGTATTGATTAGTGTAATTGCCAACCTCATCCACAATGACAACAGAAGATTGTGATCGGATCCCAGAGGCCTGAGTGCAACTTCGGTCTTTGAAACAAAAGCCTCTAACCTACAATTTCTCATCGATCAACTCCACTGGGCCTATCTATCCTGTCCCATTGGATTAGAGACAGAAAATTGAAGGAAAAAAGCAAAGCTCAGCTCACCTTTCCCAACCTCACCTGGACAATACGACATCAAAGAGATCAAAGAATAGGAAATGGCACAATGTCAATATGACATTTTGCTGCTTGAGGCAACATGGCATTGAAAAACAGCTTAGAGATTAGAGTGCGGGGAGAATCTGGTGAATCCAGACAGCTCAAGGTCATGCAGCAGTAACAAACAAACATGCAATACACACACACACACACACACACACACACACTGCAACACCAGGAAATACACACACAAATACTATATGTACACATAGCCTTCACACAAATAAACTCTCGTACACGTTGACACGTGTAGAAGCACATCGCGGTTAAGCTTGTCAACAAATTTGCCCTTCCTGATGAAAGCATCAGATTTCATTATTAGGCAAATCAAATCAAGTCAGTTTCATCTGTGCAAATTCAATTTCAGCACTGACAAGGCTTGAGAAAATGTAAACTGTGGCTGCTGCACAGTACAGCATACGATCATCGAGGGGGGGTAAAGGTCATTACGTTGTGTTTGTACATCATTATCTCTGAAAATGCTCACCTATACTGGGAAAAAAACACACCTTGATAATGGTCTGAGGGGTAATATCCAATCATTGTCTATGAATGGTCCTCTTGAGTCCAGATAAGTCACTGTGAATGGAGAAAAATAAATAACAATAGACTATGAGTGAAGTGGAGGGTTCAACATTCACACACACACACACACACACACACACACACACACACACACACACAGACCGTCCACCACAGAGAATAGACGTAATCTGCATAACAATGTAATTATAATCTGCCTAATTCTCTCGTCTGCCGTTCACCTCTTGAGAAACAATAACAGGAAAAGCACCAAATCTTTCTTCGATTGTTTTGGCAAAGCATTGGCTCTTTAATCAGGTGAAGTGAGTGACGACCACACTGAAGAAGATCCCCCCCCTCAAAGCATTAATCACGAGATAATTGGATTGAAAATTAAGGAGACGTTGTCTTTGTATTCCATTAGCTTGGAGTGGATTTCTCATCACTCGCTGGCAGTGAGCGCTCCTTTCTTTTCTCTTTTTTCTTTTACCTCCTTTTTTCTCTCTCTCTCACTTCCCCAGAGGCTTTTTAAGAATACAGAAAAGGTGGAGAGAGAGAGGAGACGGATAAGGAAAAACATGGTACAAGACAGAAACGGAGAGACAGAGATGGAGGAGAGTAAAGAGGAGGGGGTTTGGTAAATTTGATTCACTTAATTTTGTATACAGGGGCCTGGCGTCCTCAAAAGGGTAAACTGATCCAGTCACCGTGATGAATAGGCTCAATTAATCCACCCAGTGGGGAATACATGTGTTAGGATACGCCCCCTTGTTGGCCAATTTCTCAGACATCATCTTACATCTAATCAATTGAAGGAATCACTCGTTGCCTCTTTCTATGTCCACTCTGTCTTTCTCTCATTCATTTATTTCCATATCATCAATGCTTTACCTACCAGCCAGCAACACAGAGTAATTACATTAGAGGCACTGTGTAATGATTTGTACAATGTGCTGGTACATACCAATAAATATCCGTAGTTGCCGGGTAACAAGATAAAACGTTGTGGAATAAGGGGGTAAGAACAATTTGGGATCTTGCAAATAACATTACATTCACTGAGTACCTATTCTATTATTACTATTCTATTATTACATAAAACTGACTCCTGCATCATTTGCTGTAATAAATTTGACCTTAACACCAACAACTGATTACTGGACCTAGTTAAAACAAAACTCAACGTTATGCAGGCTCTAATCTGACGCAATACTTTGTTCCTGAAAGCACTGATTTCAAGTTATTTTAAGTACTCAAATTAAACAGGAACAATGTAGTTTGCCTGTTTGGTGGTAATAAGGTAATTTTGAGTTTAAAATCACATCGCATTTATTAAGTCATCACTTCATCTTCCCTGAATTGTCCACATTCCTCCTCCCAAACATCCAGATTATAACCCTTTTATTCTAAAATTTCCCTTCTTGTTCCTCCATAATGCATATATTGGTATGTACTGGTGCACACTTAGTACCAAAGACAATGGATGGTAAGGAGATTTTAATTACAATGGCTGATTTCCCCTCTTCCCAGTACTTGTGTTGTTTACAGGTTACACATCTCCCTGAATGTCCTGTTACTTTATTGCACCTCTAGATTGGGACAAATTACACCTTTACCTTCCTCGAGGAATCCACCCACCTTTGACATAAGCAGTGAGGTCTAATCGGACAGAGTAAGTGGAAACACCTCTGTGTGTGTGTGTGTGTGTGTGTGTGTGTGTGTGTGTGTGTGTGTGCCTTTAAAAAGACGGATAGAGTGAAAACAGCTGTGTAGTTGAACCACGAGTGCATTGGGCATTTAATCTCCTCAACCCATTGCAGTTCTCAGCAAATTCCCGAAAGTATTTTCATATATTTTTGTTTCCACCTTTATGAAAGTAGGATTTGAATTTACCATGAGTTAAAGACTGCAACATTTTTTTCACATAAATTACACAGTAATGTGCAAACAATACACTTCATAAATTTTAAACTGTTCGTGGAAAGATTTCAAACCACTCCTGCATCACTTGAATTTCTCCCCAGTTGACGATAGGTTGAGTAAGTTCCAAACAGTCATATCTTAGTCAAATAAACAGCTAAAGACGCCAACTACGGCAAAGCTGCAGAGCTACGAGCGGTGGGAGTGGGATTTGGAGCATATTTAGCTAATTCAGAGACAACTGTGGAGCTGTGGGAGTTTTTATTAGGCCTGTGCATGTGTGCATACTTTTTCAGATGACTAAGAACAATGCGGACAAAGACGTCTATACATCTGGCACAAATTGCACATTATGTCATTTGTGCATACACAAGCTTTTTAGACATGAATCTATAGGGTTTTATGAATCTGGTCGCATGAATCTGCTCGAGGTTTCCAATACTGTAAGCACTTAGCAAATTGCATAGGAGTAATATACGCTGCTCATCTCCCCATTATAAGAAACCCTTTTATATCTTTTTTCTCCAATATCTTATTTCACTCAAGCTTCAGTATATTACTCTTTCATACCTTTAAATTGGATACCCCAGAATAATAGTGGACTTGTCTATTATTGATACACTGAATCCATCATGGCAAGAAAGAAAAGGGATTGAAAACCCCATGAAAGATCTCGAGGGCTCGGGGAACTCGTGATTTATCTGCGAGAACAGACTCTGCCTACCTGTTTGAATGTCTGGGTGATAAGGATTTGAATGGGGCGCATTACACAAGACCCCTGCCAGCAGATGTCTTTTCAGTGACTGCTAATAGGAATCATCGAGCTAACAAGTGACACAAATTGCAGTTCCCTGCGTGTCATAAATCATTGAGTCTATTTTACCTTTCCATAATTTTTTAAGGGATTAAGTCTTGACAAAATGTTAGAGAACAGCGGAGGGGAAAGTAAATCTGTCTTATCTGCTTAACTCAGCTGTTAGAAAATACTGTAAAACATAATTTGGTGACAACGTATTCCTGTATCTTATGTAAGCAAATTTATACTGTATTTGATTTATAAGTGTAGTGTGTATTCTAATAAAACCTTATTCTTTATATAAGGTACATCTGTTAGTCTAGTGCCAACAAGCAAAAACCCCAATCATTTCCTGGCCCATGCCTCTTTTATGTGGAGATTTGTTTCATTGTCTTGTGTTATATAAACTTTAACTTTCACTAAACACAGCATATTGTTTCCTATAAATCATTTTGGGTTTTATTCAAATTTTTTTAATACAATTTATTGATGATTAATAAATTGATTTAGGAAGTAGATTTATTGGTGATCAAATCACACAATGTTCATCAACGGAGGAATTTGCTTTGTTTATTTGTGTGTGTGTGTGTGTGTGTGTGTGTGTGTGTGTGATAAATGACAGTGATTAAATGTAGTAAGTACAGTATATTGCTTCCAACACTCTATTTATTTAGATTTTTTAAATCTGATATTGATTTTTGACTTTTTTGAACAATATTGACCAACACATATAAACCTTACGTGAAAATTTGGACCAAGATACAGACATTTCCTGTACGTTTGGATATGTAGGCACAATTTTGGTTGTAATTTAAAATGCTTCAATGCTGTGAGAAAACAAAAAAGTTATTTTCAGTATTGTGTCCTTTAATAATCATCAAACAACTTTTAAGAGAGCATGCTCAAACCACAATCCTGTCTGTATTGCTTTTTATTTCAATTTATTTTGGTCTTGTGTTATAGTTGAGGCCTCAAGGACACCCAGGGAAATTAGAGTGTTTTGTAAGTTATGAAAGCAGCTAAAAGTGACAGCAGACAAGTATATTTGTCAAAGTGAATGTTGCTCCTCGTCTACCTACGATATACAACATGAAAAATAGAAACAGACTACAGTGGTGTCCTGTTTTACTGTCACACAAGCACAGGGCCAAATACTGTAAATTCCCTAGGACATCATCTGAATTAATGCAAACTTTGACAATGACGTCTTCAGAGATTCATTATTTATGAGAGCAGCTACCAGCTCCTTTTTTTTTTTAGTGGAGCTCCAAGGAAACGGAATATAAAATGTGCATCAATCAAATATCCCACAGTGCAACCAGCGCACTCACAAAACAGGAACACAGCCCACCTACATAAATATGAACATATTATTTCTGAAGCGAGTCTCAGTGTTGAATTTGACATTTTTAGGAGTTTGCGGCAGCTCTCACAACTTCATCTTTTCTTCCCTTGAGTCAATGATGCCGCCCACGTTACTCATGGTGTGTCCCACTAAATCCCAAATGTCTGTTTTACTGGGTGTATGTGTGGGTACTTGAGTATATGCAGTGAAATTGTGGTCTTGTCGAATCTGGTCAGGCAAAAACAAGAACATATGTCCAAAGAATCCTGCAAGCACAGTACTTACACTTTCACACTAACACATAAAAAAGGGTAGAGATGTCAAAGTGATTCAATTCTCGGGAAGATACAAATGGGGAGTTGCAAAACCAGTTATTTTTCAGAAACACAGTGTGGTTTTCAGAGAATTAATTCATGTTGGAGAGTAAATACAAAGCAGTTTTGTGGTTATCTGTAATGCACAACTAACCGAATTGAACTGGCCTCAAATTACAGTTGCACGTTGTTCAGGGTTTGTGGGGTTTGTCTTCATTGGCTTTACTTTACTTATTAGTCACTATCTGCCACTTCCCCCAGCCAGACATCAAATTGAATGCCTTGTTAAGATTCATTGTGGAGTGGGTAAATAATGCAACATGGGATTAATATTTCTTTTCTAAATGGCCAGAGGCGGTACCAATTTCTGCGAAGGGAGAAAGTCAGAGCTACAGTTTGCATGCTTGATGTGTTTACCTATTAGGCAATCAACAGACCTAGCTTCCAGACCTGTGGGATCATGGGTAATGCACAGAGGATGTCCCACACAGAAACAGCAGCAGAGCAGACATCCAATCCACTCCGAATAAAGATTTGCCATAGGGAAATCATCAGTGTGAGGCAATTTAGAATCTCTAAAATGTCTTTGTATCAATCAACTGAGACATAAAAAAGCTGACTAGGGAGACTGTTACAGTTTTTAGTGCAGTGTGGTGCTCCTTTTCTAAGTAAAGCTGGGAATCAGCAAATACACAGATGTGAAACGTGTCTCTGCATGTCAGTGAAGACCAAGTTTATCATCAAATCACCTCTACAGGTCGGTGGAGGTCGGATTCACCATCGTTGTACTGGAGTAGACATTTTGTGTTTACAATGTGGGATGTTGTGTAACTGGTATGCTTGGTGTTTAATGTTGTTTAGTCATGAAAACACAGCTGCTGGGAAATGGGAACATTGACACTAATATAAATGTTGCTGTTGGTGTCTAGAAGCCACAAAGGCTAACAATTGAGCTAGCTAGGAAGCAGGTAGTGTAGCGCAGGAAAGACCAAGGCATGACAGAGGGAAAAGATGAGGCTGCTTGAAATATATATATATATATATATATATATATATATATATAAATAAATCAACTTCAAATCCACTGAAAAATAAAATTCTTTTGTCTCCACCATTTAGCATGTTAGAAAATATGTCACAACTCGCAAACTCTGACCTTTCAGACAATTCAGAGGTCCGAGGTTCCAAGTAAAATAGAATAGCTAATGATAATTATGGATATCAGATTTTACTGCTAAATGTTATTCTTTTACAATAATTAACCTTCACTACTGTGGAAATGTTAAAATAAAAGTTAGTGTGACATAACACTATCACAATGTGCTTGCTGAATAGAAAATAAAAATAAAAACCTGGAGGGTAACATTATTATTTATTAATATGGAGGCAAAAGATAGAAATAAGGTTTGCAAAAAGCTTTATTGCAGCTAACATTGTCCATAAATGTTCAATCATGTATCTATTTCCTCTGAAGCATCTACCTTAGATTCCTTTATGAAAATTTTATACAGCTCTTGTGTTGGTTGCCTTCTCCATGCGAACATGAAGAGGTTGACCTTCAGGGGAGTGATGCAAACTCCACAGAGAATGCAACCGCAAATACACCAGGGTATTATAAATTGCAGGGTTTTTCAGCGAAACTCACTAGAGACGTGCAGATGGAGATACATTTCTCTGTATTACTGTGCGGTGAATGCAAACACTGACAGCTCCTCATTCCTCTGAAACATTGGAGGAATGAAGCAAATCCATATAAATAGATTTAAAGCACAGCCTACTCTTGCATCACAAGAGCTGCCAGTCCGTCAATTAAGTTGTCAACATGCAATGATTCCTAAAAGCATCAGTGAGTATTCTTCATACTGTGAGAAAAAAAACATAATTGTATATATTCAAATATATGTTTAAAAAAAATTCTGTATCTTTACTGACTTGCGTCTAAGGTGGAATCTCTGTCACAATAATGGTGGGTGCCACTGGCTGAAATCAAAGCCAAATTAGTTAAATCATAAGTTAGTCCTCACTAGTCAACACTAACAAAACTGTGGAAAAATTGTTTCAAAACCTAATCTAATGATGCTATAACACTGTAAAAGACTGAAAACTTGTATTTGTATCAAGTGAGATGTCGCCTGTACCCAGCTGAGCATAAGCATGTTTCCATATACAACACAGGAGCTTGTGTTTTTCATGAGGAAACGACATTGAAGACTCACAGCAGGGGGCGTAACAAGATGGAAGGCGGTGATGCCAAACAAAATGAAAATCAAAAGCATCTCTTTGAATGGCGTGTTGACTTAATTGACAATCAAGCCTACGCCATAACACTTGTAGCATTGGTGCTTTACACACTGGCAACGTGGTGCCATGTTTGTTTATGACATTGCGAATGGCACTTAACAAGTGTGATGTGTCACAGTAAGAGGCTGTGCATGCAAATATGTGCTTTTTATGTATTTCTAAAGAGTCAGCTGGTGAAATCAAACATTCTTCACTGTCATCGCTCCAGATCTTAGATATCAGAGCTTCCATCAGACACTAAATTTGTCCTTCATCAAGAGACCAGCATCGACAAATCTGCTTCATGTTTCTGAAGGATGACCATACATCCCAGTGGGTTTTACAAGTTGGCCATTCTTGTGTGCCTCATTAAAGATAATTGCATACACTTATGCAAATTATTGAGATGGGCTGTTTCTCTAGAGGTTTGACACATCTCCTCACCTCCTTCTTTTTTCAGTTTTGTCTCTCTCTGTAATCTTTAGGCCTCTGGCAATCACTGGCAATTCCAAAACATGGACAATATTTCTCATTCTTCCCTCTGGCCCTCTCTCTTCTCCCTCGGTGTGAACGGTGTCCTTGCATTTTGCCTTTTGTGTGAATGTGCAGTCTACCTCTCTCCAGGCTTTTATGGTCAAGTGGTCATGCACGTACCATTTGAAAAGCCCTTTGTGGCAAATGTGTGGTTGGGGCGCTTTATAAAAATAACTTGAATAAAGACTTTCACATTTCAAAAGAAAGCTGTTTACACTGCAACTGCATTATACCTAGTAAATAACTTCATGGTGACATATGGAGAGACTTGATAGCTTAGTCAGAAACATGTGGAGGCCCATCAGTACACCAGAGTACAAACAAAGACTACACTTGTTTGTACATTCTCTGCACTGAAAGACACTCAAGATTAGCTACATATTAAGCATATATCTTTAGCACAATCTAGGAAACCAATATAATAAAACCAGTACCAGAAAGAAATCATGTTTTAAAGATTAGATCAGTTCTGATATCAGACATCTCTGCTGATCTCAGATAATTGGGGGCTACATGCCAACATTATATGTACATTTTATGATAAATATTTTTTTTTACTTTCAAACATTTGTTTTCTTTTGTTTGTTTGTTGAATTTGTGACACAGATGTGTCTCGTATCTTAAAGTTGAAGTATCCCAGATCCTGCAGCACCACAGTCCAAAGAAATCAAGTTTGATAACCCTGATGCCCTTCTCCTTGACTCTCTTTGTCTCTGGAGACACATTAAGTGTCTCTTCCTTTCTTCTTCCCTCTTCAGTGCACCTATCTAGTTCAAAGCAGACAGGTAAGCAGCATCAGTGACCAGGCTTTAAGCAAAAAGTCCACTGAATTTGTGTGACAGACTGCCCATTCAACTTTATGACTCTCAATCCCCATAATGGGAGAATTACTGAATTATGCTCCCAATTACATTACTGTCTGCAGATTTGAAAGCAGTTAATCACATGATCCTTGTTGCATACAAACATTTGGCTCCTTCTGTGATTAAGTCTGATTTGATGAGGTGCAAATGAATAAAACATTCGCCGTATTCTTGTACATCACTGTGTGAGTCACAGCAATCAGCAGCGGCAATCAGTCGGAACCCAAACCAGAGAAGGCTGAGTACAGAACAGACTTCACAGCCTCAGGCGTATACCTTCAAAATGGGTATATGTTTATTCTATGTATGGCAGCTTTATTGGGCCTGTGGCAGAGCTGTGCTTCAAAGTGTCATGTGTCCTGACAAGCCTGCAAACATCTTCTGCTTGCAGTGACGTTCCCACACAACGTCATCCCTCCCCACAATCACACGCGTCATATGTAGATGTTTCCATATGTGCCATATGTGAGCCTTTTTTATGTATTTTACTGTGAAAACCAGATGAACAAGCGAGTCCATGTGTTAATGAGTGTGAAAAATATCACTCCTCCAAACCCTGGGACACATCTACATTTAACCTGTTAGCATGTGACAGAAAAGCTCTAACACAAAAAGGAGAATGACACATCCTTCACATACCAATAAAAAATATGTTTTATTTAGCCTCTCATGTGTCTCTCAGTATTTTGGGATATGTTTAGCCTGTCAAGTCACAGCTTAACCAGATGTGAGGCGGGGACGTGGGAGAGGAGCAGAAAATAGACAAGTCTCCATTTGGATGTGTGAGAGATAGACGAAGACGGGCACAGGAAAGACTTTGTGAAAATATGTGAAAATGCAATGTGCATTATTCAAAGCTCCATTCATCTAGTTTTTGGAGTCACCTGGGGGCAGAACAATCCAAAACAAGCTGCTGTATGACGTTGTTATGTCAAAGGTGTTGGCAAACAATTGCCTTCTTTCACATCTTATAAAAACAAAGATTAGCATTGAGTTAGAATTTAGTTCTATCCTCCTGACGAGTGAAAGTTCGACAATCACTGCCCTTTAAGTTGTACATGTCAGAGTTGCCTGAGTGACATGTGCCTTCATTATAATGAATATGGATTCTACTGTTTACTTTGAGACACTCCCACATACCAGGTACAAATAAATGCTAAGTAGAGTGGCACATAGACTTCTGAATGCTCCCCAAAAGTGAAGCTAAATCATATTTATCATCACCTCCCCCACAGGTACTTTTCATTTGACTGATGTATTGTACATTTGTCCAGTAAGGTGGTTTAAATTCCTTATTTGATGCTATAAAAGCAGTGACATCTCATGATTTACAGCTGACACAGACTGGGGATTGGTCAGAGCATGTATCAGAGGGACCTCGATCCCTCAGCTCCACACCACGATCACTACTGGACAGACTTTGGCTCGAAAATAAATCAAAATCTTTTTGGAGGAAGTGGAGATTTCGTCATTCATCTGTAGGTACACGTACACTCTGATAAAGATGGTAGGGAAATGCTGACTATTCAAATGAACCCTGTTGGACGTGTTTTTGAAACTGTTCAGTAGGAACGAGTGGGCTTGGGACAGAGTGTCAAAGACAAGTAAGGGAAGTATTCAGAGGCATTGTTACGGTTTCATGACATTAGTTGACAACAGGAAAAATATAAATCAATGTTAGCCTTCTCCTTTCATACACGTTTCTACGGTTAAATCAAGCTGTTCTTCTGTAAAACAGATTTTTTTCTTTATATTAATCAAATTAAAGTTTTTTGTTTACACGCAATGTAGTATAGCGTGCTCAGTTTGCTCAGAACAGTATTGCACCTTTTAGCTGATTTTGTATGATAACAGTACTCTGTGGTGGGGGTGTTTACGTCATCATTTGCAATGCTGAAATAAAACTGCATGTACTCCACCAGGAGCGATAACAGTCACAAACAAAAGATCCCGCTGTATGTATCAGAACACAAATAGAGATATGGATCAAAACATTCTCTTTTGGTCTAGATTCATCTCTGCTCGTGTAACAAAAGGTTGTTTTGTTCAAGGCTTTCACGGAGAGGTGGTGCAGTCATTTTTTACTGGAGTTATTATTTTTCCAAGCCTCTCTTTCATCAGTAGACATGCTCATATAAGAATTTCACTCAATTTTACTAATTTTTTCTTGTGTTTGAGGATTGGGCAAACATTTCTCGACAGAAATTGTTACACTTGTGAGACGGACCACTGGCTTATTCACAGCTCAGCAGGTTACTGACTTTTATTCTGTGGTTAGCGTTTAGAAATGTTGGGGGAGGTTGTGTTTTCCCTTTTGTGTGCACAAGCAGCAGGACATGTCTGAAATTTGTCTTCCCCTTTCTTTTAAAACATGATTTCCTTTGATACTATGATCCAAACTTTAGAGCTCTAGATGTTATCAGTGGGAGTATTATTAATTATAGGGACTGTTTCTGCTCCAGCTCCCCCTGCAACCCTCAAAGGAAAAGCTGGATGGATGGATGGGACTGTTTTACAGTAGCAGTGTTTGATGAATTATCATCAGGAGCATAACTGAGATGAAGACAGATTCATGTTAATTGCCTCCATCGAGGAGGTCATGTTTTCACCCCTGTTTGATTAGCAGCAGGATAAGACAAAAAAAAAAACGATTGAGCCAATTTTGAGGAAACTTGGCATGATGGGACACGGCCATGAAAGAACCCATTACATTTTACTGTGGATCTGGACAAATACGCAGATCTAGGAATTTTTCTATCTCTTTCTTTAACCTCGAGAGAAAGGGTGTCCTAGAGAATAATGCATGGATCTGGATACAAATCTGGCATATTTAGGGGATCAATAAATATAAGTGTGTGCAATTTGGTGCGGATCCAAATAAAAATCATGATCCAGCAAATTTAAATGGGCTTCGTGAGGGGACTATCGGGCGAAGGTATGCACTCTACTGAGTGCCGTGTTAAATGGTTCGTGCTATTCTAGATTTACTGTGGGTGTTAAGAGCCAGTTAACAGCCTTTTCATTGATCAACTAAAATGCTATTGAGTGTGGTAAATTGGCGATTAGGACTAAGCCACACAAGTAATTTTATATATCCATATTCTGAGGTCAAGCCTGAGGTCTGTGAGATTGTGGAGCTACGTAAAAAAAACAAATGATAGTGTTCCAAATGGCAGTCTCATCTATATGCATAAGATTCTACCTCATTGTATTTCCCAGCATGGATAATGTCCTTATATTCTTGTCCTTTGGATAAACTGAGCATTGTCTCAGCTTGTTGCCAGGTTGGAAAAATGGGGGATATTGTGTTCAAAATCATCCGTATGAGATGACAAAATGGTCCTCAAGTGAAACAAGTCTCTGACCACATGTTTTGCTCCAGGGCATGTGACAGTTGCTCCTTTCCCTCAACTACCCAAACATTCTCACATGCCAGAATAGGATTAACTCTGTTACTGCTCCTGTCAATCAACCAATTCGTAAAACAAAAACAGATTTTTATTTACACAATGATTTGTAATAGTTTCGGGAAGGTGCTGACAAATCATGTCAATTCTTGTCTTCGAGGGGATGGACAAGAATGGACAAAAATGGCCTTGTTGAGGATAAATCTGTTGGAAAGTGGTTATAGTCCAAGAATTTTGTGGAAGATTGTGAGAAACCTATGAGCAGTTTGTTTGACGAGTGCAATCAGAAGCTAAATCATGAGGAAATTTGAGTATTTTCACGACCGACTTTTTCTATTGGAAATACAAAAACGACTTGGTTTTTAGGGTAAATCCATCAGTGCACAGGATAAATAATTAATGCCGGAAAATAGATTTTGGAGCAGCCCTATGCTTTACAGTGAGAGAGATGATTGCCTCTTTTCATTTGCTGCTGGTGAGAGGTCGCAATACAACGTGCCTCACCGCACAGCAATCAGCAAAGGGACAGTGACTCTGCAATGATGGTCACTAATGTTGTGTAAATATGGAGAGAAACCATTATGTCCGCAGACGGGAGGAGAGTCAGCTGATTTCAGCTGTGTAATGAGTGTGAGTGATCACACACAAAGCTGGTGTTAAGCGCTGAAGCTGATGTAGGATGACGGCTGAAATTAAATGTGAGGCGCCCATTGACAGTTGTTCTAATATCCATTCACAGCTGCAGTTGGCTGTTATATTATGATCATATCACTGACTAAATTGTTGAAATGATGTCGCCAGAAACCACTTCTCCCATCGAGTCCTTATCCAACAGCAGAATGCACTCGACTCTGAAGCTTTTCTCCTGCGGTGACACCTAAAATCAATGGGTCTTGTGTGATCAGATAACTTCCCAGCTGTGGATAGGTGCATAAAATGTAAGTGTTCCCAAGATGCACTGACGCTTCAATCACTCCATTCAAGAAACACTGTATCCAGAAGTGTACATTCATCTTAAGCCATATCTCGAGAGGATATTTTTATGTATATATATTTAGTGAGAAAGAAAATTTCAAGTTTTCATATTAGAACGGTAAGTGACAGCTGTTCTGGAGCTGGAAGGTTTATTCTGCTCTGGTGAATTCCCTGATGAAGGAGATTTGACCCAAAACAACTGGCACTGGCAGAACAGAGCCAAAGAGCCAAAGTTACGTTTGAATGTAGCGTGAGCAGCCATCTCTAGCTGGATTGAGTACAAGAAGGAAAGTAAACCGGGGACAGTGGTTGTCGTATTCTAGTGAGACAAATTGGGTTCGAGGATATGTTCCAGGTAGCTAAGCAGGAAGTAGATGGTGTGTTTCAGAAAGAACAACTTACCAAAGAAACTTTTTTTTTTTGTCCTTTGTTGTTCGTGAATACTGCTGTTATAGTAACATTATTGATTTCATAGAAGGAATCAATAAGATCATGCTTGTCTTCAAAGGGAAAGATCAATAATTAGACTCACTAGAGCGAGTGAAATTCAGGGAAAGGGCAGGGGAAGAGAGAGGGAGGCTGACGGGGGGAGGAGCTAGTCAAGCTACTTTATATTTTGCTTCATTTTCCGTTAACGGAGATGGATCATCACTAGGTCAAACCTCAATTTGTTAGATGATGATATTGAGCCCCGATCAATCCACTAAAATGTTCAGAGTAGTTTCATTTTAGGAACAATGGATTGGGGGGAGGAAGAGAAGGCTGCTGTGATGGAGATTAATGTTAAGTGGACTAATGGACTGTCTGTCTAAGCACTCACTATGGACAAACTCTGTAATCAGCTCATGGAGGCTGCTCGGGTTTGCAGGGAGGCAGGCAGCATGCTGCAATGAGGTTGCACATAGAATTTATTAGAGGGTGTCTTGGCAAAACGCCGCATTTCCCAAAGCCTCCTCGTCCTGTGATCTGCATGTTAATTGTGTCTGCGTTCACATCCCGGTCTGAAAAAGCACAGCTCTCAGATTGAAATATTACGACCCTGAGGATGTTATTCCCTCTTCATCCTTTGTTGCTGCTCTCCATCGCATCCTCTTCTTATTTAGGGATCCGAGCACCGAACGGTGGGAGGCCCTATTGAAATTGTAAGGATTTTTATTATAATTTCCCTTTCGGGGACTTTTGGAAATTCAAGACCTACGGATATTTTACTATTCTGGAGTAATTTGAAATGGGCGTGGCAAAATGGCTCAACAGTGCCCCCTGGAACGCAGCCCCTAGGTTTCCTTTTGACCGATCTTCACAAAAATCGTAGCCCAGGTGTATCATGACCAGACAAACAAAAAAGTCTCAAGGGGCATTATGAAAAACGCAACAGGAAGCCCGCCATTTTGCATTTAGTGGCCATTTTGGCCATATTCCACATTTTTACTTTGACGAACTTGTCCCAGGGCTTTCATCTGATCAACTTCAAATTGAGATGAGTGTCATCACAACAAGACGGAGATAAAACTAACTCAAAGATCGATTTTTCGTCACACGGTGTGACCGTGACATGGCGTCAAAGTTTGATTACACGCCATCAAAACACAAGGTTCTGTATCTTGGACATACATGGTCCAATCGAGTCCAAACTAGACATGTAAGACAAGAGTCCCGGCCTGATGACATCTACACAGAAATCATGACTTAAAATCCCAGCGCCCCCTGGTGGCAACAGGAAATGTCTTGTTTTTGGAATGTCTTACACTTGGAGGTATTCGTCCTCACCCACTGCCCGCAGCCATGTCAAACTGTATCAAATGGGTCTCAAGACATTGATAATGTAGGCATAAGATTACTGTGACTTTTCGTCAAACGCCATAATACTGGCGTGGCGTCAAAGTTCATCAACTCGCCGTGACACACGAAATTACTATAACTTCGGTGTTGGAGGTTCAACCTCCCTCAAACTACATTTGTGTAGCAACAGCCCCCCCCCCCTGCAGACATTCAGATGGTTTTAAGAAATGGGCGTGGCAAAATAACTGACTAGCGCCCCCTAAAGTGCAGCCCCGGCACTACGATTGGCCGACATGTACAAAAATCGATAGGGACATGTGTCTTTTCATAACAAACACATAAGTCTCTTGGATAGATATGCTAGACCAAACAGGAAGCCCGCCATAAATGCTATTGAGTGTGGTAAATTGGCGATTAGGACTAAGCCACACAAGTAATTTTATATATCCATATTCTGAGGTCAAGCCTGAGGTCTGTGAGATTGTGGAGCTACGTAAAAGAAATGGCAAAGTGTTCCAAATGGCAGTCTCATCTATATGCATAAGATTCTACCTCATTGTATTTCCCAGCATGGATAATGTCCTTATATTCTTGTCCTTTGGATAAACTGAGCATTGTCTCAGCTTGTTGCCAGGTTGGAAAAATGGGGGATATTGTGTTCAAAATCATCCGTATGAGATGACAAAAGGGTCCTCAAGTGAAACAAGTCTCTGACCACATGTTTTGCTCCAGGGCATGTGACAGTTGCTCCTTTCCCTCAACTACCCAAACATTCTCACATGCCAGAATAGGATTAACTCTGTTACTGTTCCTGTCAATCAACCAATTCGTAAAACAAAAACAGATTTTTATTTACACAATGATTTGTAATAGTTTCGGGAAGGTGCTGACAAATCATGTCAATTCTTGTCTTCGAGGGGATGGACAAGAATGGACAAAATGGCATGGCCTTTGAGGATAAATCTGTTGGAAAGTGGTTATAGTCCAAGAATTTTGTGGAAGATTGTGAGAAACCTATGAGCAGTTTGTTTGACGAGTGCAATCAGAAGCTAAATCATGAGGAAATTTGAGTATTTTCACGACCGACTTTTTCTATTGGAAATACAAAAACGACTTGGTTTTTAGGGTAAATCCATCAGTGCACAGGATAGGGGGTTAGGGTTACTTTAGTGGCCATTTTTCACATTTTTACTTTGACGAACTTGTCCCAGGGCTTCAACTTCAAATTGAGATGAGTGTCAATTAAACAAGATGGAGTGTGACCGTGGCGTGGCGTCAAATTTTGATTACACGCCATCAAAACACAAGGTTCTGTATCTCGGACATACATGGTCCAATCGAGTCCAAACTAGACATGTAAGACAAGAGTCCCGGCCTGATGACATCTACACAGAAATCATGACTTAAAATCACAGCGCCACCTGCTGGCTAAAGGAAGTGACATGTTTTATACTTTGATGAACTGCTCCTGGCTGCTTTACAATATACAGCTCAAAAGAGCTCAGTCAAGTCATTGGACCATGGTCAGAATCGTGACATTTCCTCAAACCGTGTAAACATTGAGGTGCGGCGAAGGTTCATCCTTCGCCAAAGGACACGATGTTGTCATAACTCCAGTGTGCATTGTCCTATCACTGCCAAACTGCTGTCTCATGATCAGAGACCAAGCCTGAACAGCTCTATGTGTCAATATTTCCTCAGTGTCATAGCGCCACCTACTGATTCGCCATGAAACAGGAAGTACTTTGTAAATCCACTCTGCATTATCCAACCGGCTCCGAACTACTGACCTATGATCACAATCCTGACCTGAACACATCCATATATTAATATTAGTTCAGGGTCATAGCGCCACCTACTGATCAGTGTGAAAATTAAGTTGTTGTAACATTGTCCAATTGACACAAAATTGCTCACGCTACATCAGAGCCCCTACTTGAACAGATATATTAGTCTGTAGGTAATAATAGTGATGGCGCCACCTACTGGCAACAGGAAGTAAGCTTTGTTTTACAACTATCATTCGATTTACATAAAATGTTCACAGTGTGATGTGCAATTGATAGCGTGGACCGTAATGAGCAAATGGGCAAGGATCGGCATCGCTCGACGGACGCAGGAAGTGAAGTGTTTGTCCTTGCCGCAGTGCGCAAAACACGTGCAACGCGGAGACGTGCGCTTGGTCATTGATCGCTCTCTCCACTAACCGCAACAGGCTTCGAAATGCCTGTGCTCGAGCCCGTTAGTGCTACAACGTAGCCCTAGTTACTTATTGTATCTGGCTTCCCTCTGATTTCTTCCATGTTACTCTTCTTACCATCATAACTGTTGGGGCCCAATGAATACGGTGGTATGACACAGTGTGATTGACCTTCTGAAAGGTCAGATACTGTACAAGCTTGAGGTTAATGCTTGAGGCCTGCCCCAATTCGACCTTATAGCCCTACCACTTGGCCCTACTCCTTCGTTTAGCATGTGGCCGTGAAGGGGTAGTGTAGTCCCATTTCTCTATGGGATGTTGGGTTTGTAGCCATCTAGCCCTGCGTGGCTCAGTTTCGAGGGGGACACCAACACATCATACTCTATACATTTGTAAAAATGTGCCACTTCAGCTGTGAGAAAACAGGCAGAGCCACTATCAACAATGCTACAATGAATTCATTTTCAATCTGTGTGGGTCTCTTCAGACATATTTAAATATTTGATGGACTGTGTCTCAGCTTTTTACTTTTTACTTTAATTTAGTGTTAAATGCTTTCATCATATGCTAATGTACTTCACTACCATGCATATCTAAATTAAAGGTTTTACACACTCTGGACACCCTGAAGTTGAAATTACAACAGTATTTACACTACAAAGAGGAAGAGGACAGCTGTATAATACATATCATTTATGTTATGGCGAACATTCCTTTTGGCAATTGCACAACTTCAGCATAGCAGCATTGTAATAGGTCATTAAAATTACAGTATCTCCGAACAAAGAAAGGTGTGGATGAATTTATGTATGTGTTTTTTTTTTTTTTATATATCACAGATACAGTATGTGAACATGTTCCACTATTTAAAAGCTGTGTTGGTGAAGTGGAAGCACAATCGTCACGCAAAACAAAGGCATTCCACATCCACCTCTCTGGTCTAACATCTCTGTGGGTCACGTTGCCATGGGGATCATAGCCAAGCTCTCTGGGTCTCCTGTCAGGTAATGGGAACGTCTCTGGCACAAACACGATGCAAGTGTGTTCTGAATGCAGAGCGACCCCCAGTCTCAGTGTCCAGCCGTCAAACCGAGGGGACGCTCCGAGACGGTGGTTGGCAAGCATCCACGGACTGTCAGAGCAAATCAGGGCGGACCTCCTGACGTCCCGGAGATGGCAGGAATGTGACATTTAGATTTAGCTGATCGCAGAGTCAAACGGCTTCGGATGTGAGCGCATGGTCTCACGAGATCGTAGATGAGAAAAGATGAGGTATTATAAACTACAGTAAAGAGATATTTTTTTTAATATGTACTTTATAATCCCACACTTTTGAACAAACTAAACTGAAAATAAATGGAAGGCTGTTACATATACATTGCATAAGCCAACTTTAGATTTTTGAAATGGTTCAGGTTGTAAACAGTCCTCCCATCCACAGATACACCGGAAGATATATTTTCTTCTCATTCCCAAATACTTCAAGCAGTTGATCATATGAGCTCCCAGGATTTGTACAAAGCACAAGAAGTGTCATCGATATATTGATGATATTCTGATTTCTTCTGAGATAACAAACATTTGTCAATTTGATGCATTGATCGTGACAGGATGCATCTCAAGCTGTGTAAACACCTATTGAGTCAGGGAGTCGTGGTTTGTGTAAAGTAGATATTAAAAACGTCAATACAAAATGTTGTGAAGATAAATGAGCCAATATGGAGCTGGAGTTTCAATAAGAATTACCAGCAAAAAATTAATCCCTTAGTTAGAGTTGAGTAGAAGTAAGAACCAGTTGGATACTGTTGTTTAAATAGGAAAACTAGTGAAAGTCACATCATCATATTGAGACATTTCCCAGAGTGTAGCTTCATGTGTTTCACAGAGACATGGCTATAGGAATGGATGCCATTGACATTGGTTAGGAGGTTCAGGCAGACAGGATGGAACGTTTCTGATGTGCCCATAGTGAATTGTAGCTGTGGGGTAGTCTCACATAGACAGACTGATCAACACAGCACTGTGTCCGCACTGGACAACGGTCAAACACAATAGTCTGGGGACAGGATGCAGAGACAGTGCACATGCAAAACACCGTCAGGGGACGCTCATAGGTAATTCCAGTGAAAACAGCAAAAGACATGTCGACATTGTTACTGTGTGACTGTGTGATCCAATTCTTTGGAAGAAAGAAGAAAGAGGATCCTGGAAACTGAGCTAATGATAAATAGGCCTAGATAATGAGCATGAGAATAGCGCAATATTTTTTGTATTTGTATGTTCGTTTCACTTACTATGTATTTACTATTTGAGAGAAAAGAACATTTGGGATGTAGTCTTTATGCTGCATATCAGAGTTTCACAGTGCTTTTTTTTATCAGTAATCATCCAAAACAAGACACGACTCCTGTGGATTTACTCGAGGAACATTTTCTCTATCAGCCAGGCCGGTAGCTGTGAACCACATAAGGGCAGAATAACAACAAAATGTCTGTTGTTCCCCGTTTTAAACATTCTACTTTTTACTTGAGACCAGACTTTCTCAATGTTAGTGTACATACAATGCAAAAGCACATGAATCTTTGCTAATTCCCATCTTAGTTTATCTTTGTTGCCTTCACACTTTCAAACCAATAGACTATAAATAATATATAAAAAACTCTTCAAAGAGTTCTTCAATTTCTCTTTTCCCATTTTTGAGAGCTGTACATGAAGTTCGAGCATTCTTTTGAATCCAATGCTGTAAAGTGTGCCATGGCCTCATTTAGCTGGTGTTAATTCACACTTCTGTGACTGTCATGAAAGTGTCAGCAGCAGCATGCATGAGCACGAGCGCGCGCACACACACACACACACACACACACACACACACACACACACACACACACACACACACACACACACACACACACACACACACACACACACACACACACACACACACACACACACACACACACACACACACACACACACACATTGTCCATCACTGACCATTCTAGCACCTCAGGTCTTGCTGCTGTCTGTGGCCTGTTCTTAATCACTCTCTCCAGGGGTGGAGACGGGTCACTTTAATCTCAGTGGTAAGTCGGGCTGACCTTTCATATCTCTCTTGCAGACCTCCAGGTGACCTTTTGTGAGGAACACAGACTGTGCTCCTCGCTTGGCAGCCATCTCCGGCAAGTACGTGCAAAAGCAGAGCACACCAGGAGTACACATCCTCGGAAAGTATTCAATATTAAATTATTTGAAACTGAGAAAAAGAAGCAAATCCCAATAAATCACTTGACAGATTAATTATCAAATTGGTTGAACGTATTAACTTTGCATTGTGACTTCTCCCGTGTCACTTGGAAAAGCAATAAGACCTGCCCCAGTCCAACGGGACAAGCCCAGCGCACTGTTCAACAAAGATTACAACAAACCTTGACTACCTCAACCATTACAATTTGTCATTGATTTTCACATATATAACTGCTGGGCAAACCTGAGCACAGGAGACCCAGGAGGTGTCGCACCGTTTTACCTTGAACAAGGCAGGCATATGGATGAAAGAGCAAGGTAATACCAAACTAGAAGAAGCCTTGTGAGGAACAAGACGTGCGCCTGACAATGACGAGCGGATCGAGATGAGAAAGCGTTAGAAAAAAGGATTTCCATAAAATCTCCATAAGTCACTGTGACAACTCGTCTTCTCTGTGACCAATGATTGTGTTTACCTTGAAATGAACCATAAGGTTTTTCTTGTCATTTGACGTTGACAAGTGGTGGTGAGCCATGATAAGAGAAAAACACAGCAGGAGAAGACAGATACAAGGAAAATTACGCAACCCTCCCTGCGTACAAAAAACCCTGCAATTTTTCCTTATTGTGCCATATATGCGCTGGTGTCGGACACCTATACACGAACATATTAATGAGCCAAAGTGTTGAGATGGATAAACTGAAAATGTAGAGAAAGAAAATATAGGGGATAAAAAGAACAGTAATTTTGGAAGACAGGCTTTTATTTCGTTTACCTTTTACAACCTGTGCACATAGACTGACTGACCAATGAATGGCTGGGGGGAGTCAGAGTGTCAGGGAAAGAGCTGGGACATCTGCACTCACCGTGTGCCAAATTAAAATGCAGGCATCTGCCAGCCATGTCTCATGTCTGCCCGTCTCCTTTATCCAGGGAGACGTGTTATTTATGAATGCCAGAGTTGTTTATGCATTGCAAAATAGCACCCAGAGTGGGTCAGAATGAATGCAGCAGAGGAGAGTGTGATGGCTACTGTATTATTTTCATTACATCCACTGAAACCTGAGATGCAGCTGGCAAAGAAAATCGATGTAAAGCAAGGCAAACAGTGTGAGTGACTCACATCGAACTGTTTCAACATGCTGTTCTATGACTCAGGTCATATTGGTTGTACGACTGCAGAATAGCTGTAAGTTTTTGCATTATGCCCATAAAATTATATTATTTTATTGATTTCCAGGACGTCACTCTGTGCTGGTTTTCTCACCTTTCCCGGTAGGTCAGGTCAGGGTCGACCGCAAACTCATCTTGTCGGACCACACTTCCATCATGAATGATCCGTGTTTGTTGAAATTCTGATGAGCAATCGACGATATTGAGATACTGCCAAGCCAAAGGCTGTGAGGAAATAGGATTCTTGCAATCACCCCAGGAAGGGGCAGCTATGCTTGGTCTATTTTTCCCTGATAAATGTGCTTGTATAAAACAAAAAAATAAAATAAAACACGCTAGCTCACCAATGCTAACTTGCGTTTGCACTTTCATGAAAAACGGCTTTAATCCTCCGCCATCTCACTGGCACTTCAATTAAATTTGATTTAAATGCTGTGACATTTGACACGTCTTTGAAATCCCTTGCTTAAAGTGTTAATCCCGGCGGTTTTCTGCAGGCTCGAACTAATGCATTTGGACTCTGCCTTTCTCATTTCCATTTATTCTGAACCCTGACAATAGCCATTTTCATGGCAGTCAACACATTCAATTATGTTGCTGCCATCATTGCAAGGTGCACAGGGGTTTGATTTTTTTCAGTCGTATTGTTTGTACCTAACCTGTCTCCATATACATGTCTCATTCATGATTCTTTACAAGACACGGTGCATTATTCTTTCTTAAACACAACTGGAATCATTTGTTTAAAATCTATGGTAAGAATAAATGTGTTTGCACAATTCCTTATTGAACTGCAGTACGGACTTTGGGAATTTATTGGATGTGTGAATGTAACTAAAGAGCATCAAAGTGTTGAGTCCCTGATGTATGAAATGTCCGGCTCACAAGGACAGATATGCACCTTGCACACCGACACACACACACACAAACATACTCACTTGCACACAAAGAGGAGCAGCTCATTCAGAATTGACTATTTTCCCAGTGCAGCAAAGCTTCTATTATTGCCAGAGCGGGCATCTTGATTATTCTGTCTATTACAGTGGCACAGCGTGGTACCTCTCGCCAATGCTCTCAATGGGCCACTTATTACCAGGCATCATTCTACCACCAGTTCAACTGGCCTGCTTCTGACTATAAAGATGATTGTTGTGCTCTATTGCACAGAATGGCAATAAAATCCAGGTTTGTGTTTTTCTGTTTTTTTCCCCTTTTGATATTATGACAGTTATGAAACAGGACAAACGGAAGAGGTCAACAGTAGCGCGTGGCCGCTCTGTCTTTCATTGAGCCAGAATGTCAAGTCAATTCTCTGTCAAATTAAATGTTAAATGATCTTTAGAAATGTATTTTAGCAGTAAACCTTTTGATTTATCTCAACGTTGAATATTTTGTTTCCATTTCATTTTTGATTATCTGACGGCAGAGCTTGTGATGCAGAGCTTTGCAGCTGCTCATTCTTGCTTTAGAGGCGGCTGGAGCCTGTGGCGTTATTTTACTGCCAGGGTCAGTGTTGCACCAGTCAATATACTTAGACTATATGTAATAACTGGCAAATTTACTTGCAGAAATTGCTGACCTGGCAAAATGTAAAATTACAGTGCTGCCAAACTGTAGTCTTTACTGAAAGTCTTGGTGTGAGCTAACTACAAGATCTGATCAAGGTGTCCTGAAGAAGGTTGATTCAAGGAAGCTTCATGCTCTTTTCAGAAGTAAGTTGTTATGTTGTATTTGGCATAAATTAGATAAGTGGCCTAAGGCAGAAGTTCTCAGAAAATGTTATACACATATTTATCTTAGTTTAATGGAATCTTCTGTTTGTGCAATGTAACTTTATACAACCAGTTTCCTCTTAGAAAAGTACGATTTCAGACAGGTTTTCACTTCTTTTTAACATGAAACCATGAAGTAGAAGTCCAGAGTTTATTACAAAAGACACACATTATTCCTTCCCATATGGTCCAGTGCTTTTGACTCAGCTGTTGACCACAGGACCAGGCCCATGTGGCTCAGCCCCCCTCAGTCTGGGCATATGGCCTCCTTGGCCCAACTGGGCTCAAATGATTCACTCTCCACTGCTGCCATCCAGTTCACTGGCAGGTAACACACCCACCTACAGACGCTATCAGTGCGGGCTGTGGGTAGCATGGAAAAAGGTGGTTGTTTTTGAGCAGTTTTGGCTCATGCGGTTCCGTCATGTTTTCGTTTATTTGCCTCAGGCGTCAGCCCCGCAGCAGGATGCGCAAACGGTGTGAAACGCTGTATGACGGAGACGCGCTGTATGAAACGCTGTATGACAGCAACACAAACACCTGTGAGAAGTCTTTCTGCCTTTTAGTTAATGAAGTAAACTTTTCAGCACCAGAAATAATCACAAAGGCTTCTTAACACTCGCCACATTATTGGTTCCATCGTTTACAGTCAAGCAATTTGTAATCAGTCTCACACAGTATTCATTTGATTCCGACAGACACGATTTTTTGGGGGCCAATGCCAATACCAATATTAGGAAGTAAAAGTCTTGCCCGGGCTCTATTAGTTTTACTTTAGAATACCTGACTTAAATGGTCGATTCCAGTCAGTTGTTTCATATGAAAGTCTAATGTTTACATTTCATACATTTATATGATACAGAGCATCAGTCAAAAAGCATTTACAAAAGCAAAATACTGAATTTGTTTTTGATCCTTTTATAGTTATTTTATTGCAAGAATGTAAAATGATCTCAAGGGTTCCACTGCTCTGCGGGTGAGCTGCAGGCTTTTCACGCTAATTGGAATATTGATGCAGCGCAGCAAGAGGGCCAGTTCAAAGGTTAAAAAAAGCCATGGACATCTGGTCTAGTTTGCCAAAGTTCAAATAAACATCATACATACAGGAAGAAAGATACGGTAAAAGTAGCGTAGCTATCGACGCATCTCTTTTCTTCACCTCACATGCTGGGAGTTGAAGCCTCAAGCTGCTCTCCGAGTGTCAGTCATTATTTCTAATTAGCGCACATTTACAGGATGTCCTGACACACTTTGGCTGAGCGCACGCTGCGCCTTTTGATTACAAACAGACAGCTCTGATTGCGATGATAAAAAGAGACTTGACCCATCAGTGCCCTTCTCTCAGCTGAGCTTCCTAGCACCTTGCCAGACTTCCTGTGGATGTTTGTGGAGATAATGAGGAGGCCTCACCAGAGGCGTTTAGCGAGACTGTAATAACGAGCACCGACTCTGCCACTGTTAAGGCTTCTAATGCTTCTAATTCAGTTAATTAGTGTGAACTTGAATGAGTAATACCCAATTAACTTCTGAGCAGGGATCAATAGAACCAATGACTTATCAATATGATTAGCTCTTAACCCTTCAGTTTAGAGGTCAGTAAGGCTTAAAGGAAGATCAATGAGTGGGCAAGTGTGAAGTTTGTGTATCTGATGTTCTAAAGCAGGGAATGCAGCAGGTTCTTTCAGGGTTTTTTTTTTTTTTTAAGACTAATGAGTGTCATTATTCTGAATTTGACAACTACAATGATGAACAGGGGGTAAAAGAAAATAGTACTACTAAATATACTTGTACAATACAATATATGACAAAATATAATAGAAAAATATTTCATAATGAACATTGCGACATCTTAAAAGGCATGTTAAAGTCAAATAAATCCTTGCTATCCCAAAAAATCACAAGAGTTGGGGCTAGAAAGATGGATGACTGAGTATATTGCATGATATTAAGTATTCCAAGCAATGAATAAACTGTCTTAAAATAAGTATTGATTTTATATAGACGGTTGCCATCAACCCATTCAAGATGATTGACACTATAAGTAAGAGTCATATATTCTCATCAACAGATTTGTGGAGAACATCAAGTCATTTCAATTCAAAAGGGCGGTAGTGGAAAGTGCAGTTGCACCTAATCAGATATCTGGCTTGAATGTGACTGGTTTCAAAATCCCATGACCCCGCTCCACACTACATCTGCACTTGCATTGACATAAGCATGCTGCTCACTAAGTTGTCGGAGCCAGACATGTAGAATTTGGCCGTGATGGAGTCCGGTCACGTCCTGTAGTGGCAGTCGTTCAAAGAAATGTAAGTGGCTTCGCTTGCTGTGCATGTCTCACTTCCTGCTCCACCTGTTCGTATGCCCTTTAAACCACAATATGTTGGCACAGCATACAAGCACACACAAACATGTACAGTAGTCACACACGCATACATGCAGAAGGCACAGACAATGACATACGTGTGCACGGGCAAGCACCTACATATGCTCCCATAGACCTTACATATGCACTGTATACACACACACACACACACACACACATACACAATCAAGCAGACACAAAGTTGCCCTTTCCAGGCCCCAACAGCTGCGACAACAGGAGGTTAGGAGTAAAATAAATTAACAACATCTGCAGACTGTAGATTAATGGGAGAAATCATCTGTAAATTAGCCATGGAGCTTATTCATCTGCTCATTCATGCATCGAGGAGGAGGGGGAGAGAGAGAGAGAGAGAGAGAGAGAGAGAGAGAGAGGGATGCTAAGTCACAACATGGCAGCCAGCTCGTCTTCTGAAATATTTTGAGTGTGTTAATTCGGGGGAAGCATTTTAATGGTTTGAATGTCTCATAATTCCGATTTGTTTCCCCATGAAGTGGAAATTTTCTCTTTGAGACTCAGTTAAATATGGATATCGTTCCACTGTGAAGAATGGAGCTTTGTGAATATGCGAGAAGAGAGTATTTTTTGATCTTATTCAAAGCATTCTGAGTTATAGAGGACATACAGTGTGATCCAATTTACTTGAGGATATGCTAAAACGAGCAGCAACATATTGATATTCATTTAGCGCACACTTCTGTAATGATATTCAAAAGCAGTCATCCTCCAGCTAACTTCCCTGCAGCTTCTCATATCAATGACTACAAACAGACACATTTTTAAAAAAGCTCTGGAACCAAAGTGATGCATCATGCTGAGTAATGCACCATATGTGAATAAAAGATTTGAAATCACCGACAAGAGAAAAAAATGCATCAATCTTAATAATCAATTCTGAATTCTACAATACACCTGAAATAGATCTACCTTTCTTTTGTGAGATAACAATTTTGGCAGAGTTGCTGCCCCATATCTCACCTTTCTTAGCTGTCAGGCAGGAAATTAGAGAGTTTGTTCATCTGCTTTGATGTCGGGGGAAGCTGGCGCCAAACCATCCCGAATGTGGGTCATGTTCAAAATATAAAGTGGTACCGCAAGGACTGGACAGATTCCATATTTTGTGTAAAAAAAAAAAAAGAAGATCAATCTATCAAACAAGTTAAAAAGGTCAAATAAAACCAATAAAATGGATGAAGGAGAACAGATATGAAAAAATGAAAATCAACAATGGCCATTAAAAAAATACCAGATGTCACGACCCAGCTGGACAAGGGAGAGAGAACTACACAGGAGCAGTAACTGAGGTATTTAAAGTTATTTTCTACATTGACCACAAGATAAATGAACTAAAGACAACATAGATTTAATATACCCGAACAGGCTTGACCATCACAATCTTTATGGAATCTGTCCCATAGAGTGTAAATAAAGATGAATGATGCATCACCACTTCCTCCCACTATCGCGAACTGAAGCCAAAACACCATGAATACAATTGCTATCTTATGCATTTGGAGGTAGAGTGTGTGCGTACAGCGATTGATGCATGGAGCAGCGGAAGCGAGGTCCCTAGCGAGACCAAAAGCAAGTCAGTCTCTGCGGTCAATCATTACATTTCACCACGTTTTTTTGGCGTTATAAACAAACTTACTGGAAAAATACCTACCTGTAAAAGAACTACCTGTAGTTTCATTTAGGTTCATGTCCGATCCACCTACAAGGAGAAGACAGGATTTATAAGCTATATTTCAATCAGCAAACGAGAAGTTTTGGCTTCACTTTTGGGAAGCAGTCATGTTGTCCATCTTTTTGTGGTCTACAGTCTTTGGTCGGTCCCATTACCCACCTTGTGGTCTTGAGCACAAAATGGACGGTCACACTACGACACGTAGTAAAGAAAAAACCCTTGGTGCATACTTTTTATACTGTTTTAAAGTGGTATTTAGAAGTGTGTCCACACAAATTACCACTGTAAATCAATGAGTGGGTCACAGCAAACATTATAAGTACCGTAAAAATATGTTTTACTTGAGCAATATTTGATTTCATAGCACCATAACACTGAAATACCATATCTAACAGATTCCCAACGATAAGGTAAAAGACCAATATGGATCAATTAGTATGTTTGTAGCAACTTTGTCTGGCATCTTGTCAATGCTAAATTGAGGATAACTTGGAAACTAAACTGAGAAAGTTTTAATAAGATTAAACATATATAGAAGTTTGTGTGGGGGGGATGGACGAGCAGTGATGTTTATTTTGATTGGCCATCTGTGGCCCTCAGCTAAAAATATATTCCTAGAAGAAACAATAATTGCTTTAGTGTTGGAGGTCGAGAGAGGAGATAAAATAATGGATCATAAAAGCAGAAATAGCTGTTAAATTTGTTCAAGTTGAACTTTTATTTCAGCACTTAAGAAAACATAACTTTAATTAAGTCCTGTCAGGCTGGCTCTGGTTTGTTTCGAAAGGTCCACTAGAAAATGACTCCGTCCTGTCATCAGACTTTAGTTGGGAGACAAGGCAAATGATAAAATGATGAGTGCAGACATTTTGCTGTTTATCTATCCAGGGTTAGTCCCTTAGGGGTTAGATACACAAAGAAAGTGACACTCATGAGCATTAATTAAATGTTCACGCTAAAAGACTTCACCTGACAGAAGAACATGAGGACACAGTAAACAATTCTTAACAAAAATGTATTCTAGATGTAATTCCACACTTTATTAAACTACAGCAACATCTACTGAATATATGTGTGTACGAGCTGTAAAGCGGTTTATTGTAACTGGATTAAATACTCAAATCAATCAATCTCAATCAGAGGTTGAGTGTGCACTTGTACTGTCTGGACAATAATGATGATCGTAAAGTAAAGGACAATCTGCCAGGACCAAGTCTCAATACCATGGCTCCATCTCCTGAGTGCGGCCTCCATATCTGTGACATTTTAGCCTTTCATAAAACAGGAGAAAGTGGAGACATGTTGTCAAGCTTAACATTCAGCTTTTGCATTCAAAGCTAAGTATAATAAGAGTGTAGTTGGACGTTATTTAGGGAAGAAACTGAATTAACGGCCCTACTGGTTATAGAAAATGTTCATGCAGCATACAACATTAATAAATGCTTTATATTGACCAATTAATAGTCAATATGCTCCTGTTATGTGTGCTAGTGAGCAGCTAGTTAACAAGTTAAAAGGTGTACACTTTACCATAAATGTACAATTAGGTCAAGTTTCAATACCTGCTTTTTTATAATAGTTATATATAAAAAAAACTATAGCCATTAAGTTTTATATTTGTGAAAAAAACTAAACTTTGAGAAGTAACACCTTAAAAGTTGAGGACTGACAATTCTCATTAAAACGAAGATGTCTTGTAATAAACATATAAAAGTCTTCATCACCTCCAGCTCAAAGTCACCAGAAACTCTTCCAACTTCTAATTTCTGCCTTTCATGCCCCCAGTCGTCCTCCTGCTCTGCAGAAACACTGACAGGCAAGAGGGCTGCAACTCCAATATCGCAGTGACTAAACCTACATATTAAACTTTCACCATGACTAATTGGAATCTGCTATTCAGCATATGCACTTGGACAAAAAGTCACACTTATATCTGAAAATCCAGTGTGATATTCTGCAGAGCCATCAGTACATTTATGAAACTTGATTAAGGTCACACTACGCCTGAGTAATTCATATCCAAATGCCTTTGTCCAATTTTATTGATACTGCTACGGATTCTTGAGTTTTTATTAGCCGGCACAAGATGTCCCCCCCCCCCCCAGGCTTTGGGCAGAGAAAATGAGCTGCAAGTTTAGCAATGGCCCGTAGCCAGCCGCTGCCTTCATGAAGAATAGGCAAGTAGCAAGGGGCTCGGCCATTACCATCACGCAAATTCACTTTGCTTGACAGTATCATTTTATATTGAATCCTTGTAAGAATCTGAATGGATTCACGAGAGGAACAATAATCACATGGATATGTTGTCTACTGAGAATAATTTTGGCTGGTGTAATAGGATTTTAATGGTAATTCTATATCTATAACATGCACCCCCCCCCCCTGCAGGTGGACTCTCGTAAAGTGCAGCCATGCGGGGCCAATTATATCTGCAGGTTCATCAGTGACGGGAGGTCATGCTACGTAGGTCAACATCATCAGTGTATTCCAACCTGTTCGTTTACCCATCTCAGCATGAGGCTCCAAACAATGTTTAGCAGATACTCACCCATCCTCATTAAACAGACTGTGACAGACTATATGAGCCAATGTATATTTTGACAGTGTCCTAAAGCATGCCATCCCTCGCAATAATTACTGCTGCAGGGTAGATGACGAGGGTGAGGCCTAAACTAATTATATGGAGCCTGAGCATATTGATCCAGTCGGACGAGCTTTCTAATCATGGGCCTCATGCTGATAAAGTGTACACAGCCGCTGAAGTCACTCTGTCAATTCAATTCCAGGCAATATGCCGTACATGCACCGGTGACTTCTCCTTAGGTTTGTTCCTGCAGCGGGGGTCTCATTTTCTTTTTTACGGACACGTGTTCTATACTTTGCACAAACTTGAGCTGGATCATGTTCTGAAAAATGTCATCGTGATTTAAATCTGTTCCTTTTTTTCGCTGTAATGAAGAGTGGTACAACTCCTTCCCTTTGTTGCAGCTGCTAATGAAAATACATGGGGGAGCAGGAAGCAGGAAGCCGAGAGGATTCATATTAATTCACATGAAAATGCATGTGAGGAATGTTCCGCCTTCTGACTCTGTGCCTTGCTGACCTTTATTAAATTCTGTCTGCTATTGCTCTCTCTCCCTCTCTCTCCCTCTCTCCCTCAGCTCGGCTCATTATTTGTCTTGCCTATCTTTACCCTGTTTTTTTTTTCACTGCCGTGCACTTTCAAATCAAGTTTACTTTGAATGAATTGTTTGATGCTAATAAGCCATCACAAGACTTTGATGAAAAGGAGGAACCGGAGCAACTTTGTATTCCCTCTGAGCTCCAAACTAATTGCCTTTTAATTGATAGCTTTCAGCTTGAATGCAGCTTGTTTCACTGTGTCTGTGTTATTCTGGAACACCCAGGCTCGGTGAGCTTTCACATTTGATGGTATATGGGCTGTCTTGTATAGCAAACACAGAGGGTGAGTCTATATAGCTTGTCTATTTTTCATTTGGTTTACATTTCCCCATTATCATCATTGTGAAAGTGTACCGATAAAAACGGTGTCATCTTCAACCTTGACACTTATAATAATATCCTATAATAATATCTTAAATAGATTTTTTTATTATTATCTTAGACAGCTTCCATTTAATTAATTTCATTTAAATAAGTTGTCTACCTGATGAGACGTGACACAGTCAACAGCTGACTGTCCGAGACGATCTGATCCATCATCGAAAACATGAGAGAAACAGTCGCCCAGTGTCTAAGACTAATAAGCATAGCTGCCTAAATTACTGATGCATCAAACTCTGTGTACTAAGTAAACCTTTAAGAGCCCAGTAGGATGTGCAAGACAAGGGTTATGATAAAGACAGAGCGAGCACTATTGCTGATGGACTAATTGTTATCATTCTGACAGCACGTTGACTATTGATAATAATTCAGACCGATCAATAGCTGCTTAACAACACTTTGATGGGAGCAAAAAGAGCCAGACCACCAACCCTTTAAATAATGGATGACTGGCAGTCCGGCTTATTAAGAAACCTTTTCATGTTTTTCCCTTTCCTGTTGAAAAGGAGGCAATTTTACTTATTCTCAAGGACAGTTCAAGTAGTACAGTAAAAGTAGCCAGACGAACCTGGCAGGTCTGAAGTATTGCGGCAAAAACTTTTGCTGCTTCCTCCAGTGTCTCCCTACTGCATCATGTAAAGAGTGCTGTGCCTTATTTGGCAAATTGGAGTTGTGATGACAGCCTCAAATGTCAATGTCTCGCCTTCCGCTGGCTCTGTTGATAAGGCACAGATACGTACGGCAAACTTCTTCCAGGGAACTATTACCAGAAAGTTTTTGCTGTTTCTTCATGTCATTGTCACTGTATCCGGTAAAACTGCACAATTAGACGGTTTCACCTTCATCTCTTTTCTTTCAAAAGTTGCTTCAATACCACAAACTTTCTTTAATCTGTCCATCCATGCTGCTCAAACTGTATCCCCTTACATTAGCCATGCCTCCTGCCTCTCCTCCTCGTGAGATTGTAACTGGCTGTGGTTTGCAGTATATCTGTTTGACTGACTGCATACATGATCAGATATGTCTGTAGTGTGCCGTGTGTGAGCTCTGCGTTAAGCGTGTTGGAAGTTATATGCATATGTGCGTGTCTGAGGAGACCCTGCCCCGGTCTCAGCAGGCCACTGGTACACGGACTCCGGTGTCTGGTGGCAGCTGTCACTCTGTGTGTCCCTGTTTCAGGTGACAACGCGGCTCCTCGTGTCATAGCGTTGTTCTGCCTCGGCGCTCAAGACACCAGTCTTCTGGCTCAGCTGCACAGCCTGAGACCGCGAGGAGCTCTCCCCGATGGAGGAAGGTGCTCCGGAGATAAAAACAGAAAACACACAAGAATGCCTATTCGCACGCTGAGCTCGGGGGATGTTGACTGTGTGTGTGCGTGCAGATGCCAGGGCGTGCATGTGTGAATTTGCATGCCCAAATGTGTGTGTTTGCTCTCTCCTGTGTCATCCTGCCAGTATTTTGGGATAGCTGTCTCCAAAGCTCACAGCTCATAGTAGGATGAGCCAGAATAGAAACGCATTCTGTTCTATTTCTATATTATCTAACCCAAGGGCAGGCTGATATAATGAATACATCATTCTGTTATCTGCAGAGAGAAGTGCACTTGCTGATATATTTCTTTCTGGACTGAGACGGTTTCAGGGGGAAAGTTTTACATTTAAATAAATGTACAGTGCTCCCGTTTGTACATTTAAGTAGTTTATCTGTGGATCTCTGAATTTAAACTAAACTGTGTCAAGGTGATCTGTGTTGATATCCCTCTGAGGGTGTTGGTGCATATTTGTGTGTGTTCATCCGTGCGTGACAGAGTGTGATGAGAGACAAAGAGAAAAGTTTGGACGCAGAGTCATATCAAGGCCTATTCACAGATTAAAAAATGAGGGCTTAGTTTATTCCTGTGCACAGAGTTGTGAGTTCAGTCTTCTCCACCAAATTCTGATTAAAGTGGATTTTGAGAGGAGGGCACTGGAGATTAGACCAAAAAAAGCTCTGCATTTGCATTTGCAGGTGATGTCCTTGGTAGCGCAGATGCATACATTCACACTTGCACAACCCCACAGAAAGAATGTATGATCCATCCCTACACAGAGCTATGCTTCTCAGTTTGTAATCTTTCCTCAATGGCCCACAAGACCAGAATACAGTTCCTTCTTTACACGGTCAGTTTACTTTGGAAACTGTTTATTTCTCTGCCTCTCCTAACTTCTCTGAAAATGCAGACTTTATCTCGAGACACAGAATGTCTATTTCCATACAAATTAAAGTTTGACGAAGGCTTTTCAAAGCAAAATAGAAGTATGTTTGAGGGAGATGGTGATGGAGGGAGACCGGAGCCTCGGAGAAGCTGACCCTCTGGGAGGAGGAGGACGACGGGTAATTCATCAGTAACTGAGACTGCTGTGATCCATTCCACCAACAGCATGCTAAATATTATTCTCCTGAATGGATATGTCACTCTCCCTCCTGGTGTCGGTGCATGAGTGCACCACTTTAGTCTCAAATGGCAGATGTTAAGAGAAAGACTGTTGAACACTGGTGCTGATGAACAATCCATTCTGATGGTTTATTCCACATCGGTAAAAGCAGCCGCACATTTAAATTCTTCATGCAAAAAGCCCATAAATGTAGCGACCAGTGTTTTAACATCAAGCTCTCGGAAGAAGACTCTGAAGAGGATTTGATGAGTCACAACCTCCGACTGAAACCAAATGTCTGGGCTTCTTTTACACGCACTTAACGCTGGACGTGTACCTGCAAAGCCTGGATTGCCTATTGAGGTCATGCTGTTGAAAGCCTCGAACAGCTGCTATTCAGGCAGACATAAAACACAGTAGTCTAAAGCTAAATGCACCAGGTTTTCATTTTAAAAAGGCATCACTGTTGATACATTTACGCCTCTCGTCTACACCAGTTTGTGGGCCTGAGAACTTTAAAATGTTGCTGGCCCTGTTAAAGTTTGAAAACTTCGGCTGCATTTAAATGTGGAAGGGCAGAATTGGAGACATTAGGAAACAATGACCTGCCTTAGTTTAGACTGATTGGAACTTATCAGTCACAACTTGACTACCTGCGGTGAATGCACTGCTAACACTTGCTGTCAAGAACAGTTCAACCTAATCAGTCCAAGAGAGTAAATCCCTGCTCTTACTTTTCACCATTGTTGATTCTCCTTCAGAACGCAAGTGAACAATCTGCTTCCTGTTTACACGGATACATGAATGGTCATGTGATGTGCATTTTCCAGTATGCCGGACATTTTATGTAAAAACTAAATGCAAACCATAGAAAAAGAGAGGTGAGATTGAGGTCGATATCAGCAATTAAAGGTGCAATGGAAGAACTCACAAGGCTTTGCAGCAATCGTGTTAGAAATGAGGACTCATTGACAACTGTAGATAGACACCGTACACTTGAACGACTCACTGTCAGCAGGCGACTGACATCTCAAATCTCATCTCACGCCTTCATGTGATGTGTGCTCTTAATAAAATAAAATGTCAGGCTATATATGAGCAAAGCCTGCAAAGACCCAGTGGACTAGCACAGACGGTGCACATCTGGATTCAGCTCGTCTCTCACATGGCTACAAAGACGAACCGTCTCAAACATCCACACGAGACAGCAACAGCGTTCTGACCACCGTGATTATGATTGCGTGAAGAACAGCAAACACTCAAAATTGTCTTCACTTGACATCCACCTCTCTCTTGTTCTGTCACGGCCTGGTGTCTCACATGTGTGAAAAATAAAAACACCCATTTCCAAAACACCCATCAACCCCCTGGTGTTCACTGCAGCGCACATCGCGATTGACTGAAAACAAGTAATCGGAATTTCGTTCAAAATTTGTTCAGGGCTTTGACTTTATTGTTTCTCCACCTTTCTTCATCCACTTCCACTGACAGTACTTGAAGCCTTTTTTTTCTTTAATCAAAAAGCCCCCCCTCTCCTTCATCTCTCGGGATCTTCAGCCAGGCAGGTGCAGATTAATTCTGAGCGGTAAAGGTTCTGTGCATTTCCGTGTCAAAGGAAGAGTTCCTGTGTCTTTCCTCTGCAGGCACCTTCTGTCAAAGCTATAATGCACTGATTCAGGCATTGCTGCTCGTGCTCAGTAAAATTACTCGTCTGCTGATTGATTTCTGAGTCCGAACATATACCCTGGTTTTGTTAACAGGTAATTTACTGTGACTGGAGATGTTGATACTTTGGGTTTCACCAAAGCTCTTTGACAGCTGCATGCTCCACATCGGTATTCTGTCCAGGTCCTAAGGGAGGGATTGAGGATGCACAAGGCGAACACGAGACACATTTAATGACAGGTTTTCCCATTTAGCATCGCTTCTTTACCCAACTGCTCTGTAATTATGCGACCTACGTAGCAGCTTTAGAAAACACAGCGCCGGTGTTTTGGCCTAGAGCAACAAACAAGCACAGAAATGAAACACTTACATAAAAACACTGCAAAGATAATTGATAATGGTTTCATTAACTTTTGCTTCATACGGATTGTTTTTTAAAGGACACAAGAAAAAGCATTTTGGGAAATTTGTGCTAAAATAATGTTTTATATTTTTGGCTTTATTAGATTTGTCTTCAAGGTGATTATTATTTTATTACATTGTGTTCCTCACTGGTCTCCTGACTCTGGGTCTGTATAATGTTTTTAGTATGCTGACTAACTTCTATGTTAAAATGCTTCACTGTTTGTTATATTTTTAATGGCAGCTGCAAGAAAAACATTAAGAAAAGGTAAGTGACACAACGCAATGCGACGTTTCTGCAAACACAAAGATTTTAAACACAAAAAAAAATCTGATTTAAAAAGAATGATATCTTCGGGACATATAGGTGATGCTTGGATGAGGTATGTGCCTGTGTTATTCCTGCCCACACTTTCACTCACTGAGATTTTCACTTTTTTTCCCCAGCTGTATGGATCTAGCGTAAATGAGGAGTAGGAGCAATCAGATGGTTCAACCTTTCCTATTAAATGATAAGAAGGCCATCTGCTCACAGGTCGGCATGTTAAGAGACTTGCCTCCGACAAATACAACACAGTCAATCCAATTTCTCTCTTCTGCATTGTTCTTCATCAAAGGCAGCCCAGGGGTGAAGGTTATATGGGAGAACGTCTAATGATGTGTGGACCAAATCAATCCATTTCCACTCCACAGTGGCTTTTCTCAACACGATAAATGGAGGTGCCCCCCCCATCTGTACTCCACATGTGTTGTGTTAATGTGTCAAGCTAGGTTTTTAAACCAGGTGCACACTATCACAGTTCTTCTATTGACCTAGCGACGTCATACAGGCAGTTTTTCAGTTATATATATTTAATCTGTGAATGTGTGAAAACCCAGAAAGTGAGACTTACACAATGTGAAGTGAAATTGTGGCAACCGCATGTCTGTAAAACGCAGAGAGTCACATAGCGACTGTGTGCTTCTCAGTCACATCCAGGGTACAGTGAAATGACTTGGTTAGTTCACTGATAAGGTGGGAGTGTGCAGCTCTTCATCTAACAGCCACTGTAGCTGCTCCTTCACTCAAACTGATGAAGATGTTGTCTTGTATTGTTGAACAATAGCAGTAAATGCTAAGCTCACCAACAAACACATTGTATTTCTTGCGACTACTTCATAATAAAGTCCACTCATAATTTTTACTGTAAAATATTTTTTATATCGGCAGGAACATATTGCAGCATTTATTTCCAGGAATTTCCCCAACACCAGAATAATGCAAATCCATAATCATTGCAACACTGTCATCAGTGAGCTATTGGCTCTGTCATCATCCTGTAAACTTCAGCAAGAGATAGCTCCTCTCTAGAATTTAGATTTCCTTTATGAATAATATAATATGTATATTTTCAATACAAATCTTCAAGTTTGCTACTTTAAGAAACCAAAGCAGATTGCCCTGTAATAACACCATAAATCTTGGCAATATTAGGCCACTAGATTCATCAATACACAAAATGTACATCAAATATGTACACCCATCCAGTATATTTTGCAATATTTATAGTACTTTAAAGGATAAAGTTAGGAACATTTTATACATTTAATTTATAGCAATGAAAATCCCATGAAAAGACCACAACCAAGAATAAATAATTCCTGCTACAAAGAGTTGCTTCTGCAACTAAAGCCCAACAAAACATCCTCAACACTCCAAACTATTAGAAACACATTAATGAGCCACAGACTTTCACTCTGTTCTCACGTTCCCTCATTACCATGAAAAATGGGCATTGTTGTGAGTCAAAATGAGTCAATCCCACATTTACCATTTTGCTATTGTAAATAACCTCCGTAGAACCAAATGTATTCATCTGCCGTGTATGAACGTTTTTTTAGAAAAATTATTCACTCATTTTTAATGAAGTCATTTGTGAGCTGTACGATTTAAATCTTACTTACATTTTAAAAAGCATCTACAGACATCTGCTGTGTATTTTGTGCTGGTTTCTAGATGTTTGTTGGGCTACAGTGCAGGTTAGAATAACCAATCATCAGAACTGTGCTTAAGAAAACGATTAAGCACTTCCAACCTATTTTTCTGGCTCTGTAGGAAACAGCTGTGGCTCAACTATGAGCTGAAGGACATGTCCTTGGTTCTGAGTTCAGCAGCCCTGTTAGTCTCTCGCTCTTAAATCACCTTTCACATTAGCATGTTGGCACAACTAGGGATCGATTGCCTGCCCACACTCCCCATGTGTTCTGGCCTTTGTTCAATCACACGTGTCTGATTCGAATCAACTATAATTTATTTGTGTTACAAGTGGAGGCGACACATACCAACCCAACTTAATCACTGTTGGAAAGGAGAAGGCTGTTAACGATCGATCCCTTATCCTCAGGCCTGCCCACAGATTAGGAAACACACAAGCTGAGACAGACAACCATGCATTGTTATTATAAAAGGAGACTGACTACAGATTTTGTAATGGCTTTGCACTTGGTGATGGATCCTGTTCTGAAACATGCACAACAGGTCAGTTGATATAAATAAAGGCAGTTTTGTGCACCTACATCAGACTGTGAGGAGCTAGATCATTTTTACTTTATATCTTATAAATGAAGTGTGAATTAATTTTTTTATAAAACTACCAAAACATGTTTTTCTAAATTTCCAGAGTTCCTTGACAATTCATTTACAACAATCTCTTGTATACTCCACAGACTCTTTATCTTTAATCATGACAGCATCAATGTCTTTGAGTCCCCATATGGATGGCTCACCATCTGCTGTCTCAGCTCTGTAACTCCTGTGTGAATCCACCTGTCAGACCTGCACAGTGTTTTGAGAGGTTGCCTGACTTATTCTCAGGAGACGTAATTCTTGGAAAACACTTTTTTAATGGTACTGCGAAGAATTGGGTCACACAGTCGAAGGAGTTATGAAGTTTTGACTACATAGTCTCGCAAATTTACATTTATAAGTGAGAAGTTAAACTTATCACATACATTTATGTTTTTGTTTTTTTAAATGAATGTTATATATAAATTATACAGAAGACTGATATTGTCATTCAGGTTGGAGGACTTGTTGCAAAATGTGTGTATATCTGGAAATGCTGTTTGTATATTAAATAAACTTAAAAGTAAGAATACGTCAAATGAAAAGCAAGATAAAAACAAAATAAATACCATGAAATCCTGCTTCTGTGGCAGAGGGTTTGAGTACAAGAGTTAGAAACAGCAGCAATGCATAGACAGTTTCATTGACATGATTCAACTGCTGGTCAGCCCAGTTTTGTGTCAATGTGCTTAAATCACCAACAACAATGTTCACTGACATTCATGAGCATTTTTCCTTGGGTGAAAACAGCGTTTGCTTTCCTGGGTACACGATGTGTCAAGTACAGTATTTGTGTTTGTGAATGATTGAAGTTAACTGGCGTGGTTGCATGGAGTAAGTGACGGCAATATGGGATGCATGGAAGCGTCAATGTTCCCTGTCGAGAACCAATTAGATGGAAGCCTTGGGAACTCTCAGAGCCATACGTTAGCCAGCATGTTATAGGCCAAATGTAGGGAGGGGGGCCTTACACACAAAATAACACAATCTAACAAACAAAGTTACACAGAGGGGCACATACACACCAGCCATAAACAAATTGCCAATTTCAAGTTTCACTGACGAAGTAAATCATATTCACGAGCTGCTCTTCTCATTTAATGTGTTCTGGTATGAAGGCTGTTTAAGATGTCAAAAGCACTAAAGAATCCACTGTTCAACACTTAAAAGTTGTGACATCTGGAAAAAAAATAGAAAACAGGGCACAAGACTTGGAAAAACAATATTAAACTCAGCTGGCTTTACGTTGTGCTTCAGTACTTCTCATGTAGAGAAACAACTCTGGGTTAGAATCACTTTCTGTACACTATGGATTTCAGAAGAAAAGGATAACTGCTCAATGTGTCATGTAAAATATTAGTTTTTTTAATGTGCACATGGCTGAATAGATTTTAAGCAGAACATCCATAGCATTGGTTTTCACAGATTACTTTTAAAGATGCATGTATAAAACACTGTTTGATTGAACATGTACAGCACAGAGGCTATCAATGTCGTCACCTATGTCCACTAAGCCACAGAATCCTCCACCATCCTGTGCTTCAGCAATCCATCAAAAGGACCAATATCACCTTTCATGTTGTGTGTAGGACTTTTCTCTTGAATTCACTGCAATTTAACATCAATTTACTCAGTTCTTTAGATGTTAAAACATTTCAGGAGAAGAAATCTGTTCTCTAATGTTGTTGTAAATGTATGTGTGACATTTTATCAAACCCAAACCTCTCCCCTCTCTGTCATGCTCAGTTGATTTGTGGTTTAGGCTGGTAATTAGTCGACCAGGTGGGAAGTGATAATGGAACAGACTCTGGTTTCAGATTGTCTCAAATGAGAAACCTGAGCAGCAGAGAAGAGGTCGCTGTTGTGTTGAAGATGTTTATCGAGTGTGGTCACAATGTGTGGTATCCATCACAGAGGAACCTTTGAGGAACTGTCAAAGACTCTGGCAAGTGCTACGTCTATTCCCAAAATAAACATCGCTGTTCAGTCCAAAATTAACTGGGAGAGAATAAACGTTTCCTGCAACAGAGCTCAGTTTGCAGTGTGACCAATTTTAATGGTTGCCTTACTAAGAATGGGATTCAAAAATCAGTGCAATGATAATCCAAAGTTTCCTTTCCTCAGTTCACTAGTGAAGTAACATTAAAAAGCATTATGTTGGACGGCCATTGTTTCACGTTGCACAGTAGCACAGGAGCTATTTTTCAGATGATGTCTAAGGGTGAGAGGCATTAAGCAACCATCAGTCGGCAAGAAAAATAACCTGCCTCATCCTACAGTATGGCCAATTCAGCTGCCTGTCTGGTTGTTGATATTATCAAAGAAGTTAACATTTTGTAAAAAAAAACACCAGTTACTCCACCCACCTAGAGAAGCAATGACACCATTGATCAGATTAGAAAGTTTGGGATTTTGGCCTTTTGCAACATCTTTGCAGCGCCAAAGTAAAGTTTTATTTCACGACTTTTATAAATACATGTCTTCTTTTGAAAAGAATACTGAGATCTGGACTTCACTGACCTCAGTTTAATGAACCGCCATGATCAGAGGAAGCCAAGATGAAAAGTTAGCTTGAGAAGTGGCATGACATTGTGATATCTGTGGCGATTGCCTTGATCTTATGCTTAATGCGTGAGCGTTTGGAAGCAAAACATTTACGCTCTATGGAGCTGAAGGATACTGATCGGATGAGAACCTGTGGGTCCATCACTATGATTGAGCCCCTCTCACATTACGCAGTCATTTAATCCATTGTTACAACATAAATATTGAGCTGCTTTAACAGTCCTACGTTCAGTAATGTGATTGCTAATTGCTCTGCTGCAAAATGCGTGCTAGGGTGTGCCGATGCTCATAGTTTACAACAGCAATAAGGCAGGGATACCAGAGTGGTAGAGAGGTGGTAAAGAGGAAGATGAACCACTGTGCAAAGATCAAGCCAAAATATATCCTTAATACAGGCGTGATCATATTACGCTTGTGACATCATTATGAGCCAGATTCTGTGTAGTAATGATCATACATCCACCCAATGTCAATCATGATGCCTCCCCACTTTTGAAATATCGAAACATGTTGGCTTTACTTTTGATGAGCTGTCATCTTACTCATCTTTATACAGTCAATGGTTTCAGCACTGTGGAGTTTGAACAGTGACTGAAAGAGTGAGACGATGAGAATGAGAAGATGAAAGTGGACAAATCATGTTTCTGGGCATATTGTCAAACAGAGTCCAGACTGAAGTGAATGTGACAAGGAAAAAAAAGGCAAACAGAAGATAACAAGAGAAGATGAAAAGAGACAGAAAGAACTGGGGTGTTCCACAAAAACACTCCAACAGACAATTCATCGAATAAACTTTGCTTCACACTATTGCTAAATTCATCTGAAGAAAAGCTTGGACATCTGGGGGAGTAGCTGATGCGGATGCCCCCAGATCACCTCTCATTGAAGGTGGGTGCATCCAACGACCAACAATGACTTTTCCCTCAACACTCTGGAGAGGTTCTATATCCCACCTGAGCAGGAAGAGCTAGGATGTAGATAAAGGACATTTTGACTATCTTAGTGGACACTGATAACATTCTCAAATGTCCCCATATATTAAATGCCTTCTCTGTGTTGGCTAACCCATGTGTGTAGTACTCGTGAACAACTGGGATGTTTCAGGGTCATAAATACCACCTGGCAAATTAAGGTCAACATGTGTTGCAGGTAACATTTTGACAACTAATTTATGGGATTTCACAGACTGCCTTACAGTATCGTACCCTTGATGTCTCCATACAGATGCTCGCCTCTGGTTCAACTCATTATTTCTCACGACACGACGACTTGAACCGTCACAGCGTTGGCACTAAATCCCTCTCAGACCTGCCTGCACTGTAGATCCCGCAGCTCGTAGCTATGTTCCAACACTGAATGTGATTCACTTTACCTCACTGACATTTCCTTCCTGTGTTAGGTGCTGCAGGCACTAAGGGAGATAACACTAACTCACATTGATCCCTAATTTCAGCTCTTTTGTTAACTGATTACCGTGGAGCTTTGTGACCGGGGGCTGTCACGTTTCAGAGGCCCAATGTCAGGTCTGACTCGGGGCAAGGAAACCGAAATATATTATGTTGAGGGTTTCTGATAGATGTGAATGCAGTTAATCTCTGATATTGCACTGGACTTGAAGGACACTGTGGGCAAATGGCCTCTGAGGTTAAATCCACAATTTACACAGAACAGTTACATGAGCATCAAAAGCACTGAAATGCAGGGAAATAATAAAAAGACTAAAATAAAAAGTTGATATGCACTGTTAACCAAAGTAATTATTCTGTCATCTCTCTGTATTTTTACCGAATCGTATTATATCCTCAGGTGTCTGAAGCAAAGGCAGAATAATTTATTTCTAATATTCCAGCATTCAAGTCTCTGAAATGGTCGATTAAGACGTAGCCATTCTTAGATCTTAAAGACAGATCCTCTGTAAATGATTTAGATCTTCACAAATGGTATATTGAAGCAAAGAGAAAATTAAGATATCCAATAATATTGAATATGTTATCAAGTGGTAAAAGCCATGTTTCTTTTCAACCTTAACCTGTATTTTAATTTGGAGAGATCGCATTTTTATAAGTATGTTTTTATTTGAAGAGAGACTATAATGCACATATTTCAGATAACTGATGGTGTACCCTCAATTCCAATTTTACATTTAAAGTTTTACTTAAAACCCAAACATGAACTCTATTCAGATTTTCGGATGGCAATTTAAAAAAATGAGGTTAAGGGAAAAAAGCTTAAACTAACATAATTGTGATTTCAGTCAAATTGTAAAAACATATCTTCAAAATGAGGCTTCTCCTGGCATCACTACATACACTTTTGATCATCCTTCCAAAAAGTGAACACAATATTTGAGAGGGTGATTATAGCACTCCTGCCTCAGGAATCAAATGGGACACACAGAGATTTAGCGAGAGAGGAATTTAATCTTCCAGAGAATGCTCTCAAACTATCGCTCAACTCGCTTTGGAGGTCAGATAAGCAGATAGAACCTGTGAATTAAATTTTGGTATAACTTGTTTTTTTTCCCGGCAGGACAGTTGAATGTCATGTTGCTCAGAGCGGTGTTTCCGCTTCACTGCTGCGAAGCTTTCAGACAAACACTTTGCTGACGAAGCAGGTGATAGCTCCAACCGAATCTACCATCAGTTTTCCATTACCTTGAATACCACTAATGAATTCACAAAGGCCTGCCAAATCCTCAAATGTGTTTGTCAAATTCTCCGTTTTAGTTCACGTCCTTCACAGAGAGACACATTACAATACAATAGCATTTATCCAACCGTAAACTGCAGTTGTTAAATAATGTGTGAAATAGTTAGAATGAGCCACAGGGGAACATGTAAGTGTTTATTCGCCCTTGTGATGAGCAACAGTGTTTTAAAATCTAGCTTTTATATAAATTTAATTATTTTCCCCATCTTTAACAAAGCTCAAATATGGATGTCTGCACAACTCCCTAGTTCTTCATACTTAAAACCAGGAGAACCAAGAACAGCAACAAAACCAGCAAACACTGCCTGTGCAAAGTGCCTGAAGAAATACGTCAGGAGGGAAATCCTACCTTTGCCAACATCAAGGGGCCAGATTTACTGTTGCTCAACAGTTTGCAGAAGCAGCTGTGACACATTCTGCCCTACACATTCAGTATATACAGTTTGACAAGCGTTTGCAAGTGCGTCTCTTTTCTTTCAAGAAAACCCTCAAGAGAAGATAGCACAGACAATAGATGTGGTGAATGCTCCTGGGTCTTTAATGGCATAGACTGTGCCCTTGATGAGACAAAGAGAAAGAGAGAAACACAAGAAAGAAATTAGCTTCTTAATGAAATAATTCAGACTGTGACTGTGCTATGGATTTAGTCCTAATGAGATTGAATTATCAAATACATACAGTGCTCCTTCCCGGCAGCTACATGACCTTGTCTCTATTTATTCACACCGTATATGAAGATGGACAACATGAAGCCATTTGCCCCCTGGTGGCTGGTTGCAGTATAGGTCTCCTCCATGTTAGCGGATCAGACACATGCCAATCTTATCTATGTCGCTATAAAACAACAAAGCTCAGAGTATTTTATAAATAACAAGCCATAGCCTACCTGACATGGAGATTTGTTAACATGTCAAAAATAATACCTGAATTATCAGACTGGCTTCAGTGGCTAACAATAGTTCTGGTAGCTAAGGCAAGCATTGGGTACATCGGCAAGGATATCAGAATGTAAACTAGAATATGAAATTAGTTTAGTGTCATTTCAAAAGCATTGCACACATTAGAGCAATAGGGAAACATGAGATAAATTAAAATGTCCCTTACTTATGGGCCTATGTTTTGCTAAACCATGCCCAATGGGGTCAAATTCATCAGGGAGCAGTCTGACAGTGGCCTACAACATCAAGCGACCCCTGCTGTTAGGAAACGGTATGTGCTAGTGGAATACATTAGTACCACGAGATTCAGCATATGCAGCTGAAGGGTTCAGCATATGCCGCTGAAGCACTAGAGGCGTACCATCAGCCTCTTTTCGAAAATCTCGGCGTCTATGCGAGAGACTTTCCTCGGGCCCCTGCTACACCCACTTGCCATGTCAGAAGCAGTGCTCGTCGTAATCTGTCTCTCAAGATACATCATGACAGCTTCTCCTGTCTGCTCTGGACAATGTTCGCTGTGATGTGAGAGTGAAGGAGGTGAGGAAGTGCCAGGGTGAAGGAGTAGTGAGAGAGAGAGAGAGAGAGAGAGAGAGAGAGAGAGAGAGAGAGAGAGATGACGTGAGACAACCGATACAGCTAGACGGAGATGGAAGTTGTGTGCGAGTCCTTATTCGTCTATCGTTTGTGGAGGAGAAAAACTGTTGAACATCACAAGGCTGTATGTCACATCAGCAATACATGTCTCGGAATAAAGCAGTGATGGGCGAAGGGATATTTTTCTTCCACTTGGGGAGAAGAGTTTTAAAGTCTTGGGCTTTGACTGTGGTTTCATTTGAGGAAATTGGAGGAATATTGCTTGGTTTCTTTCACTTTCACTTGAGAGATGTGATTAAGAGAACAGTTTTCGTAGGTATAGGTATTTTAAAGTCTTACGTCTGACTCAATGCATAGGGAAGTAATACATGTACAGACCCAACAGAAAATCCACTATGACAGTCTGTAACTTTTGCTGTACACAGAAGCTACATGTGACAATTATTACTGTTGGGTTCAACGTCCCGAAAACAAAGCCCATCAATCACTTGAAGAGCACTTCGACTGCGTAGTCTCACTCACGGCCAAACAAACAGTGTATATTCCTCATCAACACTGGCTTCCTGAAACAGTATTGTTGTCGCTTTAATAAACCCCAGAGTAGATTATCACACTGCTATTTATTGTAGTAAATTGTGTTTTGTTACTGACATTGATCACATATCTCCTCAAAAGCAGAGTCACAATGCAAACCTCTCTTGTGTAAAGGTCAAAGCCGAGTACTGTACTGATGATGGATGATAAATGCAGGATTATAGCATACATAAGATTAAATGGGAGCTGTCGAGCAGATTATAAATGAGGGATTGTAGGGTAAAGAGCAAAAGAGAAAGAGAGACTATGAGGCAGAAAGAAGTTGAGGGCGGAACAGAAATGAGAGGTTGTTGGCAGAAAGGAGAAGTGGGAGAAAATAACTAAAGGGATGTGTGACGGAGTGTTAAGGGCAGAGAAGAGGGAAAAGCAAAGGACACCAGGGGAAAGATATATCAAAATGGAGGTGTTGTTGACTGAAGAAATGTGCAAACCATGAGTCTGTAAACGTGGAAGGAGTCAGATCCATTTGTTTGGCACCCTCAGCAAGTGATGAAAGTCATTTCAATTTTACAGCCATGATGACATGTCCCCCAATGTCCACTGTCAAATCGATCAATGTGTGCGCGGGTGCACAAGTGAGAGTGTGTGAATGCGTGACCGCCCTTGGAGGATTGAAGTATTCACAGTGAGCATTTGTGGCTGTGGTGTTTGCAGATCCGGTTCTCAGGCGGTACAGGAGTTCCAAGAAGCTTTACCAATCAATGGCCTGAAACCCAGGGCCATAAAGATTCTATCACACACTTGCTGAGGCCCACTTGTCCCCACATTCTTAGATATCAGTCCCCTAAATATGCCTAATTATTTTTATCATGATCCCTGAAAAAACACTCACAATGTAAATTTGAACACTCTCATAATGTTAAAAAAAATATTTCTGATCCACTCCTTTGTTCAAATCAAATTTAACGTGCTCTATCTTGGCCATTGCCCCCATGGTTCATGGAAATCCGCTTTTGGACGCTTTTTGCATAATTCTGCAGAGAAACTGTCAGGAGCAAAAATATAACCTCCTTGGTTGGGTTAAAAATATATTTTTGTCTATTAAAAGAAGCCTGTATATCCGCTTCTATATTAGGGTGTGTGCGTGCGAGCGTGCATAAGTGTACCATACTTTTTTTATTCTAGGACGTGTGAATGCACTTGTCATGTTTCAGGCAACCTCTAGTGAGCAAGCCAGGGAGTCAGTCTTCCTTGTCTCTAGATTGTTTTTCTCCTGCATCTGATCTGCCCCAGTGTGTGGTGAAAGTGCCGACATGAGCTGTCAATCTCCTCACCTCCGCTGCAGACACACCTCAGCAAGAGCTCACGCACAACCCAAAGATCACAAGTCACTCTACACAAGTGACATTCACACATGAAGCGATGCAAGGAGACACACAGACAAAGGGGTAAGTGTTGGGATGTGTGCCGACACCAACACCCGGGCTGATTCACATGCACTTACAAACCACATGGGCCACAGATGCTTGCATGGGAATTAGAATTAGAACCATGTTGATGGTTTACAGTAAGATTGCTGAGTGACAGGCAGCCATGCTCACAGCTGGCACCATTCAGAAGCTCAGTGGACCTTTCCTGGATAAAAGTTATAATAATTCAGCTTTCTATCCATTTGCAAAATCCACACTCTCAGGTATCGATGTTTAAACCTTCAACTAGCCCCTTGGTGTCCCAGGCCACTTTCAGAGGGAGGAATCCAGGGACACATCTCAATGTGAAGGATCACCAACCTGCAGGGCTTTTCCTGGACAAAAATGAGGCGGGCAACCAGGTCCGGGGCAGACACACAGGGAGCCATGCACAGCTCCACTAAGTCCGAAGGTTTATTGTGTTTATTTTGAGTCTTTTCATACATGTTTGGAACGTAAAAAAGTATCCTATTCACCATTTCTAACGGCTCTGTCAGTAATTCACTGCTCCTTTCTGTGACTCTAACATTCTACCTTTGTGTGTGTGTGTGTGCGTTTGTTTGTAGCACCCTTATCTTTCCCTCAAGTTCTGGGACTATCATACAGAAGCTACGAAATTCATTTATAGTAACCAACCACTTATAGTGATGGATTTTGAGGTGGAGGAGGCATGAAAGTTGACGGAGGCGGCCGCCTCGAAATTCTCTGCAGGAAAAACCCTGCCAACCTGGATCAGCTGGTTAGAGTTACCTACATTTTTACATAAATAGCAACCCTGTCTTTCCTTTAAATTCAAAGTTTCACTTGCTGCTAAAAAGCAGCATCAGTGTCCTTAATTCTGAAATTGATTTGTGCATGTAAAATCCAACCATGCTTCCATTCCACTGCTCTGATCCAACAAACTAAACACACTCATCAGGAGGGCAGACTCTCACAGTGCTTTAGTGCATTGCAGCAGATTTGACCCCTTTTATTTGATGACAAAGATTTCACGGTCAGATATTTTCCACCCAGCTTCTCCGGGAAGGGAGGTCACAGGATGAAAAACCTTGTGCTTTCTGCTATGATGAGCAATTCAGGTGAAAAGCAACAATTTGCATACACCTAACCTTTGATGTACCAACTCCCTGGAGAGACTGCAGCCGCTAAATGGCTGATTACGGCAAGTTAACTGTGAAATAGCAAAACAAAAAAATCCCTGCCGCCCTACACACACACACACACACACACACACACACACACACACACACACACACACACACACACACACACACACACACACACACACACACACACACACACACACACACACACACACACACACACACACTTTTTCACTTCTTCCATCATTATTATTTAGTTTCCAGGAAAACATTTAAGATTTTCAACTCTCAAGCAGTTTGTTATGTTCAAGCTGTCTCCGTTTGCAGCGAGGAGCTGAATTCACAACACACACTGTCAAACTTCACAACTACAAATGGAAATGCTGTCTTCTCTCTGACCCAGATTATCTAATAAAAAGGGTAAAAACAAGGAATAGAAAAAAATATAGAAAATGAAAAACATTTAACCTGCCACAACAAAAGAAATTCCTCTAACCGTGCACAATACACATCCACATTCCATATTTTATCACTAGTTGAAGAACATAGATCACCTTCAGCTTATAACTCCTGATTTGTTTGTGTATTTGTTCCATGCAGGCTGACAGACCTTAGGTGAAAATAACTACCACTGAGCAAGAGAGGATTTAAAAGAAGACATAAATGCAGAAATGTTGCATATTGTTACACCTCTTGTAACAAAACGCAAGTTATAGTCCTATACAAGTCCAGTTTTGTCAGTTACTCTTAGTGCCACGATTTACCCATTGCACAAGATTATATTTAAATAAATTCCCACCCAACTTGTGGATATTATAATAGCTGTAGGCTCAGCGCTCACGGCTGGTTAAGCTGTGCACAGATGGCAAATGCAAGGGGCATCAGGGTACTGTAGGGATGCACAGCGGCCCGAGGGAAAAACATTAATCACAAAAAGATGCAGTGTTACAAAAGGCACCATCAATGTTGTCATTAGATTAGGATACTTTGGGTTTCCGCCTGCTCAGATGTCTTTGTGGCTTTTCGGCCAAGAACACACATTCCAGGCAGGCAAACAAGACAAAGTGACTCACTAATGACAAAGAACAATTCTGAAGTAGTCACCGGAGCATTATCACAGGCCAAGCAAACGGCCCATTACAAACAGACTTGCTTAGAACAGGCACCGTGTCAACCAATCCCAGCCCTTGTTGGAAATATCGGCCTCCTCCTTACCTGGCTTCATTTGGGAGCACGCCAGACTGGTCGTTAGGTACATTATGCAGATGTTGGGCATTATGATGTTATGTGGCATCACTATGCCCCAGAAGTGTCGGCCGGACTTATGACAAGGCGTTTTTTTCCGTGGGGAAGAGGAGCTCCCTTTGCGAGTTACCTATGAGAAATGTGGCAATATACAGGAGAAGGCATCTGACTTGAATGTCCTCCCACTGGTGTTAGTCCTGAGTCTCTAAGTGCAAAAATGTCCTACCCTGCTCTATAATGTGCTACCCTTGACAGTCCTTCTGCAATCACATAAAAGAGGCACGCCCATTGTCAGTTTAGAAGATCTTTATAGCCCCAGACGAAGGAGGGACATTATCAGGACTTCAGCATCAAGAATGCAGGGAAAAAGAGGATTTGAAGGAGCAGTTGAGTCTTTTCTTCCAAAGGAAGGCAAAGAGGGTAAACAAGATGCAGTAGAAGCAGATATGCTACATTTCTGCTATCTTGAAGTAGGCCACGAATACAGTGCTGCATTTGTCATATGCATGACAGCTCTATTAATCATAAAAGGCGCAGAGTCAATGCCCAGTGGCATTACTCTGCAGGTGGGTTGTCCCTCTGGATGCCAGGGCTCCAACCTTGGTGTTCTACCCCTGTTATACCCCTATGTTCTCTCTCATCTTGTCCCTCAGCGGTCTGACAGTCTAAAATCTCTCTTCCTGCATGCCCCCTGTGCATTCAAGTCTCACCTCTTTCTTTCAGTCTTCTTTTACCTCGCTTCACCTCAAGTCTCCCCATCATTGAGCCTCTCCTCCTCTCACAGCCATGCTCCTCTTTTCCCCAGACAGTAGCGCTGGTTTTAAGATACTCAGCAAGACCTGCATCAGCAATCAGCCATTTAGTACTCCAAGCACTGAGCCGTTTGGGTCTCAAGGTGACTTGACTAGCCTTGTTCCACTCACACACCTGTCTCCTCATCCTATCTATTCCTTTCTCTGCAGTGAGTTGTTTGTACAGGCCTAAAAGTGGAGGAATGTTGAAGGGGCTTATTCCTGTGTAACTTTCAGGTTGATTGTCTGACTCTGACTCTGTTGTCTGTATATTAACATATGCAGGGACATGGACTACTTTAAGATATGAGTCAGGAAGAGTTACTCAGTAGAAGATTAAACATTTTTTTAGATGTTTATTCCTCGCAGGACGATATTTGACTAAACAGCACGAAGTGATACACATGTTAACAGCATATCACAAAAATCTCCAGTGACAGTAGACAATACCATTAAGCAGATTCTTACAATAACTGTACAGTGCTGCTTGTGTTTACCACCTGACACTTAAATTAAATACTTTATTAAATACTTCCAGAACATTGGCTGGCTGATTGTTCAAGCTGCAAGAGCTGAAGTTTTATTGGCCTGTTGGAGGCAGTGGGAACAGGTTGTTAAATGAACTTGTTAGCAAACAGTTGCCCCGACTCTCTCGTACCACCCATTTGGGCAGTAGAGACACAAACTAAACATGTTCACTGTTGAAAGCCTTTTATGATGTGAGAAATATATGGCAAAGTTTTGGTTAGGTTTAAGTACAAATTGGATATGTTTTGGCAAAGAGTCCTTAATTCAGGATAGAATTCATTCATCATCACAGGTTCCAATAGTAAACAATTTGTTATGTGCTGTGTTTTTGTTATGTCATGCTATAAATCTCCATAAAGCCCAAGGGAGCTCTTTGTAGTTTCAGGCAACATATCACACATTTTGTCAAGCAACTTCTGAAACAATGGCAATGGCTCAATTAAGACAATCAAACCAGCACAGTTCCAATGTCTCACGATGATCTGAACCACAACACAACTATATTCTGTGACACCAGCCCTTTCATTGGGCAGTCTCCTCTAACACTGGTGTGTGTGTGTGTGTGTGTGTGTGTGTGTGTGTGTGTGTGTGTGTGTGTGTGTGTGTAGGGATGCATGTGCCCATCACTGCCACTGATAGCATTACAAATTTCAGTCAGCTTCCACGGTCATATATCTGGGTGCGTTTGAGACCCGAGATAAGAAGGGATTTATGAAAGCAGCCCTCTGCTAAGTCAAGGTGAACACCAGAGATATGATGCTTCTGTGTGTGTACGTGTAGTAGAGTGTGTATGTGAGTCAGTGTTTGTTCCAGAGAGTGAAAATGTATGATACAATGTGAGTGTTACTGTCATGTGTGTGCACCTTACACATGAAATACCAGCATGAGTGTAAGTGTCTCGTATTTTCAACTTAGCTGTCCCCTCTGTGGCATGTGAAGGATTTAATGTCTTATAGAGCCGGGAAATCCATCTTTTCAATATCTTAGGATCATTTTATTCTATCATTCATTCTTTCCCTCACAAACTTAATCCTTTCCATGGGGACAGCCTCAAAGCCTTTCCCAACATGCATTTAGTATGAGGCAGGAGGATCTGTGATTCACGAGAGGCATGTTCAACGCTCCCCGTGTTTCACCCAATGTGCATCTTATAATAAATCTAATAATTTAATTCAGACTCACAACTATATGGATATATAAGCTAGGTTTAGCATAATTTCTCTTTCACCTGATGTTATCAGTCATTTTGTCTGTTTGAGATTGTTGTTTTTTATTATTTCTTATTATTAAATCTGATGTGCAATCTCATGTTGGTGCAGCAGGAGGATAAGATGCTCCACACCCGACACTGTTTTTGGTTTGAAATAATAACCATGCATATTGGTTTCAAGTAGGGATAGGTCATGAAAAGTTCACTAGCACAACTGGAGTAAGCCCTGTGTCACTGGAAAGCCCTGATTAATCACTGTCTATTATATGCTTGCTTAAGTAGCATTAATGATGTGTGGCTTTTCCATCTGTCATTTCATGTTAATGTAGCTGGGGGATCCTTAGCTAGTACTGCTAACTTTGTCTTTTTATGTTGGTCAGTTGCCAACTTCAATTTATTTACCGTCAAACAAGCTCTACCTTTTTTCAGTCATGACTTTTTGTCCCACCCAGTCCACCAGCACAGCAATAATGTATACATCATTATGACCTCATTCACTCACACTTGCATTCACTCTCCCAACACTTGCAATACACATACAATAACACAGGGCCTGATAACCAAATCACACAATGGATAGAATCATTTGGTTAATGGTGCTATTCACATTTTGTGCTCCAATCGTACATCACACATGATCTATCTTATCAGCTGGGAAGAAAGGCTCCGTTCTTCCCAACAGGAGTGGGTTGTATTCCTGTTCAAATCTTGGTAGATGCTTGTTTTAATTAGCGTTTCTTCTTTTATGCTCACATTGATCAATCTAAACACTTCCAGAAATCTGCGAGTGTCTGTGGCTTGCATATCTAGAGAACCGTTCATCTTATCTGCTTCACACTTGGATACGTTCAATATTAATACACATTAAATAACACCCAGCAACCAGTGCTCTGTAGTAGCAGCAGCTGGGACTCATCAACTAAAGTGACATCTATCATTAGAACAGCACATTAACGACAACGGGCACGTTCAGGGCAACGGTAAAGACAACTGATTCTCGTTTTGTCTTCCAGTTCAGGTTTCTGTGTACTGAGCTGCGCTTCACCAAACTTTAATTAAACAGGTGAACAGCTCTTGTGCAGCAGTGGTGGCGTGAGTTCAGAGTTCTGCGGACTGAGTTCCACAGTCAGTCTTTACTTGCGGCAGATCAATTACGGCAGGTCACTTTTACAATTTCAGAAACAAAGCTACAACCAGCCTTACCATATAGGCCAAGCAAAAAGGCCACTCCAAACGGCATGTTTAGATTGGGCACTGCACTAGTGCCATTGAATTGGCCACTTTACAAACCACTTTGCATGTGCAACACACCCACTGTGATGCCTAGAGTGGGCCTACAGATTCATAAATTGGTCATTCAGTCTCAGGTTTAAAACCCTGCTTTATTGTCTTGCAAACATATATTCAAATCCACAAGGGGATGGCTTTTGGCAAAGGGAAGGGGAGAAAATCCTTAGACCAAGGTCAGCAGCACTGTTGGTTGCTTCCTTGATAACTTTCACTTCACATGATGGCAATCCTCTCTGCACCATCAACATAGACTTGGCCAACATCCCTCTTCAGTCTTACGATGCCCGACTAGACCTTCAGACTGCAACATGTGGAGCAGCAAAGACAGAAGTGGCGGCTGCATGTGGCATAAATAACCTACAGAGTAGATGCAAACTCACACACGCCTGCCTTCAGTCAGCACGTCCATAACCACTACTGCCTCACAGCACACGAGAGGTTCCTCTACCCCACACATACACAAAGCCAAAGTGAGTTAGTGTGAAGATAGTACAGGTCTACCCTGTTAGACTTGTATATACTTGAATTACAGCTCTAACCAATAAGCTACACATTAACAAGGCCTCAAATGGCTACGTGTAATGTGAGAGAGGTCTTTTAGCTCATTATTTTTGGTTTGAAAGTACAGAGATAACACGATTGTGTATAATGATACTTTGCGTTCCTGACAATAACATAATTTTGTTAGAGAGTTAGTGAGGATGGGGAACTTCAGGTGGTATTTTAAGTGATGCCTTACACTCAAAGGTCAAAGACTCTAGGACAATTGTCTTCAGATTCAGGAAAAGTGAACTGTTTTTTTGTAAAGTAAGATTGGTGCTAACAAAAAAGTTTTGGGATAATAGGATTGGGGCCACCGCTGCAGAGGAGAGCAGTGGTGGGTGATGTGTGTCACTCTCTATTGGATGTCTGTCTAGCCCAAACACCCCATCCAGTGGCACACTCCTAACTGAGGAGAATCAAACTGCACAGCGCACGGCAACTCCTGCCCCATCGCATTTTGTTATTTCTTTGCCCAGTCTGTATCTTTCAGGACTTTTAAATCCCTTTTTCCTTCTCAGTCACATAACTTTCTTCTTTACTATTTTCTCAACAGAAAGAACTCTAAAGCTTTTATCTACTTTCTTTTAAATTCAGTCGCCATCACAGGGCAGTCTATTCAGAAAACTGGGACAGAGAAATAGAAAAGAGTGCTATTCGAGAGGGGTCCTGCTTATTAACTGGCTTATTATACTACATTGATTATGCCTGCGAGCCATTTGCTGTTATTCATTATTGTGTATTCTTAGATCACAATTAATTGTTACTCAACTGTTCTTTGACCACAGAACAGCTCGGACCCGAGGCCGTGTGATAATACCAACAGTGGAAATAGACACAACTTTACATCTGTCTCTTTGATTAAGTTCAATCTTGCCGAGTGTCAGTCAAGTGACAGCCTGAGGAAGCAAGGGAAGTCTCCACCGAGGAATAATTCCTGTCTTCAGTTTTATTGTCACATTCATGTCGCACAATGGGGCATGTTTGTCATCGCAAATAAGCAAACAGTTGATTTATACAAGGTTTGACACGTGTAGGATAAAAAAACGAAGATAAATGCATACACATGTGTGTGGATACAAATAGGCTTTATATAATTTTGTAATATTAGATCAATAAATATAATGATATATCTATATATCTATATACATAGAGAGAGAGAGAGAGAGAGAGAGAGAGAGAGAGAGAGAGAGAGAGAGAGAGAGATCTACAACACATTTCAAATTGACTGTTTGAAATCATAGACTGAATACAAAGATGGACACTGGTCTCCACTGCCTCATTCAAACACAGTCTGCACGGTAGCTAATAGGAAAAGGAGTCGCAGTATCGAGGCCCCTCCTCAGCTAGGGTTGGGCAATTAACAAAATAATTATCGATACCAACATTTATAACCTCAAACAGACTTGGAATGCATTCATGAACTGTGGGGTTTCCACTACGTTGTGTGCCTCACTCCCCCGCTGATCTGCATTCACTGTACACCTTAACAATAATCACAACAACAATAAGAAGTTGTTAGGACACATACAGTCCTAGAAGTTTACCTTGGGTTTGTTTGATTCATACATGGGCATTAGGGAAGGACATTGGCACCACGGTCACTGCAGTAATTGGGGATACACACTCTCTCTCTCATACACACAAACACACACAGAGCTTTTTCACCAAGTTGGTCAATGCTTTCTGAGCTAAGTGGGCAAAAAGGTACCCCTGTGCATTATTTATACTATTTATGTCTCACTGTGGCGACAGTAATGCCTGCTGTTAACAATGTTCATGCATCCAGGCCATGGTTATAGACTCTAAGCCTATTAGCACACACAGCATCTCTCTCTCTCTTTCAAAGTCTCTATCTCGTTTTGTCTTGTTCTTTCATTCTAGATTCAAATACACAGACAAACAAATATGCACATGGCCACGAAAACATGCAGAACACAATAAATGATGCAATGCATACAATCTTGTAAACTAACCTTATACTACATTTGTACTTTCGCTCCATCTTGTACTCCATCTAATGTATTGACTGTGCACATAATGCATGTCCATTCATTCAGCTGTAAATATTACTGGTTCTTTAATTTAAATTTTTTCTGTCTTAAGGTTGTTGATGAAGATGTATATTAGTCATTTAAATATGGTTCATTTTAGTCAAAGTGAAGTTTAAAACATTAAAGGATGTGCTCTAATAAAATCTGTAATTATGATAGTCAATATTGGTACAGTTTCCTGCCTATCACTCCATTTGAAATGATGTTTGGTTGGATGGTTGGTTTGTGCCCTATAGGCGGTCGGCACATTAAAACAAGTTTGAATCATTTCTATGGGCTGCTTTACAAAGACTAAATCTATGGAGGGAGCGTGTATTGTAGAGCGAGTTAATGAAGCAATCACAAGGTTTTCAAAGCTCCATCAGTGGGGTTGTTAAAATTCCATACACCTGCGGAGTTCTCCATTCATGAAGTCGCCACCTTAGCATGAAATGATTTTTTCACTCATATGATTGTGTGGTGAAATAAAGGTAGTATAGGTTGAGACTGAAAAATAGTAAGGTCGGTCGGTGAGAAAACATGAACGAAAATGTTGCCCTTAAATAAACTGGTGTAAACTCAACCTTCAATGTGTATTAACTGGTAAGAATTCTTTACAGACCCTCCATTGCTCCTCATTCATTACCTCTTCTAGATCAAAACTCCAGAGTCCTATTCCTCACCCTCACTATTACTCTTTCAGCTGCAGTGAATGTGGCAAGCTATGTGGTGGCTGCCACCTACCATTCATTAAGTGACGAATGGCAAATACACTCAAAGCCTGACTGGATTACTTAACAGTAGGGAGGGAGCTGACAGCAGAGCAGACAAAGGTCTGATAAGTGAACTGTGACCTGGAGACATCTGAATAGAATTTATATAGTTTGAGTTTTATAACCAGGGAGGACAGCAGAGGTGGGGGACTAGAATCGCTGGACTTGACTTGAGACAGACTCGAGTCGCAAATTTGAGGACTTGGGACCTGGCTGACAAATGACCCGCCTTGACTTTGAGTTGTTATTCGTGATTTGAGACGGATGACTTGACAGGACTTGACTTTTTCATTAAATATTTGCATTATTCTGGATATTAAGAGAAGTTATGTCTCATTTTAAAACACGATAGAGAGATTTTCTGGCATCCCACGTCAATCACAAAGCTGGCAACCAACGAGGATGCAGCAGACCAGCCGTGGCCAACACAGGAGGCCGCTAGCCATAGACTTTTCATTGTTCTTCATAGGCTAGCAATCCTCACACTAAACCTCACAGTACCGTTACACTGCAAGCCTTCGTGCTCAATTGTGCAGGTTTGTATTTCAGCCTCAGATTTAAAAATGGCCAACTCCTGCAGCCAGTTTCCAACAAACACCTCTAATAAATCAACAGTTTCCACCTCTACAGACCTAATGTTCCCTGAACAAGCATCAATAACTATAAAGAGTCAGAGTTAGAGCCTCAACCACCAAATACATTAAAGTTATAAAAGGTACCAGAGGAAAAGACTCGTGTACTCACCATGGTGAGGTGATGAGGAAACACAGTGTGTTGTTGTTGTGGTTGATGGAGAAGATTCAGGGATGTAGTCTCAGTCCAGCTCCTTCTTCTCTCACTGATATTAAACCGTCACGTGATGGTGGTTTTTAAACGACGCAGACAAGACGTCAAACTTCTCTCACAGTTTCCAGGTGTGACGGGAAGCGTCAGAGAAATACATTTCCCGAGATGCAGCAGGTGCAGCTCAGCTTCCTCCTCCTCCTCCTCTTCCTCCTCCTCCTCTTCCATCCTGCTCCTGCAGTTACGTTGTTGTCCAGTGTGCTAATGCTAATGCTAACGTCGCCCCAAAACAGGAAGTGAAAGTCTCCAAAAGGTCAGAAGTTCAACACCTGCGCTGCCCCCGCTGGTTGAATCAGGTCACCTGTGTTTCCTTCATTCTAGAATAATTGTTTTTATTCATGTATTTATTTATTAAGTTATAAATTATAGTATTCACATAAACCACAGGAATTTGAAGGGATGGTTATCCCAGGGGATCTACACTTACACATCACACCTACAGGAGCTTTTATGACATATAACCACTTCCACTCTTGTGGGACGTCTTTCTACAACATTTTGGAGTTTGTCTGTGGGAATTTCTGCTCCATTCATCCAGAGGAGCTTTTGTGAGGTCAGACGCTGAAGTTGGACGAGAGCGTCTGGCTCGCGATCTCTGTTCTAGTTCATCCCAAAGGTGTTGGATGGGGTTGAGGTCAAGTTCTTCCACAGGAAACTCACCTGACTGGGCATTTATGGACCTCGCTTTGTGCACCGGGGCAGATTCATGCTTTCCCAAACTGTTCCCACAAAGTTGGAAGCATAGAGTTGTCTTGGTAAGGCATTGGGATTTCCCTTCACTGGAGCTAAGGGGCCTAGTCCAATCAATGGCAATGGGACTGAATGAAACTCCTGAATTAGATGATTTGGAGATGTGTCCCAATACTTCTGTCCATATGTGTCTTTTTCTTTGCAAAGTGACGACCCTTTCAGATACAGGGTTAGTGGTTTTAACTTGCCCTTCAGCACATAGCCCACCACTGGCCTCAGTTTGCATTATGTTGGGCTCAGACCTATCTTAATACAGCAGCTCAGCAAGGAAGCACAAAAAGAAACTACATTTATGGGAGATTATCACCTGACTTGTCAAAACCTCTAAAGGCTCAAATTAGCTTCAGCTAAGCTAAAATGTTTGCATAGTATATTTTTACATACAGCATCAAATCTCAATTCTTGTCAAGTATAAGTCCACTTTTTATTGTCAATTCTGCCATATGTGCAGGACATAGACAGGATTGAAATGCCGTTTCTCTCTGATCCCCGGTGTAAACACAAAATTAGACAGAACATATAAGTACGCAAAAACAGAACATATAAGTACGCAACATATTAAGTACTCAAAACATAGTACTCAGTACAACATAGTATGCAGTCCTACGGCACACGGTGGATAGGATGAGAGTAATGCAAACCGGAATAGTGCAAAAATGTATTGAGATTGCAAAATACTTCATGGGAAGTAATATAATGTCCATCTACAGGATGTAGAAAATAGCAGTTAAAGAAAGCAGCAGTTATCGTATGATAGATGCATTTACAGGTGAAATCTCTACAAAAAGTGACGATATATGTACTATATGTGTCAGTTTCCATTGTTATTTGTTAGTTATTTGGTTTCTATCATTGTTAGGAGAGTAAATTCAGGCAGTTTCAGCTTAAAGACCACAAACCCTCCCTGCTGCTGTCCCCTGAAGCAAGGTGCAGAATCCACCACCTCATTTAGTGCTGTATATAATAGGTTTTTATAGGACAGGGGGGGGGGAACACATTTTAGTTCTGCCTCTCAGGACGGGTCAATGGGTGATGATGAAATTGGCACACCATCTTTGCCTGGTCTTGTTTGTCACTGGAGTGGACAGGGAGAGAGGAACAAGTCACTGAAAACTGTGACGGCAAACCGAGGAGCTGTGTACAGATTATTAGAAGACGAACACGGTGACATAATTACGAGCAAGCAAAATAAAAGATTTCTCTTTTTTTTTTTGTCCGACGCCGACATCTCTCACACACACACACACACACATTTCCCTCTTGTATCCGTCTCTCCTGATCGCTCTGTCTGTGCTTCTATCCAGTTAGATACTGTTTGAAAGATCACGTTCCCTGGCATGAGAGTGCTATGTAATTAACCTATGAGATTCCTGCTGTTGCAACGTGCCTCTTGCCTGCCTTGCTCTGGTGGATTATTACTGCCATCTACTGGCCAACCCTCAACCTGATTGTACCCAGTGAGACAGAAGGATGTTATTTTACCTCCTGAATAATCTTGGGATGAGGAAGGAAAATATGATGGAGACAATCTGAACAACACATGGAGAAGTAAAAGCCTAGAGCTGAATAAATAAGACAAAATAAAAAAATACATACATCCAGTATTTAATATACCTTCATTTTAATAAATTACATACATTTGACTACACATTATCATCTAAAGATATCCCTGGGGATACTGTGTACTTTTCTTATTTTCATCAAATCCAATAAAAAGACCAAATCCAGCAATGAAATGATCCCACTCTACTGCACCATAGACCTCCACTGTTTTCTAATCGATAAGCCACATTACACTGTTGTTCCTCGATTACCATGTGCACTCCGGCCAAAGCTCTACAGCTAAGTAAGCATATCATATATTGATATTGGTTTTGGATCGGTTGTGCAAGCTGGCACCTGTTGCTAAATTCTTCAAATGCTCAAAGGGATGAAATTGTGGGAACCTGCAAAATGTCAGTATTTAGGCTCATCAGTGTCTGTTCTGTTTTGCGGTCCTCTCTGCTGAGAGGACCGCTCCTCATTTTGCACGTCAGAGTTTCTGCCTCAAAACCAACTGAATGTCACAGTGTGACGCTGGACCCAGAATGCAACAGGGCCCCCATGAGGGAGGTTTTGCAGGTTTGTGTCATTGAAGCAGTGGATTTAGAACAGCTATTTTTTGCCGTAGCTGTCAATACTGTGGAGTTATATCAGTCATTCCCTGGAAGCCCCCCCTTGCTTACCTTGCCTGTCCATAAAATACAAGTACTCACCTCTGCCTTGGGCTATTTTTATTTCATACGCGCGAGACAGGGAGGCCTTCCAAACCTTGCTGTTCAGCAGAGCATTATTCCTGCAGGACTTAAACATATGGTATTCTGCAAAAATAATAATCATCGCTGTGAAAAGGTTTGCTTTGTGTCTTTGTAGTTGCTATTTTTTTCTCTGCCTGCTAGACAGGTATATTAGTATCAATTTCTCTGTAATTATATGTGCAGTAGGTGCTTACTAAGGCTAATTATACATTGAAGCAGCACTGAAGGAGTTTTATCTTGGAAGCGTGATGTAAAAACACCATAATTATAGATAATGTGGGTTTAATTAGGTACTTCTTAATGAACAGACTTTAAATGAGATGTTGCGTAGATGAGAGTGGGAGCTAGACGGGACAGGGGGAGACCGATTAAACTTTCTTCTAATGCATTGTCCTCATTTGCAGTGGTCTATTCTCTTGTATGAGCTCGCCATAGTGATATTTGACATGAAAACGGGGGGTCAGCCGTGTCGTTTGCTCATCAATGCAAACTCACAGTGCAGGTAAATCGATCCAGCAGCTGCTGCGTTCGTGCAAATCCCATTTAGCACCTGGTATACGCTCGGTGGTGAACGGAATATCTTGTTCTCATTTCCCCGCTTCTGCAGATAAATCCTGCAGATTGCAAAGTGTCAAACATTGCTCGGCTCTGATGTGGCTGAAATGTATGCAGGGTTTTTATGGTGCATGTTCTTGCATGGCTATTCCCAGCCTTAGAAAGTAAGATTGTGAATCCTCAGCTTTTAAAATAAGACATGAATCAAACTCTTTCTTCAAAGACAGCTGTGCTTTAAAAAAAACGTCCACCTCTTTCGTTCGTGCACCAGTTTGGGTCGTGAGGATGACCTGGCTGACTGCCATGTTTTCTCAGCAGTGATTTTAATTAATGTATTCCGCCTGCTCCACCTCATCTTTGGCTACGTACCCCGGCCTTCTCCCTCATCAAAGCAGAGGGATGTGATTTAGCTACCTTCCCCGCTGCGTCTGATATTCTCCTTCTCCTCCGCACTTATCCATCAATTATGAAACACGCTTTGATCCGTACACGATTGGCCGTGACATTCATCGTCTTGACCTTTCCCATCCACCGCTGTCGGTATGTCCACTCCTGCACAGTTCAAAGGCTCCGGTCCTTAAAGTTTAAGCTCTCCCTGATCACTCCAAAGAACTGGTTTTTACTTTCTCCTCCGTCACTTCACTTTTTCTCTCCTTCACTGCAAATCTCTCAGAGTGAAGGTTGTGAGGCTACATCAGGGACAAATTGAAGTAACTTTTCTTTTTTTTGCAAAAGCTGTTCAAAGTGTCCTTTCCTTTCAACAAACAGAACCATTGCAGAGATTTTAAAGGACACATGACTTCTCCCTTTGTCCTTTTTATGCATTTTTTTTACTTGTGGAAACAGTGCTGCATCAAATACAGTCATTCATCGGAGAATATCAGTTGTTTAATGCTCTGGAATAACACTGCAACAAGTCATTCATCTGACGCTAGCCTGCACCTTTGAGGTAGAGAGGCCTTAAGATTCCAGTCACATTCAGTCGTCTGCTTTGTTGTCTCTCCACTGCTCTCAGATCCGCTTTTAACTTGTGATGTAGGTTCATGGGAATTCACGTGGGGGATGAAGGACATGGATTGACATTTGTATATTTTTTAAAGGATATGCTCGGCCTTAATGTTGTTGTGTTCCCCGCAGACCCAGAGAGAGAGAGAGAGACAGAGACGTGTGACCAGACTTCAGTCCATCCACCAACGCCCTTTGAAAGTCCTCCCTTGGTAGACATCGAAATGCTTTTAAGTGGAGCACATTATTCAGACTCTGCTGCCCCCTCTCTGCTGCCACCAGCACTGCAGAGAGGATTCCCATGCCCCATTGTCCTCTCAGGCCCAAACACCCGCTCTCCAACCTCCCATGAATAGGTTTACAAATCAACAGAGCCAAGAAGGGTGTGACTCCAAACTCTGTGTTGAGGAGGCGGATTTCGATCCGCAGAGCCGCTCCGATCCATCAACAGACCACACAGCCTTTTCACAAACCTCATTTTGTGAGATGTTCCTTTCACCTGAGCAGCATAAAGACGAGCAGAAATGAAAGCGTATAAGTCAGCCTCATGCCCAGGAGGTGCTCAGCCTGCAAAATGGGTGACATATAGCTGCATTCTTTCAATATTTTCTCCCCAAGTGGCTTCAGCCGTCACAGGGAGTGGCCTCGATGTGATGTGTGCTTTCTCTCTTCTCACAGATGACTGTGGCCTGAATGTCATCAGATGCAGGTCTGGCAGTTTGCAGAAGGGAGAGTCGGGAGAATTAGAATGTATTTCAGGTCTGAAGCAAGTGGTGCATTGCTGCAACTGGTATCTCAGGGAAGGAGGGAGTTTAAAGGGGGTGGAGGGGAGGGGAGGTGTGTGTGTGGAGGAGAGCAGGAGGAAGAGAGGAGGGAGGGAGTGCGCTTTTGCAGCAAACTGTTGCTAGGAGACACTTGTGGCATCTCTTCTCGAAATGCCAGGATTCACTGACGTGGAGGCCGGAGTGAAACAGTCGAATCCTCCCAGGAGTTTGACGGATGTGGCACGTGTTTCTATTTGAGTTCTCATGTTTATCCAAGAGTCAACACGAGTCTTTGTTCTGCCAGAGCAGAGTGGGTTTTAACATACCGACTGAAGTCACTTCTCCTTCTATTGCATCTTGGGTTTGTCTGCTTGTCTATCCTTCTTGCACCGTCATTGTTTCCCCCCCTCTCACTCTGTTTCTGCCTCTCGTTTCCTCCTCCCTCCCTTCCTCCATTCTTCTTGCGTCTTTTATTGGTCTCCCTCGCTCCCTAATTCCCTCTCTCCTTTTCAAATTCCAAGCCATATGGTCCATCAGTAATCCTCCGCGCAGATATTTGGTTATCAAAGCTGTCTGGCTGCTAAAAGCCTCAACTCTTCACCGGCCGCCATTCAGCTCCTTCCCCGTGTGCCCACTGTGTATTGTAATTCAGAGAGAGTCACCGGCTCAGAATTAGAATAAAAGCATTCATATTCTACAGTGACCTCCACTGCACCACAATACGTCAGAGTAAGATAAACTTGGACAAAACAAATTAGGAGAAACTTAAATGAGCAATGAAAAAAGAACTTATCCATTAAAAAAAGAACAAAAGCTGGAATGGTTGAGTCGCACATCTGTTAACATAATTACGAGCTTCTATAATACATGATTCGGCTTCATCCTCATGACAGCCACCATTATTTTTGTTTTGTTTTCAATTTTGTAAGTGAAATAAAAGGGTAGCATCACTGAAAGGGAGACAAGCCTCCCCAACCTGCTATATGCCAGAGGGACACAAAGTTTTACCCAAGCTCTTCAATTGATTATCATCCATATATATATATATATATATATATACCCTCAAAGAAATCTGTTTGTTTTTCAACATTTACAAGCTGCATGAAGAGCTCCACATTTACAGTATCTAGATCTCCCTCTCCCTTGGGTAGGGGATTCATATCAGTGATTGACTTCCATTGCCTTGTCTGAGGCCTTAAACCTAATTGTTTCATAATAGATGCTCGACTCATGCATGACGAATAATGATTTTTTTAAGGGTCTCATTAAGTGGGAGAAGCCAGGATGTGAAAGCGTGAGGGCACACAGCAGTAAGAGGCCTGTGCCTGGCAACTGCACTGGACACACTGATGGGTTTATAAGCGGGAGTATAATTGGTGTTGTAGTCTTTACTGCATGTCGCTGCACCCTCAGGTGAAATTACCAGCATGTTTGAAGAGCTCCTACTGCAGTGGTGGATGATTTAGTTTGGCACAGAGAAGGAAAAAGTGATTGTAACATTGTCCTGACAAGCCTAACAAGTCTGTGAATGTAATCCAGGCTGCAATTACATACCTCTACATAAGCATCATGTCGAGAAGACGGGGTAGAAAGTGTCGAAAAATGTCCCTGTGACTCGAGTCAGATGAATATTGTGATTGTTTAATACTAAAAACGTCACATTTTTACATCAAATTGATTTCTCTGGGTTTCCACTGAACTAAAAGTACATTAATAACAATGCAATATGCTTATGAATGAGAGTCAATGTATTTATAGCTTGATTGATTTGGAATTTTTGGGGGGCTGATACCAACATTTCCAACGGCAATATATCAGCTGTTAAAAAAATTCTTCATCAAACCATTATGACAAAGAAATGTAATTGAGGTTTGATATTTTACAATTTAATCACAAATAACTAAAAACTCAAATACAACCAAATATATAGAACACTTTGATTGACACTTTGATTAACATGTAATATTAAGCAGAGATGAGACATGTTCAACAGCTTTATGATTCAGAAATGATTGAAAATGAAGGAAACCTATTTGAGTGAAGTCTGTCGATACTTTTGGTCAGCAGGTAATGACTAATGTCAGATCGAGCTGGAAGGTAATTTGTTCCAGACTTGCTGCTAGCTGCTCCACTCTCTGGAGAAAATAACTAGCCCTGTGTACCTTTCAGTACAGCAACAAAAAGTCAATAAAGTGAGCCTTTTCCAGCACGTAAATGGCTCGTGTTTTCTAAAAGCCAATCGCAATATTGACGGAAGGGACCGTCCTGTGGTCTGGGACTGCAGCTTCCACAGCGGGCTGGCTTTTCCAACAGTCCCTGCTTTGTGTTCCACTGTGCCTGCAGCCTGCAACTTCTCCACGAGACTGGTAAGTTTAGTTCCATTTTCTCACATGGGCGTCTGCTGCTTTATGAGACAATATCACAGACGAGACATTTACCTGACTTAGATCAAGCTCGTTTTCTGTTTTCTATCCTAATTCCACAGATTTTTGATTTCTGACCTGAACCTGATGATGATGAGAATGCGGTTAAGGGTCTGTCTCATTGCAGCTCTGCTACTATGCTGTAAGTGTTCACAGAAACTTCTCCATACAAGTTTCAACATGCATCACAACAAAAAACACACAATACAACCGAAATGCCTATGAACGCCTCTCACTGTATCATGCACATGCAAAACAACATCTATTCTCAGCCACGTAGGGTAGTCAGGCATGTGTAAGGTAGGCACACTCATATTCACACACAGCAATTTGCCATTTGGCGCAGTGCACTAATAGGAATCCCATTACAACAACAACAAATGGTGTATAAATATCTCCCTGCCTTTGGAAATTACCATGAACCGAGCCCTATTAAGAGATTCTGAACTCCTGTAAACACAAACCTCGGGGGGCTCGAGCCAATTGCTGGCGTCACTGTGTGTTGGCACAAGTGAGATGAGACATTTAAAATATGATTGAAATCCTAATGCAACATTACATCACTGCATCTAACTGCACAGCTCAAGGCACGCTGTGACTCCGAGGATCTATTTAGCGACGTGGAAATTAGACGTCTATTACTGAGATGAAATGATTCATGCCACACAATGGACAACTCTCACTGCCGTAGCACGAGAGGTTTGATACCGGTTGTCGTGTGGAGTAAATGGACACATGCTGGCCAATCAGAACTGTTGTATCCGTCTCTTTTGGACGACTGTTTCACTGTGAACTGATAAACTTTGACTGAACGTCCCTCTTCAAATAGTTTGTAAATTTAGCTAATATTTATGTCCTTCCTGATGTGTGCATGTGTTGCACTAGTTTTGATGCAACTTTATGAATTATTGGGCTGTCAAATCAGCATTAAGGAACAACTTAACAATGATAAATATCCAAATAGCAAACACTCTGCTCGCCACAGTGAACACACTAATTAAGTTTCTTTCAATAACACATAAATATACAAAACAATATTGGATGGGGTGCTCTTGCTCTGACATACCGAGGTTTGGTTTGAAGGTTTCTGCACCTTGAATAGAAAAAAAGTGAGGCTGAATTCCTCAGAATGTCTTAAAGGTTCAGTGCGTACGATTTAGGTGAAAGTGACAACTGAAGGTTACCACAGGTTCTCTTTCATGTTTGGAAGGGGAGGGTGAGGTGAGGGGTATTCAGCTGCAACATGCAACTCCACCACTAGATGTCACTGAATTCTACACACTGAACCTTTAAACAACAACACCAAACGCCCAGGCAACCATTTGGCCTAAGACCCCAAACATCCAATTTACTTCAGCACAACAGAATAACACCCTTACCCTTCTCTAGCAGAGCATCTAGCACCCAAACACCCTGGCAGCCCAGTTAAGCAGCAACCACCTTTGTCCATTTTGTCCAAGACAACAAGTTCACTTCCGTTTTGCCTCAGAACTTTTCCTCTTTACATTTCAACTCGCGTGCTGAGGAGAATTGCTTTGCGACGCCACAGCCGGCGATGCCACCCTACTGTCATTAAGTCCCACCAGTGATAAGCAGCTTCTTTCAATCACTGGGCCCAGTGTGTGTTCCTGCGTCAGGGCGGCGTGATTGAAATATTCTGCGCCTCTGAGGTTAATGGAGTTAATGAAGATCAAAGACTCGTGCCTGGGCAGCATAATTACTTTGCTGTCAGCACAAAACACACTATGAATATCTGAACTATGACTCTGTCTGTCTGTATGGACAAGTATCACTTGTGCTCTGCGAGTGTGTCCAGACGGTGAGCAAAGACATACCAAGAGAAATATCAAGCAAATGATAAATAACCATATGTTACAAGTATTTCATTTACATCATCAAAATAATGGTGCTTTTCCATAAGTTCTTCATGTTTACATTGTCGTAGTCTTTATCTTTCAATTTTATGTTACAGGACTTTTTTGTCTTTTTTTTATTTTAAAGTAATCTGGTCTTCTGACACATCTAATAATAATAATAATAATAATCTTAACTGTTGTTGTCGTCGTCACCACCATCATCATCATCATCATTTTTTCTCTTTTTTAATTGTTCCTTGTGATTAGTAGTCAAATTGTTTCTGAATCCACTTCACTACCTCAACATTGTCAGATATGAATAGCTGGGTAAATGTATAGGTAAAGTATAACAGATGTACATGGTTAACCTGAGTACAGATAGTCTGCACATGTTTTTGACAGATATAATGAAATGAGTCACAGTGTTAATGGAAATGGAAAACCATTTTCCCCAGACCCCTCATGTTCCCTCATGTTGTAGCACCACAATGCTTCATTATAATTACATGTTGACACCATTTTACCTTCATCAAAAATAATCCATTTAGCCATAATTGGATTTTGATTGTTTTCATTGATTGTTCAGCCATAATAAGTTGTATTTGTTGTCTTAACAGTAAGAACATTCAGAAAATTCAGAATTGAATGCAAACCCAATTATTAATCTCACAATATTCGATTTAACATTTAAACCAAGAAAGTTGTTCAAAGTCACATTCTCATGTTAACTGCTCCTTCTGTAACTCTCTCAATTCCAACTCTTTTCTCCTTAAGATGTCGCGTTAACTTGTGCTTCAGAACATGACAAGAGAAAAGGTAAAGAATTTCAAAGACGTGACAAAAAAGCCAACAGCAACATAGAGGTGAAGAAAAATGACACAACAGCACATGTGGGCAGATCTAAGGTTGGGACTCCAGGGAGGAAGGTCGAGAAGACAGGAAGTCAGAGAATTTCCACGGGACCAAGAAGTGACATCAGCTGCACGAGGGTCGGAGGCGTCTGCCAACCGAAGCGATACATCTGCCAGGGCCGATACCTGAGAGACAAGTGCTCAGGGGCCAAGACGCGGCAGTGTTGTACGCCAGGTATAGAAATACAGTAAATACAAACACACACAAACTGTATAGAGCTTTTACTCGAAATCTGCAGCACAGGGGCTACAACAGTCATACAAATACACCAATAAGGATTAAAAGGGTTGTGTCCATGTTCTCTCCAGTCTGAGTCATGATAATGTGTTATTGTTGGTGTGAGGTTGTATCAATGTCTAACACACTCACATGGAAGAGATCAATACATGACAGAAGCATGAGGTGACTCAGACTCAGCAGATGTTTTAAATAACGTTTTCATGCAGCAGCCTTGAAATATTTTGTATTTTTGGAGGAAATGTACTTGACTCCTAAAAGCACAACATATCATTTTTTTGTACCCGTCTGTGCAGTTGGAGCCTGGAGTGTCCTTTGTGCCGGTCACCACAACAACAGAGTGCGGGCCTGTGACGTCCACGGCTGCGGAGCTTTCAACTCCAAAAGGTGGTTCTTCCTCCGGATTGTTACGCGTTAGCCTCAGAAGATCAGTGACGCTGCAGGATCAGAGCTTCACAGAGCAGATTAGTTGATAAGGCAGGATTTCTGTCATGTTTGCCTTCAAATGTGGATGAATTAGGAGACGCATGCAGAGATAAGTTCCGCCATTTCCTTGGCATTTATGGAAGCACCATGTGCAGCAGAGTGACTAAAGTACAACAACACTTCCCTTAAATAACCTCCTGCTGAGGTTAACATAAATTACCATCAGAGAGTGAGTTCACTTCACACATAGACATATTTGAAGATTTGGTAAATTTATTATCTACACATGCATATTACAATTAGCTTCATTAATCAATGAAAAATAGAAATATGAAATATATGTAGAATAAGCTGCTTCTAGAAAACAAGCAGAGGAACACAGGTAAGAGTCAATCATCAATCATTACAAGTGGAAAATGGTCTGCATGTATAAAGTACTTTTCCACTCCAAGCACATAACAGTACAAGTCACATCATCACAAACAGTCAATGCTACTATGTTCTGTGGTTTTCCTGTCACACACCATTCACACACTGCTGTCAGGCGCAGCTTGGGGTTCAATATCTTGCCCAATGACACATTGGCATGCAACTGGAGGAGGAGGGGGATCGAACCGCCAACCTTCTAGCTGCTCTTCCTTTTCAGCCACAGCCGTGGGTATCTAAGCAGGGCTCACTGTACCTTCATATAAGATTTGCAGACCAATGGATCTTCCTATTAACACACATCCAGGTCATCATACACCTGAAGATGAAATTGCTATCACCTGCATATACTCACCAGAGCCATCGCTTCTAATGTTCAATGGTGTGACCAACCTCGACACCTCGACGTGCCTGAGAAAATTCATGACAGGCTGTACCTTCAGTGATCATTAAAGGTGGCATGACGTCCTGGATAAGCAAACTTTTACAGGCAAAATCTATGATCTGTCTCTTCTAAAGGGAGAAGAAAGACCATATTCGTACATTAGTACTTCTGTTTAGAAAGTTTTGTGAAATATGACTAATAGAAACAGGCCTTTTGAAAGATGGTTCTGTAATAACCTTTCCTGTCTCTTCTCCTCCAGAGGTAATGGCCTCCACAAAGCAGTGGACCTGGTGTGCGATGACTATGGTATTGTCAACGCTCCGTTCTCAGGAACACTGTCGGGTCCAGTGAGTCGGAAAGACCGAGCAGGGAATCAGTATGAAGGAGTCAAGTTAGTCAGCGATGGTAAGGACGACAAGATGTTAATATATGTGCGCTGAACCACAAACTGAGGAAAAGTCAAGGATGACAAAAGAATGCAGTAAGATTTTACCATCTGTGAACTATAATGTCGGAAACTAAATTTGCAGCAATCCACGTAGCAGATTTCACAAAATAAGAGGAAGGTTTGAACTTCTGAAAGTCAGGAAATGACCAAAGTCATCCAATATTCAGATTTCACTGAGGAACAAAGTGATGGACCAACAAATATTGCCATTACCATCCAACCCTGCCATGCTGCTAAAAATTCCCTGGTAAATTTCCTAGAGCTCCAACAGAAAATAATGGGAAGGCAGGTTTTTATTTTAAACCACTGTAATCTTGTACTGTTACCCTTGAAAAGCTAATTCCTATAATCTGTACTGCACAGGGCCGTAGCCGGGTCAAAGGCGACGGCAGGATAATATGGTGGAGGCGTCGGGTGCGGATGAAAAGGAGTGATTTACAGGGATTAGTCAAGGTGTTCAGGAGGAAAGCTGAGACTCAGCTGAACTCCTGGTTGCCTCTAACCCCGAGCACCCAGCCGCATGTGAAACCCCATCAAAAGGCTGTTCACGAGTAACCCTAAGGAACCCTAAGAGAACAAAGCAATCCATCAGCCTGTGTCTGTACCTGGGGAGCCCTCCAGTGCAGCGCAGACGGGCCTTTGTGACGTACAGTATGTCTACACGTGCCCGTGCGAGTGCACTTTGAGAGCATCTTGAGCTGATAAGGCACCGGCGTGATGAGTAAACATCATTAGTCCTCAGTGCGCCTCTACCCCTAATTGAACTGTGTTATCGGAAGAACACATGTACTCTCGGCTCCTTTCATCTCCGGGTAAAGCACAGACATGATTAGACATCACAGAGACACATTACCTCGCCATGATACCCACATTAATGTTGAGACACTGATCATTAGGAGCTCGTAGGGTCTAATGATGCGGCTGCACTTGTTGTACCCTAGCCTACTTTTGGGGTTGTTTGTTTCCAAGTTGGTAGCTTGCTTGTTTATGTCTGCAGAACGGTGGAAAGATGTCGAGACAGTTCTCGTCTAGGGTCTTGAACCTCAGATCCCCCCCTTTGGGAATTATGAAGGAGGAATACTAGGTCAGTTAATCTCCATATTTCATATTTGATGAGGGGTATATATAGATTTTCCTGGTCTTAATGACCACTCAAAGCACTTATAAGTACAATTTTGCCATTCATCCCCCTGCATCTATGTGCAGCACTTTCTCTAACATACATCACTCACACACAGCCGGCACAGTCGTCAGGGGGCGGTTTGGTATTCAGTGTCTTGTCCAAGGACACTTCACGAGATTGAACCACCAACTTTCTGCCTAGTGGACAACACACTCTTCCCCCTGAGCCACAGCCGCCCATGAGAAACACATGAGTTTCCAATACATATGAAGAGACTGTCTAAAGCACATTAACAGAGATCTATAGCTTTTGAAAAGCAGTTGTCCAAAGTGAGATGAAGATGCTTTAGGCCTATAGTTGCTTTATTTGTCTGCTTCTCGACAACAAACGCAAAGATTTGTTTGTATTGATCAGCCATTAACTCCCGTTTTACACATCACTCACCTGTGGTGTGCAAACAGCTTTGTCCTGAAATGTTCTTCCCACTCAGCTGCATATACCTTCTACATAGCTTTACCCTATGAAGGCAAAGTGATGACAAAAACCTGTTGTTACAAGTAGAAATTAGCTTAAACTCCCAAAGATATTCTTGCATTTGTGTCTTATTACAACCATATATAACTTTTCAACATTACACCCTAGCATCGCCCAGTAGTAGCCTATTACTGTTGGCTTTCTTTTGTCAGTACTATTATAGGGCTGAGTAAAACACCTGGTTGTAAGTAGGGAGGTTTTGTGACTTATTGAAGTCGAAAATTATGCCAATTGAATGTTGCATTTGGACCCTTTCTAGTCCTGGAGCTCTCTCCATTGAGTATATGCCTGTTTCTGACGTTCACCAACACACTCATCTTCTTCGCCTCCTCTGAAAACAGGGCCATTTTCTTTTACAGAGTGAAGCCTCTCATAGCTACAGCAGAAAAAAAGTCTTATTGGAAACCATTCTAAAAACCAATGATGGCATTGGAAGTACTGTCTTTGAAATATTTTCTTTTGTTTCTGTCTAATCCAGTGCACTGTGTGAAGATCTTCAACATCCGTCCTTACCGTCACATGGGCCCAGCGTCCCGGGGACAAGCTTTGGGTTATCTGTTGCCGCTGCAGGAACGTTTCTCGGGTATCACCTCACACCTGGAGCTGCAAATGTGTGACGGCAGTGACCCGTCACATTTCATATGACTTCTGAATTCCATCTGACATGTGGCATGTGACACCTCACCTTTTGCAACACTTAAATTTGACCCATGACAAAGGAAATTCAATTTCTTTGAGTTCTTCTCCAAGTCCTGAAAATCAATTCTCCATCGTCTGCAGATCAAAGCCGAACAAAACTTTGGTCTCGCTAATCACAGCATTCTTAAAATATCTCACATATTGAGAACTACATGGTTTGACTTTTCTCCATTTAATGTTATGTAGTTTGTTGCTAAACATTTCTGATAAATATGACTCACATTTCCTTCCTCTTTCATCTGAAAATGTTGAACTTCTCCAACATTGACACTCTCTTTTGCAATATCCCTGTATGTGGATAATAATTATTATAATATTTCCTATAACTCGAATGGAAACTTGTCATGAACTAAATTAATCACTTATTTCAATGTATATTAAATTCTTACTTGTTATGACTGAGTTTTTCTCTTGAATGCAGCCATCGAATCTGCAGCAGTTCTACAGTAAGTTGAGGGAGAAGTGCCACATATACAGTATTAGTGTAATGAGTCCAACACACCAAGAGATGGAGCCATTTGGCAACAAAATTGTAGAATCTCAAACTTGGTCATTGGTCTGTAAATATCTGTAAAGATGAGACATGTTTTCAAGGTAATTTTTTTGTTAACCTCTATTTATAAATGACTCACAACTCAACCTACTACATGACACTGTAGTATTAATAGGAGATATCAATAACATTAGCATTACACCCACAATGAATGAACCACATTAACCACACACACACACACACACACACACACACACACTCAAACAAACACACTAGTCATAATTCCCATTATACCGTTTTTTTAATCCAGCTTTCTAAAACTTAAAAAAAACAACATGAAAAACAAAACCATAAAAATGGTTGAAATACAGCGGTTAAACTAAAAGTGAGCAAACATTTAAATAGTTGATTTAATAATAAGCTGGAGGATAAATGCTTGAAACAGCCAAATGGAACAAATGATGAAAGATATTGAAAGGCATCACTTTTTGTCAGCTCTACTTGGATTCATCAGAAAGATCTGAGTGTATATCTGATGAAAAAAGCTTGTGAAATATAAATGTGTAAACACAGTAGACCTACACATTCTACCTAAAGGCTGTAAACAAGATTCACAATGACAATGTTAAGTAGCCTATAAGCAGCAAGTGCGCCCTTTGTGCCCTTGAGCATGACACCCCCATGGAGATTTGACTCTCCACTTTAGAATCTGAGTGTATTCTTCTTACTGACATCAACACGTTACCAGCCAGTGATGCAGCTTTAATTGTTTGGACCGGAGCCTTTTCCAGCTGTGAGATCCCGCAGCCTGTGGTTCTCTCTGACGCTGGAGGGGTTGGTCCGTGGTGCGTAATCATGGTCGTCCCAGTGGCTGCAATGGGAGTGGGCGAGCCGGGATAGGCTGGGAGTGTGGTTGGAGCCGCCAGCGGGACGGGACGAGGCACAAGGAGAGGGGAAGAGAGTGAGAGAGAGGGGGAGGAAACAGAGAGAGAGAGAGAGAATCCAGAGAGTGTTAACTTCAGCGGCTGAATGTTGGACCGTTTTACGCGTGAAAAAGCCATTTGTTGCTGGGAAAGGACGCGGATCTGAGCGGCGCGGATGACAAAGAGACGTCCCCGTGCAAACTTTCTCCACCGGGTTTTTAATCGCTCGTAAAAAACCCCAACGAGAAATCCAGTTTTTCTTTTTTTTTTTAACGGGGAGCAACAGAGGAGGACATCATGCCCCGGCGCACCGTGCAAGAAGTAACCGTGCAGGATGTCCAGAAGCGGAGGAACCCGAACAAACACTACGTAAGGCCCCTTTTGTTGTATAATAATTAATCAAATCTGCGCTAGGGTTGTTGAGTTGAGCAACAGATCGAGGTTTCAATTTAACAGCTCTTCTGCTTTTCCTGTGGGCTAAAGTTAAAAACAAAGAGAGTGTCAGATTACAGTTCAACAGGAGAACTGGACAGAGAGACTTCCACGTTCAAAACGAAACAAAGATGAAGATTGTAAACAAAACGGTCCATAGATTATTTTTCAGATCCAAACAGTCCATAGTGAAAAAGAAGTTTGACATGTTAGAGAAACACATTCCTCCTAAAGTTGCTCATTGGGGTGTTTCCTCCTGTGAATCAGGACGTTTTGCTTTGTCTGTTCATTATAAAGATCAAATATATGACAAATAACTGTATGTTTTTAGTTCTTATCTTGGATTTAAGCTCAGTGTAGTTGTTTTGGATGCCTTTTATTAAAGATCAGCTGAGTGTCTGGAGCTCCTGTGACCTCTGACCCGCCCTCAGTCTACAGAAGTGACATCATTTCATATGTATCACATGCATATGTGAACATAAACATTGTCCTGACACCACCAGAGCCTGCAATCTAACACAAAAAACCTTCTCACATGCCTGCTTCATGTGTGCCATCGCAGAGGAAGCTCCCAGAAAACATCTCAATACCACGAATCAGTCCGGTCCACACCTTATCCTCATGAGAATTGAATTAAAAGTGAGCGTCTCAGCTTTGTCGTGCCCCCGGCTGTCTGAATCACAAACCACAACGTGCAGGCCCTGATAACCAGGAAGTCTGGATGGCAGCGGCGCTCTTTCAGGTCAACACAGGGAAAACAAGGCAATGTTTGAACAAGGGAAGGGCCTAAATATTACCACATGTCGTGCAGCATTTGTGCTTTTATGACTCACAGCTACTCTATTCTTTTTTTCTTGGGATGTATATTTTGACCCCACATGCCAACTGTATTGATGATTCGACATTTTACACAGAATAGCTCTAGTTCTGCAGTGTTGAGCTGATGTTGACATTACACGCTTCAATATCCTTGTGTGTGTAATAGATGTCATGTGATAATTCTGTGATAATCCCATTAACAGTATCTCTATTGGCACATGGGTCTGTATTGTGTTACTTTAGTGTAATAGTCGTCCTGCAGGGCCAAACAAGAAGAATGTGTATGGACATCTTCCCTCTCTCAGCAGTCATCTCCCACTGGTACTGCAGAGCCTGAGTGGGAGACAAGAATGTCAAAAAGCCAAAGACTCATTTTTCTTTTCTTTTTTAAAAAAATCTGCAGTTCATAAACAAAGGAGCTTTCATCTTTCTTGTCTGTTGAAGTGAGTAGAGGTGATGGTGTGTGTGTGTGTGTGGGGGGACACCGTGCACGTGGTATAATTTGTCTACAAAAGTGCACACGGGTCAATTTAAAGTAACACATATGACATCATACGTGTGAGCAGGCCAACAGGGACGGCCTGTGCCAAGTCCTTAGCAGGTGTCCGTGTTAGCTGTGTGTACATGTTGTGTGTCTGTGTTGGGTTGTGCCCACGCATGTGGAAGCGATGGCTGGGTTGAAGGACCGAAAAGACCTTATACCGCTGTGAGTGTCAGTGGTCAAGGACACAGAGTTCTCCAGGTCCTGTGTCCTCTCCATCTGCCTCCATCTGTGTCTCTCACACACACACACACAGGACACCTTAAACCTTCCAGAACCCTGAAGTGTGGTTACGAGTACAACAGGCAGCTTAAAGCTCATCTGACTCAAGCCTTTTGCTAAGAAAGGGACCTGAAAAAAAATCACATTCCAAAGAAAATATTCAGCTAATATTAGTGTTTCATTGACTCGTTGGTACATTTATTTCAATCCTCTTCCGACCTAAGGCTTGTAGTTGTGGTTAAAGATAAGAAATGTAACAATTCTTTATTACATGTCTAAAAACTATTAACCGATGTTATATATTTTGTTGACTTGTGTAATTAAATTATCCAACATGTTTCCAACAATTTTCAATCCCAGAGAAATCCCCAATTTGATATAAGGTAACAGGACGCCTCACATGAGCTTTACCCGACTCTGCTATAACTTCTGGAGCTAACGACGTACGATGAAGCAAAAACACGCTGTTGGCCAGTTATAGCCTTTTGACTGTTTTTCCTTCCACTTGTAATGAATCACGATAATCCCTTCCCATTTGCTGCATAGCGTGAATACAACTTAATTTCACTCATCCGTGAACTTGATTTGCACCTGAGTTGCCTCAGGTATATTTTCATTGGCAATGGTGGTGAAGACAACAACTCCCATGATCCCACGCTGCTTCACAATGTTATCAACCTAGGTATTTTGTTATTGTTTTGATTGAGAGACCCCTACTAGCCTAAGGGTTTTATACAAACGGTAGCAAATAAATAAGCCCTAGTAGTTCGCAACAAACAATATCCTGAAAGTAATCCCTATGCTTTTGTTAATGTATAGATGTCCCTCCATGAATTGAAGTTTACATGCACACCCTGAATTTGGAATAAATCTACAATGTTTCAGGGACACACCTCTTTTTATTTAACAAAGACAGATTCCCTGCTGGCCTGATGTGCAGCTCTCAGACCGGCTCTCTCCATGGCCGCATCTGACTTCAGTGCCCTGAAAGAGAGAGCGAGGCCAGAGAAGCTCCGGGAGCTGGGCCAACAGCGTTCAGTCAGACACAGCGAGCCACCCAGGAGTTTCCAATCACCTCCCTGCCTCTCCTCTCTTGTTCGTCTTTAGGGAAGATAAAAAAACAAAAAGAGAACCGTGTCTGCTGCCTCCAGACTGCAGTGATGAGGCCAGATGCTTTCGGTTAAATGCTTTGTGATGTTTTAATCTCGTTGATATGAGTCGGCTGGAAGTTGTGGTTTGATATGTGCTATAAGATCATTTTCAACTATCTCTGTACTCGAATGGTGTTGAGACACAGATTGTGACATTATGTGGAAGGCCTCACATCCAGGATAGTGACATCCTCCTCTGCAGGAAGTGATGCTAAAACCAGGAAGTGAAGTCATTGGATGTCCCTGTTGTGTTTTTGTGGAAGGATGTTGATGACGGTGACTGCTGCCTCATGTTTACTGACTGGCTGTGTGCCTTTCCCCATCCTGCCCTGACCAGGAGTCACAGCAACGGCAATTACCGGCACCATGAGTCAGCAGTGACGCTTCGAGGCGGGGGGTTGGGATTTTCAAGTGAATAACAATAACGGTTATTTGTTATCTCAAGTGTTGTATTTATTTTTGTGTTTTGTTTTTTCCAGGTTTACATCATCAAAGTTCTCTGGAGCGATGGCAGCACTGAAAATATCTTCAGACGCTACAGCAAGTTCTTTGACCTGCAGGTGAGTAGGTGTGTGTGTGTCTGTGCACGTGTGAAGCTGTGTTGGTGTGTCATGATATGTTCTTCTCATAATGTAGGTGCACAGTTTCATGTTTTAGGAATGTGACAGGTTTGAACTTTTCCACCAGCGATTTCTAAGATAGGCCAGGGAGAGACTCTCCTCATCCACCCGCATGGCACTGGTAATTATATTGTTGGAGAGGAGTCGGAAAATGTCCCAGTGCAGTTAAGAGAGGACAGTGATGAATGCGACGACCGCACTGATGACCACAGAAATGTCTGAATCATTCGCGAGCGTCATGCTGGCAAGTTGTGTGTTGCACAAGGAGGGAATCTCATTAGCATCCTAGTTTCCCTTCCTCTTTCAGAGGTAATGGATCTGAGGCCGGGGCCACGTCTGAGCTTCGAGAGCATGGACTCCAGGAAATGCATAAAGGCAATGGGCACAAAGTCAATTCAGGCAAAGCATACTGTCGACCCTAATGGGATTAAATGCCTTTTAATTGATTAGGATGGTCAAAGCAGGAGTAGTGAAGTAAAGAATCACCGTGGTCCACTGAGGTTTTCTGAGCCTGCAAATATAATGTCAACCAGAAGGATGTAAACCATCTCATTAGTAATTTGATGATATGAATATAGACGTAGCCTCCAGTCTCACTGACATAACATCTGTAATTACTTTTTAATTGTATCACCTTTCTATTTGTTGAGGGTTTGCCCAAGTCAAAGTGCATAAATGGCTATAAACAGTAATCAGAAGGGAGAATGACTGAAAATGTTAAGGAAGGGCTGTTGTCTGCTGGTTATTTAAGAAGATACAAGGAGCTGCGTAGCATAGAATTTGTATGTTAGTGCTAAAAATCTTCTTTTCTGAAATTATTACTATACTGACATTCAAGTTGAATGGTTGATTTAAGATCTGTTGCCTTCTTTAGTTATTCTCAATTCCCTATCTCTATGGATTTCAAAACATTTATGTATGTTTTTTCGAGATGAGTGATTTGGAAATTCAAAAATGTTGGTTTCTTCATCCGGCTTCCGATGTTTTGGCTCAAGAAGGCTTTTTAGATTGTGTGTGACTACTGTTGATGTTAGCAGATCATATCTTTTATGGGGAGGTTTATTTTTCCAATATGGGCTAGAAAGTGAGTCTTAAAAGCTAGAAATCCTAATCAGCATTACATGAATCCATGACTAAGCTATGAAACAGTTTTTAAAACATCCACAAATATTTATAGAACACAGTTAACTGGCACAGATCATCATGTCAGGCTTATTCCACCGCTATGTGAGCATATTACCAGCACAAATGACTAATAACATCCTTGGCGTATACAGTATCGGATCTATAGTCATATGAGATATTCTCAGCAGGGGAATTCCCGGCAGGTGTTTTCCTCCACAGTGCTCTCAGCTGCTTCCTGCTGCATCGACAGCCGGTGGGTGGTGAGGGAGATATAGATAAACCAAGTAAATAAATAATTAAAGGGCGATATGGCGGGAGAAGGTGAAAGTTATTGGTCGTTGTTGGACTTTGATTCAGCTGCTCATTGGAGGCAGTTTGTTGTAGTGTCAACTTGATTTGTATAAGATCTAAGTTAAAAAGGGATGGTTGGACCGGACGGTTAATTTTGGGTCAGCGCTAAACATTGGGTGTCAGCAGTTGTCCCGTAAAGATGGTGACGTACCGAGTCGCTCAGTTTCCTCTCATGACCATTTCATCATTTCCTCTCATCCTCCTTTGCTTTACCTTTTGTCGACTGTGGTCTACTCTCGTAAAGGGGGCTTCATATGAATAGAGAAAAAAATGATACATGGGGTTAGCAGCCAGACAGGAAGTGTTATTCGCCACATCCTGTCACCACAGCTGGTCCGAGCAGCTGATGCCTCGCACCATGAGCTTTTACTGAGATCACTGACCACAGCTCAATATGAATTCTCCATTCATTTTCAATATTTTCTATTCTTATCATTATATATTATTACATATTTGAATTCCACATTATCAGTAATTTTTTCTTTTATATGAAAGGTAAGATTCAGACATTGACCCTAAAGGCCACAGTTATAATCTTTATACTTTGTATTCCCTCACCCTTTCAATGGTATTGTGTTGCTGTAGCGATTCTCCTGGCAGATTTAAGTATTTACCTGTTAATGGACATGATAAATAAAAATGGTCCATTAAACGGAAAGCATCTGCTTTGGAACACGGTCGGCACCGTGGCTCAGAGCTCTAATTACAAACACATCCTGAGCATATTAAGAGCCAGACGGTCCTCTCACCCGGGATATTTCTGCTCATACTCACCTACTTTTTTTCACCCACAACAGAGTCTGTGCAGCAGCGTCACCTAAGTAGCACGAGGGAGTTATGTTTCCACTGCTAGAGCTCTTGAATATAGAGTGGACTTAGAAGTAATTAAGCATTTTAACATAAAAACTGTTAAAACTCTTTCCCTCCTTTTGTTTCCTTGTATTAAATTGGGAACAGAAATAGACGGAGCTGTTGCTTTAGAAAGATGGAAAGTGCTGAGCTTTTTTTCTGTGCCACAGGGTCATCCATAGCGGCTCTGTGATTTAACAGTTTCCATGCTGCACACGTGTCCACTCAACTTCACCGGCCCAGTCCTCCAGCTCCCCCTCTCACCGTGGATACAGGATACACTTTGATTTCAAAGTTGTTGGAAAAAATCCAATATGTCGCTACTTGTTTATTCAGAGTGGCACAGCTGTCACATATTTCCGCAGTTATATTGAGTAAGGAATCATTTTAAAGGTGTGGGGGGGGGCGGGGGCAGACTGGTTTACAAATTCCCCAAAGCAGCAACAATATTTTTATTTCCTGTTTGCGGAAAGTTTCTATTTAGGTCATTTTCATAAGAAAATTACCATAAATCAGGCCAATGTTATTGCTCACCCTCGTCCATTTATCGTTCCTTAAAACTGAGAATCCAATGTCAAGGTCAAGCCAATGTACTTACTCAAGTGTGCCTTAGTATCATTGAACCAGAACCACACCCTCGGGTGCTGTTTTTAACGTGACCCTCTTCTGTGACCTTTCTGGAGGTGGGTACGTAGACGGAGAATGGCTCTTCAGGGATTAACTAAAAGTGCGACATTAAACCGAGGCACTGATATCATCATCCTCGTGCTCCCAGAAATTTGCCTTTGCGTTTACTACATGCTAACATTAGCATGTAAGATGCTACCCAGGAAAGTTAGTCAGAGGACAGTAACTTTATTTATGCACAGATGTAGTTTACTCATCTAGCCATTAACTGTACCTGTTTATTATATGCTATTTATTAATTAATTTACTATTTAACAGAAACGGGGAAAGTAGTCTGAGAACTACTGTTTTTTAATAATATTTTGTATAGATTTACATTACAACTGTTCCCCATAAACCCAGTGATCAAGTCAACCTTCCATTTAATACCAGCATTAAAGTGGTTGATAATAAGCCCTTGACATTAGCCTGCAGCAACTGTTAACCCTGAGTCACTGCCCATGCACACTGTCCTCTCACTGCTTGATAAGTGGACTAATAGTTTAGCTTTCTGCAAAGTCTTTCAGGGGGATTGTCTGCAAAGGGTTAAACATGACCTCATACATTAATCTACAGTGACGGAGTAACAGAGCAGCGAGAAAGGCATGTTGAAAAGAGAGCAGTCATTGTTCGTGGAATGTTTATTCTCTCGCTCGCCCGTCTGGAGCTTCTCAGATCTTCTTTATTAGGCCTTTATGTGAAGGCCGATGATGTGGTTAAAGCGGATATGGACTAGACAAATTATAGCCCCCGCGGAAGATTACGTTAGCCTCTGATTCAGCAAGAATTGTTCAATTAAATAACAGTGTTTAAAGGTTTACAGCGGGAGGGGCGTATTAACAGACAGTGGAGAGGTTGGTTCTTCATTACACTGGGTCTGTTGGTCTAAATGTAGTCAACTAATGACTGAAATTTGCCACACAATTTTTTCATGATTATTGTTAAATTTAATTTTCAAACAAAAGTTTTTATTTGATTGTTTAATTTATCCAAATATCTTATTATTGTTCTAAAAATAAAGTTCAAATTTGACATGTTTGTACAACGTCAACAACCAGCCTCAACTTTGTTCGTTACTTTGCCATCTACAGTGTAGAACCCAAAGTACTTCCACACACTGCTTCAGTTTTCACGATCAGGACGGTTTTGCTTGCTAGCGCCATCCATTGTCGTAGCAAAACAACGTAACTAATAGGTCAATGTAGTTCATGCTGATAGAGCGCCCTCTGCTGGAGGCAAGACGGATTCATGCACCTCTAGACTGTTCTGTAGATTTTGAATTCAAACAGTTAATTAAAGTTTGAATGAATATGTGAATTTTGAATGAAAAGTACTAAAAAAGTACTTTCACGTCAATCACGTGTGAAAGAAAGTTTCAGGGTTTGAATGAACCTGGACATTTGTACATTCACAATACTGACGAGATTGAAATGATCATTTCTGTATTGCTTATCATGGTGTGATGTCCATATAAGACTATATATATCTCTGCCATTATACCATCTACACAGCGCCTATGTGTCTTTCTCCCTGACCGACATGGAGACATTAAAAAACAACATACTTCATATTAGCTTTGGAAACTCATGTGGAGCTTGGCCGTGCTCCGCCTTGGCTTGACGTCCTCCTGCCTGTAGAGCATGAATATTTGATTTCGGGGTGGGTGATGTAACCAATATTTTGAAGAGACGGGCTTCGCTCTGTGCAGATGCCTCCTCCTTGTTGGAGTGGCTCTGATTACAGAGCAGATAGGAGCAGACAGAGAGGCTGGGTGTGCCTGCACTCAAAGTCAGACACATGGGAACAATTACAGTGTGGGGGGGTAGTGGCTCTTCTGTGTCTCTCTGTCATCGTCTGCCTGTCTTACCTTTTGTTTAAGAAACTAAACAGACTCAGGTCTTTAACTTTGAGACAAAGAGTGACCACTTCTCTGCCCTGTTTCTTTTGAGACTGAGTGTTTTGTTCTCAGCAGGGGAATTACATTTTGTGATGTGGAGCTTCAGCAGTCGGAGCCGATGAGAAGGGATTTAAGTGCAACCGTGTGTGGCTTGAAATTCTTGACAGAGGGATGGTCTCTTCTTTCTTACATGTAAAATAAAACCAACCAGTTGTTATTTGTGTAGATATAAAACATTGGTCAGAATAACGTTGTCTACATTTACACCAAAGCTCAGGTATGAAACCAAATTAACTTGTTGTACTCTTATCTGTTAAATATCACGATGAACAGCTTGTAATTATTTTTCGGCGAATTCTGTTAATTTTTCTAACGAGGGAAATTTTCCTAGGCCTTTTGAAGTGGGAGGATATTTCAAGTCTAACATCTAAAGAATTTGATTTAAATTTTCAAAGCTGTTATCCTTTATCTCGGTGTGCTTGATGGTTTGCTGGGCTCCTGCCGGGGCTTAACGGAGCTCATTAGATGGGTTTTAAGATTAGGTTAAAACAAGCGTGTTGGACTTCCTTGTACATAAAATGAAACATAATATATGAGCAAGAAATAAAGAGAAAACTAAGGCCAGGTGGGTCCTTCTGCACAGCTGAAGATCTGTAGACAGGCAGTCACATGTCAAACACGTGTCCGTTTTTATGCTTGAACATATATGATGTTTTATTTCTTGTTTTTCTGACTGGTGCTGTCACCTCCAGATGTCTGCAGCCATCTAGGCCCTTTGAATCTGTCGACAAATGGTGAACTGCCTTTGGATTGAGTGCCGCTCTGCTTGGTTGTTGTATTTAACCTTGAATTTCAAATCAATGTTCAAATTTCACTCAGATTTAGAGTAGAACTGAGTATTTCTACCTTGAAGCCATAGTGTACCAGCATCAACAAACTGTATTCAGACAGTCAGGGTTTTGCACATCAGATGAATAAGGGATCCAAATCACAATAAGGGGCCGATCTGTATTTTACTAGACGAGCAGCAGAGTCAATGGGTGGATGCAGAGGCAGAGCCAATGTGCATTCATCCACCCACACACATTAAATAGGCACAGTTCCATCCACAGCATTTTAAGGCCATGAGGGGATTTTATTTAATAGAAAAAACTTCTAAACTTGTAATTTTGAACACCTATTCATCTTTTAATTTAAGACTGTTGAGAACACGTATTGTTTTATGACAACAACGCCTCTTTGTCTACAATGAGACAGTCCATAAAAAAGTATTAAAGATGACTCTTTGGCACAAGTCTCTGCTTTTTCCATAACCTCTCCATCACCTCACCTCATAATACACCCCCCCCCCTCCTCTGTCTGTTAGCTTTGGCTCAATCTAACGTCATTTTCATCTCTCATATATGCTTGATGTAAATGATGTTATGGTTCATGCTGGATGCGTCTTATCAAATATGAGGAATCACTAAATAATACCAACACTAATAATAACAAATCTGTTACATATTATAGATCAAAATGTACGGATCATAGACACAGATACAGTGTGAGATCTGATATTTGAACATATTGTCTTTAAACAGCTCAAATTCTAGGTTCAGATATTATTTACAGTGAAGGCAACGAGATGTTGTATGTATGGCGAGCCGGTTAGTTTTGACCCTCAGATGCCTCCTTGTAGCTTGAGAGATAAAATCATTGTATCAGGTTGACGTGGAACAGACCACAGTCAGAAATTGGTAATAATGTCATTATGTGCTGGACCCTGCCGTGGTTCACATGGCTTAGCTCTAACTGCATCTGCTGATCTTCTTAATCCTATGTTCCTTTACTTAAACATCAAAGACTTTATCTGTAACATGAGCGAGCGATGGCAGAACATCCAGTGCAGGAGAGTGAGTGGGTGGGACTGTGTCTGGCTGCTTGATGTCAGAACTTATTACTAAAAGATATAAATGACACTGCAGATTGAAGCATCAGTAAATGTATGTCCTGTTTGGATGAGGCTGAAACTACACGATCTATAATAATTATAGAGTTATGGGGGATGCTCGTTTGGTGCAATCTGTAAAAACGATCTATAAAAAACAATAAACCTTGTAAATGATTGAAGAACATTCAACAGCTTGTTTTCTGTGGTTAAATTAAAGTAGTGTTTTTAAAGTACTGGATTCTAATTTAACATTAAACTCAAGTAATTTCACTCTTAAACCTTTCGGTTGGATGTCTGCAGGTGTCAGAGAGCGAGAGAGGGTGAGAGTTAGAGTTCATTGGTTAATATGGCCAGGTGCCATTTTTATTGGCCTCAGCTGCAGCTAGAGAATAGAACACACACACTAGAGTGTACAATTTTTTTTGTCCAAACCCGACTGAGCCCAAGAGAAAACTCAAATTAACCTGAACCCGTCAAGCTTTTGACACGCTTTTTTTGTCCAAACCCGACCCGAGCATAAAAAAACAGGAAGATAGTCCAGCCAACAGCTCGTAGGCGAAAATCATTTCCTGAACATGGCCGGTTCGGGTCTCCACACTCTTAACACACACGTGCATATCTCCAGACGACCATATGCATGCATGCTCAATGATTTCCCCAGTAATCTACAAAGATGACATGAGATGTGACAGTGAAAGAACGGCTAAAATGATTTACTATCGAAGCAGATTGAGTTTTAAAGGGACAGAAAGATCAAGTGAAATTGAGTTGAATGATCTGAGGAGTCACTTCTCTCTGGTCTTTACAAATGACAGAAATGTTCCACTCTGTCAGCGGTGCCTTGCTGCAAACAGCTCCAGCAGCACATGAAGCGCAGAGGAAAAACCATACCATCTGCTCAGTACATTCCTAATCGTTGGCAGGCCTTCCTTTATTTGGCCCAATTCCTTCTAGGAACTGCTGATTTGTAAAAAAAATGTGAACTCTTCCTCTCCAGCCTCAGCTACCCTGTTGTGTGTGTAATGTGAAATGCATGTTTACATGTGAGCACAGATAGTTTGCGTGTGCTAACAAGTTTGGATTAACTGTGCGGTTTCAGATGGAGTTGCTGGATAAATTCCCAGTGGAGGGAGGCCAGAAAGACCCCAAGCGCAGGATCATTCCATTCTTACCAGGTAAGAGTTGAACACACGCTGTCCCCTAATGCCCCCACTCCACACACACACACACACACACACACACACACACACACACACACACACACACACACACACACACACACACACACACACACACACACACACACACACACACACACACACTATTTTAAAGATGGTAAAGAATGGCACTCATTAGAGCACAAACCTCCGCCAAGGACCAACAGTCCATCAGTTCTGGTTTCTCCATGAGGAACTCTTGGGTTTAAACAGTGGACAACGATGACTCAGTCACAGACGGTGGAGGAACTTGAGGAAAACAGATTGTTTTGTTGTTTACATCCACGCGATGGAACAATCTCACTGTTCTGTGAACCAAGCGAGATGTTTCTTCATCTGCTCTTTATACATTCAGCTGATTCAGCTTATCTTTCTGCATACAGCCCAAAGAAACACTGTATTACACACAGCAAATGCAAGATAAGGCCTGGAGCTGATATGGTGCCACACCAAGTACCTGCTGTGGTTTCTATAACATTTCAGCACATTTTGAGTTCTTTTTCTTGGCTTTTCTTCATTGTCTTGAGGCGATAAAGTGTTTTTTGGAACAAAGGCTTTTGGGGTCAGCTCGACCAACTTTTGAAATAGTTTTAGATTTAGACCCTGCTGTAAGTGATTCTTTATGAGAGCTTGAAAGAAAGCCTCACCCAGGGACCCCACCCACAACTCCCCCACCGTGCAGGCTTGGGACGGGTGGGGGATAGGATTATTTTTGTGGCCATCCAGGTCTGGAACTCATTGGGATACTACACACACAAAAACACACACACACACACACACACACATACGCACGCACAAACACAGGGACTGTTTGATGGATTGAGTAGGAGGAGGGTAAGAGGGAAGAGGGATAGAAAAACGTTGCTTTTCAAACTATCTCCTACCATTGCTTTATACAATCAGACATATAAAATAGAATAGAATAGAAAAGCACAATAATGGAATTGTCAGAATATAATGCAATCAGTAGCGCTATTTTGGATTTGTTAATAAAAGACAGGAAAACCAAAAGAGGTTCCAAAATAATAAGAGTCATACTTCCCCTCTGAGTGGGATTCTACGAGAACATTTGCCTAATTTGCAGAACAGTTTCTTCTGACGGCCAAGGAAATATTTCACTTACAAAGCACAAGTCGGGACTGTGGGCGGAGGCGGCACGGAAGTGGCTCTCTCTTCTTGGTCGGGTTTATTCAAGGCCTCAAGGTGCTTTTACTCCTTCGGTGTTTCCACATCAGCAAAGTGGTTTGTCTGCATGCGTGCATATAGGCAGAATTTTACCAGGTGTACACACCACAAACCTGATGGCTGCATTTAGTTGTGAGTCCAAAGTTGAACTCAGAGAAATGGTTCCAACATTTCCCAGCATTGTCCAGTGAAATCCACACTTTTTGATATTTTTGACTATTTTATTACCTCCGGAAGCCATTTGTCATCTGAACACTTCTCACTTTGATGTGACATCCCCAAGCGATGCTCTTTAAAGGCGATGTCAGCAGCCCGGCCCTTGAAAAAGAGCTGATATGTTCTTGACCAATTATCTGAAGTTGTTTGACAAGTCGTCTAAACCCCAGAAGGAATGTGGGTCTGTTTCTTCAGGGGCCCTGCATCAAAGAAGAGGTGAAACTTTTCTCCCTGAACTTGAATCCCAGAAGTGGACTATGAATTTGTAATTTGGGTTGATTTCCCCCTCTCCTGTACTGTTTAATGATATAGCCACAGTGTACTTCAGCTACTCAGTGCTTCTGGGATGTATCTGCCTACCACAGTAGAAGTTACAGGTCAAATACGACTCTGTGGATCTCAATAACTCACATTCCCCAGAATGACCAAAAGTCACAATGACCTTGGTGTTTGTGCCTCATTCACATCACGTTCATGTCTTGTCTTCAGGGGAAAGCAATCACTGTTCTTTTCTACTACTTGTCCGTTGTCGCAGTCAGTAAGTTGAGGCAAGGTTTTTCGGGTTAAAGGCAAGTCGGTGGACACTCAGCTTCTCGATCTTTGTAAATGGAACATGCACGCGTACACGTCAGCACTGGCAACAATATTGTTTATCAAAGGGTATAAAAGCTGCAGCAGATGTTGTAATAAACGGACTCTTCCACTGCAAGTCTGCCTCTGTACATGCTTCATGACAATTCTCTTCAACACTGCTTCCTTCGCTTTACTTTGAAAACTCTGGTGTAGTGTTGTTGTCTGGATGTAGAAACTGATACTTTTTTTAAATCTATCAGTAACAGTTTCTTTGTTGGTCCAAGAAAAGTTTTACTTCCCCATTGCTGCTCCTTAGTTAGTCTTAGTCAGTGATGTTGCTTTGTCCTCGTGTTCTCTGCAACCAATTACTTCTGATTCTGAGCTAAAATGCTCGTCTGGACATCATTTCCATTTCAGAAATGCTCTTTTAAAAGTAAGATGTATCAGAGTGGATGTAGCCCTGGTGAGACTCGTCTTATAAAAAGTCTTAAATCAAGCCTCACGTCATGAAATACAAGTTAAAGTCAGTTCTTGTAAACCCAAGTTTGAGTCAAGTATTCCAAAGTGTGTGTCAAGTGTTTTCAGATCTTTGAATCCTGGCGATGAAAGTAACACAGCATTTTCCTCTCAAAGCTGATTTTATAGTGTTTATTCAAATAACTGGGGCCAGGTCATTCCAGGGTATAAATGCTCACTGTGTTCCCATAAAAGCTGCTTGTTTCTAATCTCGTTTATTTCTCCATTCATTTACTTTCTTTTGACTTTCTTGTTGTGGCGTACAAGGACAAAGTTTGAAACCTCAAGTCCTCACTGCAGTGATCCAACTGAGACCGAAGTCGACAGAATCTGTGTTATGTAATGGTTTTAGCTTCTCAAAATCACCCTGAAGAGGCAAACATGCACGTGTGACTAGTCCAGTGCTTAGGAACCGAGTCCTGAGAACAGCTTACTGTGTGTAAGGTGTGTAACAATCCCCCTCTCTGTGTTTCCATCTCCGTCTCCTCTGTCCCGTCACCTCCCCTCGCTCTGCCCAGGAAACAGGAGTTGCTTGATACCCGCTGCGGGCTCTCGAGATTCGTCACGAAGTCGACCCTGCCTCGGCCGTGGCTCCGAGCAGCTTTTTTTTTCCTCCCCTCCCCAAACAAGCCCTTTTCATCAGCTGCACCCATGAGTTGCCGTGCATACAGAGTGGGCAGTGTTGAGTCAGTGCTTCTCTCTCCTGACCCCAGAGAGCTCCGGAAAACCGTCAAAAAAGCTTTCTGTGTGAGGAGTGACGAGGGGAGGAGAGAGGTCGAAAGAGACGGAGAGAGAGAGAGAGAGAGGAGAAGTAGACGTCCAGGGTTGACTTTCAAAACTCTTTAGTTTTCAAGAGATGTCCAGACAGTGTCCCTTTTTGGGTTTCTCTGCCAACACCTAAGAGATTTGGAATGTCTTCTCTAATTCTTCAGCGAGTCACTCTCCTTTTTATGAGTCTCCCTCACATTGAAATGTACTTTTCTCCTCTGCGCAAATGTAGTGACAAATCAGGTTAGTTTCAGCCTCAACCACATTTCAAGGTTGTAAGTAGCAGAGTCATGGGAGCATCTGAGCTGTAGGATTCATTCACTTGGCTTGACCATGAATCAATCAATCCAAAAGTGGTTTAAATATTTACTTTAGCCCCTTTCGCAGTGCACATAAAACACTGACTAACATCTGGATTTGGGAAAAGGTTCAATCAGCTTTCAGTCCCGGGTCAGATGACTCTGCGTTAGTCACAGGTATCTGTCGGCTTCAGCTCCAATCAGCGGCGAAGGAAACGTGACATCCGGGTGGACATGCTTGTTTTCGCCCCCTTTCTGGTTCAAGCTATGCATCATCAAAGCAATGAAGGCGTGTCGTCCGTTCAGTCACTGGCCAACATGTCGCTTTACACACAACACGCCAGTGAAATGAAAACAATGAAAACACATCTGCTGCCTTTTTTAAGTGGGTTTACCTGCGCTCATTTGGGTGTAAAGAGGTTGTCTGACATGGCAAATAAAAACAGAACAGGCGCTAAAGATCTGTCGTCTTGTCCCACCTTCTCATAGCTTTGCTCCGAACCAATCAGGTCTTGTTATTCACCGGCTCTTTGATATCACAGTGGGGAAACCACGATATAACTGAAAGCTATTTCGCGTGTTGTTTTTGTCACCGACCACTGAGTCAACTTTTAGGTCGTCATGAGCAAAGCGTGGTTGGAAGTGCGGAGGTGGACAATTTGGAAGTTGGGTGTTTTGTGAAATTGATCTAAGGTCTTTTTCTGGAATTCCACATTCCTCCACCTCTTTATACATTATTTATTTTTCATGTTTTCTTAGTCTGCATCTATCCTTATTTTTCGGAGTTTAACCAACTTCAAAGACGAGCAGAAACAAAACGACAATATTCATAAGCAATATGTCATTCAGTCTTCAGTCTCACACATACACACTCCAAAAAAAACATTTGTGGTTTTCCGCTGTGTGGGTTAAGGAAGCAGAAAAGGCCATTTTTAGTAACTCAGGTGAAACAGTGCAGCTGGAGGCGGGTCGGTCAAGGGCCTGATTCATGTTTCAGCAAGTCTGCTTTAAACACGCGCTGAACAAACACCTCAGCCCTGTGATGGAGGTGATAGAGGGACTTTTAAAAACATGTCCCTCTCTGCACTCAGGATCTTTTCCCAGTCAGCCTCCACTTCCTGCCCAGTTCCTGCTGTACATGCCGACAGAGCTGCCGCTGTGAATTTATCAGAGAAACTTCAGCAGCTAAAATGAGCAGAAAATAGATGCTGGCTCTGGAAATTTCCTGCATACCATTAAGTTAGAGGAGAGTTTTAAGAGGCCTATTTGTGGCCCCTTCTTGTTATTGTTGTGGCGACCCAGCTCGTCTGCGACTGGGGGTGTTTGTGTCTGGCGATGAGAATGAGTATGAAGCATTTACGCTGTCATTGCTTTCCCCCAAATCATTTATTCATGACTTGGAAAGGGCAGCTATTCACCTAGCTCCTTACCCGCCTCATTGTGCTGTCAGTGTTATTGATGACGCCAAGTCTGCATGTGTCTGCACTCTAATATGCTAACCGTGCTAACCACTGAACCGTACCTTTTTAAAGAGGGGCTTTTGAACGTTGGCCGAGAAGGTTAAACACACTGCAAATTAAGGAAACACGTGCAAAAAAGTCACCACACGTGCAAATACAGAAACACGCTGCAAATTGGGAAAACGATAACGGAAATGTTTCCAGAGGACCCAAGAAGTGATGAACCTGGCTGTAGTTCAGTGCTTTGTGAAGTTTCATCACCGCTGACGAGCATCAGTCTTCAATAACTTGACAAACTTTTCAAGGACTGGTGCAGTGCCTGTTGTAAACATGCCTGTTTGGAATGGACTGTTTTCTTGGCGTGTGGTGATACTGGTTGCAGCTTTCTTTCCGAACTCTTTACAGAAGTGACCTGCAGTAATTGAGTCGTGGCGAGTAAAGAAGCTGCGCCACCGCTGCTGCACAAAGGGCTGTTTGTTCAAAGTTCAGTGGAGCTCCACCCAGTAGCAGAACATCCCTGAACTGGAGGCTCAGTTGTCTTTTTTTCCGTTGTTATGATCAACATCATCTCTTCCGTGGCCGAGTCTCAGCCACCGCTGCTGCAGAGCGCCGGTCGCCTGTTTATTCAAATTCTGATAATATTGAATGTAACAAGTTTCCAAATCGCAACAAATCCGACACAGCTCTTCATTTGGACCTTGACAATACACATACCAAGTGTGGCAGTTCTCGAGATGTGCGTTCCACAGATTTATTTCATCATTACATCGATGAATATTAGAATATGTAACTATTCTGCTGTGATCTGTAGCAACACATCAGTTCTCTTCTCCATCTTTGGGTTGTATGTTCTTCTAAATCAGTTTTTTTCATCATCCAGGGAAGATCCTGTTCAGGAGGAGTCATATCAGAGATGTGGCCATGAAGAGGCTAAGGCCCATCAACGAGTACTGCAGGGTGAGTGCATTGACCAATATGTGACATCTGCAATAGCTGTATTTCCTGAATATGCATGAAAAACCACGCTGACCAGTCAGTGGTACAACATATGAAAACCAAGCTACAGGTACAGTGGTTAGAGGATAAGAAAAACAAACTACAGTCTCCCACCCACATTGTTTTAAACAAGTCATGAATAGGAAAATGGAAAATAATCTTAATGTATATATGAGCAACACAAGTTTCTCACAGAACATCTGGTTTCGAGAGAACATATACAGTATGTCTTGGTTGTAATATTTGACTACATAGTCCATAGTAGCAATTAAAAAAGTTTCAAACATATGGTTATATTCATTAAAATTAAGCTCATAGTCACACGACGCAAGATTCACGTAAGATTTATCGGATGACATCGCCCTTGCATTTGAAACTGACATTGTGTGGTGTGTGCTGTACTGAACTCCCTGGAGCAAACCTGTGAGACGGCAGGCGTCCACCCTGCTGAGGCGTCCTAAAAGCTCCCCAGGTGCCTCCAACTCCGACCCGTCCCTGCACCAGCAGACAAACGATGGGTTAATGTCTCTTAAGGGAGCCATAGTGTATAAGCAAATAAAATAAATCTGTTGCTGTGGAGAGAAGAAAAGTGTTACACCCAAATATGCGGTAACCCATCACGATCCCCCCTGGGCAGGACAATTATATATGTAAGTTCATGACGTGATGCGAGACTTGAGTGGAGGCGTGTTGTTGAAATACCACAGCTTTCCATCAGTTTTTTTCACAAGATAATGTAAAACTGTGCATTATCCAGCCCATTACATGGCTTTTTACCAGGGAGATTAATCACTTGGCAGGAACATGGGAAAAAGAAATGCAACAGCACAGACTCCGGCTCCACTGAAGCAGCGCTGTGACCGTAAAACTGCCAATAGCCGGCAAATAATCGCTCCGATTTGACAGAAATGTAACCACGGCGACTTAAATAAATACATTACGATTGGAGGTCCGCATCTTAGCAACAAGTTTTTTTGTCATGGAAATAAATCCAAAGCAATAGTTTAAAAAATCCCCCCTTTTCTGCATTATTGTGCAAACTGCAGTGCTAACCAAGGAGAGAGGGTCTGTCATGAATCACACCATCATTACTTTTTATGACAGGACGTTGAGAATTGGATATCGTGGCCGCAGAACCACGTGATTTAGGCGCGAGACGGTGCTGGTGTATTGAGAAACACCAGGGAGGGAGATGTGTTGTGGTGCTCGCTGTCAGCAGGGAGTCATGCCAAAAGGGCGAAGCGCTCACCGGGGCTGAGCTTGCTCCATGTCAGCACATCCTCAGCCCATAGGCTATGTTTTTGTTGAATATTACAGGCTTCTTACCCCAGAGCCTCTAAACACCTCCTCCTCTCTGTCTGAGAGGGAACGTTTGAGGAGGTTTTTACAAGTTCGTTCTGACTTAGTCCAGACTACATACTCAATTTTATCTCCAGATTGATACGGTGCTGATAGCCTGTCACCACTTCCTTCCTGAATAAAGGATTTTTGATTTACAAGGCCATAAAGTGAAAGGGAATAGTTTATTATGTCCGATACTCTTCCGACTGTACAGCTGGTAGGAATCATCTTCACCCACTTATGTGAAAAATAAGAGTTTTGGGAAAGGGGTGGGTAGAGTTGTTGATTCATGCCTGTGGGAGTGGATGTTTGTGAGAATAGTGGAGACGGGTTTTACATCAGTGGTGTTGCTGTACAATTTTAAGTTGTTATTTTGCAAGTGTGTGAAGTTGTATACAAAGGGAAAGAAATTCACATTTACTTGGAGAGGATTGTTCACTTTTGGAGTTCAGTGGATTTGGATCCACATTTTGTCAAAATGTTTCCTGGCCAGATGTTTGTCCTCAGCACTCTTCTTCATGAGTTTACAATGTTCAATGACTTTGTTAAAGTCGCATTTGAGGACAGGACACCTCAGAGTATGTGAGAGCATTGTGTGGAAAGAAATTAGTACCATCGTCCTGCGATGCTTTTAAATCCAAGCAGTGAGAAGTCACAGCCCTTTTCTCAGCTTTTTCACACATAAACAGTCTGTCTGTCACATAAGGAGCCTAATTCTACTTGTGAAAGTCATGAGATTGAAAAGTTGCCTTTATGAGACACTAAGTCATTATTTTGATAAAGTTTTTCATTATTAAGAGTTACAGGAAGTGGCAGAAATGGGCATCTGAAATCAGAGACAGTGGATAAAGACTTAAAAACATCCTCCAGCCCTTAGATATCATCATACAGGTTGGATCTCAGTCTCCAGCTCGGGCAGGGAATGGTGTTTTCTGCAGTGACTGCTGAAACAAATCTCAACTTGACTGTAAGCACAAACAAAAACGTCTCGACAAGGTGAAACGACATGTTTTTCTACGGGAAGAGCTGAGTCAGCCCTTCTGTTGTACAGCTGAGGTTTTACCCAGCATCATGGAATTTCCCCTCGTTGTGAAGTCTTGTGTTTTCATTCAAGTCAGGAAAAACTGTCGGTATAAAAAAAAAAGAGAGAGAGAAAGAGAAAAAACCTGGAACCAGAGATTGTTTGTACAAAGCCAGAGAAAGACTGCTGAGCCTTGGATGGGTTGCCATGTCACACCGCTCAGAAATGCATCACAGCAAAAAGTCTCAATGTCCTCCTGATCTTCATTAGTCTCTATTCACAAAAATAGGAATATAATCTGTTTGTAATTAAGATTTTGGATAAATAATGTCTCAAGATATGCTTCACTATGAAAATTGTTGTATATTCAGAGACAGACTTTTTATATTTTAATCGAGTGAAGCTTTTGAGATATAACAGACAGTTTTTAAATGGAAAAAAAACGTATTTTCACAACCCAGTTTTTTTTCTTGGAGAACACACACACACACACACACACACACACACACACACACACACACACACACACACACACACACACACACACACACACACACACACACACACACACACACACACACACACACACAATTACCTTAATGCTGCCTGCTGTAAAAAAAACAGACCCATAAAGTCCATTTGCTGTAATGTACCCTGAGCCTCCGTCCCGTCTCCTCCCTGGGGAGAATTGTAATGAGTGGACAGGCCGCCGGCTGACACAAGAAGAGAAATAAATCCAAGGAGAGTGGAGCTGGTTGTCTGACCTCAGGAGCAGCGCAGCTTTCTGGGCTGCAGGAGCAGACATTGTGGGGGGGTCCTCTGGAGGTCACCAGTATAAAAAGTACCTCTTACATCAGCTGCTTAGCTTCTGTTTCTCAAGATATGGATGGAGCTACTGTAAATGGGGGTAATATGAATCAGGAAGAGGAAGAGATGAACCCTCTCAGTTTATGAAAAACCCACTCAGACTTTGTACAAGTGTCCCAGTGTACCCGCTCCTTTCTTCCAACATGAGCTGTTGGCACAAACGTATGATCACAAGCGTGACGAGGCAAACGTGGCACACGGGACAAGGACACCTTGGTCGGGTCTCTGGCTTTCCTTCCATATCCATCACCAGCCCTGACGTTATATCGGCGCGTGTCACAGAGTGCAAAGAGGAGACAGAGCCCGCGCTGCCTTAAAGGGCAGAGCCGAAACACTTAGGAGTATTAAAATCAGAGGAAGAGGCCGGCAGAGGAAGCTTGATGGATAGCACCGGGCTCAGCCTGCCAGCAAATGGAGGGAGGAAGAGTGGCCCAGCCTTCTAAGCAGTGGAGGAGAGACAGTCAACACAGGGTCATTGGCAGCAGTTATTCTGTCTTCTGGGGGGGGGTTAATCTGTTGGGGTGATTATCTGTTTCACTGCTGTTCTTAAGAAGTTTGGCTGAAAGAAAGTGAAAGACAGATAAGGAGAGGCAGATAAGTCTGGGCAGGAGTTGGAAAATGAAACCGTGTCTAGCTGTGTGTGTGTGTGTGCACGTGTGTGTGTGTGTGTGTGTGTGTGTGTGTGTGTGTGTGTGTGTGTGTGTGTGTGTGTGTGTGTGTGTGTGTGTGTGTGTGTGTGTGTGTGTGTGCGCCTCGTCTCTGATGCTCGTGATTGTCCACAGAGGCACAAGGTGAGGGAGGACGGCAGCCGCGACAGATCAGTGAACAGATACTAGATGAAAAAAAAAATCTTATTCTGGAACCATCTCACTTATAAATAACAATAAATATGAGAAAGTAGACATAATATTAAAAGAGGCAGACATATTGTAGATCTGCCCGAGCTCCACAATCATCCAAAGTTACAATTTTAATAAGGGAAAATGTTTTTAATCTTCATCCGGACAAACTTTCAACTGACTCATACTGCTACAGTGCCATCAATACACAAAATGATATTACATTTTCCACTTCAATCTAAAAAGTAACTGCCAAATACTATTATTATTATTATCATTGCAGCTTGTTCGATAAGTACAAGGACGTGGTATGAAAAAGAGTTTTTGGGATATTAAAAAACATATGATAAGGAAAAACCCGGGAGCCAGGATATTCAGGAGGTAAAAAAAAATCAAAATACTGGAAATTCTGTTGAAACAAACGGGCAAATCTCATTGATATTTTGCTTTAGACAAATAATCTGTAAAATTATTATTATAATTGTTAGAACAAGACAGCAAACGAATAAAAAAATTGAAAATCATGTGACCAAAAACATAATATCGCAACCTGTGTCCAAAAGGTAAAGAGAACTGCATAATGTACTGTATATTATCCCTGTGAGGAAATATTGCACACAGGTATAGCTAATAGCTGACATAACATTTATCCCAGCGCAGGAGGTTACTCTGAAAATGTCCTCAAATACTCTACGTAGTAATTATTTGTCTAGACTCTCAATGAGAACTATATTTAACCTCTGGTCGACCTCTATATATGTATATATACTGAAGTGAGTGTAATTGTCAGTTTGTGTGATTTCCTAAGTTTCCTGTCCTCCTTTGTCCCTGCAGGCTCTCACCCAGCTGCCGGTCTACATCTCCCAGTGTGAGGAGGTCCGAGTTTTCTTTGAGACCAGACCTGAAGACCTCAACCCACCCAAGGAGTAAGTACCACACGCGTTAGAAACCCTCAGGGTCACATGCAAAGGGAAACACCCGTCGTCGTTCCACTGACTGAGGTCATGTCACTTCCCCTCAGCGTTTCCGCCCCACACTCAGCATTCATTACACCCTCTGATATGATTTCATATTCCCACGTTACTTCCTGTTCGATCTTTCAAGCAGAAACACATTTAATGGGTCTTCCCCCCCCCCCTAAATGCTGAGTCTGCATGTGAAGCATGTAGCTGCGGCTCCGCTCAGTCACCAGGCTCCAGGCGGGGGGAGGTCACGTGGTTGATCTGAAGGTGTGCAGACCTGCTCTGTGGTCTCATGTAAATATCACTCAACACGTTAGCATCATAACCGGTGCTGACAGTTACAATGTGCTAAAACCAAGACATCAGCGGGCAACGAGCGGCAGCCTCCAGCACACACGGGCGCCTGTCGATACGCACATAACTTACACACCCACTCGGGCCTCGGTTTTTGCAAATGTGTTGTTGTTAAGGTTAGCGGCACCTTCAGGGCAGCAGAGGTTACCGGCGGCTGGTTCCAGGGAGACCAGAGAGGCTTTTTACACCAACAGCTGTCAGCTGAGCCCTGAGCTTTTTAACCCGTCTGTCATCACATACTGATGTGAGGCACCGGGCGCTCGGGGGCTGCATCGGTCGGCAGGAAAATTACTGGATAAATCCTGTTATACACGCCAGGAGTATGTGTCAGGAGAGCAGTGAGGTGGGATTTTCAATTTGCAAGACAAGGTTGAGAAATCTGGGTCACATAATGAGAGTTTACACCAAAACGATACTAATACTGCACTAATTATATGAATATAACATTAGTGTGCACTTTGTTCGCCAGTTACAATAGGAAAGAATACTTCTTCACATTTTCTACCACTGCTACTAAGATATGTTTTCGGAGATTTCCCCTGAAATCGCTGTCGGGAGCAGTTTAGGGTTCAGAGTCTTGCCCAAGGACACGTGGCATGTGAGCCGGACGAGCCGGGAATTGAACCACCGACCCTCAGATTAGTGGATGACCTGCTCTGCTTTACCTTTGTAGTGGCTGTCTATACCAGTTATATGATAATCTGACATAAACTGGTCTCTGAAATGGTGATTGTGTAATAGTCAGTGGTTGATATGTCAGGTACACACACACACACACACACATGCAAGTCTCTCTATAGTCGAGCCCTAGCCCCTAACCCTAACCTAAACCTAATTCCAACTCTAAAACCAAGTCTTAACCTCAAACAGCCCATTAAATTTGTGAGGACCGGCCAAAATGTCCTCACAAGGATGGTATTGAACCAAAATTGGCCCTCATAACTATAGATAGACATGCCACCCACACACACACACAGTCTGTCTCTGTCCTCCCCTGCATGAGGTCGGCAATGACACGTACCACCTCCGTCTTCATACAAAACCCCAGGCCTGCGTTGGGAGAAGAAGCTGCAGAGAGAGAGAGGGGGCATTTACTCGAGGCGGCTGAATACAGGAAAGACCTTGGTTTGTCTTTATTGAAATTGGATTAGTGCTTTCTGCTAGTGCAGCCTGTTGTTTGGCTGACTGACAACATGGGGCTGGTGCACAGACACAGCAGCCACTGTGGGGGAAGATTTATCATGGAGCATAAATCTACATGCGCTGAGAGGGGCATCTCGCACTTCTCCTCAGAAGCAGCAAAGTTAGAGACGAGGGAAGAAGAGGAAGCAGAGGAAATGGGACAGAAGGAAAAGTTTATAGCAACGAGGAAAGGAAAGGAAAGGAAAGGAAAGGAAAGGGGAATGTAGAAGAGATCATAAGGGAAGGAAATAGAATTAGGTGATGGAGCAAGATGGAACTGAAGCTTGATGGAAAGAATGAAAAAGGAGATCATATACAACCAAGGCCCAACAGTCCCTGTATGAAACCACATTTAAATTCACTAGATCCAGATTTTTATTTGCATCTGCACCAGATTGCACACACTCATAAATATCCGTCCCCTAAAATGTTCCATCAAGATCCATGAATTCCTCTGAGAAATCCACAAATATGATGATATGTCAGTTGTCGTCATGTTTGTGATGTGAATTTTCCCATGATGATGAAACTAAAAACTGTGACTGGGAGGATTCATTTGATATTCATGAAAATAGTCATATTAAGCCAATGGTTCACGTTAACCTTTTACATATACCATACACAAACACTGCTCTTCTATAATAAGGGTATTGCTTCTGTCGGCCTATAGGCAGGGATTACATTTTTTACAGTACGTCAGTGGGTACGCTCATGGGCGAAGATTTACTGAGACCTGAGCCTCTGCAATTAACAGCTGTGCCGACTGAACAATGCTTTATGTGGCTGACAGCGTTCATGTTAATGCAGGGGAGCGAACGAGGAGGAGCTGCCAAGGAAACGGTGAAGGGAGATTGAAGGAGTGAGTTAAGTAGACGTGGAAGATGTGAGTGGGGGGGAAGGAAGATGATGGAAGTGAGGGAGAGAAGAGGCAGAGGAACTGAGGCCTTTCTCACACGTTGCTTATTAATAGATCCAACAGGAAATGATGATATCATCAATTACTGGCATTGTTTGCTGGAGGAATCACTGCTGTCGTGTTGTGGCCTCATGGCACAAAAAATAATCATGTGGCAGATTTCGAAAGGATCTTAAAAGCATCATTGTTTCAAAGTAGTTACAGAAATACGGGTAAAAACATTGGAAGTATCATGAAGCAAATGCACAAGTACAAGAACTTAACCCAACAATAAACCCCTCCAGTCTTTACAAGGGTCATTTGTATAGATTAAGAGATAACGCATCAGTAAAAGTCACACAGAGTTTGGGAATTATTATAAATGTATATTTTAGAACAAAGCACAAGAGGATAAATATCTCTTGTACGTCTGAAGGTTCTCCGTGCCATATAAAATATGCTCTTTCTTGGTGAACTATATATCCTTACTTTTCCCCCCCTGGTAGTAATGTGATGTTTTCCTCTCATTACCAGGGAACCCATTGGAAAGAAGAAATCAGGTAAGTCACAGTTTTGTTTGTGTATTTTCTTGAAAATGGGGTTTCGTGGTCTTCGCTCTGGTCATTTTGTCTTTGAATACAAGTCCAGTCATTCTTATGTAGCCCAGTATATAATGACATTTGCTCCATCTAGTGGTCACTGACATGTGTTCTTGTTCCATTCACATTTTGTCTACACTCAGATATTTAAATACTTTTTCTGGACTTGACGATTACTGCACCAGTTACACAGAAGCCGTTTCTCTTCATTTCCTCTTCATCCTCTTCACTCATCTACAATTCTCAAGTTGCATCCATGACACTTTTTTTCAGTTTCTTCTCCATTCATTTTCCTTTCCATCAGGGATTGTGGAGAGAGCGACTACTTTCCTAAAGCGAGGTAGTAAACACGCTGTCGTGGTTGGTCGTGCTGTGTGTGTGACCCCAGCGGGGGAGCTGTAGTGGCCTGTCCCCCCCTCTCCTCCTCCCCTGGCCTGGGCAGGTGGGATGGGGCTCTGTTGAAGGCTTGGGGCTTGCTCTGGTTCTAAAATGGACTCATACACTACAATGCATTAACTTTAGACCCTGTTTGGTTCATTTTTATGTATTTAAGTATGTTGTGGTGGAACAGAGGAGAAAATATTGAAGATAATGACGGGATGTTTACCTTGGATCTACGTCAGAAGGATTTATTATTTTATATAGTGTAGATACATTAACAGCATCATGCAAAGTCAAGGAGATTGAAATGATGCAAATACTTTTAACTTATATTAACTACTATAGAATCTTGGAGTTAAAATAATTGGTTTAGTTCAATGGAAATAGTTTGAACCAGTTCAATTTGCGAGTGTGTGTCTGCGTACTAAGTACAGTTAAAATTGAAAAGTAACAAGACAGGGATTGATGTTATATTTAATCCATGTTGTGACCTCATAGTTTTTAGCTTTTAAAGTAAAGCAGCTCATTATTTTTCTTATAAATAAACCTGCTCACTATTCAAACTGACAGAATTAAGCATCTGTTGCAGAAAATAAATATAGTTGCTTTAATTTAAATAATTAACAAGCTGTTGCTCTCTGAATGTTTTAAGAAAGTTACAAAATTAGAATCACCCCATCTGTACTTTTTATATTTATCACATTTAAGACATACAAGTAGACAAAGTGCTATGTGTCCACCAAAGGTTTTTTTTCCAGTTAATGTTATATATGATTCAGGTTTCTGGTCGTATTTTGAGCCCCTCGTGTATTAAAAGTAGATTTGATTCTTACCGGCTTGGTGCTAACATCAGTGGTGGGTCTCCGTGTTTGTGGTTTCTGTCTGTTGATGATTGACCTAACCCCCCTTGACACTTTTTAACTTCCTCATTCACTCCTTTTCTCCAAGTTTCCCTTTTGTTACTCCTCCTCTGTCAGCTCCTTGTTTCCCTCACGCTCATCTCTCCAATCACATCCGTTACCGCCTCTGCTTCATTATTTTTGTGAATCTCAATACTGTAGATAAGCCTCCTCTCACGTAAAAACAGAATTTAAACCTTGGAATTAATTTGGCATTTCATCAGCTCAATATTTCAAAGCCACAGAGATTTAATCTGATTTCAAATTCATGGACACCTCCTTAATAAGACATTAATAAATAATACCCAACATCCTGAGGAGTAGAGGCTTTTATTTGCATTATTGAGATTTCATCCGTAGCTTCTCGAAGAAAGTATCAGGGAGAGAAAAGAGCTAAATGAGCCTCTGCTCCGATCTGTTCCCCTCAACAGGAGATTCCACCTCAGCCGATCCTCTCCTCCTCGACCAGTATGTGGCAGTAACGGACTACGAGAAGCAGGAGAGCTCCGAGATCAGCCTGCATGCGGGTCAGACGGTGGAGGTCATTGAGAAAAATGAGTCTGGTAAGTTCTATTCAGTATCCAGTACAGTCTTTTTTTTATTGTTTTCTGAAATGTAGAAAGATGCACAAAGGTTTATGGATCAATCCCTAGTGGACGGACTGAGGCATGCTGGGAAACACGGCTGATGGGACTATATCTGGATTAAATATTTCAGAGATTCTTTCATTTACTTTTTAAATTAAATATTAAATTAAAATAATACATTATCATTAAATTCTATTAAATAAAAAGATGTGTCATGATATCCAATAGGTCACTATGTTTATATTCTGCTCTCTCAGGGTGGTGGTTCGTGAGCTCGGACGACGCCCAGGGCTGGGTCCCTGCCACCTGCCTCGAGGCGCAGGACGACCCTGATGACTTCACTATTCCCGGAGAAGAAGGTACATGGAACTTTTCCCTCTGCTGTCGTTGAAACACAGTATCGTCAAGGACTTAGAGAGGCTATTTAACACTTACAGTAAATGTATGTGCAAATTCGTTTTTTATGTTTGGTATAATGTAGAAGCAAGTAGAGGTTAAACTGGACTCCTATGCAATATTTAGAATAAGTGCTTATTATTTGGGTGGTTCGCAGATCTGTTGAGCAAACGTGACGAAATTGCTTCTTTTCTGGAGAAGATTTGTCAAACACTAGTTCATTCTAATGTGTAGGTTCATGAGCAGGACATAAAAAAAAAGAAAAATGAGGCATACATTTGAGCAGGATCCATAAAATCTGTGATGTCGATTTTAAAAGAACGACACTATAATGATAATGCAGCGTATGGTCGGAGCCCTGAGCAAATAAAGGGGTCCGAGCCAAAATGCAAATTACAGAGCATATTTCAAGTCCCGGAAAGCCTGAGAAGTATTTGGTTTAAAAGTGGACACTGAGCTCACTGCTCTGTTTCTGCTCATCAGAGGCCTGGAATTAGAGAATGACTCAAATGTAACATCTACGTTCACTGACATTATCACAAATGTCCAGAAGTACGACACAAAAAACACAGAGGGGGATAAATGAGCAATTGGGCAAGTACATAATAATATATGCTGAAGTTGTCCCAACACTACTTTTTATCCCGTAATGTGTAAGATTTTATTTAATAGACCCAAGATGATGCACAATATCACCTACATATCGTTTTTAAGGACATTGTTTTTTACACTGGAAATAGGTAATGAGATTATAAATAACAGAATCCAGCTACCATGGATTGAACCTGTAACACTTTCATTAAAAGAAACTAACTTTCCACAAAGCTTTATCGATCATTCATCAGCAAACGATTCCCATTTACTCCCAAATAATTCATCCTATTTGTGCTCTGCTGTGAGTTGAACTTTGATTTCTTTTAGGTCGACCATTACTGGAAATGCTTTAATTTACGATGAAAAAAAGATCACCGGGATGACACATGTAATGTTCACTTCCTATTTTGCCCCACTCACTGTGCCGGGAACAGTGCCGAGGAGATTCTGGTCACTGCCAAGGCACGTGGGTCGTCGCAGAACTTTAGGGGATCTATTCAGCACAGGCTTTGGGCAAGGTGGAGCGCACGCCTTTCTTTCCCCCCTATTCTCAATGTGTGTGTTTGTTTGTGTGTGTGTGTGTGCGTGTGCGTGTGTGTGTGTGTGTGTGTGTGTGTGTGTGTGTGTGTGTGTGTGTGTGTGTGTTTGTGTGTGTGTGTGTGTGTGTGTGTGCGTGTGTGTGTGTGTGCAAATGCATACACATCTGTGTGCATGGTGGTTCATGTGTATGCATGTACGCTGCATGAGAGACCCAAGCATGTGAATTAAACCCTTGCATGCAAAGTGAATTGTGTTTTTGTACGTTTTTAAATAGGAGACGTGTATCATTTCAATTAACCAGCATTAATAATCACTTGATGGATCAATATAGATGTAGTAGTAGTAGTTTAATAGTAGAAATGATACAAAATGTAGAAATGATATCTCTAGTGCAAAGTTTGTTGTGTTTGTGGTCAATATTTGTGGAGGATGTTTGTGTGTTTTGTGCGTCTATCTCACATCTTCTCACTCCACAAGATGCTGCTCAAGCCTTGCCTCATTTAATTGAATCACTCTGCTAATATAAAGCCAGAGTACTGAAGTAGCCGTGACAGTTTCTCATCCTTAACCACAAAGGGACAGGGTTGAGTTGGACAAAGTGCTTTGTCACCGCAGCCTTTATGCTACATCAGCATTTATCTGTGCGCCGCTTTTCTTGTGAACCTGTGCACAATAATCCCCAGAACGGACATTATGATTTTATATTTTACGATATTGTCTTCCCCCCCCCTCCGACTCTAGATGAGAAGTATTCAGTGATTTACCCGTACGCGGCCAGGGACGAGGATGAGATCGACCTGGAGAGAGGCATGGTTGTCGAGATGATTCAGAAGAATCTGGAGGGCTGGTGGAAGATAAGGTAATTCAACCCAGTGACATTAAAGGAGACATATTATGTTTGTTTTTCCCAGTTTATTTTTCCTCTAGCTTTGAATAGGTTTTGTCTGAATGTAGAAGTTCTGCGACCGGGCCTTATCGAGGGGGGGGGGGCCTTAAAGAGACATGAGCTAAAAACCAAGCGTTTCAGATAGAGGCTAGAGAGAGGAGCTGCAGAAATGTACAGTGTGAGGAAAGTGATGTGTTTTCAGAACCTTTTCAAGTAATAACACAAATTAAAACTATGAACGTGATATTTCTCTTTTTACTTGCCAACATAACCTGTTCCAGATTTTGACGGGGCTCATGAATATAAAATGTTGCATTGACTAAAGAGACAAGTTAATTGCACATTGAACTAACTGCCCATTAGTCTTCCCTCTCATTTTATATCTCAAGCCAGTGAGGGTACATCTCTTCTGCACTCAGGTACCAGGGCCGCGAGGGCTGGGCCCCAGCCTCCTACCTGAAGAAGATGGACATTCAGAGCCAGAAGCAGTCAGCAGGGGGCGCTGCTCACGCCAGTACAAACGACCTCGACGGGTTCTCCAAACAGGGCCAGCCGAACAACGCAGCTCGAGACAAAGAAAACAGGCTCTCCTTTTTCTCCGAGAACAAAAGTAATACGTGAAATCAACAAAGGGAGCTTGTGATTTTGTCTTTTACTTGAGACAGGGAACAGATTTTGATAAAATGGCTGTTCGCTGCTGCTGTGCAACTCAACAAACTCTCTGATTAGATGTGTTTTCCCTCCACAGAAGTGGGATCCAGACACAGACCTCCTCCTCGCAGAGATCTCACCATTGTAAGATTTGGCACAGCAACGATTCTTTATGTATTAGATGATAACTTGGGATTTTCTCTCAACAAAATGTTTTTAACAACTTGACATGTGTCTCTCATATTGCACAGCCACGTGGTGCAAATCTACCCAAGCCACCCATTCCTCCGGCGGTTGAGGAAGAGTTCTACACCATAGCGGATTTCCAGACCACTATACCTGATGGTATTAGCTTCCAGGCCGGAGTTAAAGTTGAGGTGGGTCAGGCACTGCTAATAACTGTATTTTAGAAGAAAGAATGAAAACAGATTTTATAGTGAAGCATTTGGCTTGAAAAAATTAATGAAGTAATGAATTTGGGAATTTAATCTGTTCTTTATTCATTTACCTACCAGGTGATTGAGAAGAATTCAAATGGTTGGTGGTACATCCAGATAGATGAAAAAGAGGGCTGGGCCCCTGCCAATTTTATCGACAAGTACAAGAAGACCAGCAATGCCCTGAGACCCAATTTCCTTGCCCCTCTGCCCAACGAGATGGAGAAGCTGAGGTTGGAAGATGGTGGTTGTTCAAATGCATCAGGCACAGATGACAGCTGGTCCAAGCCGTTACCAGATGAGCCACCCACTGCCCCCGAGTCCTGTGCCCGACCTAAACTCAGAGACTGGAAGCCCTGTCCCGCAAAGGTGGGCTCTGCCTTCCCCGGGCAGTTGCCTCCAGCCCCAGCTGCCCCTCCAGTCGAGGAGAAACCAGCTCTCCCACCTCGAAGGGAGTCCATTAACAAGAGCTTTGAATTGGAGGTAGCAGACAAACCAAGACCTGATCATTCCAAGCCTTTGCCCCCAAAACCCCCAGTCATGCCACTGGTACCGCCCAAGGCAGCCCCCTTCAAACTAGACAAACCACCAGAGATCAAGAAAGAAGATAAGAACAAAGTTCTTCACCTTCGGAACGAGATGGGTCTTGAATGTGGACACAAGATCTCCGCCAAAGAGGTGAAGAAGTTTAATCTGAAACCTGTGCCGAAACAGCCACCGAAACCCAAGCCTGAGGTGCAGGAGGAGAAACCAGAAGCACCTGGTCCGTCAGTGTTGACGAAGCCCAAACCTGTGCTCCGACCTAAACCTGTCCCAGCTGCCAAGCCAGATCCCCCAGCGGAGAACAAACTAGACATCACCAACCTGCGGAGCAAGCTGAGGCCGGCGAAACCTGCAGACTCGGGTTCTGCGTCGGCTGAGGCAAACCATCAGAACGACGCCTCAGCAGCAGTTAATAGTTCCCACCCCAGTTGCCCAACGAGCTCGCCACCCACTCATATCCCTTCTCTCAACAATACTAAGTATTGTGACGAGCCAAAGGTCCCCCCAAAACACGTTAATGGTCACAGCCACGAGAGCTCATCACCCCCTGCAAAACCATTAGTGCCTCCCCACAAGGAACCCCCTAATAGACCCCCCGCCATGGCTCCAAGAAGACCTCCTCCTCCAAAGAAGGGAGACCCATCCAGTCCAACTGAGCTCAAACCTCCAGCTGCTCTACCAGAAATCCAGGATATTCTCAAGGCCGGACTACCCCAACTCAGCAGGCCCCCTCCCCCTAAGCCCAAAGGGTTTGTCCCGGTGCCTGCAAACAAGGAGAAGGAGGAGTGCAAGGTTAATAAAATCCCAATTCCTCCCAAGCCCCAGTTGAAGAGCGAGAAGCCTGGTCCGCCCAAGGACAAGCTTCCACCTTTACTCAAGGAGCCCAGTAGGGATGAGCTGTATCTCGCTGTGGCGGACTTTGAAGGGGACGAACAAACAGCCAACTTCAAAGTGGGTACAGTGTTCGAGGTGCTGGAGAAAAACACCAGCGGCTGGTGGTTCTGTAAAAATGTCAAAGGAGAAGTCGAGGGCTGGATCCCCTCGAATTACCTGAGCAAGAAACCTTAGTGGGAACGTGCGCTCACAACCACCGCCATATGAATCAATAAATAAACTAAGGATTTCAATGAACAAATTATCACTATTTTGTAGTTAACTAGCATTTTTTTAATTTATAGGTACATTTTTTTTTTTTTACGTTTGTTATGTTTATTTTTTGCAAGGATGTTCTACCTAAACTGAACCAGCAATAACACATGCCCTCCTGGGTTTTGTGATGTTTACTTCTTTTAGTTATTAACTAAGTATTAAGTGAAATATTATCTGCTTTCATCGCCATGTGCTAGTTGCAGCCTGTGCCAGTCCCGCCATTAGAAAGGCTCGACGTTATAACAGCCACAGATGTATCTACGTCCTCCTACGATACGGTGCCTCGATATTATATGCAAAGTGCTTCAGTGCTTTATAAACTGTTTGTGACTGTACACATGGTCCTTGTGGGAATCGTCTTACTAAACATTAAAACTAAATCTAGATCACAGGAAACTGAACTAGACGTTCAAATCCAGCAGTAGACACAAAAAATTAAAAGTCGCTTAGACAAAGACTGCACATTAACTCATTAGAGGAGGACTGGGCTTTCAAGTGCTATTAGCAATTACTAAAAGTGTATTTGCCAAGTAGAAGTGCTGTTTGTTATAACAGAAACATGCATTTTAGTTTTTCTAATGTTTTTCTTCTTTGATGAATGTTGCAGTGACCTGTAACAAACGGGCACTTTCTCCAGTCACATGAGGTTTAGGGTTTGCACATGCTCCAGGAAGGAAACAAAAAAAAAATGCCACCGTGCATTTTATTCCTTTACTTTACTCGTCATTGTATTTGCCATATTATTTCATACTCATTGTAGCAAAAAAACGTCAACGTAAAGACGCGGCTCGAGCAACAGAACTGAGGTGGTGAAGGGAGAAGTGGGATTTTGACGAGCACATCTGCATCTCTGCACCAGATGTCTGACCGGGCGCGAGGAATTGGAAATCTACGGTGACTTGTGCAATGATTTACAGTATTTTAAGTGTACAGTCTGGATGTTTGGTGCTTGAATAACAGCAAAGAATGACCATTGTATAAAAATAATATTTTACATTAATGCTTGACTGGTCTCAAGCATGGTCAGCAAATTATTTTTTATTGTACAGTAATGAGTCGTGTCTGAACTGTTATTACTTTCCTTTGGGGGGTCCATCTCTTAGGTGTTTTGCTCTGTACTGATTGAGTTATGAGAAGGAAGGAAGATCCAGGAGAGACGTTGTTCGGTTGATTTATGGGATTTTTGAGATAAATGAAAAGTAGGGTCTGTTGAGAAAAGTATATGAAATCCACTCACTGATCATTTCACACAACCCCCTAAAAAAGGCCATATTTCAAAATAAAACAATTGTATGTTCATGGTTCTGGACGTAATCAGACAAAGCTACAAGCTGCAACACTGATTCTGTTCTGCTTCTAGTCGCTTTAATGTTAAACCACATGTCACCCATGTTTTATAAAGAAAATGACAGCACCAACGAGAGGAGACAAATTCAAATACACTTGAAATTGTATTGTTCTGGCATAATGTGTGTGAAGAAGGTACAGTACAGTGCAAAGCAAACGTGTGGTATGATGGTGTCAGTATTGTAATCTTATTTACTTTTTTGCAATGTATTTTTCATTACATTGAGTCTCCTTTTACTCGAGTCAATAAAAGTTTTTGATTTTTCAGCTACGCCGTCACACTGTGTCTCAATTGGTGTTTGAAAAAAATCACAAGGGTGTTTTGCTTTTTATTCATTGCTGAGTTAAAAGTAGTAAAAGCCCCAATATATACTGTTTCAATCACTTTTCATGATGAATCAATTCAGTGTCTTTATTAGATCAGGAAAACAAACCGAGTTTTGGTGGGTAACTGAAATGATATTACGTCTGTTTGTCTACAAGAAAAACCCCGGTCACCTTTATCCATTTAATCAGATGAGGACTCATAGAACTTGGGGGTATTTTAGCCTTGTTTTGCTCAGTGTTTTGGTTTTTCAGTTTGTGAACGCAGTTTTATTCTCACCACTCATCGACACAGCAGGGAGCTTTTCTCACAGACAAATGGACGTGTAAATGAGAAACTGTTTGCTAACTCATAGCTTTATCTAATAATGTCAGTGTCGTCTTTACAGCTGGACGTGATGGCTCCAAGTGGCTAAAAGACACAAAAACATTTTGTGGTGACTCACCTCTGATGGCAGCGCTTCAGCTTTGGTGTCATCAGTGTTGTTCATTGTATTCCCTGCACATTAGATTAGATATAACAATGAGAAAGTCACTGTAAGTACTACTTGAAACTTATTGTAATGTACAGATGATTGTTCTCTCACCTTTTCTTCATGGTCAGACTAGTATGTAACTTTCAGTTTGACCATATTGGAGATTTGGAGTCAACTTTATGAAAATGTAAAGGGAGCTTTGACCAGTCCACCAAATCTTTTGTTCTTTGAATTGGACACTGACTGAAAATCCAGATGTTCAGTTGAAAATAAATCATGTGTAGACGTCATCACATCATGTTGAAGACACAACCATAAAATAAAAGACCCTCAGCCACAACCCAGTAATTAGAAAATCTGCATTTATTTAGTTATTTACAACAGTGGTTCCTTCTGATACAGTTTCATTCACACTCACGACCCCTCCATACAAACAACGTCATGTAAACTGAGGCAGAGAGGAAGACCTAGATGGAGCCATTAAACATGACAGGAAGGAGAATTTGTACAACATCTTTAAATACTTCAGAGACAGTGTGCGAGAGGGAGCCAGAGAGAGAGAGAGAGAGCGACACTGAGCTGTACCTGATTACTGACCTGATCTGGTGTGAACCCGCAGGTCAAACTGCTCTAAAAATCACTTTCTCTCCCTAAGGAAACAAGTTTGTCAGCTGCAAACATTGAAGAAACATCGAGAGGCGTCTTACAGCAGCCTGCATTGTTGCACTCCCTTAAAAAAATACATGAAGAGTCACGTTCATCAAACGCAGATCATCACTTCAAAATGAGACCCCTGCTTTATAAGTCCCCCCCCCAAAAAAAACCCCCATAAAAGATACAATAATTTCAAGCAGTGTTGTTTTTTTCCTTTGCATGACTCTGATACATCTGTTTTTGGTTTAAACTCTTCACATTATTCTCCCTCTCAGTGCAAAAGAAGGCAAATTTAAGAAGAACTAAAAAAAACCCCTATAAAAGGTTAGCAAAGACATACATGTAATATTGCACTTTGGTTAGCAGGAAGTGCATTTACTGCACACGGTATAACAATTACACACTTAATACCTCTTTTTTTTTTATTTATTATTTAGCTTTAAATCCCCCGTTTAACATCCTTCAAAGAATATAACAGTATTTTTACTTTGGCTTCGTCAGTTCCCATCCAGTGTGACTGATTTTACAGTAAGAATACAACAGAAAAATAACAACTGTCACCACATCCAACACTATATGAAAATAAGAAGCAAGCCATTCCTTGTCTGTTAAAATCTCTTACCTAACTAATCATTTAAAAAGAAATTATAGATTTTTGGACTTAGGATACAGCCTCATCCCTACATGATTTAAACAATATAAAAAATTAGAACATCCTTCATACCATGGGTTTTGCTTAAAAGAAGAGTTTACAGTGATAAATCTGGATTTTTCTTAATCAGTAAAAATAAATACAAGCGCACTTTGGCAGCTATATGACATGCATCTGTCTGACACGCAGCTGAATAGGCCAAGACATGGAGAAATTCACAAAAAGGTCATTAACCAATTAACATTTGGGTGTTTTTCTGGTCATTTCTGGAAGACGACACCGATCATTTGGGGGTGAACAAAAAGTGCTTAGTTTCTGGCTCACCAGCTTTTCTAGAAACAAACATAAAGTAAATTCCCTCCTCAGGACAACAGACTACTATCAAACCAAACGATGAAGACCAATTAAAATCACTTTGGTGTCTTCAGCTCGTCCGAATCAGCAGTCACTGTATTGTGTAATCCAGATGTTTTACTGGTGAGTGGTAAAGGAAAATCAATCTGAAGCACGTTGTGGGTTTTTAGGTCAATTCAATGCTACAATGTCTTCAAAGAAAAATGTGTTAAAACATAAATATGAACTAAAACAATTGAGGGACCTGATGGAGGGGTAACTATGCTGCTATTACTGGCAAAGCTAAATAAAACTGAGGCAGCAGACAATTGTAAGGCCTGTGTGTGAGCGTGTGTGTGTGTGTGTGTGTGTGTGTGTGTGTGTGTGTGTGTGTGTGTGTGTGTGTGTGTGTGTGTGTGTGTGTGTGTGTGTGTGTGTGTGTGTGTGTGTGTGTGTGTGTGTGTGGTATCACAGCAGATGTTTCTATGTGGTAGAAGAGTCTTGGTAAGGCACAAACTTGGAGAGTTTATTGGGAGAGCTGGGGTTCGGACAGTCTGAACTCTCGCTCATCTTAAAGAACGCCTCCTGCTCCTTTTTCTTCATGGTCAGGTCTGTTTCAAGGGCCTGAGGGAGAAGACGGAAACCAAAACAGGTGTAAGATTTACGTAACCATGCTCACATAGAGGGAGGGGAAATGTATATATGCAGGTCGAATATTGATAAAACAAGTATGGGGAAAAAAATAGGACAAAATTACCTCCACCAGGGAATAATTCATAGAACTATTGTGCAATTTGGTGCGGATCCAAATAAAAATCTGGTTATAGCAGATTGAAATGTGGTAATAAATGTTGGAGCGGCTCGGGACAAAGGGGCAGATGTGACTTTATTTAACATTGCAAGATTTTTGGGTTGACGTACATTTACATTTAATCGAAAACATAAATGTGTAGATAACCTAATTGAAATCAGAAATCTGGAAACGCACCTTCTTCCTGGGCTTCAGATGATCCCTCCAGTCCTTCATCACCTGGTTGTGTTGCTCATCCAGATACTTGAGCCTCTGAGTCTCATTCTCCACCAGCAGGTGACATTTTTCATTCTGCAGCACAAAACAATCTTTTGTTAACGACAAGGCATTTGTTGGTGCTCGTTTATTGTGTCTCCACTGGAGAGATCTGCCTTGGAGATGACGGGGTTGTGACAGGATGATAAAGTCAAGTGTGTAACAGGTCAGTCACCTGCAGCTGCTTCAGCTCCCGGATGTTGCCTTCACACTGACCGATCCTCTCCCTCATCTGATTCTCGTGTTTCTGCTGCTGATGCAGCCTCTCGGCCTTCTGCCGCTTCTCCTCCTGCTGAGAGAACTACAGACACACAGAGGGGGTGAGTTAGCGAATTACCAACTTTCTGCTTAAACATGGAGAGACACAATTACCCAGAGCCAGTTACCTGTTTGATCTTCTCTCTGTCTTCCGAACTGCTTCCTGTCCAGTTGATGCGGAGGCTCTTCTTGAACATGGCCATGCGGGTCTTGGCTTCACCGCGCTGGATCTTGGGCATCCGGCTCTTTTCCTGCTGCTGCCGACCTTTCAGGATCTCAATCATCCGCTGATTGTAGCACTGCATATGCTCTTGCTCCTGCAGTGACGGGGGAAATAGATATAAATGAACCATATGTTGGAACGATAGCAGAACATTAAACGAAGTTGGAGAGGATCACTTCCTATGACTCCAGCCTGGATTTTGACCTGCGATCACATGATTGAGTAAATATGAAAAGCTCAGTGTTTGTTGGTGGAGATGTTCGATCCACTGGTTTACCTTTTCATGTTTCTTGAGCAGCTGGTGCCTCTGGAGGAAGTATTTATCTTTCAGCTGCTGCTTCAACAGCTGATGTCTCTCGTAGAGATTCTTCTCCTCCATGTCCCATACCGTAGCTTCGCGCTCTGATCAAAGTTATTGGAACATGATGTATCAATACTGTGCACATGTAAAGTCCCACTTCTCCAGATCAATGAGGAGCAACAGGACTTATCGTTGCGATCACGTTTTGTGTGACGAATGGAAACTGTACCTCTTATTAGGTTTTGCTTCTTGTTGAGACAATCCCTCTCTGTTTCTGCAATCTCTCTCTTGTTGTTGGAGATGATTTTCTTCAGCGTGGTGTCCAGGTAGTTCTTCTGCTGCGCCAAGAATTTCTCCTCCTAAAAACACCAGACGTGGAGGAAGGACGGAGACGATTAGTAGCCGGACATTTCATCCATAAGAGGAAAAGATGTATACATTATGAAATGGGTTCCCAAAAAGCAGAATGCAACGGGTTTAGCGGTTTTAAATGTTTGAGGTTTGGTAAACATGAAAACACCATGAGCCCAAACTACTCACCTCTTTAATCTTCATTTCCTGGAAGGAGTTCATCTTCTGTTTCATGGAGTCTTTACGCTGATTTCTGGGCAACTTATCAACAGCCTGTTTTACCTAAAGAAGCCGCAGTTGAGCCGTATTCAGTGACAATGACACATGAGTATGTTTGGAAGCAAAAACACTCATGTTGTGATTTGACAGTTAAAAAGATTCCTCATATTTTCAAACGTACCTCCTTCTTCTTGTGTCTGATGTAATCCTGAAACTTGTCGTAGTCCCGCTCCTGCACTGATTTGATGCGTTTGGTCTCGTCTTTGAGTTTGACGCTGTGGTCGGCCTCCATCTTCTCAATGGTCTGCTTCTGATTCTTCTCCAGGTTCTCCAGCTCCAGGTCATAGTGCTTCTTCTTGGCCTGGGATGAGAACCAATGAGAGACAAGCACACTCGAAGTTATGATACGAAACACTGTCGGGCTGTTTTATTTAAGTGTAAACTACTTTCATGAGGGAAAAAGAACTTAGGCAATGTGTGTCAGAAAAGGAAAACGCACATTATTTCAACACAGTGTTCAGCATATCACCCCCTTTGAATAAAGAATAAAAAACAAAATACACTCTAATAAAGTAAAAGCAACACAAGCAACAACACAATTTATACTAGAAAATCTTCACTATGGTAGGATTTTTTTAGAGCTATTGCATTGGATGACATATTATATTATGTACACACAGGTATACACACATATGGTGTAGCTAATAAAGTAGCAGGTGTGTGTGTGTGTGTGTGTGTGTGTGTGTGTGTGTGTGTGTGTGTGTGTGTGTGTGTGTGTGTGTGTGTGTGTGTGTGTGTGTGTGTGAGAGAGACTCACATTCATCTCCTGGTCAAATCGTCTCGTCATCTGTTCTTTCTGTGTTTCCAGTTTGCCGGTTAGAACCGACTGAGCTCTGTGCTCCTCCTTCTGCAGCAACCGCAGCTCCCGCAGCTCCTGACGTCTGAACGCACAAACACACACCATCAGTATTTTTCAACATGTACACAACTTGAGTTCATAAGTTATCAGTGCTGTTATTAAAAAGTCCAACTGAAAATCACAATTAGTTCTTATCTGAAGAAAAACTGATAATTTGAAATGCAGCAAAAATGTTATTCAGACAAAACCAATATTGAGCTGTTGACAGTTTTGGAATTTAATATGAAATTGACATTTTCAGCTTAGTTTGTGTTTGAGGTACTAGCCTGCAATTAGGCAATATTAAAGAAGTTTTTCGTGTGTGTTTTATTTGAAGCGAAGGAACCATATAAAATATTACAGATAGATATTATATTGCATATGATAGATAATATATTACAGATATGAAAGTTGACCAAAACATGTATTTCAATCTGTCTGGCCCTTAATGGAGTAATGAAGTGAAAAGACAGTGAGATAATATATATTTATATGACATATAAAACCTGTATTTGTCTTGTTGGAATACTGATTTTCTGAGAAATCCCAAATTATGTTGTTTTTTGACTGTCGTTCATGTAATGTCATATCTTCACCACTAGATGGCAGGAGTAATGCATCCGGAACTCAAAGGCAGGGCAGTGGGTTTGTCACAACTGTACAAATTAAAGAGTATTTAGAAATACTTGTAACAACAAAATAAAAGTGTATTGATCAACTTCAACAACATCTGGATAGTTAAAGAAACAAATAGTCAGAGACACGTTTCTTCCCCTTTCAGAACATTACCTAAATAAGTCTTTTTCCACTTGGATTGTTAGTTTACTTTAATCCCAAAAGGGATTAAGCCCAAAAGAGCAGGATGCCTTAAATAGCAGGTTCCATCTACATCACTGTAGATGGAACCTACCACTTATCAGTGTGTGGATTTCAGTCACAGTCATGAACAGACCCCTGAGATCACAGCCGCTCATTTACAGGGAATGAAAACAGATGAATATTTCCAAGAAGAAGAAAAAAGGACACGAGGACAAGAGGTGGGGACGCAGATAAATGTGACTCGTCTTATCTGGATGGTGAATAGATCAGTGTTTGTACAGTGTGTGCATGTGTGTGCGTGTGTGTGTTCTGTAGAGAGTCATCCGCATACCTCAGGAATCTCATCTCCTCATCTTTCTTCTCATCGTCCCTGATGATCTTCGAGGTGGTAACGCTCACCTCCACGCCGTCAATAACAAACCTCCTGGTTCGCTTCAGAGTCTTACTCGAATAGTCCTGGAAAACAGATAAAGGGATTATGGTTCGGTCAGATTAAGACGAGGCAAATCTTTGAATACACTCTTCTGTGTATTTGATTGGTACCTCAGAAACTCTATTTGTAGTAAATTGATTTAGAGACATGTTGGGGGAATATGAACATGACACTCATTGTGTCACAAAGAATTCCCACAATTATCTATTTAACGTAGACCAAGTGAGCTTTGCACTTTAAAAGCGTTTAAAAGGTAAATTAAAAGGGAACCATAATGAAACGTCCCGTTACCTTGAATAAAACTAACATAGGTTGTATTTAGACACTTTAATGTTAAATTGAATGGTACTATGTTTAATCAAAAAGAGGTTGAATCAGCAGAATCAGATACATCATCTTTGGATTTGTGTGAGTTTTTGATTCCCAATGTTTTCTGTTGTTTTGTTGTAACCTGGTGAAAAACAGTGGCAGTTGTGTGTGTGTTGTGTTGTGTTGTGTTGTGTTCACGGAGGCGTAACTATTCCTGTCGATCTGGTTCTACTGTCATAAGCAGTGAGATGTTCCATCTGTCAGTGCACTGGGGAGGGCCATGCAGGAATTCCCTGTTTTAACAACAACACAACCTCTTCTATGAAGTATGACACAACCTGACCTTACTTTTAAAATGTATTTAACTCTTTACAAACTTTTTTGTTACCGCCACTGAAATATTGAGATCCAGGTTTTTAAAACAAACACGAGCTGTGTTCTTTCAGCTAGAGGGGGGGGGGGGCAGGACTTTTTACTTTGCTCCCAGATAAGAGTTGAACAAAGTCCATGTATTTGAGCAGGTATGAGAAAGACAGGCCACAGGCACAGGCCAATCAAGTAGTATGTCATACTAATATGTGAGTTATGATATTAATGTTTAGATATGAGTCATAGTATAACCTGACATCTCCACGGTCTGCTATCTAACTCACAATATTTACAAGACGGATATGGCAGGGTTTGCTCAGTAAACACTGGGTAGGTCCTCCCCTGGATGTTGTCATTTCCTGGTTTATAAATAGTTTATATAAGAGGGAGAGGAGAGGGAGAGGTAGAGGAGAAGACACGAGACGAGAGGAGAGGTTTGAAGACGAGGAGAGGTAGAGGACGAGGAGAGGACAAGGAGATTTAGAGGACGAGGAGAGTTAGAGGACAAGGAGAGGAAGAAAAAAGGTAGAGGACGAGGAGAGGAAGAGAAGAGGTAAAGGACGAGGACGAGGACAGGAGAGGTAGAGGTAGAGGACGAGGGGAGGACGAGGAGAGGACGAGGAGAGGAGAGGAAGAGGAGGCTTGTCCTGATTTGCTGATTTACATAACTGACACATTTACTAAAGCAGGAAATACACATGCTTGTTGTTGGGGCGAGTTCATGTGTGCAGGTTGTTGCTATAATGAAAATATCCCACACACACACACACACACACACTTTCTCCTATACACAAAGATGAATTCATGAGCAAATGCAAACACTAACGCTCTAACTCATACACACTTGTGCAGTGCAGAAACACTAATGCAACACAAAGCAGCAGACACCCGTCCTCCCATCCTGAGACAAAAGATTCACCCTCAGACTGCCGAACAATGTGTTCTGGGAAAAAAAAGTGAACATGCCCCAAAACAGACACGACTCCGTGCACAGTCAATAAGAGTTCAATCGTGGTCAGTCCATAAGCATCCAGAAGCAGCCGAGTGACAATGAGCTGCACAGAAACTTCCATTCACAGGGATGAATACTGAGCTGTGTGCACACAAAGGGCTCTGTTGGTGCTGCTGAATGGAAAATGTTGCATATTTTGCTCGGTATCCAATGATGAAACGGTTTCTGTCTCCTCCAGCTTCCTCACATCTTTGCCTCAGCAGGATTTTAAAAAGGCACACATTTGTTGAATTGTGATAAATTGTCGTCAGTGGCAAGAAAGATCCTTGATACTTGTTAGAATAAATTCAGATTCACCACATACCCTAAGCACATAATGCAACTTTAGTTGTGAGACTAATGAAAGACAGGCGCTGGTCTGTTGCAGATGGTGAACACCCACACCCCAAAACACAACACAATGCACTTTCAGTTCCTCTGTGGGTGCAAACAAATACTTTTTCCAGGGTGGAGTTTTCCTGCAGAGGCTGAGAGCAGTTCTCATTACTTCTTCGACACTTCAATACCGCCCTGACCCCTTTTCTCCAGAAAAACATGATCTACTGAAACACCTGCATGTGTGTGAACGAGGGACACGTCTTCTCTGTGTCAAACCAGTATGTAAAAAGACATTTTCACCGTTACCTCCGTTTTCACCCCTGTCTGTTTGTTGTTCTGTTGATGTGTTTGATAGTGAGCAGGATTACACAATACAACTGGATTCATTTCTACGAAAACTTGGTGGAAGGATGTCGTACGGGTCAGGAAAGAACCAGCTAGATCTTCATGCAGATACAGACCAGAGGGACAGCTCTACAACTTTTCTTTAACTTTGTTTTTAACATTTTCCCTGCATGGACCTTGATAATTTTTTTTTTAATCTGGCATATTTAGGGAACCGATATCTTTGAGTGTGGTGCAGCTTGATTCAATGTAAGGGGACTGTTGGGCTTGGGGGAGGTATGCACTAATAATAATAATACTAATAATAATAATACTATTGGATAGATCAGGCTGTTTATTGTGTACTCGGTGCAAAAGTGTCACCCACGTGTTCCTACAAGCAGAGAGAGGTTTGCTTCTGACTCACCCTGGCAGACATTGAGATGTTCTCCTTGTGGATCGACAAGTCCATGCTCTCGGACCCCTGGCTGCCCGAGTAAGAGAACCGTTTGTTGATGATCCCTCCGTTGATATAAGGCGAGATGGGCTCACCGTTTCCTCCTATCGACATCCGCTCTGGCGTATCGTTGGTGAGGCTGTCGTTTGGCCCGGAGCCGGAAACAGGGAGTGGCGTGGGAGCAGAGGAAGGTGCTGGAGAAGGTGCAGGAGCGACAACGGGGCTCGGGCTCCGTGCTGTTGTTTCTGTGGTTGTTTCTCCGTTGGCGATAAGAACATCGCTCTTATCCTCAGTCACCAGGATTGTGGGCTTCTCTGGGTCTGGTGAGTCTATGATGATGTCGACCTGCTCGTCAGAGGCTTCGGTTTCGGAGAGAGATGGCGGCTGCTCCGTCTCTGGGGTCTCGACAGCAACCTTTAAGAAATATTTTTGCACAAATATTATAACATATTTGGACACAGGACAGTCATAACTCTATGACCCAGAAGAAACATCAGTGTGTACAGCAACGGAAAAAAGCGTAAAACTTCAATGCACCTTTTCCTCCTCTGACGTTGGGGTACTCTTTCCATCCTCAATGCCCGAGTCCGAGCTGGAGGTTTTGGTCGAGGCCTCGCTCTCGGATTTTTCGGACTCAAGCAGGACGTCGTCGCCCAGTTTGTCACCCAGCTCCTCCGCATCTTTTGGGGGGAGATTTTGCCGCGGCAGGGGCACAGGGACCATCATGACGGAGCCCGGCTGCTCCTGTGTCGGTGTGTCTGGCTCAGCCCCCTTCCGGGGTAAAGGCATTGGTGTGGTTGGGGAGGGCGTGGTGGGGCTCGGGGTGTCCGTAGACTGGTCCCCTTCCAAACTGGTCTGACTGGTCTGAGATGGCTCCTTACCTGGACACTGCAGGGACAAGGAGGTGTGAGAAGAGAAGTGTCGTTATGCACCATGGGAAGAATCATTTGATGTTTGAAGGCTTTTAAGTCGTAGGTTTTCTTCTAAATGTTAATGTTTCCAACCTTTGGTTTTTAGCCCAAATGGATTAGGTCCTCCACCCTCACTGCAGTAAGCTTAACCTTTACCTTGGTAGGAATGCAGTCAAACCTGCTTTATACTGCTGCTTCTCACTGTGGCCGAGATATACTTACTAAAGATAAGATGGATAATAACAATAATAACAGAGGTCAAAGGCCTGTGTAAATCATGGCTGACAACCAGGAAGGACAGAGAGGTGAGTGCTTTTCAAAATAAAGCCCATTCTTATTCGTTTGTGTTCAAAAGTACATTTTTAAATATGTATTTCCTTTTTGGGGCATTTCACCAGCTATGGACCAGGTCGGAAACCGAACCCACGGCCACTGCATGAGAACTCAAACCTCTGTAAACCTCCATTTAATTAACTTTTGTTTCTGTAGGGTTGATCAAGTTAGATTTAAGACATTTTTTAATACCTCAAAGAAAGCAGTTTACTACCTGTCAAACAAAGGCAACTGCGTAAGGCCTGACAGCATATTACAAACACTGGAATGTCTGTCTTTTGTTTGCGTCACATTCTAGAGGCAGACTAAAAATAAATGAAAAATCTCATAAAAATCTAATATAAACACCACTGAGGATGTTATTTTTACGATTGCATGCACAGCTATCTGTCCCACAGAGAGATTTCTGCAACCACTCCCACTCGAGGTAAAACATTTGACATCTTTATGATCAGGTGCAGCAAACATTTCTGTCTGGCTCTGGAGGATCTACAGGAAGAGATTAAGTGGTAACTGCTTGGCCGACGTTCAGGGCTTTGTGATTGTGTCAAAATGTTGCTTTACGCCGCCCACAAAAGTGGCAGTATATTAAACTTTAATTCAAACTAAAAGGTCAACAATGCTCATTCACCAAGACGTCTAAAACAGGAAGTGCCAAAATACCACGGCACTTACCGCATCGCCATGTTTCAAACGTCCCCCGTCACTGCACTGGGAGCTACGTTATTCATCTCAATCAATTCAGTGGCCATTATGACTAAGTGTTGACATTCGGGGAGGAAGAGAAAAAAACACATCCATGCTCAGCACGTGATCAACACATCTGTCTCGTTACAGCTTCCTGTCAAGCAGGAGTATATCTAGGATCCTCGACACTTGAGGGACTCTGCTACAGGAAACCCTCTGTTTTTCATCGAAGGGTCAGCGTATGGCGGCAGAACAATGCGCGACCTTAAATAATTCATTTCCATCAGGGGTTGCGATGTCATGGCGTTTCTATGCAGCCGCGGTGTCAGACTCTGCACTTATATTTAACCACGTGTGGGTGTGGGTGAATGCCAGTGTTCCGGTTTCTGTTCCTTTGTTTGTGCTCCCTCACACCACTTTCTAATTTTATGCCCTCTGAGGATTTGTAGAGCCGACCCTCAATCCGTTGGGCTCTTTGGGGCACGTCCAGGTAAGTGCATGCTTTTGTGTGATTATGTGCAGGAGTTCCAACTTAATTATATTGTCTGGTGACATAAAAAAAGGCCCTTTTTAACTTGTCTGTTTGAGCTTTGGACCACACAGTCAGAAGAAGAAAGGGCTCAGAATAACGACGCATCTTCCCTTTAAATCAAACCCACACTTCTGACCCTGCAGCTCGAAGCCACCAGACCTTTCAGAGAAGCTGCTGGGACTGAACATGGGCGTGGCCTATTCTCCTTTTAGAAAACAAACAATGATGGAGACGAAAATGAAGGGGCAGAAATGAAAGGGGAAAAAAAAGGTTCAGTACCACTGTGAGCTCCATGGCGTCGTCCTCCTCTCCTTCCTCTCTATTGTCCTCTATTTCCTCCATGACCTCGGCCTTGGCCTCGGCCACCAGTTCCCGCAGAGGACGGTTGGACGTCACCGATTTCACAAACGGATGCTGTGGACACAAGGGACAGAAGAGACGGGCGGTGAGGCTAATTATCAATCGAATCAAAAGCTTAAATTGAATGATGCAAAATACAAAATAAAACTAGAAAAACATCATGTCTTGGCATTAAGGCAATAACATCTGATACATGTTGATGCCTTTTGGATTTCTGTCATTATCTTATTATATTTTTTATATTTTTATTCTCTTGTCTATCTCATTCAGACTTGCGTTTTATCTCTTCTTCAATAAGATGCAACAATAAGTCTAAACGATTAAAATAAGACATCTATGAGATGTGAAAGCCTTCAGTAAACTGTTCAAAATCTGTGTAATTTGAAAACAAATTAAATAAAAAAAATTTAAAGTAAAAAATACATGTATGGGAATGAATAAAATTCGGATGAAAATTAAATATTACAATAGTTCCGCAACAGAGCAGTAAGCGACAAGCACAAGAGACAGGAAGGCTACAGGAGACTTTCACTGCAGGAGAAACTCTACTCTATCCGCCACCAGCTGATTCCTGGACAGCTACAACAATAGCAGTTTTCCAATGCAGCTCCACCTATTAATGACACGCCAACTAAACAACAGCATAATATCCCCCCCCCCCCAAAAGAAAAACATCTCAAGTCCCACAATGTCTAAAGAGAAATTGAGTATTTTGCCACTGCAGAGCCAACAAGGCAATAATAAGTTGAGTGCACGGAGAATAAAAAGCCAAATTAAAAGTTGAGTGCAGCCGGGACAAAAGACTGGTCATCAATTATTCAGATGCTTTGCACTCCTGTGTAAGATAATTGGAACAGCTGACAAGCGGAAAAGGCAACAAGTGGTGCTGGACCACGAAGTGTGTGTGTGTGTGTGTGTGTGTGTGTGTGTGTGTGTGTGTGTGTGTGTGTGTGTGTGTGTGTGTGTGTGTGTGTGTGTGTGTGTGTGTGTGTGTGTGTGTGTGTGTGTGTGTGTGTGTGTGTGTGTGTGTGTGTGTGTGTGTGCTTGATGAGTGTTTGTGTGCTGGGTCTTGTCCCCTGCATTAGTGCGCAGCTTTTAACTTCTCCAGTGACAAACAACAGTCAGCTATTGTCTAATGAGTGAGGTTGTGTAATTTCTCGGAGCCATCTCAGCATTTATTACACGGCAGTGGAAAGGTTTGCATGACATTGTCGAAGATATTATATTTAAATACTATATACACATGCAATTGCTTATGGCAGAAGTCCAATTGAAATTAAAAATGCAAATGTTTATGTCTACATTGGGAATCAATGGAGAGAGTGAGCAAGATCCAATGCAAATGATCTTCATTTTGTATTTATGTTACTTGTAAATGAAAATGCTGCCACTCAAGCTACTCCTCAATTCAACTATCAAACATATGCATGAAATACTTCTGCAATTAAGTGTGTTTCATTCTAAGGAAGTGAGGAGATGTCTTGCAGAGCAGAGAGCAGCAAGAACACGAGTGCACAGGAAGCATCATGGGATTGGAATTTAAAGAACACAAATTCAGCAACTGATGCAGGAGACAGCCACACTGGTTAATTTGTGACATTCTTAGCGGTTAGCTGAAATGATCGAGATGCCGCAGCCACGCTTCCATTTTCTGAGTAAGCACCAACAGGCGGAGGGAGCTGGCATCAGACTGTTAAACCTGAAGAGGCTCAGAGTGACTTGAGGAAATGCATCTTGTGTAATGCTCCAATAATACTTGACATATTTCCTCCTAATCTGTGACATCTGGAGGAGGGTGTGTGCGCAGAGCGGGTGTTGCAGAGGGCAGATGCATTTCAAGTGTAAATGAAACTTTAAAAAAGCTCAATCAAAAGAGTGATGGAGTTAAAGAGAAATCACACTTAAGGATTATTATTATCTATTGATATCTTGACACCAGGAAACAGTGAAAGTTCAAGACAGTGAAAAATGGCAGATTCTTACATTTAAGAAGCTGTAACTATTAAATGTTTGATATTTTATCGGTGAATCTCTTCTTATTTATCTTCAGGTGCCATTAGAGTTCCTACAGTGGGTGAACATTTGAGATTTAAAATTCAAACAGTTACAAGTGAACTCAGATCTCCAGGTTTTCCTGAGGCAAAGCAAGTTTTTCTCTGGAGGTAAAGATTTGTTTAGGCTAAGTTTGGAGCAAGAGTTGGGATGTTGCACGTAGTAATTCTGGACTTTTTAAAATCAGTCAAAACTGATTTTGCCTAATTTGTATTTCCTGCCTCACTTGAGGTGCTCTTCTTTCTCTGTATAATCCTCAAACCTCACTGGGACTTCTTTCTACTAAAAAAATAGTCCCTGTGAAAATGATCCTCCGGTGAATTATGGCCTTATCACTTGTTTACTTAGATACTGAAGAAAACTTAACGTGGTTATTCTAAGGCAAGTTCATGCTTAGTAAGGGTCTCGGGTTATAAGTTTACTGGTATAATGGAGCTTTTCTCCCCATGATGGACATTGGAGATGATGGTAATCAGGTGTAAGGTCACTCAGGGTTTGTCTTAAACATAAAGATATAATCGTTATGGTTCAAGGCGAAGGATTGTATGATGTCAGTTATGGTTCAGGTACAAATATCAATGTTGCAAAATCACTATAAATCTCTATAAACCTGCCAAATACCCCCATTGTACAACTACCCATCATACAGACACACTACAGGGGAAAACATCCAGAATGGAAGCTGTATAAGAATCCATGAGCAATACAGTATGTGGGAGGAGTAGCTATATTCAGTATAATGACTACATGGTTTCCCGCCAGCCGCACAGCCACAGTGACTGATACTGGGTCATGTTGTTTTTGTATACATTCCTAACCACAACACATGAGGCACACAGAAGGCAAGACGCACGAGAGAAGGGGTTGTAAGATGGTTAAACTGATTTTAAAAAAAACTTCATGATGTGTTGTACCTTCATTTCCTCTTCTTACACACACACACACACACACACACACACACACAGGTCTATGATTCATTTGTCTGTTTCGACATCTGCTACCACATCTACAGGGAATTACAGGATTAGAACGTCTGATCGAACCTTTGTCACATGCACTAACTTCCTGTGAACTGACGTCACGCAGACAAACATTTAATGCCCTCGTTATCACAGCTATCTGCAGTGAGTGCTATCTGACAGCTGTTAGGCGCAGCAGGCATGATAAACATCTAAAACCTCCAGCACGCCACCAAAAAAACGGACCGCGCCTGTCTTCTCCCCACCCACCCCCAAGTCCCACCCCACTGGAGCACACATGCAGAATTCCCGGAGGGCCCCGGGTCTCGGGGTTTTTCATCTCTGCCTCCCTGCAATTGGCCAGAGGTGGGGAGCTCGTGGTGAATCCAGGCACGCCATTGGCTGCGGAGTGGGAATGTAAATAGCTGGCATTCCCTCGGCTGCGGGATGCAGACAGGAAACCGTGGCTCTGAATTTTAATAACCACTGCTCTCGTGCTTTAATCCACACCCTTTTTCTCTCCCTCTCTCTCTCTCTCTCTCATTCTTCACACTCGAGATTCTGGATTCTGAGAAACAGTTGTGAAAACTCATCCTCAGATATCTTTACAGCCAGAGGAACTGTCATCTAGGTCTTTTTTGGCAATGTCTCCAGTGCAGATGCATGTAAACACTTGAGGTTTCTTTGCCTCATTGTCAAATTTATGTGGATTTGCTGTTTCTTTAAAACACAGGAGGTTGAACACTTTTTGGGACTTTCTCAGAGTGCGATTTCACATGAGTTCATTCACCTCCCTCTACTGTACCATGAACAGCTTTGACTTTTTCTTCCACTTAACTTTTTATGCCATCCCACTCCATTTCTTGCCCCCTCCACTCCTTCTACTCCTCTCCCACTCACATGCCAGTGCCCTCGGGGAGGGGGGGGGCACCGCTCACTCCCCTGCCATAGATCACTCCATTCACTTCTTAAAATAGAAGATTAAACTGCTCCGTATATGTGTGTGTCGGTGCAAGATAAGGACAGCGCGAGGACAATGCTCCGTCATTTATCAAAGTTCAGCACTGTGTAAAATTGGCCGGGGGTTATAATTGCACACTGCGGCAGGGCCCACCTACCTCCAGGAGTTGTGTTGCGGTCGGACGAGTCTCCGGGTTTTTATCCAAACTTTTCTTCAGGAAATCTTTAAACTGCTGCGACCTTGAATAACACAAGCAACAGTATTCAATCAAAAACAAGAGCGATGAAGAAAGAGGGGGAGGCAACGAAGGAACAAAACAGAACATTTCCAGATAAGTGACGTCGGTGCATGTGGATCATCCTCGTGCACAAGTGCTCAGCTTTCAGCGGGGGTGTGATGAGTCAGCTCCACATCCCCATGTCTCTTCTTCAACACCTGACAACTTCATTCTTGTAGCACTGAATTTGCAGCTATGGAACAATCAGACTCAAGAGGCTGATATGGAAAAGTTATCGTCTGGTGCTCGCCCACATTCTGGGTCTCTGATGAGTTGCTGTTGCAGTTTTTGGTAAAGGGGCCAAACGGACAGTGGGCAGAGGGGGACGGACAACATGCACTGAGTCGAGATTACAGGAAATGACACAGTGAAATCTAAAAAAAAAATCCTCATTCTGATTCATTTCTCTATGCACCTGTCTCACCATTTGTGCGGCTGCTCCAGGGTGGGCGGCTCCGACTTGGCGATCTTCAGCAGCACCCTCATGGGGTTGAGCTCGTGGTGGGGGGGTTCGATCTGGGCGAGCTCGATCAGCGTGATTCCCAGGGACCAGATATCCGCTTTGTAGTCGTACGGAGCGTCCTTCATGGTCTCACACATGACCACCTCTGGGGCCATCCTGAGAAACAGACACAGGAAATCAGCCTGAATGCAAAGCAGATGAGGTTTACTGCACATAAATGATATTTGTGATTTAACGGGTCCTGTCTGGATGTTTCTGATCATAAAAACACATCGTGATGATGATGATGTCTGTGCTGCCAATTGTCTCAGATTTGTATTACTTAGGCCCGTGTCAACATCAAGCACACTTGATGCGCGCGTGTGTTTGCCAACGATTTGCAAAGCGGCTCTCTCACAACTCTTATCTGAGCTCTTGGATTTACTCAAGCACAAAGAAACCAATGTTTGCTCCCCCGGTTCCTTGTCGACTTTGCTTATCAGCGCATTCAAGTAAAGGTATAATGCAAAGCCGTCTGCCAGAATCTTTTCAGGACCGCTCGGGATTGTGCAACCCGGAGGGCACGGCCGTGTTTTCATGGAGCTTGGAAGGGTATTTCTGATGGAGGATAACCTGTTCTGGTCAATGGTTAACTGGTCATATTCACGTAGGAGAGAGAGAGAACTATAGGACAAGGTTCACTGTGCAGACTTGAGAGAGCATGTTTCCAACTTGTTCAGGTAAAGAGACGACTGCACTGCTGTGACAACAATGGAGGATTAAAGCCCAGTGTGAGTGTTAGGTTAAGTGTGTGTGCACATAACAATATGCTTTTATCAACAAAGGGATGTTCCACAGTTTATATAGCTCATGTGAGGGTGGTTAATGGCTTCATATCAAGGTAAACGGTGCAGAGTCTATGTTGTACTCACCAGTACGGTGTTCCAATGAATGAATCTCTCCTTTGTAGGGTTTTGGTGTTTTTTGCAGACACACCAAAATCAGCTGCAGAAATAAAGACAGAAAGATGATATGAGATAAGTTCAAAGACCCCTCCCCAAAAGCCCCTTTATTAGACGACTCATGAAATTCTGATGGGCAGAGACACAAAGCCAGAATGATCGTATCTCCTGTACGAGCTACCGCCTTTTCCCTGACATGACCCTCACATTACAGGAGTGTTCTCACTTTGGCTGAACGTGTTCTTTTTCTCTGTGAGTAAGAATTTTACGAGCGGTGGTATGCCCGGCGTGGAGGAGTGTCTGGCAGAGACCCGGGGATTTTACCCACAAGGCAGCGAGGCTGTCGTGGTTTCGCAGACTACAATTCAAATATCCTCGACTTCCCAGTCAAACATATCATTTGGACTGTTGCGGTCGAAAGTTTCTAGAATTTTTTACTTCTAACACAAGACAAAAACTGTTGTACAGATTTGATTGTACACCGACTACGAGTTCACACATTTACATCCTCTGTATTTTAGCACAATTATACCAATAAAAGGTTCAAACCAAAGGGCTCCTTCCACTTCTGCTCTAAAATCTGCTGCATCACTGGGTTGAACCTGCACTCAAGTTCCCTTAAAACACAGTTCTCAAGGGTGTGTTTCTCAATAAGCACTGTCATGATGAGATGCAAATATTTCTACACTACAAAACTATAAAAGCTCTCATAATAAATCACATTACTTCAGCAGGAAGTAATCGACTGCACAGTAAAAGGTGTTTTAAAGGGGAAACCCGACAGATTCATGAAGGGTTTCGGTGGAAAAATACAAACAGAGCATTTAATCACGAGTATTGTGCCTTTGTTATTGATCGTGACCTCGATAAAAGAGCAGGAAGGAGGAAGAAGCTTTTTCTCTGATGACCTTGACATGTATGTATCTTTTCTAAATCAGTCACATTCCTGAACATACTGTACCGAGAGATCAACAGTGTCTGAGGAGTTTTATAAACAGGGAGCTGCACTGAACGGGAGAACATAATGTTCGACGTCGCTCATCACGGGCGGAGGGAACGCACAACGTGACGAGTGGCCACAAAGACAGTTAATAACTCCCTTGTTTGAATTAACATGCAGTTGGAGAAGTTTGGAGACTGCCAATGAGTCAGTGTCATGCTAAATGAGTTCAAAAAGGGGCAACTCCCAGTGATTATATCGCGCTGTGGCGTCTCGGGGAAGAATGAACAGCGGCGGAAATACAAGTTCAGCTCGGGAAGCACAGTGGTCGACAAAGAAAAGATAGAATGAAGAATAATGAATTAAATTAGTTTTAATGTAACCACAGAGCAATAAACCATTTTAAATCAACATAAACTACACAAAAGTACAGCTAGTTCCACAAATAAATAATACCTGGCTCTGAAGGTGCACGAGGCCTCAATGAGTTCTCAGTGTTTTGGTTTGTTGAGCATGCAAAGTGACTGAGAGCCAAAGAGACTAAAGACAGTAAAGCATTGTGTATGTAAAAGTGTATTTGTGTTTTTTTGTTTCAAGTTCTATGTGCGAGGATCCAAATGTCCGGCAGCTGTTCAGACAAATCAGCAAAGCCTCAGGTGACACTTACACATAAAGCACCTTGAAGGAGATTGAGCTGTCTGTGGAAAGCTTCACTAATCCAAACCATACTGACCATTGGGACGGATCCAGAACTTCAGCTGTGCAATGTGAAGAATGTGGAGAACTCTTCAAAAGGCCTACCAATAAAAACACACCGACTGTGTGTGTGTGTGTGTGTGTGTGTGTGTGTGTGTGTGTGTGTGTGTGTGTGTGTGTGTGTGTGTGTGTGTGTGTGTGTGTGTGTGTGTGTGTGTGTGTGTGTGTCTTCCATGTAAGACAAAGGAACAACAGACTATAGGTCGATAGATAGATTTTAAGACTTCCACCAAGGAGGTTATATTATCACCCATGTCCATTGGTTTGTAGATTTGTTTGTTTGTCAGCAAGATAACGCAAAAACAGCTGGATAGATTATCACAAAACTGAAAGGAAGAATGTGGGTCAGGGAAGAACCCATTAAAGTTGATGCTGATCCAAATGGGGGGGGGTCTTAGATTTTCTTTTATCATTGTTAGATGGGGTTATTTTTCAACATTTTTCTCAGGCATATTTAGGGGATTGATATTCATGAGTGCGACTGCTGAAAGGTTAATTTCTCTAAATGTAGATTCAACTGTACAAAACGAAAATGTTCTATTCTAAATGATTGTCAGCTCATGCATTAAAAGGGAAATATCGCTGTCCTCAAGGTTAACTCCATAATGGATTAACTTCTAAGCACACTGTAATGTTTTTCTGACTTTCTGCACCCACTGAAGCATTACCTTACATAAGAGCACCTAAAACCAGAAGTAGTTTAAAGCAAGATGCTTGAAGCCCTCACCAAGCTTGATGTCCCCGTCCAGCATGAGGAGGATGTTTCCAGCCTTCAGGTCTCTGTGGATGATCTTGATGCTGTGCAGATAAACCAGAGCCTCCAACATCTGACGGCAAACCACCTTAATCTGCGGCTCCGTCAGACAACGATCCAGCTCTGATGGAGGAGAGAGACGACAGAGAGGTGAGACACAAGGCAGGAGAGAGGGATGGAGACAACAGGGTTGAAACTTACACATTCCATATTTAGTGCACATACAATCATGGCAAAACTAAAAGGACTCGTCTAGTGTTTCAACCCCCACAAAAGAAAAACAGAAACAGGTAAACCTAAACCTGGATAAATAATCCCAGATCAGAGGGGCTTTCACACTCAGTCCGGCCCTAAAGACTTTATTCTCCGGTGTCTGTGTTTGGTTAGCTGCAGCGGGGACGCAGACAGTTATGAGGATGTGGATTACACAGTGAAAACACACCAGGGGGATTTCCCACACAGGAGGACTCCACTATGTCCAACTGCTTTCTAAAAGTTTTCAAGGCCGGGGCGGTGCATCTCTACGTTGTCTCAAGGTCACTGCTGAAGGTGTAGGTGTCCCAGCAGTGGAGAAGGGGACAGGGAGGACGGTGGAGGTCTTTTGGTGACACAAAGAAGACAACAAGAGAAAGAGACACTGGGGCTTACCGAGCATTGTGGCATCCACGGCACCTCCGGGGCAGAACTCGATCATGATCTGGGAAAAGAGAGAAGGAGGTTTTAGCCTGAACCAGTATTTTATATGTGGAGTATTCAGCAAACAGATGTTTGTGAATACAAACAATAGATCACAAAGTTTTTACAAAGCTGTTGTTTCTTCTTCAACTCTTCACTGTCACAACCATGCAATATTTGAATCTCCTAATATTCTATTAATGAACTGTATTTGATTCCTTAACTAGAAATGTTAGGCACTGAAGGATTTGATGTTTGGACTTGAGAGCAATTTCGTAAAAAACCTGAATGAAGCACAGCACTAAAGTTATCTTAAGTTAATTAATAACACTAATCACATCCATCCAATCACATGCACCACTACTACTACTACTACTACTATCACTACTATTTACTAGATTTTGTAAGAATCGGAAAAAACAAGATCTTTCTTGTTTTCGGTGACTCAAGTCAAAGTGTAGGGAGGAAAGGATCAGATGATGCGTTTAAAGTGACCTCAGAAAAATGTTAACGCGTAATATTGTCTGTAGTGACTCAAACAGGGAGTAACTTTGACCTATGATTACTCTGGACACATGGGACCATTTCCCCTGCTGTGGATCAGTGAAATACATTTTCCATAGAGGTTAATCAGAACTATGTGAAATAGATTTTTGTGGGTTGACATTTGAGTTTAAAAATAAAACATGTTTTTGTTGCATTTAGAGGAAGCTAAGAAAGCTTTTCTCACAGCAGTGGAAACTGTAATATACTGTTTTAATACCCAACACAGTCAGCGGACAGAGAATCACGATTTTACACTGCATCTGGTGGTAAAGAGGTCAAATCAATTATTTTCTTTTTATTAGCTGTTTCTATTATTAGTTATCTCTGGCTGAGTGTATCAGCAGCCTGCACTGCAAACTGTTCTGCTCTGCGTTTGTCTGCATCAAACTCTCTGTGGTTTGAGTACCACACTGACAAACAGTCAAGCTGTGCACACACTTCCTTTCCAGTCAAAATATTTAATAACAGATTAGCAGTGTAGTACAAACACACACACGCGGATTCTGAGAGCACGCTCCCTAAATGGTATCTCGTTGGATGACAGAACTTCCAATAATCACATTTCATTTTCTCTCCTTACATAGTCAGTCTCACACACACACACACACACACACACACACACACACACACACACACACACACACACACACACACACACACACACACACACACACACACACACACACACACACACACACACACACACACACACACTTCATTCAAGTGGGGCCAAAGAAAATGAAAAACACACCAGGATTTCGTATGTATCCTGTGCAGAACAGTTGACATATATAAATGTAGTATGAACCTGTTTAATTTCTTATGATTCATTGATGGTCAAAGGATCAATCATAGGTGTTGTGCTGCATACCTCATGAGCTCATTCTTATTTCCTCCCTGGTTACTAATGACAGCACTGTCAAAAGGGATCACCCTGTGCTGGACAGGGCGTGGAGTTTCAGTCCAGACAAAGAAACCCAGAGAATTACAAGTACAAAAGGTGCACAGACCAACGCAAGAAGCTCGCATACCAACAAGCACACGTAGGCACATGGACACACACACACCCCCACACACACACTTTGTTTTACCTGGAACGGCATGCCAACGTTGACATTCCTCCTTTTCTGGTTTTCCACAATGTTCCTTTGTGAAGTTCGGATTGACAAACCCAAATAGTTTCACGCTGTCATGGTACAAATGTTTGAATCTTAATCTCTCGTCTTTAATGGCAGACACTGGAGAGACAGTCTGGTTACACGCTCCACTGCTTCCAATATATTGAAGATAAATAACGTGTAACCAAGTGTCAATCAGTGTAACAGTCAGAAAGTCTGCCAATTTGATTTATCCGGCCACTAAGAAACCAGAAATTGCCGTACAAGTTTAAAGTAATTTCATGATGTGTGTTTTATAATTATCGTCATTTGATTTTATTTGCTTTCTCAGTTTTTTAACCGATGTAAAGTGTCTTATAGGATTTGTTAAAAGTGCTATACTAATGAAACACGTTATCGTTCTTAAGATTATTATTTGATTATCATGATTAATAATATTAACAGTCTCCTGACACTGATGTTTATATAACTTCTGTAAAACATGTTCTCAGTATGTGTCATGTCCCAAACAAATCTTGAATCTGCATGAAGATTCTTCATGTACATACACACACACACGTATCATACTTCCTTAATGTATTTCCTTAACACTACAATTGGGTGGTTTACTGTCTGTTTCAGTACAAACCAGTTCCCTATTCCCGCTCACGACTAATCACGCACACATTATTTTGTTCTTTCTGTTCAAAAACAACCTCCCATCATTACACTGCTGCCTGAGGCAAAAGGTTTGAGTTTTCATCAGCGTCTCAATCACTCTTCCTGCCTGAGAGAGGTGACATGATGTTCTGCTGTGAGCAATGTGCCCCAACTGGTCCAGCTGGTTGCATAGCATACCCGCCGTGTGCTCCTCTAACTTAGCTCGTCTGAAGAATTTATAAGTCTGTTCGTAGACCTGCTTTGACGCTGCAGTCGATCCTGGATTAAGAGATACAGCCATTTATAATCATGAATCACACTCCTGCCATTCAATGAACATGACTAATGCCTCCGTGACCTGTGTTTTCTCTGAGGTGAGACGGTGCCAGCAGGGACACAAAGCTTTTATTGAGGATTTGCTGATTGATCAAACTTCACCTAGCAACCAAAGACTGCTTTCTTATGTCGACCCCACTGTTTGCAAATAGTGTAAAATAATAAAGATGACTGCGTTTGTCTCTCTGTGTCTAAAAACACCGAGCAGCAGGACTTTGTAACAAGAGCCCGCTCGTCTCTTCCTACTCTATCAAACTCAGAGCTCTTAAAAAGAACGACGGGATACGTGATAGGAAAACACACAGATTATGAGGAACAACATTAGTGGCACTTTCCCACTACGGAGCCGTGAGGCTTTAACATTTTCAAACTGGTTTTAATGGGTTAAACCACACAATCTTGAATGGTTCCATGTGTTAGATTTAGGTGAAAGGGATCTATTGGCAGAAATTGAATATAAAATAATCCTAGTGATGTTTTCATTAGTGTGTTTCATCTAAATTGTAGTTTTCTTTATCCTAGAATGGGCTCTTTATATTTAAATACTTCATATTTACATCGGGAGCGGGTCCTCTCTACGGAGGCCGCCATGTTTTTTTACAGTAGTAAGTTTGAGTTTTTATGACAACTGAAGGCTGCCACAGGTTCTCTTTCATGTTTGGAAGGAGAGTTGAGGGCTATTCAGCTGCAACATGTAACTTCACCACCAGATAAATTCTACACACTGAACCTTTAAGTCTTTAAACTCGCAAACCAACCAGGGTGTTCCAGGCATCCCACTCCCCAGCTACACTTTACAGCTCCTCCTGGTAAACCTGAGGTGTTCCAGAGCCAGATGGGATATGTGGTCTTTCAAGCATCTGAGTCTATCTCCACCCCGTCGGATGGAAGCATCCTGATAATATTGCCCAAACCACCTCAACTGGCCCCTTTTGACATGAAGGAGCAGTGGCTCTTTTCTGATTTCTAATACTCTCATCCCATCTCTACGGCTGTTGTTATTCTGTACCTCCTAATTAGACATTCCTGCCGGATCTCGCCTCTGAGTACAGCTGAAAGCAGCATTACGTTTGGTCATTTCATGTCAGCTACAGGCCACCGTAAGTGAAGCGTGCAGGAGTTTAGAGGATAGAGGAGACGTCTGTAGAACAAGTTTTACTGTTGGTGATTCAATTCCTGCTGATGTGATCCATTGGTCTTTATAACATAATAAAACATGTGGGGATTTAATCTAGATATTCTTTGGAGAATTCACCTTTCACTCTAACACAGCAGGGGGGGGAGTGGAACTTCTTGGTGCTCAAAACAAAATTTACATTTACTTGAAAAATATAATAAATCAACAGAACTATCTGTGTCCAGAATCCTTTTACTCGTTCCTCTCGATAAATCAACAGGCTGCACTGTCAACAATGTTCATGGGAACTCCTATCAATGACATCACTCCCAAGAAAACTGCTGAGAGCTGAGAACTGATGTGGAAGCATATATCAAAATCTCAGCAAAAAAAAAAAACGAAATCTAAACTTTCTGCATGACTAGATTCCACTGCAGGCTCTTCTATGGTCATTTATGTCCTCTTGGTTTACAGTCCTCCTCTCTTCCCCCTTTCATTCCCTTTCTGTTCGTCCCTCTCATCGTGCTGATGTCAGCGGTCCCATCCCCATGGTAAAGGCCCTCTGTTTCTCACGCTGCCAGCCCGACTGACTCACAAGCCTCAAGACCAGATTGTTGCAGAGAGGGAACAAACAACCCTTCTCTCTCCCTCTCTCTCTCTCTCTCTCTTCCTCTATCCCTCTCTTACGCAGCAGAAAGCAGAACGGGTGGGTCAGCGCTGGAATGCATCTTCCTCACCCCTGCCTATAGTCCACCCCACCAGAGGTTACTGGAGCCTGACCGCCAACCACTGGGCTTTCAACTACTAAGGTTGTAATGCATGCAGCACACACACTTGAGAAATTAAGTAGCTTGCTCATTTTCACATTGTGTATAGATGCATATTTCTATATTTTGGCATCAAGTTTTAACACTAATCCAAAATAATGTCATTCAGAGATTGAGAACAAATGTGTTGCAGAAAGCATTAGTATCTGAGCATAGCTTGGTAGTGAGGTTGTGAAGAAAAAGCCAGCAACCTCATGTACGCACACGTACACACACACACACACACACACACACACACACACACACACACACACACACACACACACACACACACACACACACACACACACACACACACACACACACACACACACACACACACACACACACACACACACACACACACACACACACACACACACACGAGGTTTGAATGCTGCAAGCTGAGACGTTTGCACAATTGACTCATCAGCACAAACTAACAGTCTCACAGTGTCCGGCTCTGACTGATGGGGGACGTCCACCTTCCAGGCTCAGGAATTTGACACAACCATTAACAGCTCTGGGACTGTGACACAGATGTGTGTGTGTATGTGTGTGTGTAGACGTGTGACATTTGTCTTACACTTTGTAATGTTAATGTTCCTGGAGTATGTTGTTGTTGGTGACGTTTTGTTGGACTTAACATAAAAATCTGTTTGATTTTCATAGGCTCATTTATTGACCTGCAATTAACCTTTACATCAACTACCACTTTTTAAACTGGACAAATATCACACAGCCAAAATTTCACTAACTGGCTTAACAGGGGTTGGCTTTTATTCTGAAGCAGTCACAGGAAATGTAATGTGGTTTGCAATGACCACAATCTGTCATTTCACTTAATTTTTGTAAAAGGAACAAGAAGAGAGATGTGAGAGTTGCAAGGTGATCTGTATTTGAAAGACTTTTTAGTTTATAAACTTTACATGAGTTTGTTTTGCTGCACTGTAAATGGACTAATTTCTCGCGTTGCCGCTCAAGTAGTGTTAGCTTCAAGAGCTGCTGTTACCAGGGTAACCGTACATCACCGAATCAACCAGGCCTGAAATCTTATAGAAGACAACCTGAACGATAAACAGCGTAAAACAGAAAACAGTCCATCACTGTCAAAACATGACTGGATTCATAATTATTATTCATATATTTCAGTATAAAAAGTTAAATCCAATTTCTACATGTTCACAGAAACAACAACACAAAGACGACAACTATCTTTAGTCTCGACTCTGCCTTGTAATTCCTCACATACTGCAGGTTGTGGCCCAGCATGAGGTCACTGTTATTTGTCTTGGCCTGACGGGAGTGGGAGATTACAGAGAGGGAGTTGAAAAGTTTACACTTGACCCAGTGAGCGAGTGCGGGGAGGAAAAATAACTCACGAGCAGAAAATTGCGAAAGTGAAATTGATCTGCGCTTTATGCAGCGACGTCGGGGTGCGGCTTGTGTTACCTCTGATGCATTATGTCACCCCGGGGGTTCTTCTGGCATTTATGCAACTCACTTGTCTCGTGTTTATTTTCCGTCAGAGCTTTCATATGCTGGAAAAATATACTCTAGATGTTTAAGAAAAAAAAGGGGAAACAGTTTGTTTTACCACTTCCCCGCTGATCTTTCATCTGTGTGTGTTGTGGGTAAAAACGGACAGAGGTGAAAACAATACATCTTGTGAGGAGGGTCACAGTGTGGACAGCAGATAACGTGCCTCTGGTACAATGTGCACCAGTCCTATACAACAGCTGCCCTGATAACAGGGTTCCCATGCAGCCGTATACAGTACGTTCATCTAAACTAACTGGCTGAGCTCTATACAAAATTATAAACTATTTGCTAAACCCAGTTTGACAACTTGTTTTATAATTATTTTTTTCTACGTGCAAACAGTGATATGGACATTATATATTTGGGTGCTATACCAATATGAGTTCATTATGAGTGCACTCATGTAGAGAGGAAGGAGGAAGGGAGTGAAAGGTCGTCTGTGTTAACACTTGAAGCTGGTTGGCGAAACAGACGCCTGTGTGTCACCTACCCACAGCTTGTTGTCATGGAAAAAGGCGTCGAGCAGCTTGACGATGTAGCGGTGGTCACATCTAGCCAGGATGTCGATCTCCACGATGTAGTCCTCCAGCTCTTCTTCGGATTTTGTCTCGATCACTTTGGCTGCGGCCAGAGCGCCGGTCTCCTTGTTCCTGGCCTGAAAGTCGGAGAAATAGAACAATGAGTTCAATATGCACGAGTCATGGCAGAGCTCACGATGGATTATTGCATTTTCCTTTTGAGGTTTAAAGTGTTTAAAAGCAAAAAGGAGTAAAGAAGGTTTCCTTCTCCCCAGAGGAACTGATCCTTTAAACTAAAGAGTTTCATTTCTCCAGAGAGAGACATTTTGATTCTTTAAACCCCCACAGAAAACATCATGAACAGAGTAGATACAGGGTGTTGGCTGTTTGATATGAAAGGGGAAGAAAAAGTGTCACGTTTTTTATACTTTTACACTCTTTCTATAAATATGCTAGAATAAAAAAGGTGGAGAACACAAAACTCAAACTTTAGACAATACGAATACAGACATTCACCACTTTGAACTGAATGAATCTACAGTTTGCCTTTAAAATATACTTTTTGTGGCATTTACGCAAAATGTCAAGGAAGCGAGAGACAGCGATTTCAATGATGATTTCAATTTAGAGACAAGGCTATAAAGACAGTCCAACACTTTCCTTACACAACGAGGGAAATGGACTAACCACAAAACCCATCAGGTGTCAAACTAACACACACACACACACACACACACACACACACACACACACACACACACACACACACACACACACACACACACACACACACACACACACACACACACACACACACACACACACACACACACACAGAAATCAAAGTCAACTAGTAAAATGACATCATTATCTTTCTGGGGAGCATCTAAACACCGAAGCTCTTCAGTGACGCACAGAGTGATGCACAGCAAGTGTTCATCCTTGTGTAAGAGTCACAGTGTTGCGAGTGCAGACTGACGGGACGTTGTGGCTAAACACGACATTAATGTGCGCCTGCAGTCAGAGTCACAGGTTCACTGCCATAATTGCAAGAGCCCGAGCGGAGATGTGCCAGGACTTAAAATAGACTCAAAAACAGAGTTAAACGGTTTGTGATTCATGTTGCACACATTGTGAAAAACCTCAAAGTCATCTCTGCAAAAAAAAAGTTGTTTCATCAACAACTACACGGCCTCTTTAGCTGCAGACAGGGTGTTGAGTGTGAAAGTGTGAAAACTGGTGCATGGACGAGAACGTCATGGGGAGGAATTCTGCATATTTCTGTGTGCGTGTCCGCGTGCACGTGTCGACCCAGTGACCTGCAGAGACTCGACAGACTAAACAGCCTGGTGGGGTCCGATGCCTCCGCGCTTTGCAGGGGCTGTGGGAAAACATCTGAATAAACAGAGCAGGCTCGCAGCAGCACGCACACGCACACACACACACACACACACACACACACACACACACACACACACACACACACACACACACACACACACACACACACACACACACACACACACACACTCTCTTTGACTCATCTCAGCACACCGTGACTGCGCGTGTGTGTGTCCGAGCGTGTTTGTCAAACAGAGGTCCGGAGAAGCCACGGCGGAGTAACCCGCAGTGCGAGTCAACAGGACGTCTCCTGCTGCCATCAAACCGCCAGTCGCTGGGTTGTCGAGCCTCCACAGTAAACACGGAGACACCAGACACTTTCACTCCTCTGCTAACATCTCAGCTCTCTGCCGCTCGCTCCCCACCCTGCAGCTGCACCGTCAGCCTCCACAAACTCACCGTCCGGGGACTGACTTCTGATGTACTGCACATGCATCTGTTTATATACTCACACACACGGTATATGCATCTGTAGCCTAATCATGAAATGGTTAAGTTTTATCGTTACGTGCATTATAAGATTTAGACAATTAGTGGAAGTATTGTTTATTCGACAGACACAGTAAGACAATCTTTTTCCGCCAATGAGATGAGGTTTTCATCTCTGTGTCTGTCTGTCTGTTAGCAGAATTACGCAACAGATTACCACAAGACTTGGTGCAAAGGATGTGGTGTGGGTCGGAAAACAACCTTCAAAATTTTGGTGCAGAACCAGATCAGGAGGAAAGACTTCACACTCTTTAACATTGAGAGGTAGGTTGGGTGTTTTTAAAGATTTTTGCCAAATTTGCAGAGATGATTTGTCAGGTGGGGAAAAATCTCCAGATGTGCCCCAGATGCTTCTTTTTTTTTCATAATGATAGTGACATCAATTAGGCACAAGTACACAAGTCGAGTCAAGAGTTGCAAGTTTGAGACTTTTGAGCTGTTTTGTAGCTTTAACTTGTCAACAGCTAAATCCCTGAACCAGCCACACACACACACACACACACACACACACACACACACACACACACACACACACACACACACACACACACACACACACACACACACACACACACACACACACACACACACACACACACACACACACACACACACACACACACACACACACACCTCAGTGGGAACAAGGCTTAGGAATGTGCCTCTGGCCTTCAGATGGTCGGGGAGATGGACAAAGTGGGTAAGATTGAGCCTTGTGCATTAATGTGGTTGTTTTTTGCATGCTCCGGAGGAATGCATTACATCACAGAGGCTCCTCAAGTGTAGTGTGTCTGTGTGTGTGTGTGTGTGTGTGTGTGTGTGTGTGTGTGTCTTACCAACTGTACACAGGAAATTACATAGAAACGCCTCATTGTGTCTCACACAGGACTTTACCTGACCTTCTACCGGTTAGCGTGACATCGTGTGTGTGTGTGGATGTGTGAGTGCGTTTGGGTTTGTCACCATGAGAGAGGAACAAGTTAAAAACTGCAGAAAGGGACATCATCATCATTCCATCCTCCTCGATGCTTTTTAATCTTAAAAAACATATAAACTCCACCAGCCTCTCCCATTAAAACACAAACTCTGACGTCTTTCCTTCCAATCTTTTGTCAGATTAGTGATCATGTCAAATTCTCCTTCAACCCTTTCTGCCATGGTTGTTTGGTTGTGTAGAGACACAGAACTTCCGCCCCGTTCATGCACTTGCAGATATGTAGTGTTAAAGTTCGAAACAACAGCAGACACACAGGGCAGCAAACATGTGCAGCTAAAATGAGACACAATGTTAAAATTAAAAAATTATATCTCACAATAACAACAATCACGATATAATCAACTTAATTATATCGTGATTAACACCACATCAGAGGGATAGTGCGTTTTTGTGACTGTAGCGTAATTGGATGCTGTAACACTCAGCAGCTTTAACTGAGTTACAGAGTGAATGAGTAGATGCCACATGTTTTTAGCGGCCGGGCGTCCAGGCACCCGGCCGCTAACAACATGTTTATGTGAACCATGTTTACACCAAAATCTGAAAAGACAAGAAAACAAAAGAAAAAACCAGAGATGCCGGATGTCAGAGTTGTACAGAAAACACTGTAAATCGTGACATAACAACGACACACAACCACAGGACCGGGGGAGGGATAAGACCGCACACTGTAGCTGTCACCATCCCAGGAGGAAAACAAAACGCTGCACTGTTTCTAACCCACTGACTCTTCACTCTCTCTCAGCTCTCCTCCAGAGGAGAACAACAGTCTCCGGCTTTGTTTGGGTCCAGGTTTCCATGGAGAGCAGGAGGACGCGTTTCTGCTCCGTCCCCGCAGCTCGTTTCACCAGATCTCTCCCTGCATGGGTGTTTTTGCCCTTCCCCCAGGTTCATTAGTGACTTGGCTTTTGTGTCGTTTAAGTGCAAAAGGATCCCCTGATGGACCCTCACCTGGCAGAAACATCTCTAAGACCTACTACTTAATATTTGAAGGTACTTCACACTTTTTAAGGCCTAAAATTCGGACTTTTTTTAAAAGACCCTCGTGGAATTAATCCCTTTTCAGTAGCACATGTTTGCGTCTTTACTTTCCTGCCTCGTTCATTGTCAGCCAAACTGTACAGCTTTTGTCCCCCCCCCCCTCACCAGATTTGTCTGTCATCCCTTCCTGTTTTCCCCCCCTTCGTCTGTCGTCTAAACTCATCCATCTGTTTTCAGTAACCGACTGTCTGAAGGCCGCAGTGACAGAGGAGGACGCCTGCTGCCGCTCAACAAAAGATTTAGAGAAAGCTGGAAAAGCAGATGTTAGTGACACATTACAATACAAACACACTGCGTGCACTGGCAGAGTAAACACACACCTACACGCGCACGTTCCCAGCCATGCTCCATCAGCATTATTTTAATATTATAACTCAATTAAGGAGTTTTTGTCCATTTAAACTGTTATAAAAAGGAATAATTACTTCCAGTGTCAACGGACCAGAATGACCTCCTGTAACCAATAACACACAGAGGACTTTCCCCTGGGTCGCTCACCTCCAGGTTGAAGGAACATACCAAATGCATTTTCCGCTTGCATAGGGTGTCGCAGTCTCCAAAAACACACACAACCACCGCCAGGGGAATGTGTGTAGGTTGGACCTTTGCCCCCTCATAAAACCTGTAAAACCTACAGCTCCTGCACAACCACAGCAGCTAATAAAACCTCTCCTCTGACAGCAGACGCCTGGAGAAGCTATGATCTGTCACTCAGATGAACAAAGTGCACGAGCAAACAGCGACTTGAAAGCTACTCATTTGTTTTGGACTACAACAAAGTTATGTTTTATTACATAAAAGTAGAAAGCTGTAGAAAGCCACTGAAAATGTATTTCTTATTTGTCAAGATTTCAAAACAAACTTGGAGATAGGATTGTTTTTAAAGAATCGAAACAATAATTCAGGAAACAGCAAAATACATCATATTTCCAAATGTGACAATTTTCATATCAGAAGGATAACGTGTGTTTAAGCCAGTAACGTAAAAGGGATGTTGCACATTTTGCTCTTTCAACAGCTGAAACTACGATACAATTTGTATTTTTCTGTCAACACAAAAGAAACATGACAGGAGTGGCGGTCCCGGGCTGCAAAATGATTGCCACCACTGCATTTCAACACTGCAGAGGACCTTTAACTTGAAACAACAGGAAGTGGAGTCTTGTGGCGAAACGCAGCCAAGAAAGGCAAAAATCGTATAAAAAAAACACAAGCTTGACATTTCGGTTGACCCGCGTCAGCAGGGCCGGCCCTACACACGCTTATGTCCACGACTGAGTGAGTGAGTAAGTGACAAGTCCACATCATTGGTCACAATGAGTCTATTCCCATTGACCGGCCTCTGTTGGTCGCTCCAGTATAATCACAGTTAAAGCTAAAGTTAAAACTATTGGTGTGTGAGTTAACATCAACTGACATCGCTGTTAGCCTTGCAGGAGAGAGTGCTTTATTTCAAGAGTTCACTTGTTTCAATACAGGGAACCTGAACCTACTACTTAAGTGACTGAAAACCTGTTTCAAGATACAGCTTTGATTAAGGATATCAACTCAGCAGATCTTTCCTCTTTTGAAAACAATCCACCTGCTCGCTGGATGAAAGTTATGCATTCACATAACTGGGTGTGAAGCACATGACGGAGCAAAGCTCAAAAGGTAACAACCCTCACCGAGGAAGCATTGGCTATTTTTCTGGATGTGCAAGTTTTGATCAACACTGCAAAATGTTCAAACATTCAAAGCCTTGACGACTCCCGGCCGATGAGCACACGCCCACCCAGCACGGCTCTTATCAGTCAGCGTGCACCCAGCTGCCCCCGGAGATTAGACCCACCAACCTCTAGATGACGATGGTTTCACTAAAAGCACGTGCGTCTTCGTGGCTCTTTGCAATTCACATCAACCTTGTGGCTTTCCTTTGCAAAGAGGATGTTGCAAACTACACCCCACCCTCCCCTTAACCAAAGACACCTAACTCATTTTGCTTTTACTTGACAGAAGAGGATGATCGTGTTTGGAGGGATTTCAACATGAACCTTTTACTCGTTGCAAACTCTGTCATTGTGAGACAATCTAAACTAGACCAGTGCAACACTTTTTTCTCTTTCGAGCCATAAAGCAATTCAGGTTTCCCCACAACATCTGGCCTATTAAAAAGGACCCCACTTATTCAAACCTTATGTGCACAAGGAAATGTTTAAAAAGCAAATGGTCCTCAGGATTATACCCTTTCTAAATTGGACCCAGGGACAATTAGACATGTTCTGGCATTGACTAAAAAAACAATCACATCCATTAAGTCCAACCAGGCAAATAATGCCATCACAGGAAAACTGTGGCCTCAATACACAACTGTACAGTGTCTATCTAACCTCTGGTTCCTTTTATAACCCTGTAACTAAAGTTGGTTTTTACTGACCAGCTAATTTCTCTTCACAAAGCTAAAAATAATTTAAGATCTAAAAGAAACTGCAAAGTAGACACTTTTACAAACAAGCCTCAGGGTTGTGCATGAAGATCAAAAGGCAGATGACCACACACATTCCCCTTGACCACTGTTAAAGTCCAGGTTTAGAGCAGAGTCTTTCACATCACAGACCAACTGAGAGAAAGATGCACCGTGTTTCCATCCCTCAATGGGAATCGGCTGGAGCGTAACCTTGCAGACACGCGTGTGTCTATGGAAACATTTCACCGGCGGCAGCAGCAGCAGGGCAATGTGCTCAGCGGCACGCGGCTCATTAATTAGTGAGGGGAACCATACAACTTCTGTTTCATGCTTCAGCTGCTGCCACCCACACACACACACACACACACACACACACACACACAAACTTTCTTCAACAAGTGCGAGCATGCATGGACAGACAGATAAAAAAAGACAAGATCCTGACACACTGGATGTACGAGATGTGAGACATTCTCATGTCATGTGGTTACTTTCAGGATGAGCCCTGTACCCGTAGACAAACATGTCTGAGGAGATGTTTATGAATCACAACATAGCGCAACAAATTTAACAATGTGTCAAGCTCTTACAACACTGCACTAAAAGGAAATCCAACATGACAATTAAACTGAAAGATAAAAGTAGCACCTATATGGCACATCAATAAAATACAGATTTAGCCGATTACTTTTTCCTGTTATAGCCAAACTCCAACAGGCTCTAGTAAGGTTTTAATAAGGTAATTGAGAATTTATTTTTGAGTTTAAACTCAAAATCAACAAGTGCTTGATTTGTTTATTAAACCAGGTTCTTGTGTGAAGCAGCACTTCTCAAATAAACATCCTGATACCAGCATAAAGTAAGAAAAAGAACTAAGTGTTAGACTCCCTGCTGTGTTTGTGGTTAACTACCGTGTGACACCGGAGGTTGACAGCACTGTAACCTTATGACACGGAAAACTTGAGTTGTTTGTCTGCATGTGTTTCCATAAACTATGCAGCCACATTTAAAAATGAATACTCTGCAATTCTTCTTTTAAAGTTATGTGACAACAAAAAAAGTTTGAAAATGTTTAAGTTCAAAGTATGAAGGTTAATTAAGAGCCAAACTATGCTCAACAATGTGAGTCTTTAAGAAGTTGGAACTGAAGTTAGAAAGTCATGAAAAGGTTTTAATGTTCGATGCAGTAGATCAAGTTTTTGGGCACTTGACCCTCAAACAAATATAATGAGGTGCAGCAGTTAAACTAAAAAGCAATTTCATATTCATAAAAACACATTTGAGGCCAGAATAGATACTAAATATTCCGTATTTTAGAGAAGTTTAAAAAATACAGGTAATTTTGTGAAGCGGTTCTCTTTCCCGTCTTCTTAAATCACTCCGTGTCCCCTCAACCTGATCTGAGGCTTCCAACCTGCAGCAGACGATCAACTGTAAAAATCAGCAGAACGTATTTGATAAGCGTGGGATTATATTGCATTTTATGGGTCCTTTCCTTCCACAGTGTCCCTGCAGTGTAAACACATGGCTTGATTTCCCCTCAATGATCTGCTTACGTAACAAAGTGAGTGCTTATTCCCTCAGTGGCGACATTAACCTTTCCAGAGTCTGCGTGACAGGAGCACTCTGTACCCTCAGCCGATGCTGTGCCATTACAGAGGACTGCTCTTCATCTCGAGGAGACAGATGCTGAAAAACAACAGAGGCTGCCTGAGCAGGGCGCCCGCACCATGTGCACGTGATAAGAATTCAAAGTGTCTTCTTATGCAGAGATTATCTTATTGTGCCGCCTGTCACACCAGCTGTTTTTATTAACCCTGCTCCTCTCAGTCTGAAAAAACAGCTGATTTCAGTGGTGACAGAGATACTGGGGCCTCCTCCTCCTCCTTCCACGCCTCCTCTATCAAAGACTAACAACGGAAAACATGCACGATTCATCACTTGAGGCCTTCGCCTCCCACGGACGAACTGCTTATTCTGAATTTTGGGAGCTGTGAGAGGAAGTCGTCCCCCTGACCTAAGTCCCACCATTTCCTCCCTCGGCCCTGTGCTCCCACTCTGCCTCCCTCCGCTTGCGTCTGACAGCTGCAGGTGCGGAGCCGTCCTCCTGCAGCCCACTTAGGGAGAGGACACAGAAGCCAGAGCCAAGACATTCGTATACGAGAGGGCGGACACAGTGGGGACACCTTACAATGCTGAAGGCCTGGCGTTTATTGAAGTGGAATGACTCTCAAAACACGCCCAATCGTGTGTGTAGTTTGGCTTTAGTTGGGGTTTTGGAGCCAACCTGCATTGCAAAAATAAAATCCTCCGTGTGTACACATATTAAAAAGGTTTCTCCACACGTACAGCACCTTGTGTTCACTCAGCTCCACATGCAGCCTGTTGGAAGGAAACTAAAAGCTTCTTTTTGTTTTCATGGTCGCTCCATGCTTTTCTAATTTTCTATATGTTGCCAAAGATTATCACATGTTTGCTCTGCTAAAAATAAACATTACAGGGCAACTCATGATGAGTTTAATTCAGACCTGTGAATTTAACAGTGGTCTTTTCATTTCGTTGCAGACAAGTCGCCGCCTCCACTGAAACACGCATGCTCAGTATGAAAACAAGGCCGGTGTGGAGGCATCCTTGTCGTTTTCTACCTGTGAGTTACAAACTAAATACCTGAACGAGGTGGGGTCCTCTGAAAAGTCGACATTTTCCTGTTCAGTGTAAACCCAAAGTCATGCTAAGGAATCACTTCTTCCACTGAGGCCTCCCCTGATGTGTCAAAGACTCCCACTGTGCTCCACTGGGCAGCGCGGACACAGAGCGCCTGTGCTCCACAGAGGGGACTGACCAGCCAACACATCCAGATTAAATAAGTCCTCCGAGCCAAAACTACTGCTGCTGCTGCTGCTGAGGTTTGGGAGGACCAGACGGAGGCTTTCACTGTCCCTCCGGCTGCTTCACATTGGATTCACATTGGATTCACAGCAAGATGTGACGGGGGCAGTGGGAGGGAAGGTGATTACAGAACTTTCTAAATGTTTGGGAATGATCATAAGAGAAGTGAGAGAGTCCTTCATGTGCACTTCAGTAAAACAGCAAGTGAAACATCTTCAAAATAAAAGGGTAGAAGGTAGTTGTTGCAGGAGGAAGTGGACAGTCTTAGGTAATCTTGAAACCTCACTGACTATCTCTCAAAACAAACCTTTATCGAAAGGATTGTACTTGATTGTCTTTGCTATAGTTTCTTCTGTCCTTACTTTTAAATGATGTATTCTTTTATCTGCTGTTTTTTTAAACTACACTGTTTTTACTTCTTGTCTGAGATGTTTTGTACTCTTGTTTTTTGTTTGTCCTCTCTAAGCACTGGCTGTTTTGAGAATGTGTTGTATAAATAATATTTGTTTCATGAGTGGTGTAGTATCGAGCTTAGCTGTGACCCAAAGTTAAATAATGGTGACTAAACCTAGTTAGAGTTTCAGTGGGACTGTGGACAGGCGACATGGCTGAGACATTAGTCACCTTGTAGGTAATTGCTGGGATGATGAAGCACCTCAAGGTAAACGGAAGTAGTTCGAACCCTAAACAATGCAAACTTACATTCCAGGAAAGATCAGGATATAAGATATGAGCATCAAAATAACCACAGAAACCCAAACTACAAGGAAATCAATGTAGGGAGTTGACAACTGATCATTCTTCATCTCTGAATTAGACAAAAACGTTTCTAGAGTGACACTTTAAAAGTTGAAATAGCCAATAAGCCATCAGAGATGATTAAACTGTTTTTGAAGTGGCAGCCAACAGGTGATCAACCAATCGATTAAACTTTAGATCGATCAGCAGGTGTCTCTGGATCCACACTCACCTTGTAGACCTTCCCAAAGGCGCCGTCGCCCAGCTCTCCAACAATCTCCCATAAGTCGTTGGGGTTGATGTCCCGGTGGACGTGCTCGTACTGCTTCACCTTCTTCTTGATCTCAATGGTGGGGAGACGGAAAAGCTTGCCCAATCTGGAGAGTGGCATTATGAACACCGCAACAACATTCAACTATAAAAAGAAATGAACAGGCTCCGGTCTCTACACGCGGAGCATTACGCACGACGAGACGCGCGGTGCCACTGAACAAATCTGCCAAGTTAGTCTTCACTTCCCGCGTCCTTGAGCAAAACTCAAAAAAAAAAGAAATAAAACGAGAAGTGGTTTCAAATAAGAGATCCCACTGCGTCCATGTGGACCCTGTGTTGTGCGCGTGAGCTCTGGAGTTGGGACACGTTAGATTCCCATTGACAAAGTGCGGTGGCGCAGGACGCGCGGGGACCACCTGCGGCTGGAAAGTGACCCGATGGAGAGAAGCTGTGTTCGCCTGCGCCTCCTCTGCTCCACACGACTTGTTGCCTCAAACAGGCCCCACCTTGTTACCCAACAACCCTCCCACTGCCGTCATGGAAATGTAGTTTCTTCGAAAGAACAAGCCCGCGTCACTCTGAACGCAGCCGAGGCGCAGGGACTCCATGTCCGGGTTGGGCTCTGGGCGTGTCCCCCCCCACTCCCCCACTTCTCAAACAGCTGGGACATTAAACAAACCCACTGAGCGTCAGATGGACATCAGAGGAACGTATTATTTTATAATAGAACCAATTTATTGTTTGTTCATAATCCTGCCGCACCTCTATGTGTAATGGTGTTGATTATTCAATTGTTGAGTTTTTAAACAAAGAGCCAATTAAGTGAGGTTGAGTTTCTGTGTGAGTTCGTCACAGTTTCGTTTATTGCAACTCGTATATTTAAAAGTATTTAACATTTAACCTTAGCTGTAGTTTCTGTTTTAAGTCAACAGCAGCAGACTTTACTCAGACATTACTCCTTACCTGCACGAGCTGGGCTATTGCGCCCTCTAGTGGCAGATTCAGCTCAGTGAACTCGTACCTGTTGAGCGTGTGGAGCCTGACCTCAAAGCAGAAAGCAGGGCAACTATGAATGTCCCTTATTAATACTGAAATGATTTGTCAAAAATCCATCAGTTGACTGAGAGAAGATTAAGATCAATATTTTTTGACTGAGGAATATTTTTTTTCTTTATTTCGACCAAACAAAACAATTTAAGAGCCAGACACAAAATCTCAATCCTTGAATGATCAGGAGCAGAAAGAAAAATAATCTTATATAATCTGCCCGTCTTTCACAAGACACTCTTAAAAAAGTAAATAATTCAATATGAGGAGTTGCAGATCATTTTTTTCCATTGGGTCTTATGGAAAATAACAAGGACGTCATCTTGGACTCATGGAAAATTATCAAAAAATTAGTTAGTTGAAGTCCTAAATAATTTTTCCTTACAGTTTATTGGGTTAAACTGGATTAATTTGGTCTTTTACTTTTATCCTGCATGTATTTTTTCACGTTTAAATGGGTTTAAAAAAGACAAAATGAATTAACTTTAGCATTGTGGATTACAATGTTTTATCCATTTCAGGGCGTAAAGACATGATCATCTTTGTTGTAGACACTAAATACAGAGTCATCTGCTTTGTATTCTCTGTACTCTTTCTATTCTCTGTGTCAGTTAATCTCAATACTCTCAGGGGGGGGATTTGATCACATCTCCACTAAGTCCCCAAAGTATAATTAGTCTACGACAGTGAAGAGACAATCTCATACAAGTCCATACAAGCCCTTCAAGGTTTCTACTAATCCCATCACAGCCATGACTTGTTGGTAATGAAGTGTATGTGTGTGTTTATCTTGTACACTTACAGAACTGTTCATTATTTCAAACACTTCCAAACAGAGTTCTGCTGTTGACTTACAAAAACCCAGAAATGCCTAAAAAGTCCTAAATATAAGTTTTAAAATCATGTTATTGGTGGAGAAGTTAGAAGAAGTAATAAAATATTTTAATCTAAATAAGACAGATTTCTATTATATTGTTCTATGTATCTGTGATAATTCTATTTATAGTAGCCTGTACTGACCTTGTGGCCTACATGACACATCTTATTACTCATGGGAAGACATAGTGAGAGATGTGGAAGATATTTAACAGCAACAACAACAACAACAACACCCCTAAGTCTAATAAAGGAGCCACCGTCATCTTAATGAAGTTTATTATATGAAATGTTTCCTCTTTTAGAGCTTTGTGATAATCAGGGGCAATACCATTAATTATATTCAAAAACAGAAAATATATAATTAGCTACAGAACCATAGTCAACATATGTTTAAGATTAATATCAGTCAATCACTACACATAAGAACTGTAATGTTGTCTCTGTCTGAGCAGACGTTGTGATTTCAGAATCCAGACGTTAACGCTCCAGCGCAGCACAGTCAAAGATCGTGAACACCAAGTCCTGTAGAAAGAAAGAAAGACAAAAGTTTGTGATTAAACCGGATTAAAGCATGTGGGATTTAATAAGGTTTACTCAGGATTTGTTCTTATAAGCAGCTAAATTTCAGGTGTCTACGAATCAAAATCTAGACTGGAACAGCAGGTACAAATAAAAAACATCAGCACAAAACTTCCAGGCTATAACCAGCCTCATGCTCTGTTTTCTTTTCTGTTAATGGTTACTGACACGTCTGTGATGAAACTGACGAACTGCATGAACTCTTGAAGCTGTGTTGAGACGTCATGGCTCGGCCTGCTCTGCACAGACAGGTCCTGTCAGTGTTTTACAGGAGACCAGCCACCGAGCCAGATGTGCTTCACTTCACAGCTCAGGGAGGAACCAGGACCAATCTGTATAATAATTTAATCTGCATCATAAACCCTGTTTAATCCGGTGAAGTGACTCAGCGGGTGAGCCATCAAATGACAGTCACTCTGAATGTGTGTCATCTGTGTTTGCTCTTTTTCCATTTCCTGTTTCTAGTCTGACTCATTTGATTTACACGTTTATTTGTTGGGGACTTAAACATATGAAGGAATCAACTGATGAACACTTATTTTATTTATCTAAAAATCCATATTATATGGAGACTGTTTAAAGTTAACTAAAGAAACCTCAGTGCTGGTTTTCATAAATGTGACAATTCAGTTTGTGGCTGTCACCTCAGGTTTCGGGCTGTGGCCACTGACAAAGCGAAGATGGTGATGATGAAGATCACGGCAGGAAACAGACTACAGATCTTGGCTTTATATTATCACAGAGGTCATATAGTAGGGTCAGGGTCAGTGTTCTTTATTTTGTTAAATTAAAGGATGAACTTAAATGATGAGTTTTTCCATTCATGACGATTTCAGTGGTTTATCACACAGTTGACTTCAGGATTGTTTTGAAGATACAGAGAAACCATATTTGAAGACATCTCTTTGTGCCTCACCGAATTTAATCCACAAATCAATCCGTTTTCATGACACAATTTGAATCTGATTGTGTTACACTTGTTGAGACGGTGTGTCTTACCCCGTGACATTTCTCTCCCATGAAGATGAAGAGCTGTCTCAGATTGCCCCACAGCTTCCTCACGTCTCGGGTGTACGCACAGCGGCGTTGTCGCAGGCCCTCCACCAGGGAGATGTAGGTCCTTATTTTGTACATCACGCAGGCGTTCTGGCGGCATGAGTAGCAATTAGTGTCCCTTTGCATGATTTAAAGAAGCTGAGGTTTTGCAGCCAGGACACCACAGAGGTCAGAGAAAATGTCATAACAGCCAGATGGTTGAAAACAGAGTGAAAGGTAAACAGCTGAAAGAATGGATCAGAACACACTCTTTGTTTTGACTATGATTCTAGTAATTGAATCTAGTAAATTTACAATATACAATTTATAAATTTTTGTGATAATAACGTGGAATTCAAATTCATACTTACATGTACATCAAGGTAGAGATGTGGCATGTGTGCCATGCACCTACTCTGGATGAAAAGAACAATATGAATCTCAGTGTTTAAAAACAATTGAAATTGGTAAAATAATCTAATGTTACTTATAAAGACTCATAAACAAATGAAATATTCTCACATCTAGCCTATACACTTTAATCTGATGGGATTCAAACTAAATCAAACATGTATATACACCCAGATAAAGGAAAGTTAACATATCTGCAATGTGTTCCTTATTGGAGCGTTCGAAAGCAAACAAATCCGAAAGAAATATCAGATCAAAATCTCCACTTACAGTTTCAGAGTCCCACTTCAGATGTGCGGCCCACTGGGTGAGCTCTCGTGCCATGTTCAGTACCTTGGTGTAGCATGTTGGTGGGAAGAAAGGGGAGCTCAGCACCAGAGGCACCAAAAATGAAGCCAGCAGCAAGTGGTTAAAGATCGCCATGACTCTGTGACACCTGCAGCACCTACAGAGCCTTTGTGTCAGATGCACACATGCAGCCACGTACACATGTGGACATCTTCTAACACACCCCCTCTGTTTACTCCAGAGTTATTATGCAGCTGCAGAAGAATGACGGGCGACGACAGACAGTACTTATCTTTATAGAGGAATTGGAGCCAGGTTGACAGGATCACTGTGACTTTGGTAACAGATCAGATAAATGTATAAGTTTTACTTTTACTTTTTACTCCAGCAACAATAAATTTGGGATTTTGTTTACAGTGAATGTGTGAGCATCTTCACCATCTGCATTTATCTTTCCTGTTACTTCCTTCTTACTATGAATATATTTTTAAAAATTGTAATTCCCCAAATAAAATCTGTGTGTATGCTGCAGGAAAATTGAAGCCTGGGGCGTCTCAAGACCCCGACTCAATTGACTGGAATGAAATGAATGTTTATTGTTTATTGTTTATTGTTTATTGTATATTGTATTATATTCTTTGATTATGTGTAGCTCTTTTGATTTTAATAGAAAACACTCAAGGTTTACTTGTGATGAAATGTACTATATAAAAAAGGGATCAGATAATAAAAGTGTCTGGTATTAATATGCCATAGAAGCTGTTTTCAATATCATCTTCACATCACAATGTCAAATGGTTTTGACAGATTCTATCAGGGCTGAAAAAGATATGAAAGTGAAAACAAAACCATTGACATAAGCATTTTGAAGAGAGAAGCTTGAATAACACTTCCCACTAATACAGGTTTTTTCATAATTAATAATGTATGCATCGGGGAGGAGGATAGTGTTTAACTGTTTATACTCAGGTTGCAACATTGATTATAAAAGCGATATTTACTGTAAAGTCTTTTCCCAGAGGAACCTTGCTGTATAATATTAAAATAAAACCGACTGCTGACTATTTCCCTCCACTAGATGGTGCTAATTTCACAGACTACAGCTCCACATGTACCTCTTATAATTCCATAGTCCAGCTTCCTAAAGCATGATGTTTGAGTTCCTTCAAAAGTCCTCACTCCATCCCTAAATGTACCATACGCCGGCTTTCTATGGCAAACAATACCTTCAATTACAAAACTAGGACAACACTGGCACAAGCTGAGGTCTCCTACATTATGAGTGGCTTTCCTTGGCCTCCGTCCAGCTGTGATATGACATTGCCATCACTTATCTCATCTAAAAGAGCAGCACACTTCCTGATGCTGCCAAACGCCCGATCGGGGATTGTTGTGCTTTTGACTGATGCTTGTTACGTCCTGCGGCGCGCCAAAAGTTGGAGGTCTGTTTACCCCCCTCAGCATGAAGATGGATGGCCCAGGCTGAGTGGGTCTTGGCATGACGAAGAGGCATGAAGAGGAGGAAAATATGCAGTGTGCACTGTAAGCATATCCCTGGTCCCAGAGTCCACACCACTCAGCGATTATCCTCTTTGACCTTGGTCTCCTCATTTAACATTGGACAGAGGTGACCTGACAGTCTATATAATGGATGGGTGTGTTTTTCAGTTAATGATGGCCATGAAAGTTAATGGATGATGAGAGATTGGATTACAGGAATCTCCTCAAAAGGCAGTAAATTTAAAAGCTGCAAACATATATCCTGATTTTGAAGCCCTGGTAATTCACCGCATACGAATCCCAGAGCTGACATGCATGATGTATAAGCACTTACGTTATCTTCAGTTTCTGGATCTGCATCTGTGTTATTCTTTTTCAGATCTTGAAAAACATTTCAATCCAAATTTTGATTAGCAACTTGGCTGAACGTTTATCATCAAGTGAGTAATGTTACATTTGCATTTCTTTGGACTGTGGGAGGAAGCCAGAGAAAACCCACACAGACACGGGAGAACATTCAAGCTCCAAAGAGAAAGGCCTCGGCCAAGCTGGGATTCAAACCAGGAACCAGGTGCCAGCGCCAAACCTTTGTGAGGTCCACGACAAAGGACATTTGGATTACATCACCTAAATTTCCCTTGCGATCGATAAAGTATCTATCTATCCATCTATCTATCTTTCTACTGTATCTATCATTCACAATGCACTCACTCAAATTGTATAAAGAGAAAATGGCCAAGACGACAGAATTTATCTACACTGTATAAATATAATGCTATTTTTTGCCCATTTTATCTGAAGAATATTGTTGGTATCGGGGATGTGGAGCTGGATTGGTGAATCTCCTGTCTGTCAAAACGCTCCTTCTCAGTAATGCTGGAAGATGCTTCCTCTTCATGTGCTCCTGTCATTTGTGGGGTCCCCCAAGGATCAATTTTGGGTCCCCTTTTGTTTACCCTATATGTGGTATGAAAGGGCTATAAACAATCCATCATTATTGTTATATCATTATTTTATGGTTATAAATAGTTGCATTATATAGTCAGCAGACAGGGATTTTAGACACAAATTTAAACATCACTAACAGATGGAATGAAAGCAGTATCGTTCTATAGCTCTTACACATTTCGAACCCATTAATCTATTGACTCCAACGACCCTGCTGTCCTTAAACATTGCCAATTTAGTAATTTGCTTAATACCACTTACAATTCCAAAGACAAAAATATATATTAAATATTTGTATAAACTATAATTTGATTAACAGGGGTCAATAAGTATCTGTTTCACCTGGACTTGCTGTCTGTGGAGTGTGGGAATGACGACTCCACGCTGTAAGAGCCCAGCTGGTCAGCTACTGTCCGTCTGAGAGGTTGTCGTGCCAACCACTGAGCCACTGCCTTGTGGAATTCAGCTGTTGGTGGTGGAAGGTGCAGAACAGCTGAGGTGTAGGAGTCTTGGGTGGATGTGCACTATTTCTCCAGCCTCAGTTGCTACTCAGGGGCATCAAGTTTTGGCACGTGCCTGTAAAAGAGTACATTCAGCCAGACTGTTCCTCTCCGGAGGGCCTGATTTATCTCTCCCTCGGCCTTTAGCTTGGATGAGTTCAGCTCCTCCACTCTTTTCTTTCAGGCCCTCCAACTCCTGACACAGGACATCCTGCTCACTCCTCAGCCCCCGGATCAACTCCTGATCCTCTCTTCCCTTTCGGCATGAGAATCTTTTCTGCCTTGAGTTGCTGCTGACGGGCGTCTTTTTGTTGCTGTGACTGCTCACTGAGCTCCAGTCTTAGGGTCTGCTTTTTCTGGTGATGAGACTCTTTAGTATCACTGACAGGAGACGCTGCCGTGAGTTTTTAACACCTCGACCTGAGTGCCTGGATCTTCGCTTGCAGCCTCGCGGTCCCTCAGTTGTCAGGTTTGATTATTGACGCCCAGGTCTGATAGATCACGCCTAAAGATCAAAGTTTTCACATTCAGCAGTTTAACAATTGTCTAAGGAGCTGTTTCAGTAAAACAGAAGAGCCCCCAACCCTTCTTGCAAGATGCACAGACAGAAAGTGATGTAAAAAGATCCCAAACCACGACACTGCATTGTCATCTACTATTTGTCTTACATCATGTTTTGGGTTTCTTTGTGTCTCTCTGTATTTGTTTCGTGTCGTTTTTCTGACTTTCTTACTTCTTTTGGTCGTTTTGTGTCTCTTTGGGGTTATTTGACCCACTGATACAAAATGTTAAAGGTCCCGACTTGTCACAGACTGCTTAAATACAAAATAAAAGCAGGTAATACTTATACCTATATGGTGAACTGAGCATTTCACCTCTCAACAATATTAAACGTATATTACATCGATTCTAAAAGGATATTAAAAAGCCAATAATATAAAGCACAGTGCAAACTCAGTATAGACTCGCAATGAAACACCAGAGAGACATTAGTGTTCAATATTCTCTCTGTGTAATTACTATTTCAATATAAGTTTAAAGGCTATTATGAGGCAGCAGCAGGCTCAGACCGCCCCTCACCTGGGACCGTGTTGAAACAGCACTGTCGACAATCTGCCTTTAAGCAACTCAAGCAAGTCCAGCTGCGTATATGTATGAACATGTGCCAATGACCTGTTCCGGGTGAGTTATAAACCGTCACCAGCTCTAGGGGGCGCTGTTCTAAAGCTGACCATGACCTCTGACTCTATGACAACAAGGGGACAAACTATTTTGCTGCAGGTCTTTGAATAAAGAATATTAGAATATATTTTATAGATTAGAAAAGACTAAGAGAGGGTTTTTTTAATTCAAAGAAAAACGTTACAAATAAGACTTTGCAGTGGACTTGTAGTAATATACTTGTTATGATTGTCTCTTTGTATGGCTGCTGAAAATGTAACATCCCAGTAGATTTTCAGATATTATAAAGTGTCATCTACTGAAACACATGAGGGGGTATTTATCATTTTCCTTCCTTGTGAGTGAATGTTGACGACAGGGATCCTCAGCCCCGCAGCTACATCACATCAGCCTATGAAACGTGCCTCTCCAGACGCACGCTGGTTTCCAGCCCAGTACACAGGCGGCGATGTGGAGGTCAGTCGCTCACCAGCGCACTTTCTCCTCCGGATCCCTCTCTTCGCTTCCCTCCGTCCTCCAGAAACATTTGGGATCTCGTTTTTTTTTTGCGCATCCCGCAGGTCACGTCCCGCTGCGTGGCTCCAGGTGTCCCGCGGTGCGTCGTCGGTCCGGACACGGGACCAGACAAGTGATGCTCTGAGCTGCGCTGTTGCTCCGCGGTCGCCTCGCGTCTCTGCAGCAAACCGGGCTGGAGATGGTCCCGTGCTCGAGTCGCCGGCTCCGTTCAGAGGTAGGTGCCCTGCAGGGAGGCAGGGGATGGAGACAGGGACTTTCTATTCAGCGCATGTTTCTGCCTTTCTCCCACATATGATCGGATAAGGGCTCCGGGCACTGTGTCCTCTGCGGCAATGCGGCTTCTCGCACTAATTTCTGAACATTTCATTGATTGTGGGATATTCAGATGTGCTGTGTTGACCTTATGATGCAGCCGGAGGATGACATGCATACAGGGCTTTTTTCCTCCTGGAGGGTTGAACGTTGCCTCAGCGAAATGAAGTTTGTCTGTTCGACCCCAGAAATACATCCCATGACTCAGTTATAGTCATTCTCCTGTTAGATATTGCTTTGGCACAAGATGTCACTCAGTTTAAAAATGATATGACTGCAAACAACAGAGCAGTAAAGCTATGACGTGTTGTGATTTACCATGAAATAACTCGAGTAAACTTACTTTTTGACACCTCTGACACCAGGGTATTACAGAGATAAGATGTAATGCAGGGGCTGTTTAAATTAAACATCCATATATAAGCTCACGTTTCACAAGACAGTTTTCTTTTCTTCAAACACTTAATTATTGTCTTCTACTAGTGGAGAATAATGTAGTAACTCATGGAATCATGGAGTGAGGCACCCTGAGGGATTACGGTACACAACGGCAGCAAACTGTAAATCAAAAAGCCTCCAATCTTGTGCTCATAATGGAAAAATGGATGATACCATTCATCACACACACACACACACACACACACACACACACACACACACACACACACACACACACACACACACACACACACACACACACACACACACACAGTAGAAGGGTGCTCCTGTAGGATCACGTTCTGATTAAAATATAAGGGGTTCAATAATTGATAAAGGAAAGGAGGAACGAAGGAGAGAAGACGAGACGAAGAAGACCTCCTTATTTGAAAAGTAGAAAAGAAAGTCATTGTCCTTACTCATCAAGTCGTCTGTAAAGTGAATGTTTCTGCTCTTGTGCCACTATTGAAGTACAAAAAATATATATTTGTTCCATCTAAGAAAGGTCAGCATTGATCTTTCCACCGATCATTCGATTCTGTCCATCCATGTCCCAGGAGCTCTGCCTTTAAACTTTACTTTCCCCCCCTCTCTCCTCTCCTTCCCTCTCTCTCTCTCTCTCTCCTCTCCTCTCCTTTCCTCCCTGGTGGCGGTGGCGGTGTCCTGTTTCCTTGCCTCCACTCACAGGTTAGACTCTCAGTCAACAGAGGGCCACAGCCACCAACACATCAACCACCCTGCTTCTGCCGGCTGGCAAGAGTCATCCGTCTCCCTGCGTTCATCTAAACAGCAGTGAGGAAGGACAGTGCTGAGTGGTCCGGCACGTGGGGCTATATGTGTGTGTGAGTGTGAGTGTGTGTGTGTGTGTGTGAGGGGCTGTAGTGTTGACCAGGCTATGAGTGCGTCTCAGAGGGAGAGCCGTTCGATGCTGAGTTGAGCAAAAGGAGCCAGAACAGGAGAAAACTGCGAGAGGAGCAGCCATGGGGCTCGGACAATCCAGCAAGGCTCCGGTCACGGATGACACGGACGAGGGTGAGTGCCGAAAACAATCCAAAATTCTTATCCGGCCGAATCTTATTTGTCCTTTATCTGCTTTTGTGGCTCAAACAGGGACAACTCTAGCTGGGAAGTTGGCACACAAGTCGTGAGCAGGATTAACACCATCAGTTTATCCCAGGGGTTGTGCACCTTTTCTGCAGCCTTATCAATGTGTTAAGCTATTCTATTCTATTAGCTGGAAAGATTAAGTGCACTTACAGTAAATGGTTAGAGTGATGTAATGCTGATTAAGTGCCACGGTGATGGAAAAAAAGGAATACCCCTTGCAGGAGGCACAGCGATGGAGAGAAAGGTGGATATTTATGCCACCATACATATAATGATGGAAAATAAAATATAATAACAGAGTATAAAGTTGTTTTGTGAAGCCCAAATATATCTATGGGACTTTTTAATCTCTCTTATTTTGGCTTTAGTGTTAAACTCTTGATATTTCAGATTATTTAAAATTGGTTGAATCTTGCCAAGCTATTATCCTGAATGACTGATCGACATCAACGTTGACTTATTCTTTGATTGGCAAAAGCTTTCTGCTTTTTGAACTTATTTCTGCCTTTTTGTTGTTTGCGACCTGCAGATAATACAATGTGAACTTATTGATTTGAGTCAGTTCCTGAAATTAATTCCACTCGGGCTGTGCCCCTGGGGGACTTCAAATAAGTCTGTGTTACATGAGTCAGTGTTTAAGTCAGAAGTGAAGAGGCTTTCCCTGTTTATTCCATCACAGTAGAAGAAGTAGGTGCTTCTGTATATCTGCTATTAGACGATATGCATTTGCTTTTTTTTCTTGAGTTGCAAACTGGACATACGTTATGTTTTAAGCTGATTGGGATAATGCTCCATAATTATTATTAGAATATATGTTTTTTCTGATATGAATTTCCTCACAGTTTGACAAACCGAACTTACTTCTTTCACCCTGCCTGTGTAAAATGACCGCCTCCCACCCTGTGATGAAATCCATTTCTTTGGCTTTCTATATGTTCCACTGGAGGCAACCCTCTATCAAAGAGAAAAATCATTATTCATGGTTAACCTTGCAGCTTACTCATCTAGTGTGCTGTTCTGGGAGTGTCACTCAAAGCCAGCGCTTCTGTGAACTCAGAGTTAATGGAACGGTGCAGCTTCTCTCCCTCGCAAAAAAACAGCGTGGGCGATTTCACCGAGGGCAGTGAAATAATAAACACAAGAGGCACGTTCGTTTTTTTCATTTTTTTTGAATTGGAAATTAAAAAAAATCCTAGCTGGAAACTAAGTAACCCCCCTCGCTGATGCACCTCACGTCAGAGAAAAAACAGACGGGTGTTCCTTGACTCTGTTGTTATTGTTTGACATTGCACTGGGACCATTATGTCCCCTCAGTGCATCGTATGCACTCCCAAGACACCTGGGAAACACGGGGCATGATCGAGGGAGGGAGACGGACAGGGATGGGAAAGAAAAGGAGGGAGGAGGAGAGATACTCAGAGGTAGAGACAGAAAAATTAAAAAAGACTGGAGGGATGGAACAAATGAGTGAAAACATTTAATAATAAACATCCAAAATCAGAAATGGAAGTGAAAAGAGGAAACCCAACGTTCCAATTTTTCAAATAATGACATGTGTCGTTGACTTGGAAACTGTTGCTCCCGGCGCTCCTGCATCCCCGGCAGTTTACATTCACTCCTCTGAGTGGCAATAAAGATGCAAATTGAGTTTTCCTCTTCATACTTCATAAACGTCGAAGGTCGCCGCAAGGTGATATCCGCCATAGATGTTGAATTACGTTTGTTTGTTAATTGAAATTGTTAATAATGGTAAATGATACAATTTCAAAAATATATCAATGTACAAAAACAATCTGTGGCAAGCTCAGGTTCATCTATAGCTGAAAAACTTGGTCAACAAAAATATGATCCCCCAATTTTTTTTTTCACGATATTTTCAGAAAAAATAGACACCCAATCTAAAGCAAATTATCGGAAAATGATGCCCATGATATCATATACTGTAAGTGACATCATGAAAAAGTCACAATAAGGTAAAAGAATGTTGACATGCGTAGTTTAAAAAAGTGCAATTTTTCAAGCTATCTCTGAACGACCTGTTGCAATGAAGCAGATTAGACACATGAGCCACAGCTTATTTCTCTTTCTTACAGCTTGTGAATCTCTCACATATTTTATACATGGAATATTTAAATAGCCACCACACCCCTGGCTTTTACTGTCGGATTCAATCTTTTCACTAAGACAAAAAAATGAATTTTGTCTAAATCTAGACACAACATTCTAAATAGAGTTTCAGCATTTTTTTTTTATCATTTTGTTTCTCACTGCTAACAATCTACATTTATTTGCAGAATATGTTCACAGACAGTTTTCTTTGCCAGTGTCAGTGCAAAGACAGACGCTTGGTTTATAATTCATACTCAACCCATGTTAGTTGATTTACAGAGAGGTGTGTGCATGAAGGTGAACTCTGTCCAGACATGTTTATCTCCTCAGAGAATGATGTGTGTCCCTTACGTGCCACATGCCCTTCTTCGCGTCACTGGGAGAGCTCCGGCTAATGGACAGGCCCCATTAACTGCTGATCATACTTTATTCACATTGCAGTGGCACATGGACCCATGGGCTGTGTTTCAGCTGTCAGAGCGACGGTGTGAGCGCAGATGTTCCCACTCCGGTGGATCCTTAAGTGATTTACAGGCTTTTGTGTGAGGGCTGGGAATGAGGGGAGGACGAGGGGAGAGATCGAGACGATAACATTTTACTAAACAATAGTGTGTGTTGGTAACATGTGCGTCACGGCCAACAGTGGCTCTGCTGCATCTCTGCAATCCGTTTCCGTTTCCACCTTCTTTCTGTGATCACGTATGTTTTAATGCAGCCAAACTCATCCTTTGGTTTTCTCTCATTTACATATTTTTCTGTTAGTGTGAGACACAAAATTTGATCGAGAGTCACGAGTCACCAGGTGAACTTAATATAAATATAGGTTAATGATCATATGTGATCCCATGAAATCCCATTAAGGGACCAGCAGTGAACTGGCGCTTCCCGAGCAGCCATCAGTGAGCCGTGCTTTTGCAGCAGGTGACACGTTCTATCATTACTATGAACACAAACGCACTTTATTTCAAGTCAGTCTCACCTACACCTTCACTAAAGGGTGCATACAAATGTGTATTAATCCACGGCTGAAAATAGTCCCCAGGAAATCTTCTATATTTCTTCTGTTTGAGACCTGTTTTGTAAAAGCAACAGTGACCTATTAGCATTGGATCTGTGACCAGTTTTTAAAGACCTTCAGCAGGAGCCAGAGGGCTTGGGGCTGGAAGGGTTTTCTCCTCTAGATGAAAACCTGCAGCTGGTGTTTGCTGGTGTATCCAGACCCTTTTTTATTTTTTTAAAAGGTCAGTGACAAGATGTCAAAACAGCATCTTAAGCTGAAATCATAAGTTCTGCCTGACTTGCTGTGCGGGTCAGCGTGAAGCGAAATTTGTCATCTGCCCTTTTCTGCAAAAGGCCCGAGTGGACATGTTCGGGGGAGGTCCACACGCAGCCCCACAATGCATGACTGCACACGTGTAAACATGACGGCGGCTGAAGTAAAAATAGAAGCATTTGGGGAGTATATGAGTGCTGTGAGGGTAAATGGAGCGTGAAAGACAAGAAGAAGATGCACTTTCGAATTTAGCCAAAATTAGTGTGGACGTACTTAGACACTGAGCTAAAGACAGCATCTGGCAGAAAGAGAGAGAGAGACAGGACATATACAGCACCGTCACAGACTCAAACCGAACACGCGGCGAATTCAATCCAGACTTATTAGCATGTGTCAGTCAAATTTAAATTGACTAGCCGATGAGCTCCTTAGTGAGATGATTTCCTCGGTTAGTTTAAGCCACAGAAAGGCTGTCAATGTGTCAATTCCACTTTTGCAGATTCCGATCATTACGCGCTTTTGTTACTGGTGTGTCCATCATTTCATGCGGCACATTAAACCATTCAAATTTCAGCCGGGGAAACAAAATACGATAATATCCATCTCGCTCCTCGTCTCTCGCTCTGTGTCTGACTCGCTCTTTGCATGTGTATGACCGCGCCTCTCTCTCTCTCTCTCTCCCTCTCTCTCTCTCTCTCTCTCTCTCTCTCTCTCTCTCTCTCTCTCTCTCTCTCTCTCTCTCTCTCTCTCTCTCTCTCTCTGCTCACCGAGCTCTGCCCCGTCATCCACGACCACAGCTGTCTCTCTGAAAAAAAAACCCCCATCAGTGCAGGATCTCCATGTAGCTCAGCACCATGTTTATCTGAAGTGTGTTTCCGTGTATATATGTCGAGTATATTCGCAGGGGCGCGCATGCTGTGTGTGTGTTTGTGTGTGTGTGTGTTAAAGTGGACATCATATGGCCCTGTATCAGAGGAGACTGTATAAACACTCCAACACAGAAAGTGTGAGAGGAGGAAGTGCCAGTGATACGTGACTAACAGAGCATAACATTAGCTGTCACATCCAATAGATCTAGTGTCTGCAGGCAGAGTGTGTGAGTGTGTGAGTGTGTGAGTGTGTGTGTGTGTGAGTGTGTGAGTGTGTGTGTGTGTGTTGTTAGAGGCAGGTAATGCTCGAAGTCAGCACTATAATTGTGTGTTTTTGAGAAAGACTCATTGCCCTACGAATGTGACTGTGGTCAGATGAGTGCAGGATGTGGGCAGCAGCTGTTCCATCCTCTGGGGGAAAACGGCAGAGAGGGAAAACCTTCTGTCCTGGTTGTCATGGCAGCAAGAAACAAACAGCACCCATCCGGTTTCCAATTGGCGATAAATGCTGCTGATAGGAGGAGGAGGAGGAAGAGATAGGGACTCTGGTTTATGTCGTGTGTATGTGTGTGAGGGAGACACAACAGTGAGGCCGAGTTTGCAGAATGATACAAAGGCTGGGATGACACCAAGCAGCTAGAGATATGCTTTTGTTCAGGAAAAAAAAAAGTATGCACTGCTCATAAAAAGATGTCTTTGTGCTGAGGCTTATTTCCGTTCTCCGCTATATAATGTACCTGGACCTGTAGTTGCCCTGGAGACGTCCATCTACTTTAGCTTGACGGTCATTATTGTTGAAATAAGCTCAAAGCAAAACGTCGCAGTGAACCTACTGTAACTGTACGGATGCTTAAAATGAATTCTTCTCAAATTTCCAGTGATTCACTGACCGGATTTTTATTTTAAAAAGGATGGAAATGTGTGTTCTAATATATTTCAAGGTGATATCCATAGATTTTTGTATGTTTAAGCTATAGCAAAGTAGTTTCATTTTGACTTTCAATCATGCAATTTCTTCTCTTCTTTTCTACAGTCAATTTCGACCACTTCCAGATCTTAAGGGCAATAGGAAAAGGGAGCTTCGGAAAGGTAAGCCAATGTTTACCTAAGGGATTTCCAACAGCCTTCCTGGTTTCTCTAGAAACAGAGAGATGGCCTCCAACACTGACATTTTGAACAATAACAATATTGAGAGAATTGCGCCTGAAGTTGTTGATGCTGGTAGTAATGCCATATTGATATTACTGTGGCAACTAAATCAACTACTTCATATATTTTCTCAGATACAATAACTTTATATTAGATAACTTTATCATTTTCAAATGGGGAAATTAGTTTGTTTTGCTAAAACAGCACAAAAAGACAAGGACTGATTTTCAAAATAGCTGGCAGTAATTTCTCTGTCTATCAACGACTTGATTTGCTTGTGGAGACCTTTCAACATAAGGTACATGTTACTACACATAATATGCCATGTCCCCACTCTCTCTCAGTCTCATATCATCATATACGGTCTTGTGAAGCCTTCAGGTTTAATTTGCTCTGTGGAAACACATCCGAGGTTATAGCAGCCTCGTTTCCTCTCGCTGTTAATCTATACGGTGAAGAGCAATCCACATCAGCAATTACAGTACATGTAAGCACATATAGCGACACGCATGCACGCACACTCGCACCCACATGCACACATGCAATACACACCCACATGGCAACACCGCTGTCCAACAGCAGATAAGCAGTCTAATCACAGTAGATGGCAAGCTGTTCTAAGGGAGGAGTGATGTGATCAGGGTCTGGCTGATTAACTGTGCCAGCTGGGCCACAGATCACTCTCTCCGATAGCAGTAATCACTGGCTTATTGACGCTTGTAGCACAGACGAGCACGACCACAAATAAATATGGGGAATTACACTGGCGCATATTGGAAATACTGACTATTCTCAGACACGTTGTCAAAAAGGGGGCAATCTCGCCCCAGTTTGATGTAAACACACAATGACAGATTGCACCAGGTGTTATATTCTGCATCCACACAACCACCACATCAACCGTGCTATTTATTTCCACTGACGCAAGCGCCCCCGAGTGCCGTTTGAAGCCGTTCTTATCTTGCAATTTTGCAAGAAATTCTCTGTTCCCTGCTGACAAGTTACTAATTCTAATGAAGGCTAACATAATGTTTCCCATCTCTAAATTGCAAAACATACCGGTGTGAAAAGTTGAAGGTGTTAGGAGAGGATTAAAACTGTGATTGTGGAGATTAAAGACAAATCCCGAGGTTTCCTTCCTGTCTTGTTAGATGGACATTTCCAGTTCTTGCAATGATGTTACAAACACCTCGTGGGAGTGGCCGTGTGTCACATGCAATACAGCTGCAGACAAACGCGGATGAATGATGGAAAAAGCACTAGTGGGCCGACACATATTGTGAAACTGGACTAGTTTTCTATTTGCCAAAGAGAATATTTTCAGAATTTTTTTAATGTTGGTTGTTAAAAATAAATAAAGTAGCGGCTTATAAGGGAGAACTAGATCTGCATCTGACAATTTGGGCTTCAATAAGAAAATATTATACAGTATCATTTCGCACAAACGAAATGTTGACATTCATCATAATTGCACACGATGTTCATCATACTGATTCCGGCAGGGATTAAGTATTAATCCTCATGTGATCTCATTAGGTCTGCATCGTGCAGAAGAAGGACACTAAGAAGATGTACGCCATGAAGTACATGAACAAGCTGAAGTGTGTGGAGCGCAACGAAGTGAGGAACGTCCTGAAGGAGCTGCAGATCATGCAGAACCTGGAGCATCCGTTCCTGGTCAACTTCTGGTAAGCGACAGAATGAGTGTTTGAATCAGGTCTGCAAAGGTTCCTGACGTGTAACCTGATTTCCACCTCATCAAAATCAACTCCACGTGGGCTTCTGTTTCACACTGGTTATTTCAATCAGCCATCACAGCCGTTTGGATGTTTTTTGGCGCGCTCTGTGTCGATCATTTGATTTTATTTGTGATTGAACCCCGTCTGTTAAATCCATGCAAGCAGAGACGCACTTCTGCATCGCCCCATTGAAATAAAGGGCCTTTCTCACAGTCTTGATTTGAGCCTGCAGAAAGGTGTGGACCACTGAGGAACACTCACAAATCTCTGTCCACATCATCTCACTCTTGAAAGTTGCTAAAAGGAAAATCTAGTTTGCTCACTGATCCGAGCTCGACTCTCAGGGACACGACTCTCCTCCCTCGGCAGCTTCTCCGTTTGTCTCACCACATTTGGGGGGGAGTTGAGGAGGTCTTCTCCTCAACTCTGCTCACGCTGATTCAATCTGAAAGCGCTAAACTCAGATGACTCACCGAGCATCTCAGAGAAAATCCTCCATCACAGTTTGAAGGAGCCAGCTCATTTTGAGATGTCTGATAAGGATGGCTTGTTAATTTGCCAACTAAAAGGCGTCATTAATTCTTAACAAGAAATCCCGCTCTGCAGGGTTTTAAGAGGAAGACGCACTGTTTTTCTTTCAAGCTGAAAGTCCAAAGCTGAAAATAACATCCATATTCCTCCCAGTCCAGTTTTTAAAAACATATCAGCTTTTAATTTATCTATTTACCTCTTTTTGATTTACAGGTTCGCTTTTAAAATCACTCCCTAACCAAAAAAACACAAACATCTGAACAACTAAGTGAGATGCTTTCCATGTAGTGACTTTTTTTTCTCTACCCTTTGTCTTCTGCCCCACTTTTCTATCCTCCCTTCACCTTGCTCCCGTTTCAGTTAGATCTGCTTCTGAAAGCACTGCTCAAGCAGAATCAGTGCCTGGTCTTTTTAATTAGTAATTGAGGAAAACAAAACTAAATCCTCCCACGTTGGGAATGAATGAGTCGTAGAGAAGGAAACGACAGAGTGGAGAGAAGTGCAGCATACGGACTCATCAGACAAACAATGCCAGGGCTTGCTTTCTTTCTTGCTTGATTGCCTGCTGTGTTGGACAAAAAAAAGGTTGGAAGTTAATGCGTTTGGCAGCATAAACCCCTCTGGGTGCATGGGGGTGATTTCCTCAGGAGATGTGCTTGGGTCAGCGCCGTGCCCGCTCGCCCACTCTCTCTCTCTCTCTCTGTGTCTGTCTCTCGCTGTGTTGAGTTGGCGTAAGTTATGGTTGTCCTGAGGTAAGCGCTCAAGGTCAGAGACAGGAAGAGATTGCTGTGCCGGGCTATACATGCAGAAAAATCAGGCTTTATTCTCTTCTTTTGTACCCTGCTCCTCTTTTCATCCACCTCATCTTGTTAATCCCTTCTCCTCCTCTTCCTTCACCACCTCACGTTTCTCTCCCCTTGCCGTCACTGCACCTGCACCTGGGCGTGACCTCAGGTGTTTTGTCTGAGCAGCAAAGCAACAATGGATTTGGAAAAACAGGAGCAGGGAAAATTCAACAAGTCATTTTTCCGGGAATACTGATTTCGAAGAAGCGCAACCTCTGGCATTGGGGCTGTGATACGGTCAGTTTATTGATGTGCCAGCACTGGTGGGGCATCCCTTTGTGCCTGCTCTGCACAAAGTCCCACTGTGTAAGGAGAGCCCTTGTTGGCAGGCCAGGATCCACTCACATCGTTTCGGAGACATCAGTCAGAGAGCAGCTGTATTCAGCTTTCCGTCTTGTTGCCCCTTTATCTGCAGATTTTGCGGCTGATTTGTTTCTTGATGGAGCGGATTTCTGAGAGGAGGAAGTTGTGTAAAGTACGCGCTCTCGCTGTTTGCTGGATGTGTTGTGTGTGTAATGTGTTCACTGGGAGCGACACATTTGTTCGGGACACCAAGCAGAAGGAAAACAGTCGAGCAGTAATATTTCACACACGCTGCAGATGGTGTCTTTTGTTAAGTTGATGTTATTTCAGTAGCATCTGGTGAAACTGTTTGGTTCTTGAAGAGGAAAACAACCTAAAACTACATTTGGAATCATCTATAGAGGAGGCAAATTCCTAGAAAGCTCAGAAAAAAAGAAATAGAAAGACTGCTCACTGCCAGCGGTGAGGTCAAGATTTCATAATTCAACTTTCTTTTAACAAAGTCTATAGAACAGGTCATGCTTGATGTCTCCCATGTTTAACCTCTATGAAAAATGCAGCTATGATGTAACATGCTTTTGTGAAAACGAAATAATAATTATAACTGTAACTGTCAAAGACAAAAGACAAAAAAAAGCACAAAGTCTAAAACGTTGCTTGAGGGAGACCCTCTTTTGTTCGGTTATTATGTCATCTTACTAATGCATTACATTAAGCTTTACTCCCCCATTCATGTGCATTTGTTTTCCTTTAGAAAGCAAAAGAGTTATGACATAATCAGAAATCATGAGTATTCCTCCAAACATCTGAGTATAAAAGGTCTAGTTCACCAGATAAGTTGTATCACACAGGCAATACAGTTATAAAGCCACATTTTGAATGAATGTGACTCCAATATTGTAAGAATGCAAGAGGAAAATCTGCTTTTACCTGAGGTATAAACTGTATCCTTGTGTGTGTGCAAAATGTGCACATCCTCATTTACACTTCTGGCAATGCTGAACACTGTAAAGCAGCATGTTAAACATTAGGCCTGGCAGAAGGACCTGATGTAATGGAAGATCATAAAATTAGGGGTCGTAAGAGTGAGAAAACATCCTGATCAAGTACTGAGCGTAATTATTACTTTTGCAGAAGTAAAAATGGGGTGAGACCAATAAGATCATTTGCTTTATTGCTGAAACCTGAAGCCTTATAGCTGAGACCACATCACATTTCACAGCTTGTGGTTACAGCTGTTTAACCACATTTGTTACTATACAGCCTTTGATAAAGCCTTCACTCCTTTGAGACCACATTTAGGTTTTTATTTGGATCTGCAAAAACTTTTACACACTCACCCAGTGTTTCTCATCAATTACCTGGACTGTAACAGCCACAGTTTCATAATGAACCAAACATTGTCTACACTTCCTCGAAGAGATCTCTAAGATAGTGTTTTTGCTCAATTCATTCAAATAGAGCGGTCTGCGTTATTTGCCTCATGCTTGCTTAATCTCTCCCTTTTGCATGTTTGCGCTATCCATGCGCTTTGCCCATAAAGTTTTTACCATCCAGGAAGACGGTCAGACCTCATAGTTTCAGCTGCAGAGTGGCATTCAATGTAACTCCCTCACATGGAGGAACTCTTCCACTTTCTCTTGTCTGTGCATCTGTCATCTGGACTGAATCAATTCTGTGAGATACACTGCTCATAAATAACAATCCCCTAAATATGTCTGAACTTTTTTGTCAAGATTCCCAAATAACTCTCTGAGAAATAAACGAAAATATTGAAAAATGCCTCGTCCAACAAGTTTTGTGGTAACCAGTCTACTAGTTTTTCAAATTTCTGCTAACAAAAAAACGCAGATGAAAACATAGCCTCTTTGGTGGAGGAGACTTATCACTTCACTCACTGACTGTAAATGGAGTTTGAGAGTTACATTTAGCATGCATGTCAACATCCAATTCCTCTGTGCTTTTCTGAAAGCGATGTGTTTATGTATTTTTTCTTTTGCATGAGAGTGCATCCATGCATGTGTTCCCAAGCAGCGTTACCCACACCGATGGGAGCTGTCAGTCACACGGAGGTGTTTGGTGATGGGGTGGAGGGAGGTCACAGGGCTGTCGGCAACAATCCAACACGTCACAGTGTGAGCAGTCGGCCGGCTGTGTTGGTTTCAGCAGGAAGCTGTCGTCAGATGACTGCCTGTGTATGAATAGACAGCCTGTCTGATCAGTTATATTGGCCATATTATTACTGAGATTTCACTGATGTTTTTTATTTTGGCGATGTTACATGGATAGATGTTGATTAACAAAAAACACTCTTGCCAAGGAGCCAAGCAATGAATGGAAGTGATGTTCTCCTTTCGCAGAATGGATACATCTAGAGATATTAATAATATTGTTATGTCTTTTATAGAGGGAAAATAAATGTTTATTTGAGCACGTAATGTACTGTAATAAAAAACTTGGATTTTCTTTTGCTGAATACTGAAGTATGGAGATCTGCTCAGAATGATTTAAGGTCCATAATCCGCCTGTCCTTCAGTAAGAGACAGAAATCAAATGGAATTTGAAAACTACAGCTGCTTCAGTATTCTTATGTTCAACTTTGCTGCTTCACATGTCATAACTGTTACATTTTAAAGAGGGAAACAGGGTCGTTTTTGAGAGGACACCGTCCCATTAGCCTCCGAACCCCCCAAAAGGTTTCTGGACACCTCCATTACTGAGGTGGCCGGGGGTGCCTCTGCCTCTAAAAGCACCATGCAGGATGCGTTTCCATCAGACTGACTGCCTGGAGGCCACAGGGAGGTCACATTGAAATGCATGTGTGTCGGAGTAGAGGCAGACACCAAAGGGAAAACAGGATGAGTGAGAGAGAGACAGAGATCGGGGGAAATAGAAACAATAATAGGACAAGAGAGAGAAACACAGCAAGCTGGTGATTACACAGGCTTGATGCCATGAAGGCTAATGAAAAGACTGCGCCATTTCAACATGATGTACAGGTGCTAATCCGCTGTCTGAATGCCGTCCTCTACTCCCGACCAAAGACGTTGGTCGAGGCATCAAGTGACAGCTGCTAATTGATGCTTGAGATGCTTGCTTCTGTTCTGTTGCTAACGGACTTTTTCAGTTCTTCGCAGCTGCAAAACGCAAAACGACGGTTTAAAAATAATTCTGCTAAAATAGAAAGTACTCATCGGTGGAGTGATTATTTTCCACTTCATACTTGTACATCTGCTTCCATTTCTTTCTTGCCATCATTAGTATATCATTAGGCAAAAATCTCTACATGCTGCATTGAGCCATATCAAAAGGAAATTATATCAAATTTTCTTTTAATCATTTTTGATTCACGTGTCCAGAATGATGGCATTATGCTGTCAATCCGGGCATCCGTTGTTTATTCTTAATACTTAGACTTATTATGTCTTTAAAGAAAAGTGAGTAACACCAACAAAGTGTAAATGTGAGCATTTCGTCAAAGCTGCTAAACAGTGACACCCACATTTTTACATTTGAAAAAACGTGAATGGAGAGTGTGAGTTCTCCAATGATGGCTAATTCTTTCATTTATATTTTCAACCTTGAGCTCTAAATGACCAGGTGTGGCTTAACGAGGAGAGTGACTCTTTAAAACCATATCAGTCATTCATGGTGAATTGGGTAACTTTCCTGACCCGGAGCGTACCTGTGACGAACGACTTAATGAGCACCGTTTCTAACTCGTTTTGACAGCGGTGGCAGGAGGCCAAAGGAGACTTCATTCATATTCAAGCACCTTCGAAGTACAATGTTACCATTTCAGAGAGAGAGAGAGGAAAAAAAGAAAGGGGCTTTTATTGTATGAGAACAATTTACACTCCAGGTACAGAGTGAAATACAATGAAAACACTATTAGCATCAGGTCAGTCAGCCCCAGAGGGATGCTGTTGATTTGTGGCTTTAAAACCTCACATACTGTGTGCTTAGAATAAGAAATGATTATTCAGTGCAATGATGTGCACTCATGCAGATGATCAAGTGTTGAAATAGCTGTATACTATGCATTTTTGCATGTGTTCATGTGTATGGGTACGTCTATATATTGGATTTTATCAAGACAGTGCATCCCTCCACCAAGGCTAACACCCTATCTTTCTATGTTGAAGAAACCACCTTATTCGAATCAACTCCCAAAGTTAAAGGGTTCTTCCTTGGACCATTCCCCACCCTTTCACCTAGTTTCAAGGAAATTGGTGAAGTAGTTTTTGCGTAATCCTACAGACACACACTAACACATCCGCCTTGTGGAGGTAACCAAGATTCAGGTACTGCAGTCTTAAGAAAAAGGTGCCGTGCGGCAGTGAGTGTGTGTGGTGGGCACTCACAGTTATTAGATTGTGCTATACAGTAAATGTACACAACAATGTCATAGCTGTCAACCCTCTTTGTGGCAGCTTTGTTCCTGACCAACCATGTGAGAGAGTCTTGTTTGCTTATAGAGGACGGAACAAACCTCCCAATCAATGACGTCCAAGGCCTGCTCTGTTTTTATCACCTTGACTTTCTGCAGGAAAGACTTATGGGACAGAAAACATGGGAGACTCAGCCAAGCATGAGAGCTGGTTTTCTACTCAATTAAACTGGTATCACAGGGGCCTCAAGTGTGCCATCAATTGACTTGATGTCCCCCATTAACACCCGCTCGACCTTCTCACCCAAGATATCACCAGGACATCATCCAGCCACGTAATAATAACACATTGTCATATCGATATACATTTTAGATTTATCTATGGTTTTCTAAGCACTGACACTTGGTTGGAATCACCAATAACAGATCTTTAATCAGTATTCATTGGGTTTTGTTCCACTTTATTTTATATGACACCAGTCCACTAAAATAATCCAGGATTCGCCACTGATACCAACGGGACGGCTCAGTTACAATTAAATCAAATGTAATGGTGTAGGTAAATTAACAACATAATTACCCAATCAAAATAAGGAAATGAAAAAGCAAGAGTTTAATTAAATTCAGAGATGAAGTTAAAGTTGAGAATTCAGTTCAAGGAAATGGCCGTTATCCTGGAAGAAGCCAGTGATTCTCTGCCAAGAAAAGAAAAAAGCAATTAAGGTCCAGTTTGCGTCTCCTAACGGCTTGTGACAGCAGCTGCTCCTCCGATTCTTCAGCACCTTAACTAACGGTTTGCTGTTAGCTGTGTTAAGAGGTATTTACACTGTAGGAGACGGAAGTAGAGCGAGAGCGAGAGAGAGAGAGAGAGAGAGAGATAGAGAGAGCAGGAAAAAGGGACAGAGATAACAACTAAGACACTTAATCAAAAGATTAATAGACTTGGGGTAAAATGGAGTCCATCCAACAAACGCAGTCTGTTCTCTTGGTCACATTTTTAACCACTGAAAAGTTTGTTTTCCTGCCCTCGGTCACAGTTTTTCAGCTTCTTATTTTTGGTTAGCATATTTTGGGTCATAAATATTTCACACACATTTGGCTTTGCACACTTTTTGCATGCTTGGTTTCGCAATAATGAATGTTTTATTTCCTGTATCATGCTTCTCTCCTTCGCGATATTTTCTCCTAATGGCCTTCGCCTATATCCTAAAACTAAAGTCTCCATGTGCATGTAGATGGAGCCAAACTTTAGCAGGAGCACTGTGGATGGAGAAGTGTTGTTGACCATCTATGAACTCACTAGTCAGATTTGTGTCCGACCCAAAAGCCACAAATCTTGAAGTGTGGCATCGTTTTGATATTTAAGAGACTATGATGTGAATGTGACACTCGTTTGATCTGTGCTTCCCCACTCTCTGTGCCAGTGTCATATGATTATCCAACAAATTCCTTCCCTCTCATATGTTCACAAACACATGAACACACACACACACACACACACACACACACACACACACACACACACACACACACACACACACACACACACACAAACATTTCAAGATTAATTAGTCTTACATATTACATATCCAAAAAATAAGATTTTGACAGAAAAAGCTTTTTAGTCCAGACAATAAGTATTGTTTGTTAAGCACATGGTTACATATCTATTATACACATGCACACGCTTGCTCACTATATATGCATATGCTGTACATACTCACAAACAAGTTGGCACATATACATAGATACATACATACATACATACATGCATGCTTGAGTATATAATCACTAATACACGTTTGAACAATGTGTCGATAGAATAACAAACAAAACTGATTTCTCGTGTACAAAAACAGGATAGTACTGACCAAATTAGATTTTTATACTTTTGATTTCTCTTTATTTTAAGTGTTTTCTATCATCATCCTCGATCATTTATCGTCCAGACTCACATCCCAAAAATTGTTAATTTAATTTTCTCTTAATTTAGCATCTGTATTGACTACAGTTAGTGCTATCTTACTAATTTCAAACCCTTTGATCACTGATTTCACTTCTACTTTAACTGTAGCACTCTGTGTGTGCAGGAATCGCTAAGTCAATGCCTGACCTCAATACTTTCTTTCCTTGAAAATGATATTAATTGGTAGAAAACATTTTTCGTGATTGTTGTTGGTAAGTTATTTTATAATAGCATATAATGTTTAAAGACTCAGTTTTAACTGAAACATGGAGTTGAGGTGGAAGAAGGACAGCATTGTATGAGACTGTGCATCTTCACGCTGCTCTTTGTGACATTGGCAATATGTGCATCTTCAGGACGGGCCGTCTCACAGATAGTCTTTCCACACTCGGAGGCAATCAGATGTTAAGTGGCCTCAGCATTATCTGAGCCTCAGCAGACAGTTTGGAGTCAGCTCAATCAATCCCCATCCATCCAGGGCAGAAAAGCACCAACACCGAGGAAAAGGAGTTCACCTATGTGGCAAAAAAAATTAACTACCCCAGGTCATTGTGCTTTGACTTTGACTTAAACCTCTCAGAAGTGTTCAGTAAATTTGTACCGTCTGTGTTTCTAATCAGGAACTCACTAAACGGCTTAAAAAGGGAGGTGGTGTTCTCCAAACTTACGGGAGATCTGAAGTTGCACATGTAGGACGTCGTGTTGCACACTGTACACAGAGCAGTGCTTCAGGCGAGCCAGGAAATCTTTGGCTTGTGCAATTTCTTTCACATGAATTTTGCATAAATTAGCTTCTTGTGGGAGAGACACTAATTAGCTCATCGTTTAGAGAGGGAGTGGGGTGGTGGTGTTGGTGTGTGTGTGTGGGGGGTGCCTGGCCCCAGCAGGATGCTCAGCATGTAAAATCAGTGATGATTTGAGCAACAGCTTCTTAAACGGCGACACGAGGAGCTGCATGCTGACACCATGGTCCTGCTCTGCATGACTGATGGGTGATTAGATGAATGACCACCAAGGTGCATGCCCCCCCCCCAAAAAAAACATTATCGAGCTACAAATACATTTTACGCGATTGTGAAACTTTCCGTATCGGTGACACCAAAGCAGACAATTCCATTTTCCTGCAAAAATCTTTTACACCACATTAACAAAAGGAATATTTAATAAGAGTAATGTTTTTATAAAATAGCAACAGTGTGATGGGAAAGCTGCTCGGCCTTAAGAGAGACAGAAGCAGGACGTGGAGCCATCTGAGCAGAGAGTGTTGCTGAGAAGAGGCAGATTGTTATTGAGCTAAACAGTTAAACATTTTCATGCCGCCAATGTTGATGGGATAGAAGACATGTAAACAGCAACGTGCCAGAATAATCGATTTGTTGATCATTGCAAAGTCTACAACCTGTCTAAATTGCATGTTGTCTCTATATGTCTCTTCTGTCTTCGATCATAACAGCTTCGTTCTGAGCTGGTTGGTATTAAAGAGTATTTCCTCAGGCAGGACTGAGCCTGTACGTACAGTAGCTGCTCCTCCTGCAACATGAAGCAGAGTGATGAGTGTTTTCCTTCTGCTTGGTTTGAGACACAAAGAGCAGATAACCTCAAACACCCCTGGAGGCTCCGGAGTCGGTGTTTTCAGACGTCACGGGGCTGAAACACTGATGGGTGCTTTTGTCTTGTTTGTTCTCGTCGAAACCTTCAGTACTAAGGTCTTGAAAAATACTGTCTTGTAAAGGCTGATTTGCCTGAGGAGCAGAAAGGCTGACATGAGTTCAATTTGCACTTGTCACCCTCTTTTATTGCTGATGGGTTTTTGTTTTTGTCTACAGAAAGATAATAAAATCGGTTTGACAACCCACAATCTTCGAGCATGGCTTCGGTTTGTGCTATTTTCACGGTGTTGGTGTCTCTTCTTAATCACTGATCTATGGTAATGTGTGATTTTTTTTTTTTTCCCCGCTCACTTTTTATTCTCTTCCCTCATTTACCTGTTCTCTCTTCTCCTGCAAATTGCACATCTCCATATTTACCCTCCCCTCTGTTGCTGATTTGTGTTTTTGCCCTTTTCTCATCCTCTCGATCATCACTGTTATTTCAGCTTTCATTTCACTGTTTCTTTGTCTTCCCTTTCTTCCTTCTACGTCTCTATTTATCTCTTTCCCCCGTCAATATGACCACCTGCCTTCTCCCTGCAGGTATTCCTTCCAGGACGAGGAGGACATGTTTATGGTGGTGGACTTGCTCCTGGGAGGCGACCTTCGCTACCACCTCCAGCAGAACGTCCACTTCTCGGAGAGCACCGTCAAACTGTACATCTGTGAATTGGCCCTGGCTCTTGGGTACCTCCGCACCAAGCGCATCATACACAGGTGAGAATTTTCTCTCCACTGAACCATTGAATCCCCCTGTTTTTATTCATAATAAGGAAGAGGGATGGTGTTTAAGAGGCTGCCCCATTATTTATCTTTTCTTTCATAGTATATTTTCCCTTGTTTTTCCACCACAACCAGGTATGAGCATCAAGCACCCTGGTGTTCTTTTCTCCTTGGCTGTCCACTTCTATGTTATTTTCTAATATGACTGCCCCACCGCTGCGCAGAAAGGTCAAGCTATCTTGACATGAAGGTCACACCTGACAGAACAGTTTACCCTGAGCCGCAGACTATGGCCATCACGAAATGCACCGGTTCAGTGCTGCCTCATCTAATTTGTAAAATGCAGGTTAAGTGCTTTTTAGGCAGAAATATCTTTGGCTATGGCAGACCCACGGATTTTCAAGGGCAACAAAGACATGGCTACAGCCCAGAGTGACTCAAAGAGCTCAGGGTATCTAGGATACATCGGTGCAGCCAAAAGAACACTGAGGACTGACAAATGTGAAGTTTACCTCAACCCAATAAGACAAAAAAAACCTGTGTCATATTAAATAGTTATTTTCATTTGCTTTACCAATTACATCCGGGATAAAACATTTTCACTGCTATTTTTTACTGATCCAGCAATACAGATCAAACAGTGGACGTGAGCGTGGGTGGTTCTCAGAGTCCTGGATTTGAGTCCAACTAGTGCAGTGCCCATTCTAAACCTGCCTGTTTGGCAGGCGCTGTGGTAATGCTGGTTGCAGCTTTGCCTCTGAAAGTGTAAAGGTGACCTTTGATTCTCTGCATGTAAAGACTGGCTGCCGGACTCGACTCCATACGCAGAACGTGAAGAATCAGCTGTCGTTGCTGTTTTCGTGATGGTATTGTTGTGACTGACTGTCACTTAAATTGATGAGTCCCAGCTGCTGCTGCTTTCGAGCTCCTGTAGACTGTTTATTTAAAGTTTATTAATATTAAACATGTCCAAATCACACCAAATGTGACACTGCACTACCTGAGGCCCTAAGGAATAGGGAATAGGAATAGCCAAGCTGATGAACGGTTTTGGAGATATGCAACGAACAGACAGAGACTCTGGAATTCAGATGTCTCGTGATGTTGCCATAGCTTCTTAAATAGATTTTTAATCTTAGTGGTTAAAGAAAACTCTTAGAAACAGGCTCAAAATAATAGTTTGCTCATGCCGATGAAAAACGTACACTCCTGTCTAGAGTGTAAAAAAATACACTGATGTAACCAGTACATGTACTGTATCAATCAATCAATCAATCAAATTTTATTTGTATAGCCCATATTCACAAATCACAATTTGTCTCATAGGGCTTTAACAGGGTGTGACATCCTCTGCCCTTAACCCTCAACAAGAGTAAGGAAAAACTACTAAAAAACCCTTTTAACAGGGTAAAAAGAACGAGGAAACCTCAGAGAGAGCCACATGTGAGGGATCCCTCTCCCAGGACGGACAGAAGTGCAATAGATGTCAAGTGTAAAGGAGAACATCACCAAGATAAAGGTTTTAGCAGCATTGATAAGGGTAAACATTTTGAAGCATAACTGAAGGTCAGTGAATTGATGGATTATTGTCAGTAATGGTCAAGTGTCTGAGGAGAAATACTATGTATCGAGCAGTCCTGCTGCAATCATAGTCTATGGTCAGCAGCCAGCAAGATCACAATCCACCATCAAGATCGGATGCCACTATAGTCCACAGTCATTGTCCACTGCCGCCATTAGGATCCATCATCAGCTGCCACCTCGATCGTGGTCCACCCCCATTATCAGATGCCAACACGATAAAGGATCCGCCTTTATTATCACGATCAGCCAGCACGATACAGAATCCGTCATACTGGATCCACCATTACGATCTCTGATACGCGATCCACAGATCCTAATCCACGATGTGGCCACAGCCTGGATCTGCGGACGATAAGGCAAAGGGACTCCGGGGAAGAAGTCAAGTCAGTAATATGCATTGACGAGATATGAATTTCTTTGATGTGATAACGGATGAGAAGAGGAAGGAGAAGCTGGAAAGAGAAGCTCCGAGTGTCATGTGTCCCCCGACCTTCTAGACCTATAGCAGCATAACTAAGAGCAGGTCTAAGACAAGCCTGGACCGGCTCTAACTATAAGCTTTATCAAAAAGGAAGGTTTTAAGCCTACTCTTAAACGTACAGATGGTGTCTGCCTCCTGAATTGAAAGTGGGAGATGATTCCATAGGAGAGGAGCTTGATAGCTGAAAGCTCTGGCTCCTACTCTACTTTTAGAGACTTTAGGGACGACAAGTCAGCCTGAATTCTGGGAGCGCAGTGCTCTAGTGGGTTGATAAGGTACTAACAGCTCCTTAAGGTATAATGGTGCCATATAACACCAAACAAAATATTAAACTAATAATATTTTACTAAACAATACTAAAGAAGGGAATACCTGTGTACATTGAATTCAATATTTCTGAGGCCTTATTTAAATAATATCAAAATCACCTCTTATATAAAATGTTCCGGTCCCTGCAGGATCCCTGTGAGCAAAAGAGTAAACATAGAAAAAGACAGGGCGGCTTCTCTGTTCACGAGGAACATCATTGCCATGGAGAACAGTAACTTATCAACACTGCCTGACAACAAATTACACCATTTAACTCAAAGTAGCCTGCTCGCTGTTATCCATGCTTTCAGACCTCCATAGGAAAGAGAGAGAGAAACAAGTGGGATATATTATTAATTTGCTCATTCACTCCGTCCATGGAGGGAGATGAATATTTAAATTATGTTTTCTATTTTAGTGCTGGAGAGGACAGACTTGCCACTTGATGTGCAGGTGTCAGGGGCGTTTGTTTAGATGGAATCAACATCTCTTCAATCTGCATTCATTAGCTTCAAATAGGAAGAGGAGCTGAGAGTAACTCGTGGCTCATCTCTATGGAAATTGAATTTCTAATTTCCTCCCCAAGATGTGGACAAACTGACTTTGGTGCTGTGAGTGACAGCACTTACATCCCTGAGAGTGAGTGTGTGAATATGCACATGCGCATGTATATACATTAAACTTCTGCTGGTCTTTCATGATTTTGATGATGAGAGGAGTAATGATGGTAATCTTCGCATAATTTGCATTCAACATGACGGTAAAATGATTATGTTGTTTACAAGTTTGATTATGACTACGGCTGAATATGGTCGTCAAGCGCTTAGTGATGGAAAGATGTCCGCTTGAGTGAAGCTTAGCTACTGTATACTTCAATAACTTTCAATGAGATAAAAGCAAATAGCTAATCCTCATGCTGTACACTTGAGAGGAACGGCTCTCTCTAACTTCAGCTTTTTCCACTGTTGTGTTGTGTATTGTACTGGAAACCAGTGGGGTTGGTATGAGAAACCTAACACCTGTGATGTGTTGTCATGGACATTTACTCTAAACTCTATTCACCAAGTTATTACAGGGTGGAGGAAACAGAAGGAGAATATGGGATATTTCCATAATCCAGTGTTGCTTGTATAACAGATAATGGTTCAAATAATGGATTTTATAGTTTTGAAAGGTTAAACAAACTAATTTAAGATAAATTAAACTTGAGTTTTTTCAAGATGATCGAGCTGGCATTCAAGATGGTGTCATCAGCATAGAACTGACAAGGTAGTGCTCAATGAAAAAAAACAAAAACATGTATGGAGCAAATAGCAGAGGCCCTATATCCTCATGGTAAAGCTTTAGTCAATATTTGGGGATTTGATTTAAAACCATCAGCCAAAAGGCATGTATCCCACCTGGGCTCTGGTCAGAAGCACAAACAGAAGAATTTACCTCAGGAATATGAATAAATTCTTCTGTTAGCTTAGAAATCACTATGTTTGGATTTTAGGTTTTGCCGTGGTTAGGATAAGCATGAATATATAATCACACCTGACTGGGAATAGAACAACAGCAATGAAAACCACAGACGTCTCTGGGTTTATTGCTAATTATTTGCATTGATGAGCTCTTGCACTGTATGCCGTATAAGCGTATGGCAAATATGAGCAATCTCAGAGGAACGAGAGAAATTAACAACAAGAGTTCAGCTAATCTTGGCTGCGCCTGCACGGAAAATAAAAGAGAGGAGCGTCATCATGGGACAGAAGAGGAGCCTCTGAGCATGAAGAATGATGCAAGATGAGAGTTGATTTAATTCCTCCATGTTATTAAGTGGAGGTGGATGGTGCGTGATTATGTTGTGGATGTTACACACCAAGATAATTAAAAAATAAGAAACAATAATTTAGATTTATTGCAACTTGGGTCTCAATTGAATTATTTAGTCTATAAGTTTGTATTGGTTATGAAAATATATTCTCACCAAACCAAACGCAGAGTGAAATTATCAACACTTACTTATTTGGAGGGTAAAATTGCAGAAGCGAATTAGAATGTGGGTGCTAATGTCTGGACGATAAGCCCAACGATAAAGCCGATAGTCTGTAAACTGTGATGGGTGATTATCAGAGACAGTTTGGGGGAGAATTTCTAAATGATTTGCCATTTGCTCGGCAAAAACAGTCCAACCCTCGTGTAAATGCCTGTTCATCCATTTCTTTGTTAAACATTTTGCCACTCGAGTGTATATTCTTCAGCAGATCAGATAAAATGGATGACATGTATGCAGCTTGTTGTTATAGGCTACTAGAGGTCATTTCCAGTATTTGCGTTATGAGTCAAATCAAAGTGTCATACACTGTATCTTCTTTAACCCAAGTCACTATGTCAGTCTGTGTTTTTAACCCCCTGAAACCCTCTGAGGAGTTTGAATTACTAACAACAGAAAGAGTCTCAATTAGACGACACCTTCAGAGACTTGACAAGTGGAAAGATAAATGGCGGGCGCATGACGGGGACAGACACGTTTGTGTGTTTTGCGGTTTGTGGGGGTGTTGTGCGTGTATGTCTACCTCACCACAGGCTCTTTGACATCAACACCACTTATTACTGGTTCAATCCTCAGGTGCATTTTAGTGCCTCCTGGACTCCTCGTAATGGAAAAGATTGTCAGCCATGCAGCACTCTGAACAAGTCAATATGCCTGCGTTTCATTTCGGGATTATACTTCCCATTTAAGTGGTTAAGGGACTAATTGTTTGGCTCTTAACAAACTGACAGATATAGATAGTGATGCTTCAGACATTTTATACATTAAGAGTGAGGCATCAATAATACAAATATTGTTGATGAGATTGGACATAATCCAAACAAAATAGAGCATTTATAAGATACCTCAGGAACATTATATATGATTGTGTGCTCATTTAATTTACCTTATTTAAGTAAAGATAAGCAGTTGTTGATTGTTGTTAAACAAAGGAGAAAAGCTGTGTTTTTAGATGTGTCACTTTTACTAGTTTCATGAAAATGTCTGAACATCTTCAGAACCATCAACATCTCCATTGTAGTTTATTTTGACTAATTTGTCCAATTCACAACATCCTTCAGTTCCAAATGTGTATTAATCCACGTCTGAAAATAGTCCCCAGCAGAAATACTCTTTCCTCTCATTTGAGTAAAGTTCGCTACAATACTAAACTGAATCTATTTGAATAAAAGACAATATGCTAGTCGCACAAGTTTTTCAGCTTCAAGTAAACCAAATGGGGAACTTTTGCAAAGAATTGCGAGACAGATTAACACATTGTTGGTTTCGGTGTTGCCATGGAAATCATGCAGGGTGTTTTTTTCAATTCAGATTCCTTTTCAAATGAGCCGAAGCGTATTGAAACCCAGCTGTTGCATGGAGTAAGCCTATTTCAGCCTAGGAGGAGGATTCTCTATCGCAGGCTCTGATCTCTTTTCTCATCTCTTCCGCCTCCCTCTCTCTCTCTCACACACACACACGCACGCACACAGTATAAAGTACCTTTCCATCATAATCTCCCTCAGCATCGCTCTACCTCTTTTCCCCTCCTGTGCTATTTTCTCTACCGACTGTACTTTTATTTTTTCCCATGCTCCTCTCTCCCTCCACCCTCATTTCTCAGTCTTAGGTTGTTCAGGGTCTGACTCGTTCTCCGTGGGAGTGGCACAAGGCGCATGTGTGCTTCAAATAATTTATTTGCTCCTTCATCCCCTTCCCGTCCAGGGGGCCTGTAGCCCAGGCTGCCAAAAGGGAATACGCTCTTAATTCACCTTTCTGGTTAATTGAAGGTGAAAGAAGAGTCTCAGTGGGTCTTCGGTTCTTAAAACGAAGGGACGTTCCGTAGCACCGCAGATTGCGTGGAGGCAGACAAAGTCATTACTCTTCCTCTCTATCAGCTCCCCGAAACGGCGAGCGTTTGTCATGTCTTCAAGTGAAGTATTCTTTATTCATGGAGTGTGTTAATGTTTTATTGTCCAGCAGAAGAGGAAGAAAAAAAGAGGAACCGTGAGGGAGGAGAGAAAGGGTGGGAGAAATTATACGCTCATATTTCATAAATGCAGATTAAGGTGCCAGCTGGTGCCGATTTTACACCACGAATCGGGGAATTGAGCATTATCGCTGTGGGAAATCTCCCACGGCTCGACCCAGCTCGCGGCGGCAGATTAGCCCATTGGAGGAGGTTTGCGCTCTGAACACGATGGAATGTTTACCAGCGAGTCTGCTCCGAGAAATGATCACTAATTACCTGCTTGTGTGTCTAAGTCGAAATGCCTGCCTGTCGCAGAAAGGAGGAGAGAGACGTAGGCAGACAGCAGTCAGGGAGATAAAGGCAGAGATAGGGAGTTAAAGAGCCCAGACGGAGAGGGTGGAGAGGAGCTGACATTTTTTAATCTTTCTGATGCGGTGAATTTTTAGTGCCGACTGGCTGCTTTCAGCTTTGCACTCTCCGACTCCCAAAACTCAGCTGCAAATTAGACCGGGGACTTGTCAGGCCAGACTTTGTCAACCATTCGCATTCAGAATGTGTCACTGAATAAGGAATGAACATCCCTCAGCTCGAGAGCTACTCTCAGACACACACACACACACACACACACACAGATAGACAATCTACATGCATGTGCACGAACACAGCGACAGGCACACACACCTGTGCCCTTCTCACACTTGTCAGAGCGGTTTGTCTTTAGCAGAGAGAAGTGAGGCTGAGTGAGAGACGCAGCAGTTAGCTGGGTTGGAGCTGTTTGCCTCCGTGGGTGTAGTTGGGCTTTCAATTCACGTTCAAAGGCAGCGGCTGTCTGACTCGCTCCTCAGTGGCTGGTGGGCGTGGGTACTCAGAGCTGAGGGCTTCTCATACTGCTTCTCTATGCATTTCTATGCACTTAAACTGTATTGTATTGTGCTCATGTGTATTTATGCGTGTGCTGCTTGTTGGGAGTGTGTGTTCTTGCCGAGCTGTGGGCTTTTCTCTAACAGGTCTTTAGTTTTTTTATATTCTGGAACAGAGAAGAGAGGCTACTGACGCCCTGAAAAATCCAGTAATCTATGCTCAGAAATAGTTTCATCTTTGAAATTTCAAGTTTAATTTAAGGGGAAAACCAATAAAAGATATTAGATGGGTGAGAACAAGAAACAGACAAGACTAAATGCCACTACATGTCAAAAATATTATTCATAGCACAGAGAATTAATCACAGTCGAGATTCGTTAATCGTTTAAATTGTCTTTTAGCAAAAATGCCAAATTTTAAATGTCTCTACCTGCAAATATATAACAATTGTTTGGCCAGAAGGTCAGTAGAATAAATTGAAGACCTCGCAAGTTTTGTTAAGGGCATTTTTCACAGAGAGCTAAACAACTAAACAATCATTTGAATGACTGAGACAATAAATTGCAAATTAATTAATAATGCGAATAAAAGTTGATTGCCACTGTACTATCACAAGGAACTTGTTTATAACTCCCAAATAAACTGCAGAACCAATAAGCACATAACAAGTGCAACTATAAGTAAAATGTTCTGAATGTGTGAATCGATAACAACTGTGGGTTCTATCATCAGAGCAGAAAAAGGAAGTGTCTTACTTCACAGACCTGTGTGTGTTCATAGGTGGCCGCTCCCTATGTGTGTCAGCATGTATATACTTTACGTGAATTTCCTTGAATGATCTGAGTGTGTGGCAGTATGGTTGCATGACCTCTGAGTGTGTGTGTGTGTGTGTGTGTGTGTGTATAAGCCTCCGTTCTCAATAGGTCGGCCTGCTCCAGTGTCAGTTGCGGTATCATATGAGCAGGTAGGGTGCCCAGTTACCCCTCTGCCTCTGATAGAAGGGTGTAATGAGGCCATTAGATCCTGCTAATAGCTTGTAGGGCCAGTCAACCGAGAGAAAAGCCGAGGGGATCAACTTGCACCCAGTTCTCCCGACCCTCCGTCTTCACTCAGAGGAGCGCCAAATTTCTTACGACCATTCTTCCCTTTGATTCTTCCCTTTTACTCAACTTGCTCTGTGTACCTACCCCTCTTCATTTACTCTTTACTCACTGTATCTCCTCCTCTCTTTCTTTTTCTGGCCTAAGCCATTTCTTTGAACCCTCACTTATTTTCCCAATTTATCCAACACATTTAGTTTTCTCTGAAATAGTCACTATCCCCCCCACTCTCCCAGTTCATTCACCTAACTCTTCATCTTTTTCACTCCCTTCCCAGTCTGACCTGTACATCTCCAACTATCTCTCCCTATTCATCCCTTTTACGTGTTCTCTCTCAGTTGGTATTTGTATATTTTACACACCTACTTTATATTTCCCTCCTCGCCGCTCCGTCTCTCTCTGTCACTCTTTTTCCTGCAGAGTGATTCATACACAGGTGTCTATTCATATGTAAAGTGCTTTGGATCATTGTAATGTAGTTTTGCTGTTTATGCCTCAGGGACAAAAAATATATATAAAACCAGAAAATCCTAATGGCTCCAATTTCATATCCTACAGCAGTGACACAAAGAATGAGTGATGATTACAAATTGCTAACCTCATAGTTTAGTGTCAGGACGCTGCAGGTTATGTCGTCAGAAGCTGCAGTAACACAAGTTTGGCCAAACATTAACACACTTGTGCGCTCTCAGTCTCGTGGGGCTTTTTGTCGTGTCACCTCTAAGTGGCTTGCAGATGGTCGAGCTGTCACCTAGCCGAGCCGACCCGTCTTCACACAGCTCCGGTGCGACCGCCGCTGCAAGAGACCCCATCTGGTTCTCAGCACTAATAGATGATGCACTGCAGTTATACATAATAAACAGGAGCAGGTGACAACTCAAATCGGTCTCTTTTACTATAGGAGGTTTCTAATGTTTTCTAACGACTGTAATCAAACTTATCGCTGCCCGTGGCTACAATGACGTGGCTTTAAAACAACAATGACTGGATGACAACACTGAGTTCTCATTCAATACGGAGCTAAGGGCGAAAAAAAAAAAGATCCCGTGAATATTAACAACGCTCTTTCCCTAGACATTGTCTTTGCAGAGCAGACTGACCTACTTTTCATTATCACAATTTTCTAGAGAAAGACTCGCTGTAATTGCTGGGTAATTCTTTTATGTCAGCTTCTGTGAAAGGAAAACAGAATTTAGTTCACGAATCATTAAACTGAATGCAACTGAGAAGCTGTGTGTATTGATTATGACTGTTAGAATAGGCCTCATAAGTCTAAGAGACGTAATAAATATTGGCTATTTTAGTGTAAAACCCCTCGAGTTGAGCCCATTGACGAAGTTTGACCCTGATGAAGGACGAAAGCTAAAACACGTCAGTCGAACAATGAAGTTGTTTTATATACTGCAGGTGCTGCTGGAGTTTTGACCTCTTTGGTTGTTTGATTTCTTTTATATAAATTTCATAATTTTAGATGACATTTTTTGTTTAGTATATTATCAATGATATGCAGGGATATGAAAACTTTATGTTTATAGAGTTAATGCAGAAAGGATATGCAGTTCTGTTTATATTTAGGTAAAATATTTTTACGTTTTATATATTTGGCTATTCTTCTTATTCAGTTATTTATAATAAAGTTTAAAGTTTACGGTTAAATTGTAAAATATCAAGTTTCAATTATCTTACGGGTTCGATAATAACATCTGAAGGAATAATCAAGATGATAAATAAATTTGTTTATATGCCTACATATATCCTATTGGTCACGGCATTGGCACCAAAATTGATAAAGTAAATAAAGTAATGCTACACACTTCGCCTCGCATTCACACTATAAATTGAAGCCTTGTGAAAGTTAACGAGTGTTTCAAACAGATACAGCTGTGGAGGGTGTGTGAAAATGTGTACAGAGCTGAAACAAAGGGTTAAGTTGCTCCTATATTTCCACTCACAGAAGAACAAATCAGTTATGGTCATTATCATCACCTCTACCTCAACAGCCTGGCTTTTACCACACGTCATCTCCTAATGGGGCTCGCCACTTTGCTCCATCTCTTTAGTTGTCTTTTCCTCCCCTTCTTGTCCCGTGGCTTCACAATGGCGGCATGGCCTTTAAAGAGGCTTCCTTGTTCTCACTTAAAGCGGCCACACGTGCCCATGCTCTCCGCCTCCGTGCCAGCCTTTGAGGCAAATGTCAGCTAATTAAGCCTTACATGACCGACCTTTCTTACCCCCACCTGAGCCTGCGCCACTTGATCCGCCAAAGCACCCACCAGCCGAGCTCGATGCAACAGGTTGTCCTCGTCTCCGGGGGTGTGTGGCATAGAAACACACGGGTGCACACAACACGCAGGTCAGCGTGGCCTTTGATGTGCTAAAAACCGCTGAGTTCCTACGGGGCGGGAGACTTAATTAGAGGAGACGCTCGCTGTCACCCGGAGCTACAGTGTTACAGAGCTGCAGCCTCGGAACTGTTGTGATTCATCAAAACACATGAAAGTCTTCTCGCCAAGAAATCAAGGTTCTTACTGCAGCTTATGCATGAAAATCTCCAACATCAGGTCATCTGAAATTCAAGAGCTCGCCCTCAATCAACTTGTCTGAAACGCAAAGTTGAGACCCCCTTCAGGAATATATACTATTTTGACATCACCTTCCCGGCTATTGTGCAAACCACAGGCACCCTCTCAAATGTCGTCATTCAGTACCATCGATGTCAACCTCAGGATATCCACTGATCATTAAGCACAAATGGAAGGTTTGAGAATGGCTGCTGAATATTGAATATCATCTCTCCGAGTTCAAAGCATTTTTAAAGCTGTGGGGGAACGTTCCAGGGAGAAGCTGAGAACACTCTGTACCCCTGCTCCGTTTCAATTTCAGTCCGCAGCCACACAAATGTGACACAACATGTACTGTGCGCATAGCCGAGGAGAGGATGGTAATTATCAGAATCTGACATTGTCCATCAGCGTTCGTGGGTTTAAAAAAAAAAAAGGGAGAAAGTTAAATATGATTAAAGGAATGGTCTTCGTGGCACAGACAGAGTTATGGTGTGAAAGAAAGAGCGATAACAGAGTCAAGGACAAATAAAGATCAGTGACAATGAGGAAAAATATTCATTGCTTTGAATAAGAAAAAATGTCCAGGAGGGACGTCAGTGTTGGGCACTGATCTCTTCTTTGAAGTGACCGCTCGTCATCAGGGACCTTGGTATTGTTGAGTGTCATTTTTTAATCAGCGTGTAACAATTTGGGAATTCGTCGTCTTTGTGCTCCTCTTGAATATGCTGTTAAAATTCATCATTCTCTTCATAGAAACTGTGGAATGTGTGTACGGAATATTTAACAGGCCACCCACAGTGCATTGCTTTCATGAGAGGAGCTGGCGATTTGGAAACGACAACAAAACAACCACAACAAGCTGAATGTGGAAATAAAGAAAAGCTAAATAAATGTTAAAAGACAAATATGAATATTAAATCAATGTATATACAACTATGAAATAATACATGGAAATATATAGAAACAAATTGGGTTCATTAACACCTCTTTATATAGTCAATCTAAATAGTTAAATTAAAATAATAGTTTTGTATTAACATATAAAAGTATTCACCGCAACCTGAGTTGTGAATTTACCTACCTACTTTAATTATAAACATTTGTAGTAATTTCTCTTAAAACCGGATCTAATAAATCTTTCAGTGTATAGATTTTTCTTCTAAGTACGGACTCCAGCACAATGTGGAGTAACTGTTTTCTTCTGGACGCCATTTGGATTCATGTGGCATCGCAAAAAAAAGAAATAGCTTGAGAAAAAAAGATCTGCTTAGAAAACAGGAGAAAAACAGAAAACGCAACAGAGGATGAGAAATGAGCAGAAGCATCGAGAAGAGCTTCATCTTACACCTGTTTCTGTTCTCATGTGTCTCCGCTGCACTCCCACACCTTCACCTGCTGTCACAGATGTGACCCCCCCTCACATATGTATATTAATTTATTGTCATCACACACCTGTTATACACACTGCTGCAAACACAATGCCATGCCAAAGTTACAAAGTGAAGTTTTATTAATCATCAGTGAAGCGAAATGATTCAACACAATGATGAGTCAACCTGCTTTCTATTCACCTCTTGAAAAGCTTTGACACGTGATGATTTTTCCGGATAAATATTACTGTGGCATGCAGCAGAAAACAGTGGTTTTGCTTAGAATAGACGAAGAAGAAGAGCGGGCGAGGGCAGACAAGGAGCGGAGTGCCACCTACAGAAACTTAAACGTCATCGTCAGTGACTAAGAAATCGCCCACACTGTTTAAATTATTTGATTCATTGTCAGGCAGGAGCACTACAGTCATTATTGCTAAAGGCTTCACAACAAGCCAAAGTCAAGGATCTTTCTTTTTTAAAGGAAGCAAATATGTGACGATGTGATGAGACTGTGGTGACTAATACAGTCATAGACCAGAGGCGTCATCTCACTCTGACAGAACTGCTCTTATTTGATTGCTGCCGTGTTAAATAATTCCTATGACTGGTCTGAAGTCTTCACTGTAACATGACGTCAAGACTTATTTCCTTGTGTAAAGTAAACTAAACTTTAGGGCATGACGCATGATGTTTGTGGGGATGTTTAAGCAAGTTCCTGTACCAAAGCAATGAAGCAGGTTGTTTTTTCAGTAGTTCAAAATGCTCAAAATTTTACTTTAGTTTTTAGTGAGCTGCCTCTAATGCTTGTGAAGTCGTGCTTAAGTTTTAAACCTCATCATCTCCAACCTCCTCCTTTAACGTAGTGGGCTGCAAATCCAGGTCTTCAAAATCAAGTATTTCAAGAGCTCGTTGTGGTGCTGCTTCAAATCGTCTTAATGAAAATGGAAATGTAAAAAATGTTAAAAAGCAGTGATGTAACGTCACAGTGAAGAGCTCATAGTGAAGCTGTGTGGTGGTTAAAGCAACACAATGCATGAGTTGCTAAGCAACAGTGGCCTCTACAGCCATAAGTGGTTAACACATCTGTTGGCCTCCAACTCGGTTGAGAGATTTTATGGACAGGAAACCAATTCTATCTATCACATGAACGTAGTGTTGACTCACTGAAATGACTCATAGTCATGATCCCCTGCTTCCTGACGCGATAACGACACAAGTGCCCTAATCTACATATCTAAGCTGAATGCTGTTATTTTAGTGACTTCCAAATCATTTTAATTTAAGACTATTTGGGCATTACTTTTAAATAAGCTGGTCCTAATTCTGGCAGTTTAAGCCAGTGATTATCATTCAATAAAAAATATCACACAAATTCTACATATATACACACACACTCCAAGACTTGCTGTTACATTTACAAACTCAGGAAGGTTTCAGGTGGTGTCTGGTTAAATGGTTATCAAGAAAACCGAACTTTTCATAATCATACTTTACATATATTATTCTGCCAGTAATGTGTAACGGCTCGAATACAAATACAAATCCCACCTCAGCTTATTCTCCAAACAATACTGTTAATAAGAATATGACAAATATTTGTACAGCAATTACATGCCAATCGAAACTGTTCGTTACCATGACTGCACAGTGAAAACACTAACTAATCCCACTGTACTGTTTGTGTTTCCTTTTCCAGAGACATCAAACCTGACAACATACTACTGGACGAGCATGGTAAGACTGGTTGGGATTTTGTAATTGTTTTAACATATGTATATAACATTTGACTTGACTCACATGGTGACCTAACTTGACTTAGCGTCCCAAATTTAAGGCTTAACGGCTTGTGCCTCAGGATTTCACCAAACCTCCAGCCTCTGGGATCATTTCTGCACAGATCAAAGTAGTTGCAATGCTCCGAGGCAGGTTTCACACTCATTGCATAGATGAGTGCGCAGCATAAAGATGTAAAGTACCTAATATATTAATTCATTTTATTAAAAGCAGCAGAGGGAAGGAGGGCACAGACTCAGTGTATCTTGGGTTAGAGCCTTCCGATATTTCCTTCGTGTTAGCTGTTTGTTTTTTTCCTCTGAATTATGAAATGGAATAAGGAGTGATGTGATAGCAGGAGTGTGGAGGACAGAACACTATCAAGCCTCCTCCAGAGGAAATCCTGTTCTGAATGATTGATCGAAGCATCAGAGGTTTTAGTGTCAGTTTCAGCTTCTCAGAAATAGGCAAGGGGCCGACACACCCACACACCCGGTGAGAAAACAGGCCTGCAGAGCTGTTTGTGTTTATGTCAGAGGGAGGGCGACGATTGTAAATCAAGGTGAAACTGTGAATTCCTTAAACAATATGGTAATCAAGAAGAATGTTAAAGTACTTCATGTTATGATGCATCCTAGAGAAACATACCGATATACTCAGATACACACATGTGGCTACACCAAACCGAAAAGACTAAACCACGGCTACAGCCTCTTCCACGCCTCTAGAAAGGCCTCTCCCAAAGGCAGCACTGATTTCCCCCCAAACATCCTCCAGAGCAACATTGAGGTTGACCACTGTTTCCTGGCTTTCAGTCTGTATTCCAGTCCCAAAGGATTGTACGTTTGATGGTGCTGTGGTCAGGGCTCTCTGAAGGCTCATCAAATCACTCCACAACAAAGTGGGAACGCTTTTATTATAGATCCGGGATGGGAGCTTTCAGCTTGATCTGTTTATTGGAGACAGGACTTCCATCACATCGTTAGCATTAATAAAAGAAAAACAGGCTCTTACATGAAATGAAACATTGGCTTCATGTGTATAATAATCTGTTGGGTTATATATGCAGAGTGACTACATTAGGAATCATATCATTGACACACACCTGGTTCAAGTGATGGAAGTGACGCATTACTGCCGACTGAGAAGTTCAACTTGAAAGATCTAGCTATTGTACACCGCACAAACACCCCTGGTGGTTGGAAGCAGTATAGGTCATGGGACATTGACCAAAAAATGTCTTTATTTTTCCTAGACTTCCTGTCATTTCCTGGCAGTTCTCGTACACATGTATCTCCAATGATCTAGCAAGTTTGGCTAAAGAGTTATTTGAAGCTATAAGACGGGGTGACTCATCATGACTGAAACTGACTTGTGATTGGCCCGAGAGTGTGTATCGAAGGTCCAAGACCATATATGCACATCTGGTTCCAAATGATGTCACCAGTGCAAGATGGCAGCGCCTGCATCCGTATTTTGGCATAATCTTTCCACATTGGGAGGAAGTGGAGATGTGTTCTCCATCTTTAAATAGCCTGATACCACCTTATATTTCTGGGTAAATATTGCACACACATACACAGACAGACGCCTCCCACGAAAGTCATGAGACTTTAGAGGGCACCAAGCAGCTGTTCAAGAGAGCTGAGGGGGTACGTGGGATGGCAGCCCTGCTGTCACCACAAAATAAGACAAGAAGGAGGGAAGTGATGAGCAGACATTTTGGGAAAGAGAGACTTGTCAAAGGAGGGGAGATGAAGGGGGAGATAAAGAGAACAGAACAAACAGATTGAGGGAGGAGGAGGAGGAGAGAGGCAGCTTGTTCATCCTCAGCCTGATTACAAGATTTCGTGTCAGCACACGTTCACCTGTGGTTTCTCTCTCTCTCCCTCTCCCTGTTTGTGTGCAACCTCGATAAACCCTCCCCTCCTCCTCATGCCTTCTAGCCACACATCTCCTTTCCAAGTCTAAAACAACATGAGGTATCCGAGGGGGGCTAGCGGGCTGTTTGCTACAGCACACCACATCAATTTTGCAACCTGGAATTGCCTTGTGTTCCTCTGGGAGCTGTTTCTTATGAGGAAAAACAATTTACTCATGCACGTGTGATGTCTCTTTTTTTAATGGCTGAGCCCTGGGATGCTGAGAGATGCTCCAGTAGGGGCGTTGTTTAGGTTGGCCTGAGCACGCACACATACCTACCTATAAAAGCAAACAGTTTATTAAAGGGATTGTGGGAAAATCATGGCTCGTTCCCCTTCCTAACTAACTGCATTGAGACTCTCAGTCCCTGCAAGTTAATATGATAATGACGCTGCATTAGGTTGTATGGCCTGCCATGTTATACATATCTTCATGTTCTCATAGTGTTCTCATCTGTGTCAATAAGCAATCTTGAAAGCAAATAAGCGTTATTAGAGTGATAGATGCAACTTTCAATTCTTGTCACCTAATGAAGAAAACTGATGTATTTTAGGCTACAACTCCGATTCTAGATGGGAGACTATAAAATGTAGATAAACACAGAGTTCATTTATTTGGAAATCCTTTAGACCCATAAGTTTTTTGCAAATATATATTTATTCTAAAATTGATGTCTGTTGCATGTTCCAAAAGTGTTGAGTCAGGGGCATATTTATCATTGTGTTGAATCACATCTTCTAAATAGACACATTATGCTCATATTCAGGTTCATTATTTAGATTTGAAAAGGTTCACATGCTCTAATGTTCAGAAAATGCATCACTTTCCTCATACTGTCAATTGCTGCAGCTCCTCTTTTCAGCCTCTGCCTGAAACACTTAGTACCAGTGGTATGTTACAGTTAATGGCTCCTTCCCAATAAAGCAAAGTCTTCTCTGATTGGCCAGCTGGCCCACTCTGCTGTGAATGGTCAACCGCATCCAGTGGTTGTGGGAATTGTGGGCCTCTCTTACCTGGCATTGTTAGGGGGCGTGCCAGACTAGATGCTAAGTGTGCATTACTGAAATGTGGAGCATCATGATGCCACATGTGGAAGTTTGAATTGAATATAAAATATCATGTTCTTGTACTGTATTGAATTGAAAATGGGTCAAAAGGGATTTTTAAATGATTGCATTCTGTTTTTATTCACGTCTTACGCATCCAAACTTGTTGGAATTGGTTCTATAACTGCCAGCGAGGTGCAGAAATGATTCCAGCTGTGTGAACACTAACATAAATCAGCTAAGTTTTCTTTCTTTAATGTATTTGACTACTTAGAATGATTGGGAATAGTTTCAAACAGTTATATGTTTATTGTTTCATCATTATGTTTTGGGGATCGCAAGTGCATCTTATTCATTGTGGTGTTGTGATATCTAAATCAAACTCTACAATAGTCTTTAGGCACATCATCTGTTCTCCAGTATTTGTGAACCCTTAAGTTTAACAAATATGATATATATTTGATCGTCTTCTATAATACCCATTGCATAAAAGTTTTAATAAAATACATGAGTTATGTCGTGTATCTAGCAGGAATATGTGTTGGGATCATTTGTAAACCTGTGTATGTGCAGGTGTTATGTAGTTGTCGTCAGTGGGGAGGATGGTGCGAGGTAGTGGTTTGCACAGAGATATTAAAAATAGAAGAGACACGCAGCAGTGTGACATAATCTAAGGATCAAACATCAACAGTTGTGCAGGTAATCCCAGTAAAACACGTTAGATAACTAAGCCACCAGGAAAACCTGCTGCACCTTTGTTCCAGGACAGTTTGGCTGCACAAGGGTTAACCTCACTCGCAAACTGTTGTTTAAGAGCTAGAGATTGTATTGTAATTCAAGTGAATAGTACTTTTCTAAACTACTGTTCACCAATTCAAATTTTGTAAATGTATTCTCTTCATTTAGTGCAAACACATTAGCAGAGTGCAGTGGCCATCTCATACCAAGTGTAATAGCAGCTTAATATCCACAACAAAGAACTGTAATTAGGCTTTAAAAACAATGAATTTAAAAGCATTGCAACCGCAGGTAATTCAGTTGGATTCAGTGCAATTAAATAAATGAAACAACGAGAGGGAAAGTAATTATCAAGCTTGACTGCAAATTTCACATATTACATCACAGAGGCTGATTAAGTTCCTTCATGGCAGACTCCTGCTACTTACTCTATAGGAGGACATGGTACTTGAAAATGTATGCACTTTTTAGAAATTATAATTATAGTGATAATGAATTAATCACTTTCACAGACCCAACCAATCAGAAAACCACATTTCACCCATTCACTGTACTAAGCGAGTGTTGCCTGGACACTGTGGACACTGTATGCTGAGATGTCCAGTTTTACACTCCATACTACATAGTTAATACTAGAAAATACACTAATGAAAAGCATCAAAGGAGTATGCATGCACTGTGTATTCCCCAATCAGGTATTGCTAACTTTTATGTATTGTAAAATGCCATAATTAAGTCATCAGGATGTATATAGGCATCTATAGGCCTATAGGATGCAGAGATACCTCGAAAAATGCAGTTTCTAACTATGCATGATGTCAATTTCTGACTTTTTCAGAACAGAAGTGATTTCTAATGATGGGGATTCATTTTCTAATCTATATAAGCTTTTAATCATCTTTCTAAGTCTATAAGTTAAAGTGATATCTTGGGAAATAATTTGTGTTTTTGACCCTAAACCTTTAACTAATCAGTTCCAAAAGTGAATCATCCCGAGATTTTCTCGAAAGTAATATTCCTACAAAGTTTGATTAAAATCTGTGCATGTGATGTTACAACACTCACACTCACAGGGTCGAAAAATATATCCTGCTTTAGGCTATGCCAGTGCACATAATATAGGTCCCATAATATTACAAGTTTATAATAATAATGAAGCAAAGTCTTCACTCTAAAAGCTTCTAAGGCTGTTCTCCTCCCTAAACCAGACTGAACCAAAAACATCTGCACTGACCAAGCAATAGATCATCGGAACAGTTTTAAACTGGTCCCTGGTTAAATTTTCAAAACTGCTCTTTTCCAGAGACTCTTTTTGGCCCAGCAGCCCAACATTATGATAATGGATGTGTTTCTTCCCGCTGGCTGCTGTGGATAACAGTCGGAGAGAAGAGAGTAAGGAGAGGCACGTCTTTGTTCAGGCGCTTATCTTTAAGGCCCAGTGTCTCAGTACAGATAAACTCTCTTCAACTGGCCAGCTCCCGCCTGCTTTAATTCACATGCACTTATCTGATTGTGTGTTAGGGTGATACAACACACATATATTTAATGTACAGTATGGCTATGAAGCTGTTATGTATGTGGTCTTACTGTACGTGTTTATGGGGTGGGGGATTACTGGGGATATTCATTCATGCAAACAATCACTGCGGCAAAAACTCCTCTACTCTGTATTACTCTCTTGCTCAGTCACACACACACACACACACACACACACACACACACACACACACACACACACACACACACACACCCTCATTATCGTGTGCTCAGTGTGCATGGCAATGACTCTGGGCCATCTTGCAGCACGGTGAGACACAGGTCAATGGTTTGACTTTGAAAACCACTGAGTTTGCTCCACCACCTCTGTCACAATACACCAACATGCAACTTTCCCTCCATCAACGAAGCCTCCGTTCACTTACAATTGATACTTTTCAATAATCTCAGAGTAAGTGCATGAGGATCACTGGAGTATATGAAGAAAAGGGGATTACTTCAGAGGGTTAAAACCCCTTTGAGGCAAATGTTTGCATATCTAATGCTCACGTAAGCAGCATACAGCACCTGCTCTCTCTGTGAGCTGTGGTTACATTTTATTCCAAAAAAGACAAAAGGGGAAAAACACAGTTTGTACTGACGCCATAAACAGAGTTTAGAGCTCCAGGCCACCTCAGTCTTTTAATGTGTGTATGAAAAACTCTGTCACTCTGAGGTAATGCAATCTTTTATTTTCTATAGGCCACGTCCATCTCACAGACTTCAACATTGCAGCTATCGTCAAAGAGGACCTAAAAGCAACGTCCATTGCTGGGACCAAGCCATACATGGGTAAGTAATACACGTTTGACCTATTCGAAGCGAGGCTTGTAAAAACAATATTAAAATAGAATGGCACGCAGTAAAATGCAAACGTCTGCCAACGCTCCAACGGTCCCCTGATAATCAATCAAGCTGCACCAAATTGTACACACTTATAAATATCAGTCCCCAAAATACAGCAGATCAAGATCAATGCATTATTTGCAGTCAGTGAAATGTGAAAGAAAAAAAAATTCCCTAGATCCCCTAGATCGTCTAGATCGGTGCTAAAATTGAATCTGTTGTATTTTGGCCCTTCTCATCCTTTCACCAGGTTTTGTGGAAATCCGTTTTTGAGTAATCCCGCTACATACATTCACAAATATGTCCATAACTATACAGCCATGTTTATTTTTATAAATATTTATAGTGGGTTGACTGCTGGATGAAAAGAACAACCAAAGAGAAGTCATTCTTTATTTTAAGATCTGTGAAAATTGCTCCAGTATTATGAGACATTCACTCCCACAGTTAAGTTCACCTTCACAGGTCGGTAATGTCTTCTGCCCAAAAGAAGACACATCTAAAAATACACTTATTGACCCACACAGGCACTATTTGTTGTCAGGGACACAATGAAGGTTAAAATCTTAGTGCTGAAATTCTGTTAAATGAATTATCTCCATGTTAGTGACTTTATTATATCAACATTTTAAGAAGGTATATTTAGTAAATATACTAGAGGTGTATTTGTTTTATTCTGATGCATTAGCCAGAAACCTGAGAGTAGGTTTTATCTGCCCTTGTCCTCCTCGTGACTCATACAGTAGTTATCAGATCAATGTGGATTCAGGTCAGATCAGACAGGAGCTAACAGGATTTCAGGGAGATATGAATGATGCGGCAATGTTTTTAGCGTTGTGTGTGTGTATGTGAGTGTGTGTGTATGACTGTGTGTGCGCTCTAACTGGTTTGTGTGTGCTTGCCCTTGCAACCGTATGTGACTAGATTTCACGGTGAATAGTCTTTGGTGTCGTGGCTAATTCATGGCTACTCTGGGAAAAAGAAAAACTTCTCTCAGAGGGTTCAGTAGATTAACTGCACTTTTTTTCCCCTCCCCTGCAAGAAGGCAAAGCAAACCTACCATGAAGGAGAGGAGAATGTGTGTGTGTGTGTGTGTGTGTGTGTGTGTGTGTGTGTGTGTGTGTGTGTGTGTGTGTGTGTGTGTGTGTGTGTGTGTGTGTGTGTGTGTGTGTGTGTGTGTGTGTGTGTGTGTTGCATGTTGTGGCTGAGTGATTGAAATTCATTTTGACCATTTGGAACAAGATTAAAGCTGAGCCGCCTTTTCCATGGGATAGATTATTCACAGGAGGGAGGAAAACAAATAACGTAACTAACCAAATAAAGGGTTTTGATTGCTCAACCTCCCAGAAAACCTGTTTACTCAATTATTTATTACAAAGGCTTTGCAATGCCATACAATCTCAATGCATTCACAAAAAAACTGGATACCTTATCTTATTCTCATAATTAGAAGATAAGGTTTCAATTATCTCTTCTTTTGTGAACGCAGGGCACATTAGTTTAGGCTCCAAATGTTATCAGAGTAATTGATTATGGGATTTATTATCAAAACCTCAGGTGTCAAGTGTGAAAACTGGCTGGTTATGAGCTCAGCCTCCTCCGTAAAGTCTACTGTCAGTCTTCTCCAAACTCAGAACCAAAACTGAAACAAGCTGCAAAATTCAAGACTGAATATGATGATGGACGGAGTTAATCCACTTCCGTATTTAGAAGCAAAGTCGGCACAGTTGCAATCAGGGGAAAGCGCCCTGGTACCAAGGTCCCATCGATACACTTGCTCAACCAATCAAAAGTCAGTCATACCCTTTCGCTCTGTTATTAGAGCATCAAATAACTCATGGTAAAATGAACAATTAGAAATATGTCAGTGTAATAACAACTCGAAAAATGACAGAAACCATCTTCGAAGAAAATTATTCAACCTGTACTTTGCCTTTTTAGTTTGGTCCATGTCCCAACCATTAACATGGAGGAGGTGGGATTTATGACTTATTCTAAAACGTCTTGTTGTCCATCTTTATATACATTCTATTAAATTGTGAGAAAATTCAAGCAGGGCTTTAACTTAAGCTTCTAGTTTTTAAATAAATCACAATTCAGTGCCAAATACTGGGCTTCTCTGCAAAAGTCATGCTATGAAAACCTTTTAAAACCTATTAAAACCCTCCTATTAAAATTTCGAGGGTTATTCCAGACCATACTTCCATTTTATTTTGTTTAATTTTTTTCTGTCCATCAGCTCCTGAGCTCTTTCAGACCTTTGAGGGTTCCCACCCGGGCTATTCCTTCTCTGTCGACTGGTGGTCGCTGGGCATCACAGCCTATGAACTACTAAGAGGACAGGTAACACACACACACACACACACACACACACACACACACACACACACACACACACACACACACACACACACACACACACACACACACACACACACACACACACACACACACACAGTGATTATAGTCTCATCTCTTCTCACTCCAGCGTGGCCTGGCGCACTCTTACTGAAGTTAATAATACATATGACATGTACAAGAGTGTACTGGAGAGGTCCTGTCAGTAGGGAAGCAGATATACAGCAGCTCCTCGGCCTCCACAGAACAACAGGCGGGTGGAGCTGTAATTTAATTTTACATTTTGCCTGGCCGTATACTGAGGGAAGATGCTAAAATGTTTAGTCATGGTGTGAGACGAATTGCCGCAGGAGAGGGAAAAAAATAGATTCTGAGTTATTTTGAGAGCCACATAATTGGAATTGATCTTCTAAATATGATTTAATTGATTCTTCGCTGGTCCCTTCTGGAGGAGTTTAATTCGGATGTCATGGAAATAAAAACAGGATATTATGTTTTTACCTCCTTGATCTATCAGGACGAGCCTCGGAGCTTGCAGCGACCTGATCACTGTGGATTCAAGTCAGGCTGCAGCTGAAGAATGTCCTCTCGTGTTTCAGGATGATGATAACACAAACTACAGTAACCTCTGGCTGTGTTGACAAGGACGCACAACACCTGAAACTGATCTGGAGCTGTCACAAAGTGATGTCGAAATCACTTCCTGGCACTTGGAACTACAGCTCACTCCCCCTGAAACAGCTTTAGTCCTCACAAAGCCCCCATTTACCTCTTCTAGAGTACGTTTTGTTGTCCGACCTCGGAGCGACACCGATACCTCAAATTGCCTTATCTTATCCCTCACACTTGTGCCCTATGGTTGTCAAGTGCTCTTCAATCCTCAATCATCCAGGAGAGAGTTGCTGAGCACATCTTCACACCCAGAAATCACTTTTGAGTGACACACTGTAGAGTTTAGCCCCGTTTCACTCCCCGTTTCTCATGCTTCACTTTTTTTGGAAGTGTCTCTATAATCCCTGTCTCAGACTTTTCCACTGGTCTCTCTGCACACCACCATCACCGTCTCCCTGACAATCCATTTCCACATCTCCCCCTCTGTCGCCTAAGGGTTTTTCTTCTGTATTTTATTTATTTTCTGACTGCCACATTTCAACACCGTCTACAAATCATAAATCACTCTCAGGGCGTTGAGAAAGCGGCCTGTTGGATGTGCTGAATGATTTGGCACCAGGGAACTTTTGACCCCCTTTCTCAGCCTTCACTTCATCATTTCTCTCTCTTAAGCTCAGACCACTTCTCACTTCATTTCCTGCTTCACTTTCAGACAGGGGTCGGCCTGGCCTGCATTCGTGCCGGGCCTCCACATTGGTGGGCCAGCGGAGCGTCAAAAAGATTCATAAAGTTTTTACCAGCCATCTCAGTCTCCTCACTCTCTGCGTGTACTCGTTTTCAGACCATTTATCTCCTCTCGCTTACTGAGCATGCTCTCCTGCTGGGCCTGATCACGGGTTACACATACAAATCCTAGCATATCTCCATAACTGCTGATAATCATTCACTGTCACTTAGTTTCTCCTCCTCCGCTCGTTGTGTTTTTTTCTAAACTTGAAGAAACTTCTGCAGCCCCAGAGGAGGAATACTGAGACACCTCGTAAACTTACAAATACAAATATATTGTAAAACATGAGCCCATTTGTCCGTGTTGAATCATCCGACTTTGAACATCTGAGTCCAAAAGAATATTTCAGCGTTATCTGACACCTTGGCTTGTGCAGTATGTGCCCTCTACGGGGCACATCTGTGGAATTGGACTATAATTGCCACTGTGCATCTGAAAGAGACCGTAATAAAAGTGAAGAATGACAAGGCAATCACCTAGGCCGCATGTTTCCTCCGATTTTATCTTTCATCCCTTCTGTTTCCCTTCATTCTGGACCAGTTAACAGAATATTTGCCCTTTTACACCTTGGCTCTTTTGTAAACAATCTGGGAGAGAAAAAGCAAAGGACACAACTGTCCACCTACAGCTTCTCCGACTCAAGTGTAACGATCGGTGAGGGTGTGAAGAACTCTCAGGCTTCCCTTTCTGACCACAGAGAGCACTCTCACGCTGAGAGATTCATCGCCCATTTTCTTTTTCCTCTGTCATTTGACCCCATAAGTACAGGGAATAGGTGAAGAACAGATGGTGAGCTTGAGAAGAGGAGGTGTGACAGTGAGTAGAGAGGGCCAACTGCAGAGGAACAAACTTTAAGACATGTACTTCATCAAAGAAAGTCCCCCAGGCAGTGCGTAGCTACAGGTACAAGCTTTCTGTAACATACTGACTCCTTTTTCCTCCCCACAGAGACCATATGTGATGAGATCCAGCACACCAGCTAATGAGATCCTTCAGACCTTCCACAAGGTCCATCCCAGCTACCCAGCAGGCTGGTCTCTGGAGATGAAGTCTCTTCTCAGAAAGGTAAATTAGGGGCATATGTATAATGCAGAATATATATATATAATATATAAAAGGAGGTTTATGTAACTTTTTCAGACAATGCTGTGCCTGAAACTGAAAATGAGTGAAGATTGTCCTTGCTAACAAACGCTCACCTCTAACCCTTTCTCCTCTAAACCTCTTAGTTTGTATGATGCTATAATTAATAAAGAGGTTAAACTAAAAAGCAAAGACAAGCAAAGATAATAGGGGGCTGCCACAGTCCTACATCACCACTGGACAGCAAATGCAACCAACAGACCTTCAATTATGTTAATCAAATTTAAAAACATTAAAATTTCAATGCATGTTTCATTCAAAAAAAAGTTGTTAGTTACACAAACCCAGGAAAATATGGCATTTTATTGCTTCTCCTCCGTTTTTCCTTTGGCACCAAAACCTGGAAACCAATTGTACAACTACTCTACTGCCATTTGAGTTATGTTTTAGATGTTTTACCACTGACACCATGGAAACTCCATCAAACAGTTGGCACTTATGAGCAATAAGGCTCTAAAATTTGTTGTGTATTCCAAACCTTCCTCAGGTGATGAAACAGAACTCAAACCAGTGAAATACTCAGATATAACATGACATCAGGCACAGGTGGAGCAGTCTGATGAAGTTAAGCTTTTTTTTGATTTTGGCCAAACAAAGTGCAAAAGTTAGGATTTTACCTTTCAAAATCGAATACTTAGTGTTTCTATGGGAATAAGATTACCCATAACTGACAGCAGCGCTTCATTTGGGCAAATGTAGCATCTAGAGAGTCTTTAATTAGGGCGTAAGTTTCATCTTTCGCTTTTATCCAAAGCGACTTACAATTAGTGCGTTCAACAACCAATGAGGGGCCATTTGGGGGTTCAGTATCTTGCCCAAGGACACCTATGCAGACGGGGAACACTGAACCGCTGACCTTCTGGTTGGAGGACAACCGCTCTATCCCTCAGCCACAGCTGTTTGTCTACAGATGTCTTATTTGTTAATAAGAACCCTGCAGCAAGCAGTACAGCTTCAGAATTATAATTAAGTTTTCATAAACAAGGGATGTTGTTGTCGAAGAATGATGATTCATGGTGTAACTGTTGCTCTGAACATAAAGTACAAAGTCGACACGATCTTACAAACTGCAAACACCTAGAGCATTCAAATTATGTCTACTCATGCCATTGCTTTATTACAATAATTTGTTTATGTACATCCTTCTGTCATTGCAACAGTCTTAACCATAATTACCCGAAATCTATTCTTCCAACATCCCAATTAAACCACTTGCAGAGCTGCTGTAGCATTTGGGTTTTGTCTTGGCAGGGATCCACTGCAGTCAAACTGTTGCATTGCTTCGTGCTCAGACTCCGCGCACCTCATTGGTATTCCACTCGCATGTGTGTGTGTGTGTGTGAGTGTGTGTGAGAAGGAGAGAGATGTATAGAAAGTGAGACTGTAAGAGGAGAATTTCATGTTCGGTATAATTGTCGTTCATCTTTCACACTTCACAACCTGCTGATTTTTCTCCTCATCACCGTTTGCTTCATGTATCTCATTTTCTTTTCCCCTCCCTCTATCGCTCTTTATCTCTCTCCCCCTCCACCCTGTCGTGCCCCCCGCTCAGTATCAGCCACCTCCAACCCCTTTGTCCCCGTATCCTCATTCTCAGACACATCCTTGGGGGCAAAACACATGCTCCCGCCTCAGTGGGCTTCTGTCTCTAACTTTTCAAACCCATGGACAATTGTTTTATTCTAATCCCTGTGTCTCCCTCAGTTGCTCTGCATAGATGTCCAGAAGCGCATTTCCTGCCTAGCTGAGCTGCAGGATCTGGACTACATGTCAGACGTCAACTGGGACGCAGTGCTCAGCAAACATCTTCCTCCAGGCTTTATTCCCAATGTAAGTATCAGGAAAAAAAGCTGAGCACTGCCTCTGTATGCTACCCAGCAAAATGCTCCCATCTGAATAGAAGAGACAGTTCTTTCCCCGATCCCCACTTTGCTTCGCTAAAATACAAAACACAGCAGAATCTGATGCTTTAAAAACAAAATCTGTCACCAAATACAAAAAAAGAATACAGCGAACAAGCAAATTCCGGATGCCTTGATCCAAACATACTATAATAGCATGATTCTGCTGTTTTAAAACTTTTCAGAATAATATCATCTATACCTGCAGCTGCTCCCACATACCAGTGATTCTCCCAAGGGGACAAAGATGTAGTGAGGAAGCTGTAGCCACTTTTCATGTCATTTCTTTTATTGTCAAGCTGTATACACTGCCCCCTGCTGGGCTGAGCAGGCTCTCCCACTGAGTGTGTAGACAGACAGAATGGACAGATGCAGAACAAGACAAGAGCTACACACTCGTGCATGATTCTTAGATACAGGAGAGGACAGAGGGGGTTCGCTGCATGTCTACCTGCAGGTCTGCAGCTGTGCTCCGCATCATTATGGAGAAAGTGCTCACATGTAATAATGTCATCAGGCTTCATGGCTTCAAGCTGCTTGGTTTAGCAAGATGACGTGCTGTGATTTATCTGTATTGCCTGGGTCTTAAAGAGGCTGTACTGATTTACTGTGGCCCGTTTCACAGCTGGTAACCGGGCAGAAGAAAATACAACGCAGGGTCTTAATGTGAGGCTGCAATGTCCACATCCTACCTCACAGTTAATCAGATTCAATGTCATACGACTGCCAATAAAAAAAAAAAAGAGTCATTAACTATAGCTGTCATTGGAGTACTTTGATCAGACTGAATCTATAACTCCTTTAAAGATACTGTAACTACAGAGCCAACGTGTTATACGTGGAGATATCAGTAAGATAAACACAGTCGTCTCGCTGGTCATTCACAGCAATAGAATGATGAATGACTTCAAAACACCATCCTGTATTGTCTTCGTGAGGCAGCACGCTGACAGTAACTGTCACTGCTTAGGGCCAGCGCTAAATCAACGGAGAATAATGACTGCTGCAAGTGAATACGCGACTAAATGTCTTTATCTAAATCCAGTAAAAACTCTGTAGAGCAGCAGCTATCCCCAAGCGGCCGGGCTGGCACAGCAGAGGAAAAGCACAGAGGATCGATTTGGGAATCGACAGTGTCTCTCTAATTATAGGCCCATCCTCCATCTTTAGTCTCTTACAGACTATTAATGTTTGAACAGGAAGGGAGAAGTCAGCCCTGATGTTTTATTTTTCAACTTCCCCTCATCTCTGCTTTGTTGGCTTGCCGCCATCAGAACTTTAATATTGCATGTAAAATCAAAGTGGGCATCATTCTGTATGGAAACACATTTTATCATATCCTAGTGTAATATAAAACACACCAAATCTAATCACTGCATATTATTTTATGTAATGCAGATGGTAGTGCGGGGAGATTCTAGGGTTTCGCTCTTCTTGTTTTTGTCGGCAAGTATTATTTACAACACTGACACAGAAATCTACACAAGTAAATGTTTTTGTACAAATCATCACAACCCCATTTCAAGATAAAAGTCAAAATATCAAACTAAGCCAGAAAAGGATTTCTAAATGGACTGCATTTATATAGTGCTTTTCTACTCTTGTTGACCAAGGTCACCTTCAAACAGTTGTTTGTATCACTTATCATTCACACACAGCTGTCAAGGGTAATATAGGATTCAGTGTGTGGAGGGACCTGGGCTCGGACAACCAACATTCTGGGGAAGCTTCTTGAATTCTGCATGGTTGGTAATGTCAAGGTTACAAATAAATGAGCAGACTTCAGAATCTCCCCTTTAACACTGCAAGGATGTAAAGCTGCCAATTGGTCCTCTAACTAGATTTGATGGACCTGAGGAGTTGACTTTATTTACGAAACATTATTTCAACTGTAATCTCGACATTTTGACTTTATCGTGGAAATAGACAATGTCTGCAACTGAAAGAGTTACTAAAAGTGCTTGATTTATAAAGAGATTCACTATTTGATGCATATTTTTTTTAATAGTGGTCTGTATGGGTGTGTGTGTCTCTATAGAGGCGGAGGCTAAACTGTGACCCCACATTTGAGCTGGAGGAAATGATCCTGGAGTCCAAACCGCTTCACAAGAAGAAGAAACGGCTCGCTAGGAAGACCAAGGACCAGGGATCTGATGGGTCTCCGCAGGTAAGGCCTTCAATAATAAACATTAAGTAAATAAAAATGTCACTGTTGTTGAAAAGAGGTTAGACCACGATGAGACAACAACCACATGTAAGGAATCGCAAAGACATACCTACTAAGACAGGTTTGCTTATAACTTTTACAGATCATATATTATGTAGACATGGTTCCAAGTGGTCTAAGGTTCGTCGGTTTGAATTCCACCTAATTTTAAGTTGGACTCAAAGATGAACTGATTGGGTTTTGGTAGTCGAAGGTCAAAAGTCAAGGTTGCTGGGACCTCACAAATCACATTTGTTGCATTGTGAACGTGACATCTCAGGAATACCTGCGGGGAGTCCTTTCAAATGTGGTACAAATGTTCACTTGGACTCATGGAGGAACTGATTAGATTTTGGTGGTCAAATGTCAAGGTCACAAGGACTTCTTGTGAATGCAACACATCAAGAGCACGCGTAGGGAATTTCATTATATCCTGCAAAAACATTCACTTGCCTCACGGAAAATGATTTTGGCTTCTTTAACATAATATCTCAAAACTGCCTTTCTGGGAATTTCTTTAAAAGTTTGACCAGCTGTCACTTGGACTCAAGGAGTTACTGAAACTGCACAGGTTGTTGGAGGCATAGAACTCCAGGGTGGTAATTATTACTATCAGTTTTCTTTAAAGAAGTGGGTTTGAATAAAATTTCTGTCAATTTTAGATTGGTATGTCCTGTCCTTCAGTGGATCACACATGAAGGTGTCTCTCCCTCTCAATTCTCCATTATTCATTTAAAAAAGCTGACCACTGCTTTCATTTGCCCCAGTTCCAAGTGATAACTTGCTCCTTAGTTTGTCTTTTTAAACGTGTCCCGAGTGCCATCAGGAACGCCAAGGACACATTTTAGAGCCCTTTCATCAGAATAAATGTGCCGACTGCTTGCTGTGTGTATGGGGGAAGGCAAAGAATGCAATCATCCTGCTCTTTTTACATTTTATATCCAGTCTTTCACTCCGTCTATACATAAATCAGCTGTTGTCCTCAGGGTGTTTATACAAAAGAGTGAGAGGGGAGCAATGAAAGGTTCATTTTATCACCCGGTCAAGTGAGACGTATGAGAAGTGGAAAGCAGTTTGACAGCTACGACCAACAGCACTGAGTTTATTTTTTTTAGTCTGGTGCAGTTGTGGGAACTGATCAGAGCCACTGTCTATGTTTTGTGGTTAAATGTAACATAATACACCACATTCATTTGTGTGAACTTGCATCTTAAGTCCAAATAAAACCCACAGTATTAAATCGCTTAGAGAAAACATTAAAAACATTCTCTGTGACAAGAAAAATCGAGTAATATGCTTTGATGCAAGGCCTTCCTCTAAGGGTAAACACAAAAACTGGTATTTGTGCCATTAGTCACAAGCGACTGCTGCCATATACAATTTTACTGTTTATTACCCTTCCTTCAGTACTCTGCTGCGCTCTCTAAATGTCCTCTCTGTACGAGCGTAGTTCTGGAGGCACTGCAATGGGAAATGCAAAGACATGCCTTTATTACATCATGTTAAATAAATCGTTATGTGACCCTCCAGGTTACAGAACTACCAATCCTGAGCATAGATTGTGTATAAACATGAAGGACGTGTGTCCACTTCCTTCGATTGTGCCACCATCTTGTGCTTTTGATGTGATTTGGATCCAGAGTCTAGTGATTGAGGAGCTGCACCGTCAAGGTCAAGCCGATACATGCGCTCCACCAATTGCGAGTCATTTCTCAATCCTGACGTTTAACCAGTTTTTATAGCATCAAATAACTAATTAAAACCAGACTTAATGGAAAAATTAACACTTGTACATGCATCAGTGTAAAAAGACCTACCTACAAATGACAGAAACTACAGTATGTTGAAAAAAAAAATAATTCACATGTACATAGATCTTTGAGTTTTGTTCATGTCCCATCCGCTAACATGGAGAAGGCAGGGTTTATGACCTACACTGCATCCAGCCACCAGGGAGCAATCAAAATGATTTGGCATCCCTTTTTGGACATCTGTCATGGAGTCCATCATTATATACAGTCCATGGACCTGAGTCATTCTTCACTTAGATCGATGCAGCAGATAAAGTAAATGGTTTAATCACTAAAACACTAAACTAGAACACTTTCCTGCCAGTTTTCCTATTGTTGTGATGCCGCTTTAAAACAGGCATCCAGGGTTTATCAGGACAAACGTATTTACAGTAAAAGAGTCCATTGATCACTACAACAGGGAAGTGCCACACTGAATTCTAGGCATCTGTCCAAATGTTCAACCTTTATATTATTTCCACAGAGACAGTAAAAGTTCAGAGAGATTAGGTGGTGAACGCTTTAACTGCAATCAAACTGGCCTTGGTTTTAATTTGTGTACTTTTAATTAACAGCAGTGAAGTTGGGGTCTGGTTGCTGTCCTAAAATAAAAAAACATGCCCTATGGACACACAAACATGCACATGTAACCTATGCATTGCAAAGTCAGTGAGTCTGGCTCTTCCCTCGACTCTTTGGTACATTACAACAAGCAAAACAGTTTGTGAGATTCTGCTCTAATAGAAGCAGAGCAATACGTTTGGTCTAGACTCCCGACCACTACACTTTGCCAGCTTGCACTAAGAAATCAGAGCTGGCCCAAAGTACACCGTGTTTCATAAAAGTTGACAACAGCTTGTGGGGACCTGTCGATGTGTTGTAATATATCAGTGATATCTCACTGTGCAGCCAGACAACATCCATAATCCCCTTGGCCCATGTACACCAAGATAAAGTCTCATATTCTAATGAAATGGAGATAGCAGCCTTTCAGGGAAAACATCTATAATGGTTATGGAGACTGGGGAAGTAACAACACACGGTCAGACTAAGGGAAATTAATATCAAGTAACTGGAAGGGTATTGTACTTTTGTAACTTGATTTGTTTTAATCAAACCACCGTATTTGTTGGTGAATAATATTCAGCTGTATTTGTTAAGCAGGTCTTTCAGAAACATGGTCACTCGTTTATTATAAGAAAGGATGAAGATGATGGGCTTTCTTGGAGGTTTTTACGCAGATCCGTAAATTTATTTATATTAAGTCACCATGGTCAACAGCTGCAGAGGGCGCTGTTGCTCAGTAAACGTTACATTGACAAGTGTGACTTTAAATCTATTAAAATTTGACCAAACTCTGGCCAAGATGTGGAATAACAGTGTATGTTAACCAGGTCCCTCCTCAGGACACTTTCTGTTAAAATAATATGGAGAGAGAAGGAAAACTGGGCTGTACAATAACTGGCTGGAAACAAGCCCCGCTGTCCCATCACCAAAGCAGCACAACGCTTTCGTAGCAAAATCCTAGACAACCACAGCCATCTTCTAAATCAATACTTCCAGCTCCTTCCCTCACAGCAAAGTACAGAGTCACCCAGAGCAAAGAAAGACATCTGCAGGAAATCATTTGTCCATATTGCCACCAAATATCCTAATCACTAAAAGACAGTCACTCCTCGTGTTGCCAACTTTTTATCAATCAATTTAATGTGTTTTATGAAAGTGTCTTTTATGAAACGTTATCTTTTAAATATGTCTGTTTGGATGTGACTGTGTTTTTAAAGTATCTTTTATGGCACTTTTTGCATGTGTAAGCAAAGACAATAAAGTATTTTCTAGTTCTGTTTCATTAACTCAAATACATTCTGTACAATGCGAAACTTTTCACCTTTCTATAAAAGTGACTCGTTTCATGTGTTATCTATTATTCATTCCAAGTGGTCATATTATGCAGCGTGTGTGCTGTCTGGGACACTGCTCGCTTTACTTTCTACCAATATTAGTTTGTGTTGCTGCAATGCTTCAGCATATCCACTTACAGAAAACCTGTGGGACCACTTGTGATGGTGCATGTGAGACAGAGACGAAGAGCGTGTGTGTGTGTGTGTGTGTGTGTGTGTGTGTGTGTGTGTGTGTGTGTTGAGATGCTCTGAGCAGCATTTCTGAAGCATAGCAGATCAATATTGAATGAAGAAAGATGTCCCAGCCTACTTCCTCCTCATTACCCCGAGGCTACTCTGTATTCTTTTTGCATATTTGTCTTCACTCCTCATTCTTCTCTTGTTCTCTCCAGCCTTCTTTCACCTCCCTTGTCCTCAGACTCCTTCTTGCTGTCTTCACATCGCTCGCACTCCTCACTTAAACAGTGTACGTCCGCTGCCTCATCCATTTTTCTAGCCGCTCTTATCTCTGTGCCACTGCCTCCCCGTCGCTGCTAGGCTCATAATGCAGCGTGGAATTAGCTCAATTAAATCACGGATAATATAAAGCAGAAAATTGAACTCGTGCTGTGAGAACAAAATAAATTGGCATGCTCTCGTCTCTCACACACACACACACACACACATCTCTCTTTTAATCAGAGATGTCATTCACATCGATTACGTAGTGCATGTATAAAATACACTGGAAAACGGTCTTATAGTCTGTATTCAGATAATGTACACATGGGTGCATTTAATGATACAAACAGAGAGATAAACTGCAGAAGAGTTATTGGGAATTTGTGCCTGTGATAACATTTAGTGTCCTGCATCCAGCCCTACTGTCATAATTCTAACACAAGAGCAGAGACAATGTAGAAGATAACAAAAGATTATAGAAGAACAAATCACTTGTGTTTTTTATAGTCCAGATAGGGTTTTTAAAAGGTGTTTTGAATTTAACTTTAGATGTAGAGCAGTTAAAACGACCAAAATAAAGCAAAAAAGACTGTTTGTGCAGAAGGTTCTGGATGTGTAAACAAGTAATTGCTTGTTAATAAGTTCAGCATATCGGCCTAAAAAGAGATGATGTATGAATTTAATATTCACAATACTGTTGCCCCACAGTGACAGAAAAAAACTCACGAATATCAAGTTTAAGATAATTTAAAAAATGCATTAAAACCATGTGATGTGAACGTACAAGAGTGTTTCAGCACCACAGGAAAAGACACAGTGACACACAGTGTCTTTAAATGTTTTGGTCATGGGAAAGTACATGAACATGTTTTACTCTCGATTCAAACAGGGGCCAAATGCAGTAAAAGGAGGAATTATTTATTCTCACATCAAGCTGCCCTGTTTTATTGCACCTGCTTGTAACATTAAATTGAATTTTATGATGAAGAGGAAAACTCAGCAGTAAAGCTCAAAGTGAGGTCAAACATGGCTTTAAATGCGGCTTGTGGCTCTAAGTGTGGCAAAGTTGGAGGATGGGGTTTTGGCATTCTTCCCAATACTTTCCAACTGTAAGACGTGTGCTTGCTATAGCAAACAGAAGCTGCATATAAGTAATGTTAAATTACTAATTAAAAGTTTATTTCTGAATGCGTATTTTCAGAAGCAGTCGAACAGTTGTAGTCCAAGAGGTTGAAGTTGTCTCGTTAGACTTAACAATGACACGCTCAACTGAAAGTAAAATATGTGACTGGAGTATTGAATTTATACTTTATTTTTCATTATTCCCCCTGATAGAAGAGAAATATATATTTTTTACATCTCATGAACAATACGTACCAGATTACTTCTCAAAAAACTGTATCACGAGTTTGATGTGTCACATATTTAGGGTCAATAAACTTGTAGACTTAAAAAAAAATACAGTTTGGAAAAATGGAAAACAGCATTGATCAAAAAGTGAAGTTTCTCTTAGATCAATGGAATTTTCATTTAACATATAATTTAGGGATATTTTTATTATTATGAGGGTATTATTTAAATGATCACACATTGCTGACATGTCACTCGGTTTCTATTTCAACTGCTGTACACATTAGCAGTCCCATTGAAAACAAAAGTTGGCCCAGTGTTCAGGCAAAGCACAGTAAGCCCAGTAGAAGGATTGCTAAGAAATGTCCCAGATGGGCTCTCATCCAGCGGAGCACTCCCTGATGGTTTGTCTCATTAAATTGAAAGTTTAATCCAGCAGTTGGAGCAATTAGCCCCTGAACTGTCTTTTTCAAAGCATTTAATGAAGGGGAAAAGAGACGGATTAGCAAGTGGAGCCCTGTACAGTTTAGGAAATGTCCCTGTTCTTCTGTTGTTGCATTGTGCGTGAATGTCAAGCTTCTTCACATATTTCCATCAAGACATCGAAAATGAAGCGGATCCATCCCCCCCCCAAGCATTTTGACAATACAACTTGTGTCCAATTCTTCGCCACCATTGCCACCAATGTAATTTTTGGGGGAGCAGGGAACAGTTATTACATTTTTATATTTTTATTGTCAGGTGCTGTCATACCTTTCGAGCTAAGGATATATATCATTACAGCAGCATTAGCGAGACACTGCATCATACTCTGTGTCTCATCTGTCTTGTACATTTTTTCCTATCGCATCTATCACGGTGAGGATATTTGACAGATGATACACTATTCGTCCTCTGTGTCAGTCTCCTTTGTCCTTTCGTTATCCTGCATCAGCCACACACAAGCTCACACTTCTTCTGTTAATGCACTTACCATCCATCTGGGTTCATGTGAATCTGCTGTTTTTTTACTTTGCCATAAACCCACTGGTAAAAAAGATATTTGCCAAATGACCTTCTTCTTATTCTTTCCCTCTCTCTCTTGCCAGCAAGCAAACGTATTACAAAATGAACACTCAACACCCTTGGTTCACTTGCCAAACGTATACATACACTTCTTTGTCTCCTTTAACAACATGGCTGCCCTAATTTAATGGCCCCCCCACTGTGAGAGCACCTGTACAGAGCCGCTGTGCTGGGCTGTGTGACTGACAGCTCCGGGCAGGGAGTCAGCAGCTTCCAGTCAGAGCCAGAGCTCAGTTTGGAGTGGGATTAATGTGCCAAATATGTACAAGTACACGGTGCAGGTGGAGAGATCAGAGCACAAGCGTCCCCTAAAGTTAGGTCAACTGTTTCCTCTACTGGAAAGAAACTGATTCTAGCAAAGAAATGTGAAAGGTACTTCAAAAGTACAAGATGTTTTACCTCTCTACCCGATTGTGATTCAGTGGCTGGAATAATAACGGCTAAGGATAGATCCTGATTTTGTTGTTTTGTTTTTTAAGCTGTGCCAGCAGTGATTTTTTGATTTGCTGTCTCTCCTCCAGAACGGTCAGATGCAGCAGCGACTGGATAACGTCCAGAGAGACTTCATCGTCTTCAACAGAGAAAAGTAAGGAGCCTCCATGACCTTACGTGCACATGCCCTGAAAACACTGCACTGTTTATCATTCTGTACATCACTGCTGTTATTGTTGTGGAACTAATGGCCCGAATTGACTCTTAAGGATAATATTAGCAAGTTTTGAGTTCCATTACAACTTTACCTTTAATTTTCTCAGAAATCTTACAGTAAAATCTTCTGAAACTTGACATACAGACAGTGGAGGTCACCATGAACAAGAGTGAGGTGAAATATCTGCGTCACATATATCCTGTATCAAGAGTTAGCTAGCATTAGCATGGCACTGTGGTACCTTTAAGCTAACTGTTGTAGCATCCTGTGACAACCACACATTCAATTTGCAGGTTAATTAAGATCAAATGTCGCTGAAATGGACAGAAATCACAGTAAACACACAGTTACCTTGTTCCTGTTGCAGCTGGGAGCTTAAACATCCATAATATGACCATTAGATTGTAGAGAAACATTTTACAAACACTGTTTTACCTCCTGAATTCAACGTCAATTATCAAACTTATTAGCGAAGTCAAAATACTCACTGTCACACGCGACTTCCTTTTTTTCCCCCCACAAGAGCTTAAAAATAAAAGACCCTAAAAGTCACTAGCAAAATAAAAGCTTGAAGGAAGTGGATATTTCCTTTTGTTAATTTACTCTATAGGGACTTTGCTCATTAATCAACAGACAAAATACAGTAAATGAGCCAGAGTTAGCCGCATAAGCTAATTTCCATCTGGCAGGGCCAACCTGAAATATGTCTGATATATAATGTGATTTCCATCTGTTCAAACTTAACAGGAGACGCTCTTTACTCAACAGGTCAAAGAAAGCGGTGGTGGACTCGGAGTCTTCAGAGCTGTCCACGAGTGAGAAGAACAAGGCGATAGAGGACGGACAGAATAACAATGTCAAGCCGGCTGCCTACTTATCAGGATAGATCCCATGACCCCACTCACTCCATTATCACTTTCACCTGCCCACAGCTTGTAGATCAGCAGTTTGCACACGAGACACCACATTGTTCAATCAGCACAGACACTCTCAGAACTGGTCACCAGTGTTCCTGCACCACCATTGCATTTATTCAAAAACAAAATGTACGCACCCGTGCATCGCCGTTCACACAGATAAAGAAACACATTATGAAGAGCTGCACGACTGCAGGAGTGAAAGTGACCCCAGGGTTTTCACTCTCCTGTCACCAAGAGGAATGACTCTCTGCAGGGCGTCACTCATATTTCATGTTCCCGTACATCATCCTGGTGCTCTGAGGTCGGCTCAACCTGCCGTGTGCTGATGTGAAGTGGAGGTCACAAAGGAGACGACGCCACATCGGCTGCCATAAGGAAATAAAGTCAGACGCAGTCAACTACGGCTTTGACTTAGATTTTTTAGTCTCAGCAAGGCATTTTCTGGTTAATTATCACAATATAACACTGGTCCTCCTGTGCTACATTGAATGGCACGGCACAGGGAGTTGGGTTGGCTACTGAAAGACAAAACAGTTGACGGGACGGCTTTGTTCCGACATCGACATGAACACTAAGAGTCCACAAACATTTAAACGGAGAGAGGTTAATAAGGTAAAACGAGGCCTTTGTTTTTATCGCAGCAACCACAGATTCCTCCAGGGTAGAAGTTAAGGAGCTGAGCTGTAGACTTGAGCATGAACGGCTAACTTTATCATAGCAGCAGACACATGGTGGTAGTGGCCATTATGCCTAGCTTTGATAGTCAAGCTGACAAAGACTGCAACATTTGGTACAAGGAACCAGCTTCATAATAAAGGCAAAAAGCAGCTCTTCTTCACTTCTGTATGATTCAACCTGCTGTACAGCCAATACAGACTTTTGAAATGCAGAAAACAAAAGTTTTGAATTTAATCTTGAAGGTCTATTCGCGACCTTGAAAGTTTTTATGGAGCTTTGTAGTTAGGGCCACACGTGATGTGTCATTTCTGATGAATTGTTTTTTGTCAAAAAAATACTTTAAAACACCGATAATCTGGATGAACCTTTGCCTCAATCTGCAGGTGACCCGCTAGGTTCTTCAAGCAAAGCTACGAAGAAATAGAAAAGTTAGACGGTAGATGTTATGTGTTCTGCACTGAGCCTCGCTTTTGCACATGCTTCTTCATCAATTGTAGCATTAATGCACAGAGAGACAAAAAAATCTTAAACTGTGAGTGAATACTTATTCCCTTAGGACTGGTTTTTATAGACGAGGATTAAAATGAGTCCGAGATAAGATTAATCTTCTTTGTTTACTGTCTGCATTGATATTTGTTCTTGTCATTGTCTTTTTTTTTATTGTCCTTTCTCTTTTGTGTTGGATACAATCAATTACACGTGTGCCACCAGATAAGTCTGTACATTGGGTTCGTAATGAGTTGCTCTCATGTGCAGTCTTCCTCTGCAACAGTAATCTGAGATTCCACACCATCTGGAAAACACAGTGGGGAAATAGTAAATCTCAATATTGATTTTTCACAATTTTTTGCAGAAAATAATGAAGGGAAACAAATACCAGGCGAGGAAATGCCCCTCGTTCATACTGTAAGATTAACTTTAGACTTGTTGACGAACACACACCGGCCTCTGAGTCGTGCAGAGGCTGTAAGTTGCCTTATTCTTGAGATATGGCACACGTCTGGTTTCCTTAAACTGTAAAACCTGAGCTTTTTCACAATCAATAAATAAATGTGATTTCTACTAAGGCCGAGCCATTCAATTGACTTATCTATCTCTAATATGACTCAACCCTTTCAAGTCTATAATACTTGTAATTATATTTAAACATATATAAATACTCAGTTCAAAACTGTCTGCACTTTTCTATTTAAAATTGGTACAATGTTTTGACTTTGTGTTGTTGTTGTTGTTGTTGTTGTTGTTGTTGTTGTTGTTGTTATCTTCGTCACTGATGTAACTAAACAGATTCAGAGGTGGTTTCCTGTATGAGTTGTAAGATATAGTGGGTTAGTTCAAACAGATGGACTGTATATGAGAAAAACATATTTGTTAATGATTATCTTAATTCTTTCATATGTAATAGGAGCGCCACATGTTTTGATGTGGCAGATTTGATCCTTCCTAAAAGTGAAGGTATAAAATATTACAGACAAATAGTAATTGACCCAGGAAAAAGAAATTAATTAAAGACTAATTTGAATAATAATAGAATTGTTTCCCATTTGAGAATTTCATCCCCCCACTAAGGTTTTGTCGTTCTTCTGTTTTCACTGTGTGTTCATTGTATTCAAACGTGATGGAGTTGCAAACTATTAAGGTGTGCCTTAAATAATGAATTTCTGTTTTTCTGAACCGATCTGACTTTGCCTTGTACTTCATTTTGATTTTGTCTTTATGAATTAAATGGGGAAAGGAAAGCCACTGGTAATAAAAGCTTTTTTTTAATCATTATTCCGAACAGTGAAAGGATAAAAATGGGAAATGGCGTCAGTCATGCTAGAAGATTTTTACCCTAAATTAAACTTGGAAATAAGATATTGTATGTGCGTAGGTTTTGATTGCAGTTCACCTACCTGAACATAATGCTGCACCCTAGTGGTCGATGACTGGAAGCACAGTTATTAACCAAGCTCCAGACTGAAAAATGAAAAAATGCATTGGCTTTACATTAGATGGGTTATCATGTAATTTTTAAGAGGAAATTCCTGTTTTCCTCAATTTGAATCCAAATTACTTCGATGATCAAGTTGTTATTTTTTATAATACCTGCAGGATCAAATGTTATCTTAATCTATCCCGTAGTAATATCTTAGTATCTTGTTTTTGATGTTAACATTTAACCCAGAACCAGTGTTCCTGGGAGTAGCTTCACAGAAACACTAGCCTATGATACTTGATATGAAAAGTTATTATAAACATGCAAAAATATAGCTCAGAAAAAAGATCAAATAGTTTATCTTCACGTGAACTGGGTCTAAGCTGGTTTCCAAAACACATTCTTTGCTTTTTATAATAATAACATCAGGCTTGCACCATGTCTTTTTTGTATTCTCCTTCTCTCTCCCACACACATGCACAGTTTACAGATTTGTGTTTACCACTTGTACAAGGTCAACCAGAGGGCACAGTCTCCTCCCTGCTCCACTGTGGGTGAGCTGAGGGGGGATTCAGCCGATAAATACTCCCCCGTCTGCCTGATATCACTGAAGCAGGGAAATGTCAGTTTACCACATATATGTTACACTGGATACACACAATAAAATCTTATTATTTAATAAAAGACTGAATTACAGCAGGTAATTCTTTCATCTTCAGAAGTATTTATCTGTTATATATTGACATGTTTACAGGTTTACTTTCTCATATGCAACTAACACACACCCTTCCTGTTCATACGGATTTGCTGACTCATCTTGACAATCTTCACCTCTGCCATCTATGATGTCATCAGATTATCATACAGTTAAACCAATGCACCTCACTGTGAAGGGGAATTATTCAGTTTTATTCAGCTTCATTAGATTTTGTCTGCAGTAAATCTTACATTTTGCAATGGACTTTTTAAATGAATCTGTCCTTTTGTTAGAATTTTTTTTTCATAGCAGTATGACAAATTCATATAAAGCTATTCCCTCATATGACAAATATAATCAGCCTGTGAGTGTGCAGGAACAGTTGTAAAGACTACTCATATGACAGATAGGAAATATTACTAAATAATAGCTTCACTGGTACCCTTCAGTTGTTTCCCATAGCGCCCCCTATCTGTTGATGGGGTTAGAACTTTCAAGTAAATACGCAGGAGCAGGTTAGATTCAGGTTAAATTAAAGGGAAATCAACATTCTGCCCAGAATCTACGCTTGAGCTTTGAAACAATGACCAACACTAGAACCATATATTGGTTAATCATAAGAAGGTTTGTTTGGCTACAGGACATCTTCCCAATAAGTCTTTTCTTTTTGACTAAATTATTAGAAATGAAATGTACATGTTAATGCACATTTATAGAAGCTATAGACCTAAAGATCTGTCGAGATGGTGCTAGGAATTGAAGCATACATATCCATATCAATTATACCGAAATCACACAAATTCAACATGATACAGCCCTTTTCTTAAATTTTAAATGTATACATCTTTTTATTTTAAAGAAATGTGAAGTTAATCAGTGAAACTGGCCATTTCTGATGATAAGTCTTACAAAATATTGTTATATTGGAGGAAAAACAGGCCTTTTTTTTACTATTTTGATGAACTGATCCCTGTGATTCTTTCCATATAGAGAACAATTTTAAGTATTTAGAGAATGTTCATATAAACCCCTATCTTAATGCCAAGCTTTGGTGCATGTCTCTTGATGTGAAGTTGAGTAATAACACAATAAAATAGGTCTCAGTCAGTTGCAACTCATGTTTATTCAGGAAACAAATCATACCATCCACAACACACCTTATTTTGACCTGCCATCTCTGGGTTTTGATACAACAGTGAAAAAAAACATAAAAACAATAAGGTTGTCAAACTAACATAAATACACACAAACCACCACTGGTGCCTGCATCGGTCTGCCACACTACTGCCAAATAAAGATCTCCTTCCCTCCCTCCCCAAAAAATACATGTTTTCCTCACTGCACTACAATCCTCTGCCTCGTCAGAAAAAAAAGCAGAGACACAAAAACAGAGCTCTGAGGCCCCCCCCACCCTGACGCGTTCACATCCGGAGCGTTTCAGGTCATATTCAGGCTGGTGTTGAATTGGTATTGGTCAGGAATGCATTACAGGGCTGTACGCTGGGGTGACAGGGGAACGATGGTGTGTTTCTTGTCCTGCAACGACAGCCCGGTTTGTCAGGAATGAAAAAGAAAAGCCAGAGGGGAAGTGCTGTTAACTGAAAACAGGTTTCTGATACTTCATCATTTCATTGCAACTGTATTTTTAAGTAGTTGCCTTCAATTTGGTTTGAGTTTACTCATACTTGTTGTTCAGGTTTTCTTTTTCTTTTGTTTTTTCAAATCTTTTGTTCCCTCTGTTGTCTTTCTCAAGATGATTTCAGGATGACAGAAGCAGGCGATAAGCTAGAAGCAAATGCAAAGGACGGATTCTCACAACATTGTTATCCAAACAGCCATGACGGGGCGCAAGAAAGGGGGATGAGGAAAATGTAAATCCCTTTCTAACATTTCTATTCTTTTGCCTTAAATCGAGGGGGGTGGTCGTTATCAAGCATCTCAGAGGAGGGGGGCGAGAGGATCACGGATCACGTCGCCCATCTTCATGTGGCCCATGCAGCTCCATGTCCCCACAGCACTCCTGCTCTGGGATTTTAATAAACGCCCCTTTTTACTTGGTCCATTAAACCCAAACTGGCTGCAACAACATCGTTCACAAAGCTACATCACATCTAGTGTATATACAATGCCACCTAGAGCTAACCAACGGTACTGCGTGATAATACGTGACTAATGCGGGATCTAGTGTTATGTTTCGCTGACTATGGAGAAAGCGGGCGACTGAAAAAGGGGGTGACATTGAACGCCAAACAGGATGAAACAACCAAAGCATCAATCTGAGAAAAGCTGTATCTATTTTCCTTCGAGAACAGTTTATTGATTTTTTTTGTGAGTCTTGGTTGAATGTGATTGTTAAGAAGTTTTACTGGTGTATTTTCCAAATTACCAAAGCACTGAGTTGACATGTTTTCACTGTATGTGTCGTGTAGTCTCTCCAAAGAAGAAGTGACGGTAAACTGGTTTATGTGTATTGTGCTCTGGTGCGATTCCAGTCCAAGTTCCCCAGGAAAAGAGATACTGTTCTCATCTGAGCCAGGTTGCATTGTGACAGGTAAGGCATGAGGATTCAGTGTTTTGCTCTTTTAACTTGTAATCTAATCGTGGTCCTCTGCATCTCCTCCTCCTCCCTCCATCCTGCACTGGCTGCTGCCATTTTCTGGATGCATCCCCTCGTCTTTCTGCCGTTTAGCTGAGAGATGTGATGTTGGAACGACCACCGGGGGGCACTACAATACGGCGGCCTGCAGGCCTGATGGGGAGGTCGTCTGGGATGGTGGGACCTGGGACAGAGAGAAAAGGAAAGGAAGTTAAAATGAGTTACGAGGGAAACTGAGGAAAGGACACGTAACGAGGGAGGAAAGGAAGAACAAGGAGGGGAGAGAGAGAGAGAGAGAGAGAGAGAGAGAGAGAGAGAGAGAGAGAGAGAGAGAGAGAGAGGACGAACTCATGCTGAAAACTGGTCAAACCCGAAGCAGTGAGAAGAAATGGGGCACAAACAGTACATTTATATAGATTTACTGTTTACATGGGTTCGTGTTTAATTAAAATGATCCTTGAAAGCAAATTTCATGACATTTTACTTTAACATTATACTATATAATAATAACAATAAGTTACAAAGTGCTTTACAGGGAAAATAGAATAGAACAGCGATCGAGACAATCGGTGAAAGATAATTACTTCATAAGAAGAGGGGAATAAAATGACAATATGCTGCAGACATTCATAAACATGTTGCAATAAAATACTTTTAAGAAGAGATTTTTATTTTAAGTTTTATGATTGGAGAGGTTCTGCTGCAGTGGGAATAATGTGCAGTTTGCTTTACTGTTTAGTAGTTTTCCTTAAATGCGATCGACAAAGATACAGCAAGGTTGTGTCTTTACGCAAAGACTTCCTGTGACAGAGGAGGGACATTGGCTACAGAAAATGCCATAAAACGGATTTAATAAATCACAAAGGAGACCTCTGGGACTCTACAGATACTGATGATGCTATTATCTCCCTGTGCTCTCCGTTGGAAACTGGTGCTGGTACCATTTGTCAATTCTTTCAGACTTACTCTGCACAGAACAGATTTTGGGCCGCACGAAAAATTGCTGTCACATACTCACATTATTACTTTCCGTGCTCCAGAGGGTTTTCAAGACACACTATTATTGTTTGATATATGGTATTTATGCTGCTGAAACACTGACAAAAAGAAGCTACAGCCTGACATTGAGCATTGGTGCTTTTCCAAAGGATGAGCCAGCGTCTATCTGCTGCAACCAATTATCAGAGAGTGTATAAATGGAAAGTCCAATGATGTCAGGCTGTGATACACTCTGCATCTAAGCAAACAGTCCTTCACATCTCCGCTCCAGACAAGTAAATCAACTCTGCAGGTGGTGGCCCTGGAAAAAAAACAACTAAAATAGATTAGACTGACTCACTCTGAGAAGCACGCACACATGTGCACACGTACGCACAAGTAGAACACACACACACACACACTTAAACGCCTAACAATTACAACTCCTGGGAAAAACCAGGAGCCTTACTCCCCTTTACAGTCAATTCTGTGCTCCAAATTCTTTCCAGCGAAGGTCACCTTCCTTTTTCATCGGTGAGGTATCACACATCAGCCACGTTTGTAAACATAGGTTGTATTATACAGCCAAAGGATAAACGCCAATCTGTGGACTTTCCCCTCCAAATGAGTTATCAACCATTAAAAACAGTTTGCGCATTTGGCAGAGAGACTTCCAGGATCACGTTGGATACAGCTGCAGTCTCTCCAGGTTACCCAAGGTTGCACATGGACACGTTTAGTCCGTCGGGGGAGGACGGAAGGACGAGCTAATAGCTACAGCCGCTGCGTTTGATTATAAAACTGTGGAAACACTGACTTATCTGCTGCGTGAGTAACTCGTGTGTACATTTGGTAGCTTGACAAGTACAATTTCTCACTTTTGTTTTCTAAATCCAAGCTAATCCGGTGCTGACCTCACGAACGGGCAGAATCAAACCGTCGCTCAGCGGCTCTGCAGAACGGAGCAGATGTGGGATGTGACTACGTGGTGTTGTGAAATTAAACGAGCCTCCTTAGCAGACCGTGTCCAAATGGCTGGACTGAAATCTGGTAGGCTGTACATTTTAGGGCCTTGAGCCAACATTAACATCCCGTGTGATTTGCAATGAGTGCATCTGTGGGGAAAACTTCATTTCCTACTCTGGTTGAACATGTGAGCTGTGGTTAGAGTCCTTCAGAGCCTGCAGTGGTTTGTCGGAGAGGTGTGAGATATTTTAAGAGTGATTCAGGAGAAGAAAAGGATTTCAGGGGCATTCTTTGGAGATGAGACACTGATCAGAGTTAGGAAGATTGCAGGCAAAATACAAATAAAAATCCAAGTATTCTAAAATACATGAAAGAATGCAGGGTGATAGAAACCCTCATTTTCTTAGAGCAATGTGCACAATAGAGAGTCACACTAACTTGAATGCTAACGTACAATCAACGTACTCATTGTGCGGTTTTAATTGTGGAGTAATGTTGACGTCACGTTAAAACCACAATGAAGCGAAAACCGGGAAGAAGCCTACTGTAACTGCCTGAATATAAATGGGACTTAATGATGTCAGCTTAGTGCCTCATCACATCTCCAAGAAGCCAAAGTCAGCCAAGTTAATGACATGAATAAACTGACAAATCGTCATGTAAACCCGACCACTTCTTGCTCAGGAGCGTGACGCACTGCAGACAGATGCATGCCATACTGTGCACATCATAACATTTGAGACTGGGTAATGAAAGATTATTAGGTTTCTCTCCAGCAGTGGTTCTCAAACGAAGGGAGCGGGCCCGTCTGGAGATGACGTCAGATGACTGATTTTTGTAGGGTAAACAATGCTAACCTTTATTTCACTGAGGTTTTGTCCCTCATCGTTGTTAATGCCTAATGCATCATTCCATGGGTGCACATGCACGCTCCACTGGTAAAAACCAATACAGACCAACAACAGATGAGGAAGGACTGCGTGTTCAAGAGGTGGGGGTCATATTAAGAAGCTGGGCTCACCACAGAGAGCAGGGTTACCTGCTAGACTAAATCCAGATTGGTGGTGCAGGTTTCTGACGGGCTGTTTGGTGGGAGAGGTGCGCGCCGAGGCAGAGGGGGTTCCTCCACGGGACATGGAGAACTCGGACACCGGGCCATCGTACATTCCCCTGGGCACTGCTCTCAGGACCGCCAGCTGCAGGAAGAACCAGAAGAAGAGACATGGTGAGCGGTGGAGAGAGACATAATAAGCATAAGAGGAGGAGGGAGAAAAAAAGGATGGAACAAAGAATGACATTATGGCGTTTGGCATTACAAAACACTGAACGCAACCGAGCCCACACCTGTTTAGAATTACATGGTTGTTTGTGTCGGAATGATAGATGCATTTTTCAGGAAAGCCTTTTTTTTTCCTGCCGGGAACCAGTTCCAGATTTACACATCAACAGACACACACACAAATACAAACACAGACACAGGAAGGCAAGCTCTTTCACAGACCGGAGCAAGAGAGAAAAAAACACGGCATTCAGGATTTGTATGCTTTAAATCAAGCTGAAACCCCATGTAGTGAACGGGTCATTGTCTGTCTGTGGCTCAGTGGAGACTTGGAGGCTCTGTGAAGAGTTAAAAAGAGACATCTGTGAATGAAGAAAGCAAAATAGTGACTGCTACCAAGACAAACAGCACGCGGCTCCTTTTTCTCATCAGCATGTTTCTCAACTGTTACACGAGGCGATTTCTACGGCCATAAAAAGATGTTTAAAGTGCAGGGTCTGCTTTCCCTGTTTTTAATGAAGTGGTTAAACTTATAATTGTAATAAACTCTTAATGCCCTGTGACCTTTGTTTCCAACGAGGTACAGCAACTTAACAACCGCTCTGCTTGTGGTTTGAAGGAATATTACTGTGAGAGCCATGTAATGTATTCCATCCAGATGCACTTTAACTTGGATTCTTCACAGTCGGATATTATGTTTGTAATTTGTAAAACAGCTCACTTCACATTTACAGTGTTGTTCCTCTTCACATATTGTTACTGTCTTCTAACCCCGTTTGTTTTGGAAAAGACACTTTTTCTGTCTTTCTCATGTCTGAACACTAGATTTGAAGCCACCAGGAACTTCTAGTCTTCACTGTGATGTCAAGAAAACAACAGACAGTTCAACTCTTGCATTGAACCAACAAGATCTAGAACATTGATTTGCTATCTTAAGCAATTATGTTACTTTTTGACTGATTCCGCTGTTTCTCCCAGTTTAAAGTCGTTATGCTAAGCTAAGCTAGCCAGGTTCTGGTTTTTATATTGAGCTAAGAGTAGTGTAGGTCTGTAAATTGTTAGAAACTATAATTACAACTTAAATATTATTTCTACATTATTGGCTGTTGCTGTTACCGTGACGTTCCGGTTACGGGAAAGACTCGGCTACCTTGTGGCCCTTTCCTATAACAAGGGCAACCTGCCTAAACAACTTTTAGGCTCATTTTAACTGTGGACTTTGGTAACTCTTTTACTGCGTGCGGTCGCTCCCTTTGGAAAGTTATCCAAATTCAAACAGCCATGATGACAAAGCCTCGACCACCCTCACTGCACGCTCCTTCAACATTTAGTAAAAGTGCAGCCGTCAGCCTGTGGCTGAACTCAGGAGGCTGATGTCAGACTGTATCACTGACACCATCTTATCCCACCCACTTTGAAACATCCTTGTAGCTTGTATCACTGCCCAAACTCCCATATGTCACAATCCATTTGACTTCTTATCTTCTGTAAATAATAAATATAGGGTTTTTCCAGTCTCATCTATCAGTAACAGCATCGTACAAATCATAAGCACCTTCTAGACGCAGTGTGCATCGTCATCCTATGCTGTCACAGGCGTCAGGGGCAGTTTAAGGTTCAGTACCTTGGACGAGTTCCCTTCAGATTGCAGACCGAAGGTGCCTGGGGTCGAACAAGCGACCTTCTAGAGGTGGACGACCCTCTCTACCTCCTGAGCCACAGCAGCGACGTGTGACATGTGTGATTATCAAAAGCAACAATTATTCTTTCTCCCATCTTTGGTGCTAAGCAGGTTTAGTTGTGGTGTTTTTGGCACTGGTGGTTCAACAGAGTGATGAGCAGCACGATGGCTCAACCTTCTGTTCAGAGGAGTTTCAGCATGGATTGTTTTGGACTTTATACGTTCAGCAACTTAATTTCTCGGTATCAGAGTTTGCCTTTCGTTTGGAGATTTGACAAAATGACGATGATGATGATAAAGTTCACATAGTAGACGTGAAAGCAGTAAAACCAGATTTACCTGCTTCCTGGCTTTAATTCGCTTGTAGGCAAAGTCAGGGAAGGCAGTGCAGGGGATGAAGCGGCCGGCGCCAGCGATGGCATGCAGGTTCCCATCCTCCACGACAATCTTCCCCTGGCAGATCACCACTATTGGGGCTCCACGCAGCTCCATGCCCTCAAAGACATTGTACTCAGCAGCCTGGAGCACAAATATAGAATCATTATATACCTGAGAGAGAAATCAGGTTGTTAGCAAAACAGTAGAAATTAAGAAGCCATGAATAAATATGATTATTACAAAGCAACAACAAAAAATAGCTGAAAATAAATTATCCATAATATCTATTGCATGTATAAATATACAGTTGTAAAAATATGTATAAAGTAAACACATTTCAAAGGTTTTCACAAAAATCAAGGCATTTCCATCTAAGAATAAAAAGCTCTGAGATGCACAAAAGATAAACATATTTATCAATTCAACACTGAAACACAAGTTTAGACAAATGACAAGAATGAGAATCAGCAGAGGTTGGTTATCTGTCATGTGGTCATATGATAAAATGCTTAAAATTCACAGAGCGTGGTTTGAAAAGGAAATACAATTTCACAGATTAAACCAAGTTTGAGAGCAAAAACAAAAACATGGACTCTTTAACCTTCCTGATGAAACAAAGGATGTAGGAGATGAAGAAGACAACAGGGGGAGCTGTTTTTCTCTTCCACTCTCTCACAACCCCCTCACTCATCACCTTGTTTCTTATTGACATAGCAACACCTGCCTCTCACTCACTTTCCTTCTCTCCTTCCTTCTCTCACCCTCCTCCCTCTGCTCTCTCCAGTTGTTCGCCTCCTTCATTCACTCATCCCTCTTCCTGTCTCTGTCTGTTTTTCCAATCCCGTCTTTCTCTTCCTCACGGAATCTTGCATTGTTTTCTTAACCTTTCTCTGTCCCCTCCCCTCATTCCATTGTTGCTTATTTCCTCTGCACACGGCCCTGTTTTTCTGCTGCCATCCAGATCCAGGCCAGAACAGGACATGACTACGACTCAGCGTGAGCCAAACATGATGTCATGCCTGAGCTGAGTGTGCGTCCATAAAGACTGTGTTGCTGCCTGTTTTTGTCTGTGTGTCGGAATATCCTTATGTGCATGCATGCATTTATATAAAGAATAACAAGCGCTGCAGACCAGATGTGGATCCATACCGATAACAAACGAAGACACAGCGCAGTCTAAGTTATATATAGTGAACAGGAGACGGCATTCCTGAGTAAACTGCTCCTGTTTGGCCTCACATCAGACCGTCCATTAAGGTAGATTTATAGGAGTTGGGAGCTGCCGTGCTCCATTATTCTCCTCTCTCTCTCTCTCTCTCTCTCTCTCTCTCTCTCTCTCTCTCTCTCTCTCTCTCTGCTATTTAATCTGGACTGAGCAGGAAATGAGAGGGGTGACATCATTAAGTAAGAAGCCACGGATCCTCAGTGGATGTACTCCACATTTGGAGAAGGCATGTTATTAGTCCAGTTCCCTGTTTCCGCTCCTCCTTATGGAGACAGAGCGATGTTCTTTCACTCCTGCTAAACAACGGCTAGGCCTTAAAGCAGGGAAAAGTAAAAATGACAAGCTTTAACTTCATCATTCATACGACCAAGCTACAGAGACTCTTAGGATGTGGTTCACGCACTCATGCATTTCTGTGAAAGCAGGATCTGAGCTTGAACATTCATTTCCTGCCTCCTGGGTTTGGGAACCTCTAATGTCGGTGTAATGGTAGAAACCTCGTTACTCACATGTGCCATGTTTACTTATAGTGTATGTATGTGTGTGTGTGTGTGTGTGTGTGTGTGTGTGTGTGTGTGTGTGTGTGTGTGTGTGTGTGTGTGTGTGTGTGTGTGTGTGTTTTTGTGAGGACCCTCGTCTTAGACCTACAGAGTGAGGACAAAAACATCTGAGACGTGAAAATTCACAGTTTCAAGTTTCTCATCTCGTTTCACTTTCTTTTTTAATATAACTCTGAGGACATGACGACTGACTAAGTATCATTAAGTGCAATTTAAGAGATACTGCGCAATGTGTTTTTTGAGCTGTAAACAAAATCAAATGACTGTTATTTGATGAAACACATTACTGCTGGTTTTAAAATCACATTTGTGACCAAATGTATAAAAGAAAACTACATTTATGGGTTAACAGCTCACGACGCCACCTAGTGTTTCAAACTGTCTTAGACCTTTCAGAGCCAATACTAACATAGTGTAAACGATTTGGAACCTTCTCACGTCATGAATTTTACATGTGAAAAAAAGTTTACATCCTCTAATCAAAGGCGAGCGGCCCCTGCCACCAGCGACTGCTCGTGAGTTTGAATCCCATTTTTCAAATCTACACCGAAACTCAACATCTAAACCATCACATCGAAGTAGGGGGGGGCTTCCCAGACCACGGCCAGGCGTGTCTAAGTCTAAGGGCATTTTTGAATTTGCAGTGACAGAAGCACTTCGGCCAAAACTTCGGGGTGAAGTTACACCTTAATAACATTTCTCTGTGGATTGAGTTTTATATGGATTGAGTTCTCATTTTAAATGAAAGAAATTGAAAACATCTCTATAAGTGACTTTATATGCTTGTTTCTGTTGCAGATGGTAAAGACTTTTAAGAGGGAACTTCTTGTTACTGCCGTGTAACACACACTACACTGACCTTGGAAAAAGTAACATAACGGGAGGATTAATTTGCTTACGATGATGTACTTTGAATGGAGCAACCGCTGCCAATAACTCAAACTGCAGCCAGGTGAATAGAGTTTTCCAAATATGAATATATGAAAATCAAGTTGTCCTCCAGCAGTGACTGAAGGACGGCACCTCAAACCCACGGGCCAGGGCGCAACACAAGAATCTGAGTATAAGAAAAGGAAAGTGGAATTTAAAGGAGGGGGTTGGTGGTTACGCTCCACTTCCACTTCTGATTCATATTGCGTGTTTCCCATGAATTTAAACGTCTTTTTCCCAAATCTGTTTTCTACTAATGAAATGAGTAGTTGTCCAACAGGCAGTGTGTGCAGATGTTCCAAATCTCTGGGGCCTGTGCAAGTATTTGAAATATTGCTATTTACTGTAACACAATCTGAACAACATTCTTTAAATCCATTATGGTTTTTCCAATCATGGGAATATTTTTGGATCAACGCAAATGAATGTGATATAGAGGAAGGAAATACCTCTTGATTAAACAGCACATAGATTCCCCTGGCGATTCATTTGTCAGAGTGTACAGGGCGTTGTGGAAAATGTTTGCAGTGTTTTCTTGTATTTTGGATAAACTGTTGTGTTTCATCAATCCATATTTTTTGAGGGTATTTAGTGAGGATCAACTTGACGAGCGCTGGTCATGTGGCGAGTGCAGCGTGATTCGCATTAGTCGCGAACATCCACAGAGACTTAATTTCCGCTGAGAGGAGCAGTGAGCTTTTTTGGAAAAGGCTCAAAAATAATGTCTCTCTCTCTCTCTCTCTCTCTCTCTCTCTCTCTCTCTCTCTCTCTCTCTCTCTCTCTCTCTCTCTCACACAGATGTTACTGTTATCTCATATCTCATATTGTGCCTTAATCCATCCTCTTTTGACAGAATTTAATCTCCTCCCGCTCGTATGATTTAGTCAGTCACATGTTATCCGTGCAAAATGCTGCTTTGACACCGCTATCAGGATTTCTGTATCAATAACAGCCACCACATTGTTCACGTGAAACAAAAACCTCAATGTCATTCTGTTTTCGGGCGCTCTGAACCATGTTAGACTGATGGAGAACGTCAATAATTTGAAGTGTTAAAGAAGAGGAGGAGGACAGAAGAAGTGCCGTAAGTTGAGAGGTGTATTCCGACTGAATCAAATCCTCAGACAAACTCTGAACTGTGCACTCACCGAGTTGTGTGTCTTGGCAGTGATGGTGCTGATGGAGTCCGTGTCCCAGATGACCAGGTCGGCGTCAGAGCTCACGGCGATCCGGCCCTTCCGGGGGTACAGGTTGAGGATCTTAGCTGCATTGGTGCTGGTCACTGCCACGAACATGTTCTCGTCCATCTTACCTGAAGTCTGGGTGGAAAAAAAGGGAAAGAAGGCATTTTTCAAAAAGATCTGCAGTACTTCTTTCATCTTACATGCATGTTGATGTTTCGTCTAAATATAGCCCAGACAGATTAGTCATTACCTTGGCCAAGGAGGTTCTGCTATTATACACAAGGAATACACAAAAATTATAAGACGGATTCCTACGAAACTTCAGGGAAAAACCCATTAGATGTTGGAGCAACATTCCTGATCTTCATCATTAAGAAACAGGGCGTTTTTTAAACATTTCTGTGAATTCCTCAAGAAATAACAGAGATCTGGAGGAAAAAAAACAGGAATGTTTAGTGTTCAGATATCTAAGAGTGTGTGTATTTTGATGCAGCATATTTGAAGTTAGGAGGCCTTGGCGGAGGTATGCGCTCTCTGAATGCCATTCTACTGTGAATATATCATATCCAGCAGTAGCTGGATTCATAACATTCTCATGACCATCCATGGGGATATAGCTACCATGGATCTGTGCGAATTTAAAAGAACCGATCTGAACAGCGCCTCAAAAGGCTGCATTCAGTCCAAGTTCAGTGAGAGTGTCGATTTTGTGTGTTCACAGCCCAAAGGAAATTGATTTAGTTTAACTTTCTAAAAGCCCGGCAGTCCACAGCTGTCTGAAGCGACGTGCTTCCAGTCCGTGAGCAGTGCACTAATGCAGTGACAACTACAGAGCAAGAAGGAGAACAAGAGAGAGTAGTGTGTTGGATCCAAGTGCTGCAGAGAGGAAGGAGAGAGGGAGGAGGGAGGGAGAGTGATAGCTGAGCGATGAGGGAAAAATACTGATCTTACGTGATCATAGTAAAAAGACGAGAGAACAAGAGCGTCCCTATTAAAAAAGAAAGAAACCGCAGAGATGAAAAAGATGTGGATTTTTACAACTGCAGCTAAAAGCTTGAAGAGGAAAAGAGAAAAAAAAATTGATGATTATTTGCGTAGAGAGCAAGCGAAGGAAGACGAAAAACAATGTGAGCTTCTTCTTGTTTGTTTGCTTTTTGTTCTTCTTCTTCTTCTTCTTCTTCTTCTTCTTTTCCTCCCGTGTTTTTAAAACTTGGAGAAAGAAGAGAAAGAAGCCTCTGAGTGCTCTCCTCACCACAGCTTTGTCCCAGATGAGGGCCATTCGCTCCTCCACTCCGTTGACACCCTCTGGGATCTGAGTGAAGTCATCCTTGCCGATGGCCTTCTGGGCCACGCTGAACGTACAGTGAGCGCTGCCAGTCACACTCAGGTCGCCGCTGGCAGACGAGGAAACAGAGAGAACACAGAGTTACGTTGAAAATTTGCGATCGGGAACGGTGATGTTTGTTTACTTGAGGCACAGCAACACAGGACAAGGACTGGGAGTAATTGAAACGCTCGCCTGGTGCCAGAGTTTGTCCTTCCAGCACAAACCGTTACTAATGTTTCCTGTTTCCATTCGACGGTCTAACTCACTTAACGGTCCCCCCGTTGTGTAACAACTGCTGAGTTATCATAGCGTAGTTTTTTTCTTATTAAAGCAAAGTATTTTCTAGTTCTTCTGTACATACCATACATGACCTCTGTATGTACAGGTAACAGAACATGTAAACATATAAACAAACAGTGACAAACTCCAATACTTTTTCATATTAGAAAACTAAACCACAGATCCCTAACCCTAACCTAAATTCACGAGATCTGTATTTTAATCTTCATAAAAATTGCACACCCCCATGTATGAGCGCCCGGAACATGACAGATTGTTTTTCATCAAAAACCATAAATTATTCTTTGAATCAAATCAAAATCAAATTGGTGAGATTGTCAATTCTTCAGCTAATGTCAATATGTGGATCACATTGTAAGCAGTATGTAGTGTGGATAGGATTTAACATGTGAGGCAGTTGCAGTTACTACATGCACCGTAATCCTGCTTTCATTTTGTTATGTTGTCTTTGCACAACCTTCACACTATGAGCGGTATTACTGTGGTTGTGACACGTACCTTGACAGCAGTGTGTTCAGATAGTCTGGAGTGGTGGGATCGGGGCTGAGGGGGGGGGATGTTACAAAAGAAGCTGCCTTGGCCCAGTTCTTGCTCCAGTAATGCGTCCCGTCAGTCCCCAGGCTGGCTGTGATTGGCTCCCCAAACACAACATTTCCTGGAAAAAGAAACGATGGCAAAAATCCGCGTGGGTATCAAATGTCGAGTGTGTCAAATTGATTTATTTGAGAGATCCTTGGCACCTTTGAAAACACGAGTCGCATCGACGCTGATTAATTTGTCGGCAGTTTAATCTGGCTAAAAGCTTCGGTAATTCAGCTGAGTGTTTGCAGGTGAGGAACTCTGCCTAATCTGCCCAAAGCCAAACATCACCCTTGGCAAGGTGAAAATTTCACTTTGGCTCATTTGTAGCTGAGCCTTTATTTCCAATGCAAGGCCGAGCAGAGTTTGATTCATGTCACTAACACTTCTTCATGTTCTCTCTCACACCTCAATGTTCCATGATCCAAACAAAGGTGAAAAGCCTCTAAGGCACCTGATGGGCGTATATTAAATCACGGAAATGTCCTTTGTACGTCAGCACTCTTCCTTTTCGAACTTTTTCCTGGACTGTACATTTCATAATCCATAACGGCCAGTGGAGCCTCTTGGTTCACCTGTGACAGCTGAACCACAGAAAACACTGACCAAGCTGAATATACATCTGAGAATAGAAAAGCATCCGTTTTCATTATGTCAAGCAGAGTCAAGAGCTGTGGACGCCTGCAAACCGTCCACATCTGTACCTCAGGGGAGACAGTAACATCCTATTATCAGGGCATAGGTGCAGGGAAGGTATTTCAAAGTTATAATGTGCAGAATAGTTAGAATTTCTACAATTCAGATCTGATGTAGTGTTGCACTTTGACCCTCCTAGACCAACAAGCAGATTTGCATTGATTTAAGTCACCAAAATAAAGCTGAAGGAGAAATACATGTAAAAAATATCATAAGATGGACTCAACATCATTTTTTTGTCATATTTTAGTGAGAAACGCGTATATTGAAGGCTTTTCGTAGTACAAAGATGGCCATTACTGCAATACTTCTCTTTTTTTATACGCTATGTACTACAGCACTGCAATGTCAACAAAAGAAAGATGCTGATACAGGGATGGAACAACTTAAAAAATCTGTCATGGATAAAATGTGTTCCTGTTAATCCAAATCCCTTTTTTTTTATTAATCCGCTGTTGGTGATGCTCTTATTCACTTGTTATTCACTACTATTATGTAACTGTCATGTAAAATACACATGAACCAGTTGTTTATTATCATAAAACACATCATTATGTATGCAGTAACATTTCATAACTTGATGGTAGCTGGATATAATAAATAATGTACATCTTTACCTTTTTTGCGGGCCTGTGAGATGATGTCAGCGGCGCTCTTGCTCATGACCCGGGTCACGTACAGAGGACAGTTGGTCTGGCTGGCGATGGTGATGGCGCGAAACACCGCCTCTGCCTCCAGCTACAGAAGAGACGGGACATTGTGGTTGGACTTTCTCAAATAAACTTAAACTTAAATTTTGATCCCAAACGATGAGTGAAAGCTCATCATTTAAACATCATAAGGTTTAGGTGGTTAAAGAGACAGAGACTACTGCCCCTCACATAATATTTTATTAACTTATTGAGATAATATTATTATAACCTACACTCAGTCTCTGTTGTGACGATGTACTACACACATACACTAATAACCTGCAATAGTAAAAATCCAGCGCTCTGAGACCCGGAAAAGGGGCAAAAATGATCGTCTCCAACCGGGTGTCGTGTTTTATACGGTTTTCTGATTGAGGCAGAACTCGCTTTACAAACGTGGGGAGGGCCGACAGTTTCACAGGCTGGGATTCACATGCACTAACATGCATAGACCCACATGCACCAACACCAACATGTGGGGGGAAGGAGGGGGACTTCATTCTCTTCTCGGGATGACATTACTCCACTATAGCTTTACATGGAAGTAAGTTGGGGGCTGATATTTTCTAGGTTTAAAATCTTGTGTTTAAAATGTATTAAATTGTATGTAAAACTAATTATAAAATAATGTTTACAATGAAACATATTTTTTCATTTTGTTGGTCAGTCACAAATGTTTATATTGTGTAATCTGAATAACTTTCCGCCCAGATGAGCGTAGTGGTGGGATTTATGACTAATGCATAATTAGAAGATGGTTTTGCATGACGGAGCCTGAGTTATGGTTTCAGTCCGACCCTGCTGTGATCCTTCATGTCTCTTGTAGTTTGCGAGGTGACGCAGACTACACTGATTATCGTGCACCGGACATTGATAAAAACGCTAATCCGACTTTGCCTCTGCTCAATTAAATTATGTCTCCAAGCTTTTGATTCTTAACACTCAACGGAAGTGCGTGACACGGCTACACTGGTGGGACAGCATCACCCTGCTGCATGGCCGAGTGGAAAATCCCAGTCGAGCCAAAGGCAGACGGGAGCGCATGGCTTTCATTTTGCCTTTTGTTGAAGGAACATTAGCGGCAACAGTTTGCGGGAACCGAAGAATTTTCACCCAACGTCTCTAAACGAGCCTGAAACCAAATGTTTGTAAGGAGAGAAATGTGCGTATGAAGAGTCTGACAGCATCTTCACGGACAGTGGGTGTACGTGAGGCCACAATTACATCTTGTTAGTGTCTTGAGATTAAAATCTGATGATTTGAAAGAGTTGGAGCCAAATGGCAGCACATATACCGGCATGAGAAACTGCCAAGATGTTCAGACACATGGAAATACACAATATTATAATGCCAACTAAGGCTATCTTAAATAGATATATTTAAACTGTTCTGTCATTTAATATATTCACTGTATCGGTATATGCAGTGAGTGTGTGTGTGTGTGTGTGTGTGTGTGTGTGTGTGTGTGTGTGTGTGTGTGTGTGTGTGTGTGTGTGTGTGTGTTGTACCTCTTCCGGTCTGCTCAGCACGTGTCCCTCTGGTCCAGTGATACCCATCTGCAGCATGCGAGCTTGCTCCTGTTGAACAAACAGGGGGAAGAGTGAGCTGAAGAATTTCTTGAAGTGGTTTGAATGCTCAGGCTGATCTGTCTAGTTTTGTTCCCACTCTAAAAGCATATTCTGTTTCTGCATCTCTCTGGTTGTGTAATGGATGTTAGCAGCAGCTTTATCATGTGGATCAGGCCACACACAGACGACTGTGGGAACCCACAGGCTGTTCTACATCTAATGTGCCTCCCAAACATTCTGCCTGTAAGTGATTGTTGTAGAGACACTTAGCATCCATGATGTCACCATGGCTGCTTTATTAGGACGTGCTTCCCTAAAAAAAAAAGTTGTTTTGAGCAATTAAGGAAAGTTACAGGCTTTATTCTCATAAAGGGGCCAAATATATCAAATAAATCAACAAATACACTTTATATCAGACTGGATAGAGGATGAAGTTGTTCTTCTTCTACTACTTCCACTGAGTGGTTAGATGTGTGCAGGCCAGAAGTGAAACCTCGTAAAAATCTGTGGTCCAAAAACATTAAAGGCACAATGTCACTCAGAGAAATCTGAAGTCACTGATGTGAAAGCTTCAATTGATGGGATACAGGTTCGGAAAAAATATTAATAACATATTAATTAATGCCATGGAAAAAAAAAAGTGCAATGTTACTAATGTGCAATGGCTTTTAGTCATAGTTTTCCTCAATCATGCATCTAGAGACCATTTATTGTCACTCGGTTACAACATGTCCTCTGAATCACACTCAGGTCTAAACAAAGGCCCCTCTATCTCAGGAGCTCTGTGGTTAAATCTGGTCAGAACATCATCTACGGGCTTAGACGTTTTTGATCTTAAACCTGATGGAAATCAGACTTCGGTCTCCAAGGCTGGAGAAGACAGCTGCACTTTGCAAAGAATCTGATCCAACACACACACACACACACACACACAGTGACAGAATCCAGACATGCTCTGGAGCGCTGACTAACACCAACCCTCTCAATCCACCAACTTTTTATGGTTAATTCACCTTCATCTGTCCACAATACGGCGCGGCCTTGTATAAACTACACCCATACATTACTGTCCAACACAAAACACATTCTCTCCCTCACCAGCGAGCGTGTGTTTAGTCTGCCGGTGGTGAGATGTGCTGCGATAAGGTCGGGACCAGACAGGTGGACTGACACTGAAATAAACTCAAATAAATCTCACTAAAGCAAAACAGATCGCAGATTTGGACCCGAGACAAGTGATTAAAAGCAAACGAGGCAGTGGAGAGAGGAGGAGGAGGAAAAGAAGTAGACATGTGTGAGAGGCGTATCCGTTGGTTACCTCAGCAATGATCTCGCCATTTTCCGCGTGGACCTGAGCGATGCCGCCCCTCTCCGCCAAGAAGGTGAAGACCTCGTAGAGCTGGTGGAGAAAACACATTAACAGTAGTGAAATTAAAGTTAACATTTGTCATCTGATCCAAATGTTTACACAAGGATGAGACACTCCTTTTTTTAAAACGGAGGGGTCGCCCATGAGCCACAATTTACAGGAACCTGATAATTAACATGATGCCTGTCCACCGCGACACGCTGCAATTATCTTGTGTGGTCTCCAGAGACGGTTAAAGTCATGTGGGATGAGCTGCAGTTGTTGTTATGCTGCCGCGCCGAGCTGCATGACATCAGTTTTTTTCAAGCTGGACTATTTCAGTTGCCTCATGGTCTCCTCTGACCAACGGAATTAGCCACAGCTGCATGAGAAACAGGAAGAAACCGGGCCTCACGGCGTCTGGACGTACACTCTGTGTTTTACAGGCACCACACAGAGTTACAGTATGTACTCACAACACATCATCTGCTATAGGTTGCATAAGGACGGAGGTGTTTCAGGAGAGAAAGAAAGAAGTTTCATGCTTTGCTGGAACTATAATTCAATTTAGAAATGGTGTTTTACGGTGAATTCCAACTGTGGGTCATAGTTTACTCTCCAAACTGTTGCCATGTTTTTTCTGCCTTTATGACCCTCATGCAACACGGCATGACCAATCCAGTTTCACAGCCAGTCGGCCAGGATTCATTGTATTGATTTTTATTTGTTAGACAATAAACTCTACATTTCACACCAAGTGAAACCAAGTGAAACCGAGAGAATCTATGTCGGCAGTGCAGTCACACAACTCACTGAACCACACAGGTTGTGTTAGTGCAAGTTGGGCAAACTAAATGTTAAAGTGTACCTCGCTGTTGGTCATCTGGTAGTAGTCCTTGTAAGCCATGTAGACCTGGAACGAGTTCACACCTGTAGAAACACAAGGATTCAACACAATGGAGAAAAGGTGAAAGGTCAGAGGTGAAATCCTATCTTGGAAAAATCTCATCTGACTATGATCTCTTCTCTCTTTCCTCATCTTTTGAATGAGTTGTATTTTGTATAACTAAGTGAATACAATTTAAAGAGACAGGAGCTAATACCAAGCATTTCAGACAGAGGCTGAAAAGAGGAGCTGCAGCAATGAACACAATAGGCTATGTCTCCCTTTCTGTGACGACATTTCGGAAATCAACAACAAGAGGGAAGGAATTAGCTTTATTGTTGGCTTGGTTTTGAATACAATCCTTATTTTTCAACTTTCACAAATCAGAAATTAAATTGAAACTTGTAAATCTAAACACGCCATCGCAGCCTACCCTTCTCCTTGATGAGGGTGTCTAACTCCTGCTTCACGCTGTCGTTCCAGTGGGTGACGTCCACATGGAGGGAGTAGTCGCAGCAGGACTTCTCGTCGGCCCACTGCCTCCACTGGTCGTAGGCCTGCATCAGGCTGCTGCCGGGCTCCGGGATCACGTGGTCCACTGGAGGAGAGAGGACAAAGGAATGAGAAAGGGTTTTTTTCAGGAGAGGAAGATGAGTGAGAGGGACACAAAGAGGGGAGACGGCAGGTGACGTGAAATGAATAGACGGACAGAGAGGCGAAATTAGGAGCGGGGTCGGAATAGTCACACGTAGGAAGACGAGGACAAGGTGATGTCAGGATTTGTCTGCTCGTGCTCCCAAACCCCCCCTCTATTGTTGATCTTGCATAACAAGCTGTCTGTCTGGTGTTCCTGCAGAGCTCAGCCTGCAGCGACCCACAGTGTCAGATGTCACATTACATTTCGAACATCTTTGTCTCGGTGTGTGCGTCCTTGAACTCTCCGGGGACACTTCTATGGGGGGGTATTTTTGTGGAGTTTTTACACCGTTACATAACCATCGTCATTTTTATAGATTACAGCTTGACACTAAAGGGGATTGGGGGATATTGGATAATGTGTGTGCTTAAAACTCGGTGGAATATAAAAACATAACATTTCTAGAAGCATTAAGCTGAAACTTCAGTTACAATAGTCCTATAAAAGTAAAAAATCCTAGATAATTTACTGAATTTATGACCTCCACCAAGGACATTATGGCTTTGTCTGGGTTTGTTCGCTTGATTATTAACAGGATTATACAGAAACTACTCAACTGATTTCCATGAAATTTTGTGGAAGGGTGCAGCTTGACCGAAGGACGACCCCATTAAACTTTGGTGTGGATCCGGATCAGGGCTTTTATGGATCTTGAACAAAACCCTGGCATGTTTATAAGGAGTGATATCTATGATTGTGTGAAATTTGGTGCAAATTTAAATATAAAAATCTGCACCTGGTGAATTTAAATGTGGTTTCTTACATGGATGTATGTGCTCCACTGTGTGCCACTCTTGTGTATATTTTAGAAACAAATGTTTGTCAGATCAATCTTCTAAGTCGGCTTTCAAAATGATCCGTGCACAAAGTAAATCCTCCTCGTGCACAACAGTATCACAGTGCACAGAATATCCGGCTCCATCTTACTCAGCTGTAATACAATGGAGCCTCCTGCTGCTTCGCCACCTGACTGGCTGCTTTATCTCATTAAAGACGACCCGATCTGCTTATCTAGTCTTTGCACGTTAATAGGATAGAGCTGGAGAATGGCGGCCACTAAACAAAGCAATTGTTGTTTACCGCGCCAACCAAATGAACCGGTGTTTGTGTTCACTTCTTCTTGCACCAGCGCGCAGACACAACATCATCTGGCGCTGGAGGAAGACCATGAATGGAGCGGACTGACAGTAGCGCGCCTGTTGGTGACTGCGTCTGCATGAGCACAGAACCACAGTGGCAGATAAGCAACAGAGCAGCAGCAAGCTCCAAAGAAGTTAATGGTACTAATGAGACTCTGGTATATACCAGCTGTTGGCTGTGATGGCGTCTGGTCTCATGCACAAACTCACACTGTACGCAGACGTGCATGAGGACACACACTGGTGCTCTATTTCTATGTGATTAGTGTTTCACTCCATGGCCCCCCCTCCCCTCCCCAATGCTATCCCCCTTACACTTAGTCTTTTGTACGCTCCTCTTTTGGAGAGCTGCCCAAACACAGAATTCCCATTCCCTTTTTCCTCTGTTGGGGTCTCTCTCTGCCCTCCCTACCCCCACCCCCGGCCCTCTGGTTACTCAAACGCCCCTTCGCTGCAGAACCTCACCGATCATGGTCGTGCCCCCGGCAAGAGCGGCCTTCGATCCCTGAGTGAAGTCATCCACGGTGGTGGTTCCGCGGTACGGCATCTGAAAGTGGGTGTGGATGTCAATGCCGCCCGGGATCACCATCTTGCCCTGGGCCTCGATGGTCTTCACACCACCGGGCACGATCAGGTTGTCTCCGATCTGCCTGTTGAGGGCGGAGGATGTTGTCAGAATTGTATGATAATACTTTCACACAGCTTTTATTCCTACTTTTACTATGCAATGACAATCAAATGATATTGTTACATTTTGAAATAAACAAGCATTAACAGTGGGTTTTTTCCTACTGTTCCAGCCCAACATTTGCCAATAGGAGTTTCTAAAGCAAAAACAGGTTTTAGAACGACCCCAAAACAAAGTCAGCCAACCTCGAAGCAGCACATTGTAACCATGTCAACACATCAACATCTCAGCGCTGATAAAAAACAACAAGAAAAAACCCTGGTGTTGTTCAGAGTTTATAGAGGAGACAGTCCAGACAGAGGGGCAGGCCAAGGCAGTCATCTGGGTGTTTATTATGCAACACCAGCCTTCCAGTGGGTGCCTTTCTCTGAGCTGCCCCTCAGCCGGGCAGCGGGGACAAAGGGTTTATAATTGGAGAATCGAGTGGGAACAGTACGGGGGGAGGGCAGGGAGAGTGGGGGTGAGGACTGACTGATTCAGGAGAAAGGAAACTCGGCCTCTTCTGGCAGAGACAGAATTTGGGTCCAGTGTGGCTGTTCATCACTATTAACTAGAACCTCACTGTGTTGTAGGAACATTTTATTGTTCATTTTGACAAATGGTTGGAGCTGGTTGGTCCACCTTGACTATTGGTGGAAACATGGTGGTGCAGTGGCTACTGCTGTCTCGTTTCAATGTTCGCTCCATTTCTATGGGGATTCTGGTTTCCTCCCACAGCCCAAAGATGCAGGTTAGGTTAACTGGAGACTCTAAATTTCCTGTAGATGTGAATGTGAGGATGAATGTGGTTGTCAGCCCGGTGATGGACTGGCGACCTGTACAGGGTTTACCCCGTCATTCATCCAATAAGAGCAGGGATTGGCTCCAGCCACCTCACGACCCCCATGGATGGAAGACTAATGGTTAAGATGAGACTTTACCAGTGATGGCTCCCTAAAGGTGAAACCGAAACGCCTCAATCTCCACCTGGTGGCCGGCTGCAGTATAGATCATTAATCCCATCTCCTCCATGTTAATGAATGAGCCAAACTTAAAAGGCAAAGCTCATATTAAATAAATGTTCCCCTGTCATTCAAGTTGCTAAATTTGATTTTATTTCGTTATTTGATTTTATAAAACGGGTTTAAACTGACTTGGGATTGGTCGAGAGTGTGTATTTGCAGGACCTTGCTACTGTGGCTCCACCCTCTGACCTACAGAGTTCGTATTGTTTATGGCTTGATTCCTGGATAGTGGGAGAATTTGGACACATGCCTCCATCTTTATATATAATCTATGTAATAGAGAACCATGACAATATGCAGATATTTCCAGGAAAACCAATCTCTGAATTTCCTTTCTGTCACAGATTGAGATTATGTCTGTTACACTGACAAAGCCGGGGGAGGCTCGTGCCCCTTGTGATGTCACACATGTCCCAAATCTCCAAGACAGTGATTGCATGTGAAGTCAAAACGGAAATAAAATCTGAAAATAAAAAAGGGGAATTTCCCTCTGACATTTACACAAACTCATCTGGACAATCCATTGGATGGATTGAACAACCTGTAACATATTGTGCATGTCAAGAAGAATTATATTCCTCTAATAGCTGCAGCAGCCATCTGTGTTCTCGTAAGAACGATGCTGTTTAACGTGGAGTTTTGGAACATATGAGAAACAAGTTAACTTGACTAAAGGACAGTAAACGGATGATTTGTCTGAGCTGAGGAATGAGAGCAAATGGGGATAGAGCAGAAATGAGGGCAGTGGACGACTTACTTAATGACGCCATCCTCCATGTAGATGTCGGCATGGAAGGACTGGTCATCGTTCACGATCCTCCCGCCTTTGATCAGAAGCCGGTCGCTCTGCAGAGAGAATGATGGGGGAGAAGAGACAGAAGAGTTCAATCGAATGTTCTTGCAACAAAGACCCAGTTTTGGCTGGCATCATCTCCCAGGAGGAATATCTGCCAGATCGTTCCGGTTCTATATTTGGAATTGAACAATGCTTCACTATTTCTCCGTCGTTAAATATTATCCTTCCTTTTCCCCACACAGAGGAGACGGACAATGTCTCATTCATTCATTCACCCAGAGATGGAAAGAGACAGGGCATGTTTGTCGCTGTTGTCCCATGTAGACACACCACGCACAGTTCGGCTGTGGACAGGACCACACAGAGGACTGTCGTCTCTCCCTGTGGTCTTGTGTAGTGAAGGGGATTGATTCCAGCTGCGAGAAAAAACCCATATTTGCATCCATGTTTTCTTCACACCTGTGCTCACTGTTGTGCCTGATCGATTATTGAGGAGCAGATAAAAATCAGCCAATATGAGTCATTCACAGACATATCGCAGATTTGAAAACTTTTATTTTACGGACTGAAAAAATGCAGAAAAGATGTGAATTTGTGTTTATATTATTATTATTATTAGATTTATATATTGCTAAAATAAATTACGCTTATTTTCTTCATTCAAGTTCTATATGTTTGGTTGTATTTGTGTTTTATTTTTTATTTATAGTCATTAAATAAAGGTTATGGTTGAACTGTAAAATATCAAGCTTTAGAAAATTTCAATTCTTTGTCATAAAGGTTTGATAATGACATCTTAGGAATCATTGCCAATTTCTGAATATATACATTGGTCGATAAAGTAGTTTAACTGTAAAACTATAGTAGTTTTTATCAGCATCAGCCACTTCAATCAGTATCGATCAAGTGAGCCAAACAAATAATATAAACCTCTCTCAGCCTATTTATTAACGTTCCATAATGAAAATGTGCAGCGTTGTGTTGGTCAAACCAATGTCTTGGCCTTGCTGCTTCTTAAACACACACAGTCATAGAAAACCATGTCTCTGTGGACTTTTCTAGTTTAGATTTTTGCATGCACTTGTCATACATGTCACTGATATGACGTCCAGATAGGTGTGGCATAGTGAAGCCATTTTAAATTAGACATGCAATGACTTTCATTATTGTTACGTTAGTCTGGTCCTGTGTGTGCGTCCTGAACAAGGATTCAGTTGAAGACACTGAAGTGCTTCTTGCATCGAGGCGTCATGTGTTTGACTCTGTTCCTTGTTTTCTCTCTGTGTGTATTCTCGGTGTGCTCATTAAAATCAGACGCAATGCAATAAATTATAAAAGATTAAAAGTAAATTCGATTACTCAAATTGCTGCTTGTTTTCATCTTCATCATTGCGACTGTCACAATGTAGCTGCCTTCAAAAGATAGTAAGTGGTGACAAGTACTGATGAATATGTTCCAGTCTGATCACATCAACGTATGCTTTGCAAAAACAACTCATGTTTCCACGGTGATCCTGATAAAAGCATAATTCTGTAAAATGTTGGGGGATTACTTTTCGCTCAGATACAACAGATTAAATCGCTCACTGAAAGAAATGTCCTGAAGCCTCAGAGAACAAGAAGCATTAAGTTATGATAAATCATTATATTCTATATCTTTACAGCAGGAGATGATATTCATAGAGAGACTGTAATTTATGAATTACCTGGACCACTCATGGTGATAACGTATGTGAAGCTGCAGGACACCGAACTGAAGCTGCTTTTTACGACTGATCACAGATTAACATCCAAACAACCTTTATCCAGATTTGGTTGTGCAACAGAATCTGTGGATGTTATTTTCTGAGTAAAATCCATTCATCCTAGAGACTTACATTTGCCACTGTGGATTATTGATCACTTTACGAGGCAGGATATTATAAAAATAACAATCCCTGAATGTGATGCACACACACAATGTATCTACAGCACAGTCATGTCTGAGGGAGCCTTCAGCCCCAAAGTCTCGTAATGTGGTGTGATCTGGGCGTTGCCATGACATCACAGTCGGACATCAAATCTGCTGCTGCTGCTGCTGCTGCGCCAAGGACTAACTCTGTTGTCATGGCGACTGCAGGGAGAGAGAGAGGAGGGGAGAGCGGGCCTGGTTCTGCTGACTTATTGGACGGCTGCTCTGGTTTCAACTGGCTGCTGCTGAACAGGGCGGAGGACAACATGGGCGGGGGGGTGATGGTTTGTAGACGGGTACTTGTGCAGCTGGTTGGTTGAGTCGTCTGTGAGTTAACTGTTTACACTTAATCAGGGCAGGAAGGATTTCTCAATTGATCAAATAGTCAGAAATGATAATTCAGGTATTTTGATCACGTTGCACAAAATAATTCATCTTATATGATTCTGGACTGATTTTATTTGGGTTTTATTTGCTAGCTAAAGACATTTCCACCAATTCATGACATTTCATTAACCACCTATTTAATAGAACTGCTATTTGTAGTCCCAGTAATATGTTATTATGCAGGTTTGTGGTGCAGCCAGTATGATCTGACATGTCTGATACCTTCATGACAGTACTGCACGCTGCTTCTGCTCCTTACTCCACCCCCACACACTGTTCAGTCCTTTTTCATGTATGCGTTAATCACATGTGGATTAGTTCTCCCAGCAGGATCCTTGTTGCTGCTCTGATCCCTTGGGAGTTCACTGCTATAAGTTCAGTCATTTATCAAGCAGAAAGATTTAACATATGTTGGTATCAGCTCAAATAGGAAGACGGAATTCTTAGTTTTATTTTGCCAAGTCTGACTGTAGGAAATCAATTAATTACTATTTTCATTAGCGATCAATCAACTGTTTATTTTCTAGATTAATCAATTATTGTATTTGTCCATAAAACATTAAAGGAATAGTCGTGAGTGCCCGTCGTAATTTCCTAGACTGTGACGTCAAGAAAAGAAGATGTTTGCTGCTTTTCGTCTGGGAAAAGATCTGATCAACAAAATATCTGCTGGTTAAATTTAATCTGATTGATTTTAACCGCTGCCGCTCTCATATGAGATTAATGCTCAATGAATCCATTGTGAAAATAATCATCAGTTACTGCCTGTCAACAACAGTTTGCTATGAATAACCACACAACGTCCTGGAGAAACAATGGAGCGTTTCTGTCATTTAAAATCCAACTAGTTATTGTGAAAAACAATAATACTAGGTTGTACCTCAGTAGTAAAATGGATTCCTACAGAGAAGACAGACTCCTCTATTCTCCCTTCAGCACATGTGTGAGGAGATTTCTTGGCGGTGGACCCATTATTTCATCACTGCAATGAACTGCAGCCACTCCTTCACATGTCAGAGGAAAAGAGCAACGAGCATAATACAGTTTTGTCTGTAGAGTGAAACAAGCTTCATATCTGCTGAGCTCATAATACATGTGTTCCTGCGCCTGTGTGTGTGTGTGAGTGTGTTGGTGATGGAGTGGTGTGAAGCAGGGCCCAGGCAACCACACCCTGAAGCAGCACATTACAACACACAGTCATCAGTGGCTGGAAACATAGCACCAGCATAGATCATCACTGCAGAGAGCACATGGAGAACACTGGCCTAAAACTGTCACTCATTAGCTCAGATGTTCACAGGGAGGAGAGAACAGGGAGTGGATCCTGATACCTTCTTCACCTCTTTCATGGAGATGATGTGTAGAATATTATTTTTAGCCTGACGTAGACGAGAAACACTTCAGATATCATCAAAGTCTGCAGCTTAAAACGCACAAACTATCAGGACTGACAATGCTCGGCAGAATTATTGTTTCTGTTGAATTGTATAGTGATCACACAATTGTGCAGTGAGGATTAATCAATTTATCAATTAGTAAATGATGAAATGACAATCGATATATCCTCACATGTCACGTATGAGAACTGAACCAGACGCTGTTATTTGTTCTTTGAAAAAAAAAAGCCTAAAATGATTAATTGATTATGAAAATAGCTGCTGATTAACTTAACGATTATCGATGAATCAACTAATTGGTGCAGCTCAATCAACTGACAAATAAATAACAAACTTGCAGCTTTCAGTCGAGTTAAAAAACAGTGAGAAATGCATCACAGCAAACTGCTTGTTTCACTGCAAAAAATTCTCAAATGTACTTATTTAATCCAATAGTATAATTTTAATTCAACAGTGAGTTTTTATCAGATTTATGATACCGCAGTGAGGGGTGTGCCCTCATGCATGGGTCCCTTACACAAGTGCTACACACACACGCACACACCCCTTTGTCAAATACTGCCCATTCTCCCGACTGGCCTATAACAGCATGCAGGAGACTGCAGCCATTGGACAATCAATAAAGCTTTCCATTTCCATTACAACCCAGCATCTGTCTGATTCCCCCGTTAATGCATCTGCCTGTGAAATACATAATGAACTTACTATAACTGTTCAACTGCATTTTATATAAGTCTTCAGTGTTTTCACATCCAGTGGAAAACTACATGCTGAGATGCCGTCGACACCTTAATTAATGATGCAGAAATATGATTTCAACAGCAACAGCCGTATCCAACCTGTCACACCACATATAACTTAAATCTATGCGGTGGTGCTGTTTGGCAAACTAACAGCACATAATCGGAGACAGGAGATCTTTCATTAAGGCCTCTTGATCACCAGGTTTTCCCTGGAAGCCTCAAACTGTCTCGTTCACAGACATTCAGGCCATTCGACCACAAACAGCAACTTATTACACTTCAGTAATTCATAGAAAACATCGCAAGAGACAGCTGTTTCCCACTGCTGCCACAGTTATGTAGTGGATGTGCCACCGGATTCTGTCATTTCATTTCCAAATATGATTACTCATTATTTCTGCATTATTCTCCATTTTTACTTCACTGTAAATGGGGCTATCATGGTTTCCTGTAACCCCGCCAACAGGAACTCATTAACTTTTCACAGTTTTCTCCCCTGAGTAACAAAACTACTGCGACCGTGTAACCATGACATCGCTGGAGTTAAACTGCCTGTGCCATTTTGTGGTTGTGAGAATAACACTAACCGTTCGTTACGACATGAATGAGACAACACTTTGACCAGATACCACAACCGTCGTGGTGTTTTGATTTTTTGTTGTTGTTACAACCCGGGTTTTTGGCGAGGAAGACTTCATGCTCTTCAGTGGCTGTGGTGTCGGAGCCCCGAGTCTCAGATGATACCGTACGACCACAACCATTTCAAGATGGAGGATCTGGGTACGCTCGATATGAGAGTCCACATAATCACTATGTGCAACTAATGACAGACTTTAATCTTGATGAGAAATGAGAGTGAACAAAGAGTAATAAATCCGTATTGAGCTGCTATTACAAAACATTTCCCACTCCTGACTGCACTGACATGTTAACTGGATTAAAAACATTTACACTGGGCATCGGTGATGTTGATCCTGATTTGCTCTGACCTTCCAGGGTCACTGACCATGTCCTCGTTTTGTCAATCATGTCGCTGTTACACCAGACAGTGTTTTAAAGGGGGGGAAACATCTCAGTTATAATGAACTGTACAGACGCAGAGTGGAACCAATAGGAGTCAATATGCATTATGCTGCATTCACATCGAAAAGAAGGACCAGGGAAAACACCCTGTATTCTGACATGGAAGGATTCAGTTATTCCAAAGTGGTTAGCGCTCATGCTAGCCTTTGTCACACCAGATAAATAAACGTCTATTGTGTTACGTGTTTGTGCAAGTTTCAATGCATACATAAAACATTTGCTGAATGCATTGTGTTGGTGCTGGGTTTAATTTTAATATACATAACCACCCACATCTGTGTGTTTTACGACCAATGTTTTGTCAAAACATCTTTTCACCCAGCAACAGATATTGTCACAGGAGGAAATTCTAGATATGGGGGCTTAGCGGTGTCCTGCCTACAAAACAAACTGTGCTGTACAACTTGAGGCACAAAAACAACACAACTTTAAATGAAAAAATGTATTAAAATCTTTTAAAATAGACTTTCAGTTCATCTGAACCCTGAACCCTGACACGTAAAGAAATTTCTTTGGCTTCAACAATCACTAGACCTTCACTTCCACACTTAATGACAGTGTGCGTGCGGGACTGTGACCTAATCTCAGTGTTTTGGAGCCGGGTAAACAGAAGAGGATTTGGTGTTTTTCTACGGAAAGTCACTGAGCACAGGATTTCTTCCACGACAAATTAGGACAGCCGGAGGATTACTGCGAACGTCATGCAAACGTTACAACTGAACTACAAATCCTTACAAAAAGGTTTATCCCAGTTCGCAAAATTCAAAATGTGGATGGTTTGGGTTGACTGTGTGATTCAAGCTGCGTTACTCCTCTGATGAGTCTCAAGGTTTGAAGTCACCGGAGAAAGTAATAAGAAAGAGTTTTTACAGTCGTTGACATTTCTGGCAACAAAGTCATTTTAGGTTCACGTGACGAAAATATCTTGACATACCAAAGCACCAAAAATAGAGCACTTCACACTGCACAGGAAACTGTCATTTTCTTTTACACAAGCCAGCACAGCAGGAATCCAGAATAGACGGCAGGATGTTGTTCATGTACTACCCTGCCACTGAGAACGTTTTTTCCACCTTCCACCAGACAGCAGAGGGGAGAATTGTCATAAACCCGGGATGGAAATGCACAATAACCACTCATCCTCGGTGCTTTATATGTGGGAATGCTCCTGGAAAAACTCCACAGCTACACAGGAAAAGGTCTACAGGGTCTGCGAGGACATTCGTCGGGGCTGCGACAGGCAGGGCTGCGTGGGCGGAGAGAGCGGCGAGGAGGCGGGCGGGCCGGGACCACTGGAAGAGGAAAGTCATCCCGAATGTTCACCAGTGCCTCTGCTTCAGCCCTGTTGCCTAGCGAGCAAAAAATATTTACTCTTTACCCCAAACTGCACAGGATCTTTTTTTTTCTCTTCTGCACATTCTGGAAAAGTGAAAACAATGGGACTTATCAATCTAAATTAATTGCAGAGGCTCCTTCCCGCCAAGGTCTGAGAGAAAACTTGCTCGACTGGAATGTTGATCTTGTGATAGGCGGGAGTAGTGTAACCACGTAACCATGGTGATGACAGAACGAGAGAGAAAAAAACAGTCTGGATCTGGATCTGATTGGGCCAGACAGGTTGAATTACACAGGCTACTCCTTCAGTGGAGACGTGCCTGTATGACAGACTCTAAACGTGTGTCGAATCACAGGCCCACACGACGAACCAAACACGGCTTGTATTTTCCTTACATGGCAACTGTACTGTATATCCGTTGTCATGGCGAGTCGCACGGCAACATCTGGGTAGCCACGGGGTATTTTGTTTGCACTCGGGCCCACTTTGCTGCAGCCTGCATGGCACAGGCACAGTCTGGTGTGGTGGGGCCCTGTCGATTCCCCGGGCAGAGCCACCGTCTGCCGGCACCGGTTCATGCCCACAGATGACGGTTCCAGCTGGAGGGGATTTGCGATGACATGTGCCAGCATGGAGCAACAGTGAGGCCGCTGTGAGAGGGTATATGAGGGAAGGGAAGAGCCACACCTAGAAATGTGACAGAGACACTCTGGCTGAGAGCAGACGTAAGGAAACAGCTGGAATGGAGTGGACAGACTTGGAAATACAGAGGGAGAGTGTGGGAGGGGGAGAGGGTTATGGTCCCTCTGTGTGCGCGGGAGTGGAGCGTGTTCCAGGTCCTTTTATTGGAAGTATATGAGAATGAGAAAGTACCACAGCTTCCTATGAAGATTTTCATGTGGTCTAACTATGATCACTGTATCTCTCAGGCCAGTGTTACAGACATCACAATAACTACAGTAGGTCTGTTGAACATTTGTAATAAGTTAAAGAATAGGACTGATGACATTTTGTTTCTTATAATTATCAAATTCTACGAACAGGCTGAGTCAGAACTCACTCACTAAAATCTTTAAATCCTATATAGTGAACTCATTGTTTCCCACAATGCATCGTGAAAAGTAGTGCACAACCGGTGGTCACTAACCGAGCGATACAAACCCAAATGTATTGTGCTCCCAGCGGAGAAGCGAGAGGAGAGTGGGGCAGCTAATCTTCTTCCTCTGGTGGTTCGACTCCTTCTTATTCTGAATAAAAATGTCTGACTTATCATGAGGATAAAAACAGACAGGTTTATATTTGCCGGCTTTTTTCCAGCATTCAGGTTTTTTAACGTACGTCCCTAATTTTTCCAATTCGCATAGTTTGCTAGATGTCTAGACCAATCAGAGTTGTGGCGGTAAATATGTAATAGGAGCGCAGAGAGAATGCAACGAGTAGTGTCCGAAAGATCTGCACTTAGAAGTCACTATATAGTGAAGTAGGGGTTTAGTGAATTGATTTCAGACACAGCCTAAAATCAACAATGCTGCTATAACAGCAACCCATTGAATCTAATTTTACTAAAGGAGTACAGGAGAGCAGTGGATGTGGCTCAGTTTAAGTGCTTTTCATAATGTTTGGATAACAGTGGCGGTTAATAGCACGATTTTAGACGATTTAGTCGACTTCCTTAAAAATCAAAACTCTTGTGACTGACCCTGCTGGGGTCAAACTGTCTGAGCTATTTGTGGTTGTGGGAATAACACTAACCACTTGTTACAACATTAAAGAAACAGCCCTTTGAGAAGGTTCCACAATTATCGTGGTGTTTGGTTAAGAAAGATCAAATTCTTGTTGGTTTTTACTCTTTCATGTTGAAGATAAGGAAAAACTAGACTCATTCTTCAAGTTAAATCATGACATCAGTTCCCTGTGTGGAGGCTATTTTTAGCCAAAAATGTCTCATGAACACCCATTGTGTAACTGTTTCTTTAGAGTTCTCATTGTCACCGGCACAGTCTGGTGTGATTGGCGGCTGGTGTGGCGGTAATTCAACCACGAAAAAACCTCTTCACTATCTTCGTTATTAAAAGAAAACGTAATAAATTTCATCTGGATTTCGCAATTTGTTTCTGAGTATAGCTGCTTAAGGTGTGGTTGCTTCCCCCGGTGGTTGATATGGGTATCGCTTTGAGCAGAATTATGTGTCCGACACCTGCTCTTACCACCAGTCACCACAGGAGTCACCACATCAACCAGGAATGAAATCTTGATAAGTTAAATTGATCGGAAGAAAGATTGCACTAGCCTGACAAAATGAGGCCAAATTCAGAAAAATGTATTCCATCCCTCTAATGACTTGGAAAATCCTGGCCCACCTGAGCATATGCTAGAGACATGTCCTACTTTAAGTGTAAAGACACCAAGAAATGGCTGAAAATAGAGATATAGATTACAACAGGCCCGGTCTCCCCCCCAAATCTCCCCCTTGGTGTAGTATCAGCTGAGAGGAGGAGACAAAGGCTGTGTCTCCCACAGCTGGGCATCACACCCCTGACTGCAGCCCTGAGCCGCAACAATGAAAACTAGGCGGAAGGCGATTCGGACTCACACACACACAGAAAACGAGAGGGAGTGGGTGAGGTTTCTCTGCAGTTGTAACGCACACCGACACCCAGCCGGCTGACTGTGTAAGCACTGCGGGCTGTGTCACCAGCGATGGCCGTTCCACCTCCACCCTGGATGCTGTGACAGGAGTCTGATTCTTTCTCCTGCAGGAGCGGCCTCATTACAAGGCCGGCTCCTCACAGCTCATGGCAAATGGGCGTGTACCCCCCCACCCCCACCCACCTACCACCACCCTTCTCCTCCTCACTCTCCTCTGCAGCAGCCTGCATCATGAACAGAGGCCAGTGTCTGAGGGTGTGAAGGGGGCAGATTTATTCTTAACATTAAAAGAAATAAGGTGCTATATGTGGAACTAATGAGCCGATGCACAAGAATTACAAATTGTAATTTTACTTTTGCTCAATTATTTTCTAGCCAAAATTAACAACAGGCCAACATAAGGTTATAATATCATTAGGATACTTTGAAGCATGTTCTATAAAAAATGATTTGTGCATCAGGGAAAAGCTCAGTGAAAATGAGACCACAGTTTAAATTAGGCCCAGATTCATCTCCACAGAGAGACAGGCCTGAGCACATTCTTGTCAAAATGGCTAAAACGTGAAAACAAAGCCCATCCATTACATGCAATAAGCACATGCTGCCAAGGCACAATGTAAAACCTGGTGACTGAGCTGCATCATGTCCCTGCAGGAGCATTTCAGTGATGGTTTTCAGGGCGAGCCGGCTCCTCTGCGCGCATGGATCCGTTCAACAAAGAAGATGCAGGACACCTTTAAGAAAACGCCTCGTCTCCCTGACTGGCCGTCTCTATGGCAGCCGCTCGTGCCATTTCATTGTGCAGCATTTTTTTTTTTCCATCGGCTTCCTGCGGCCAAGTCTGACAATGGAGAGGGAAACGCACACGCCCGGCGCAGCGCGTGTTTCTGATCCATGGCGCAGAGAAGCGCAGTGATTTGTATTTCATTTTTTTATTTGCAACAGCACAGCATCAAAGTTCCCACAGCGGATGAATAACTCTTCTCTACTCACTGTGATCTTCGGGATGTTCTTTTTTCCTTGATAAGACATGTTCTTTGATTCGGTTCCACCTTCGCAGATTAAGCTGTTAGAAAAATGGAGATTCCCTCTGTGCGGATGCTGCAGCCCTCGCCTGGATGGGAGCTTCAGGGAATGGTGGCCCCTCTGTCAGTGCGATGTAAAGTGGCTCAGAGATTCAGGAGCGTCTCTGCTTCTCTCAGCCGGCCCCTCCCTCAATACGCTCCCACTGGAAGAGGAGCAGTGTGGCGAGCTTTCCGCTGGAGGGCGCAGTTGGTGCAGCCTGCAGCCGTTTCATTCTTTGTCACTCAAATTGGTGTAATTAGTGAGTCTGACCAATCAGAGGTCGCCCCTCCCTCATTAATACATTAATCGAGCTAACCTGAACTAGCTGGTTTAAAAAAAAAAAAACACCCACACGGTGTCTGTCCTGTGTCTGTGTCTCACTGCTGGTCACTGAGAGACTGACTAGGAGGTAACATGTCTCTGTGTGTGTGTGTGTGTGTGTGTGTGTGTGTGTTATATTTGTTCCTGCTTGTATTTATATTTGAAAAAATTGTACTTCATTACTGCTCGACAAGGACTCTCGGGCAAAAGAGGTGTTGTATATCATACGTACCTTTAGGTTAAATAAAAGATAAATGAAATACAAATACAAATACTTATTATTGATCAACATCGACATCCGGGGCTGAAATGATTTAGCTGCTTTAAAATGTTGCTGCAAAAATGCAGCTGTTCATCCTGTTGATTTATAATAAGAGAATTCACTTTTTTTTAAATTCAAATTTTTTATAAGAATAGACAGTATGTGACCATTACATCGTTTTTAAGAGTAATTATTTTCCAAACTTGAAGTATAGAAAAGAAAATGTATGTTTTATGATTGTGTGATTTAGATCTTTTAAAGAACTATAAAAGAATAACCCTAATATTCAACAAAGTAAAGAGTCTCACACTTCACCAGTCATTGTAAAGTTTGACATAATATATTATTATTATTATTATCATTATTATTATTATTATTACATGCTATTATTATTGTAGAGATTTACAACTGGTTTATGTTTTTCTACAGAGGGAGGGACGACATGGCGGAGCAGCTGTCACAGAGGCTGTCCACCACATTACACCCCCCACATGTCTACCCCCACACACACACACACACACACACACACACACACACACACACACACACACACACACACACACCCTCTCTGTGCATGTCCCCACCCAGCCATGTGTCTCTATTGTTTGGACCTAAAGTGGACGACCCCCCACCCACCACTCTTCACTCCACCAGCCATTTCCTCCAACACCCCCTCAGCACTAATGCACTCCCAATGATGTGCATGTCAGAGCAGGCACGTGACTTAGGGTGTGTCTGTGCATGAACATATGTATGCATATAAACTGTAAAGTGACTTTTGGAAGTTTTCTACAAAAATGTAAATGAAGAGTATACTTGATTTGTATATATTGGGAGGAGATAATTTGCATAAACAGATAAACAGAGAGCCACTGGTTGTTTTCCTCTCTGCCAACATGTCCTTTCATGGCAGTGAGGCAGCAAGGCATTACCTCAGCATTCCCCGGCCCGTGGAGAATGCGTCAACAACACAGTTGAAGTTTGTACGCCTGCTTCCTCTGCAGATCACATTAACCAGCGGACACTGACAGACAGACGAGGGGCAGACAGATCAGAAAAAGACACTGTCAGACCATCAGACCTGCACCAGCAGACTTTGCCCCCCGGTGGCCCAGAATGATCACGTTTGATACTCTTGCTAATGTGTCATCACTTCGTACCGAAGGATGACACAGAATTTTAGAATGCAATGGTGAGTGCAGCCTCGCTGTCTCTGCTGGTTTTGAATTCCTCTTGGTGAAAACTAATCAAGAATTAGATTTGGGTTTTGGGACAAATGTGTGTGTGGAATTAAAATGGTACATCAGCAATTTAGCAACATATTTCCAAAATAAAAAAAGATAGTCAGAGATGATCCCTGGTATGAGGAGGTGGTATAAAAGACTGGATCCTACATTTCCCATAATGCAACTCGACAACTCTCTTTGTTGTTCTGTGGTAAACAAACGTTTTTCACACCCCTCTATGTAACAGTCTGTCTGATTATACCACCACCACTACTTATAATAATATTAAAAATTATTACTACACAAGTATAAAAAGATATTTATCTACAAGCTAATATATTTGGTTTTATGAGTTAAGGGTCAGGTTTGTTTTAAAATATTAGATAAGGACCCTCTTCAAAGAAACTGTTTAAAAGTTTTTAAAAGTTCAACTGGGAAAAAGACACACTGTTATGAATCACCACAAACAGGCTGTTTTTTTTCACTTGTCATTACTTTGTATGCGAAGCTTGACTTAAGTGAATGTACTAAAGTCAGAAGAGTAAGCATGTCCTGTCTCTGTTGTCGGTCCAGTGTCCTCACACACACTTTCTACACAAAGCAGCAAACACACACACAGTCTAACTCAGTGTCTGGGGATTTCTGCTGAATCACCTTTCAGCTCAGGAGGTGCAGAATTGCAGTTCAGGACCAGGCCACAAGGAGGGAAACAGGCCACCACACTGAAGACATGCACATTCACACTTAGTGGATAAAGATAATATTGTTTGACTATAATGGATTGTGACAGTGAAGGAAAGCTGCAGTTCAGATGCATTATTCAGATACAGAGACACAGAGAGGTCAGTGAGAGTGTGTGTTCTACAGCAAATCTGGGACTTGCCCTCACATACACATCAACAGAAAAGTTTTGTTTTACTGACACTGCGCAATTAGACTTGTATCAAGAAGAATTCAAGTAAAAACAATAAATAGGACTTGCATCACAGGGATAATGCAGCACATTGACATTTTAGACAAGAATATATTACCGTTCTAATTCATGTGTCTAATGTTTGGTCAGTTCTTGCTGCCGAAATCACCGGAGATAAATATGCACTCGCAAGATATGGTGCCTTTCAAAGAAATCCAAAGAATGAGAACTTTGAGTGTGGACCATGCTGTATTCATTATTTCATTATTTTCAGTAGGCCGACATAGTTCGAATCTCAAACACAGAAAAACTGAATTTATGACACTACATTGTCATTAGTATCCTCCAAAGCAACACAAACCATTAAGCTGAATTAGAGCTAAAAGGTTTGAGCTGACGTCAGGCGCATCAGCAGACAATTACGTTCCCATAGATTCTATTTAACTGCAATCTGACGTATTGTATCACAGCCGGTCATTTCATAATGTTTAACTCTTTTTGGCTCCCACACATTTAAACTTTGGCCTCAAATCGCTCTTTCATTCTTAGACTCATTTATAACACTGCACTGTTATTTTCACTCTTATTTCTCAACTTATTTATGTATTTTTTATATTCCGTATTCAACTCTTTAAATTTCCTTTTAAATGCTTCTTCTATGTATTATCTTATGTTGCTTTTACAATTTGTCACGATGCCTTTTATATTCTATGGAAAGCACGTTGAATTGCCTTGTTGCTGAAATGTGCTATACAAATAATCTTGCCTTGCTTCTCATCTCAAGAAGAAAAAGGAAAAACAATTTCCATTTCATCCAGAAAGGAATGAAAAACAAATTCTCTGCAGCCAAAATGAAAAATGAAATCTTGGGGTTGGATCACATTTTTTGTCATAGTTACTGAATTTGTTTTTTGAAAGGTTATATAGATTTACAACCTCCCACTCTCTCTTGATTCTATAGAACTGAAAAAGTCAAACCCTGCCTCTCTCTCCATGGTGCTGAAACATTAAAGCTCGACCTCTCATTGAACGTCTCTCCATGGTGCCACACACACACACACACACCAACAGAACATGCAGCTCACTGACCACACCTGTGACTTGAGCATGTTGTCACAAAGTCATGGTTTAGTGGGACTCTTTAACTGAATGGAGTTAGATTTCATCCAAATGTACCACAAATTTAAACTGAAGTTCCAAGAAAATCATAAAAAATATAAATAAATCTACCCACTGCTGTTTTCTTGGCTCTGACTCTCCCATCAGGTGTCATTAAACGCTGCAGGAGAACAAGGCGTAATGAGATGATGGAATTAACAGAGATTTGTCGCGCCTCGGATGGTGTCGCTGACTGCTCATCTGAACTTGCTGCATTAATGGATCAACAGTCCGTCACACAAAAATAGCGAGTCAACATGTTGTTGAATGTGTGGGCCACACGTGTTGCATTCACCCTGCAGCAAATCCTGTGGTTTCACAAAAACAGAGCCAACGTCTGCAGAGGCCCAGAGCTGCAGTGGTGACAGATATTCTCATTTGTTTGATGATTCCCAGGGTTCGACAACAAGATAATACAAGACAAACATATTTCTGTATGTTGGCTGTGTCTGTCTCACTCCACAGCCATTTTAGCAGACGTGTGTAGTTTCTCTCTAAAAAAACAACCTTCAACTTTACTCTCGGCTGCTTGAGTATGTGTTTCCTACTGTTTGAGTTTCTATGACTACGATACTAAGGCTGGACACATTTTCTGAGTGAAGGTTGTGGTTTTAAACTCTTCTTCATGAGCAGAGAATGACAAACCCTTGATAAGCATCATAACATTTTACAAACATGATGTATTGAACCTTTGTTGTATTGCTAGATGAAAACTACATTGCCATACTTATTAATGGTTTTCTTGCTCATACTATCTACTCTGCAATAATGTTAAATTCTCTGAATTCAGGGATATTTATCTTCACTATCTGTTGAGTCATATGGTGATGTGCCAGATTTTGGATTGTTATTAAGGTGTGGTCCACAGTATCAGAGTAAATTGGCACAACTAAACAGGCCTACATTACCCCCCTCTTCAATCACAATCTCATTTCATTGTATTCGGCATTACTGATATTTACCTTGCTTTTAACCATCATTAAACTGAGCCTACAGGAGGTTTAACAGAGGAGATACAGTATAAAACTTTCACGCACACACACAGTGGACAGAAACCCTGTCATTTCCACATGTTGCAGCGGCAGCCGTCTGCAGCCAGTGCGGACAACTTCATCAACTTTCAGCCTCCTCACCTTCTCATCCTCCAGGTTCTGCAACACTTCTTTACCGCTGCTGCTTCTTATCTCGACCCGGGCGGACTCTTTCCCTCCTCCTCTCTCAGAACCGGTCCTGCTCCTGTCGTCCCTCGCCGGGCTCCTCGACTCCTCTCTGCCGGTCCTCGGGGTCCGGGAGCTCCTCTGTCCGACGCTCAGCGCGTCAAAGTCGATGGTTTTGCTCTCGAACGCTCCCTCGACGCTGGAGAACAAGCCGCCGTATTTCTGCCTGGGGACCTGGTCGGCCGTGCCGGGCCGTGCGAGGTAAACCGGCAGCAAGTCGTCCTCTGCCCGGTCCCGGTTCTCCCTGCGCTCTGCCATGGTGGTGGAGTCCCCTGTGCAAGTATGGAACAGAGAGAGACGGTGAAAGTGCAGCTGAACTGGAGTGTGTGTGTGTGTGTCTGTGAGTATGAGTGTGTGTGTGTGTGTGTGTGTGTGTGCGTGTGTTGGTGTGTGTGTGTGAGGAAACCAGAGCAGTCAGTCAGGCAGGAGTTGAGTTGAGGTGGCACTGCAGTCGCTGTGGTGCCTGATACAAAATAGTACCATTTGGTTTTGAGCCAGATGAGTAAAATTAGTCCAATTCATCGGATTCATTCATGTTCAGTTCATTTTGAGGTTTTGAAAACACACAAACATGTGCAGAAGAGGAGCAGTGGTGTGACACTTTCATATGGACACAGATAATCAGGGTTTAGATGAACTTTAGATGCATTTAAATACACTTCAAAAGCCAAGTAAATTGTTGTGGCTTCTATATCAGTGCAAGTACCCACACAAATATCTACCTGTTCTTTTGGATGCATACTTTCCCCATTTAAAAAAATATTGTATTCACCTTTTAATAAACCAAACTTAGCAGTTTCCTTAGTCCTGTGACCTTGTGTCAAAATGAAGTGTGAAAGGAGCTGTCCACTTCGTCGCTGTCCTTTCAGCACCACATTAAGACATGTCCTCCACCTGCGCTCTCCCTTTAAACCCCCTCGGCTACCGGCTGAGACACTTTCACTCAAAGTGGGATAAAAGCTGATGCTTCCTCCAGCAGCGACACCCTGGGGCGATTATCTGATACGCCAGCACAAATGAGACAGGAGCGCGTCAGCAGCCCGGGGAGACGAGCCGCTTTCAGGCTGCAGGTCTCTGAGAGCTGAGAGACTGCTGAGTCCAGAGTGCAACCGAAGGGGAGGAAACCGGAGTCAACACAGTCTGTAAACAGGGATGTAAGGATGTAAGGGCCATTAATCAGCATGTTTCACAAGTGTGTGAGTGGGGTGAGTTCGAAGGGGCTTTTATCTTCCTTTCACCTCCAGAAACTAGACTAGACTTCTGGAGATAGTTCCAACAAAGGTGAAAATAAGACAATAAGAGGAATAAGCCACAGTATCTCTGTTTTTTCACCTCTGGATAAACCAGATAGAAAGACTTCAAAACTGAAAATTATAATATGTACCATGAGTACACCTTGTTTGCCATTCTTAACTCTGAACCCCCGCTCATAACTCATCACAGACTGTAAGAATAATGAGTCATTTGGCTGCTATACAGGGATATATTTGTTTTAAAATAATACTGACCAGGAGCAACACTTTCTATGGCTCATCTTCCTTCTTACTGATTAAAAGCCCCTCATTATATGTCAGACTGATTAAATATGGTAAGAATAATGAGAGTTCAGTCTAAGGATGTATTTGGTTTAACCGAGGAGGAGAACAGCTCGTGGAGATTTGTAATTGGGTGGATCAGAAATAAGATGTGGCTGCCATTGAGACCCCAGTGAAGTGCTAAGTATGTATGAGTGTGTGTACTTGTTCTTCTTACCTCTTACAGACCTTTTCCAGAAGGACCTGAGGACCTCATGGAGTCCAAAGCCTGGTCATGATGAGGCAAAACGTCATTTCTGAGGTCCTAGTTACGATTTAGGGTCAAAGTGAATTGTTGTCAGGTGAAGGTTAGGGATAAGGTTTTGGTTTAAGATGCCCACAATGAATGTAAGTCAATGTAAAGTCCAAACGAGGATAGCTTTACAAATCTGTGTGTGTAGGGGGCTGTCTTATCTCCCTTGCGGCTGAGCCACACAGAATTCTCAGAGGAAGCCGCGAGTTTGAATCCTTGCAATGATCAGGCACTAAATTCTGAAAAGGAGGCTTTGGGTGAGATTTTCTTCAGGGAGGCTGGAGCCGGGTAAAAAAAATTATGATAAGCAGCTCTATTCCACACATTCCTCGCTGAATACCACTGTCACAGCTCCTGTGGCTCTGTTGGCAGCGAGTGCAGCAACTGCAGAAATTTCCACTCACATGAATGTGATTAAAGCATCAAGGCTTGTGGAGATGCCAGGAGAAGAATGAAATTGTCCGCATCTGTAACTTTCTTAGTCTGCATTTCTTCAGGCCGTCCGTCCTCCAATATGTTACATGTGGTTATTCAGTAAACAAGGCTGAAAGAAGGAGGACAAAATATATTTAAGATGACCTGCAAATAATTAAATATTGTTTGAGAGAACACAGACGGTGCTCAGAGGCTCATGCAGAGTGTGTTGGGAATAAGCTGGACCCTGTTTCCCTGAGGAAGAGACGGAGCAGACTGGGAGGCGGTGGAGCCATCAGCTCACACTGTCTGGCTTTCAATGTCAGTGAAGTCATAATAGCTGCAAACCAAAATAAAACCAGTAAATTGTTTATGGCATTTTGGGTGCAACAGAATTTCCACTGTCACTGTCAAAGCAAAGAAGGCAAATTCATCCGGAGTAGAAGATGAGTCGAGTATTTCCCTGCAAATAATGAGGAGATTGGAATGACGTGCACAACCCTGCGACACGAGGCCGTCTGGCACTCAGACAAGAAGATCACTAACAGGATATTGCTTTGACTTAATGAGGCTTTTAAAGAAATGACAGCAGCAAGACTGGAACAAAAGAGGAGACCAGACCCCCCATCTTCATATTAAATATGTATGTGCACTATAAGGTTTGGCCAGCTAGTAAAAATATATTTTATTTTGCCGCTGGTTTAAGTGCATGTTCATTCAGGCACGAGGAAGCAACGGCAGAGTTTGGAAAATTCAAGTCTGGGCGTCGTCATGGATTTGGCACAAAAGGCCTTACGGCGATTTAGATGTTTGGTGAAATGGGTAAGTGGGCCACTGCTCCACAGGCAAGTCAATATGAGTTAATCCAAACAGTCATCGAAGACGCAGAAAGTCTGAGAGACACAAAGTGGGTTCTGTGTTCACTCACCTTTATTCAACATATTAGATAATATGAGAGATAAATCAGAAAAAAAGACAAAATCATCACCATCCTCAGATGAAGAATGTTTTTCTGTGAGTTAACGTAAGTCCCAAGATTTGTGTTAGCATAAGAACCATTTTGATGTTTAGTTTCACTGTAAATAGAGATGTACGACATGACAGCTTTCCTGAAGTAAAGCCAAATCATCTGGATCTCCCCCTGGTGGCTGGCTGCAGTATAGGTCATAAACCCTGCCTCCTCTTTGTTAGCAAATGAACATTCAAGTCTTCATTTTTCAGGTAAGTTTGGATTAAATTTGCTGATATAAAAACAGGGTGGATAGTCATGATTGACAACTGACTCATGATTGGTCAAATGCGTGCCTGACTGTGACGGCAGAAGTGCAAGATGGCGGTGGCTGAATAAGGGGGAATTTTGGCTTCATTTTCAGGAGGATATATATCTTTATATACTTCTCACAGCTCACCTGTTCAGTCTGCCCTCACATCTCTGGAGGCTCTAGTTGGCATGTGTTTTTTAAAACAAAGACGACAAACCTTTCCCTTCATTATTTGCAGCAACATGGAGCAGAGGGAGAGCAGCCACGGCAACAGTGAAGCTGTGGCAACAAGAACAAAAGACGATCAGCAGAATAAAACACTACGGCTCAACTAAAGGTTAACCTTCAGGCCGGATTGCTTGTCTGGATGAATACGTTTACACAATAAAGTTTAGACTCTTGTCACATATTTAGATTTAAACCAAATCATTCTGGTCCTTTAATTGACCGTAAGAATTGTGCATTTAAAAGTTCAGTGTGTAGAATTTAGTGGCATCTAGTGGTGAAGTCCCCCCCCCCCACTTCCAAACATGAAGGAGAACCTGTGGCAGCCTTTAGTTGTGATAAAAACTAAAAAAGGTGTTTAGTTTGTCCAGTCTGGGCTCCTGTAAAAAACATGGCGGCCTCTGTAGAAAGGACCTGCTCCCAATGTAAATATAAAGTATTTAAATATAAAGTATTTACATATAAAGGGCCCATCGGCTAAAGAAAACAACAATTAAGATGAAACACACTAGAGAAAACATCACTAGGACTATTCTATATTCAATTTCAGCCAATACTGGTAGATCCTTTTCACTTAAATCTTACACACTGAACCTTTGAGTTGTCGATTTGTTTCTAACTGGTGTTAATAGATGAAGCAAACAAGTGAGTTTCCATTCTGACATGTTCAATAGGAGCACCGGAGTGTGTGTTACTGAAGAGCTGAGGAGAACAGGACCGGGCAGCTGCTTCCGCCTGAGACGGTTTGGCTGCCGACCAGCTGCTGCTGTAACAAGGTTAAGAGCCTCCACGGATGTGCTGTGTACTGTACTCTTGAGGATTTCAGTTGTGTATCTCTTACAGCCAGGCAGGGGTCCCTGCAGTGGTTTTCACGTTATCCACAATGACTCATGATTAAAATATGACTTTTTTTTTTAAACCGTCCACCCTTTTTCTCAGCTCTGTCAAAAAAGGTTTTGGCTCAAGGTCTGCAGCTACAGGCGATATTCTGCAGGGGAAGCGGTTTCCATTAGCACACGATGAATATGTCAACGAGGATTATGTGTTCGGAAAAACAGAGAAACATGCGGAATTTAATGCAGATTGCTGGAATGATGCTGTTCCAACACAGCTCATCAACATTTGTACATGTGAATTAGTTTTGACAGGGGGATCATTCAGCCAGAAGACACTGTAACCTCTGTGATTGACCTCTGTGTGGACAGGGGGACAGAGAGACGAGCTTTCATGACAGACGTCCTGTGGCAGGACTCATCACAAGCGCTGGCTCGGTCCCCGGCTCTCGTCTGGCTTGGCAAGGACAGTCGTGACCAAAGTGAAAAGACAGACTTGTTATCCTGGACTGACTCTGCTCCGGAAAACCCCGCTGTTTAATAATCCTGTGAGATAACAGAGGCATTCACTGCATCAGTGGAGAAAGGACGGTTTTACGAGTCTTAAAAATGTTTCGTTACACTGACGACTTGTGTGACTGGGCTGCACTTTTATGAAAAGGTCAGAGAAATTATGTTATTTCCTTTTAAGAACACAACTGACCTTTAACGGTAAAAAGGACACATGAGCTTCAGTACCTCAGGTTTTTCTGTCCATTGATTATGAAACATGTGCAGAGAACATCAGACAGAAGAGGAACAGATGAGCAGCCACAGCTCTGAACCACACAGGAAAACACAGGCTGCAGATACACACGGACAGGAGTCAATAAATATAATAAATGGGTGCATATTGTTAAATTAAATCACGTACAGAAAAAAAAGAGATTGATATGATTTGGTGGAAATTTAATTGGTAACCTTGAAAACATGGTCTGTTTAGTAGCTTTGGCTTGTATCACATGGTCTTCATCAGAAGACCCTGGTAAATGTTATTTAATTACATAAAATATTTCAGGACAGCAACTAAAAAGTCCTTGTAATGAGGTTGTTTTATCAACTTCTGCTTCCACGGTCAAGAATTCACTTTCAGGTTCAACATCTCAATAAACATAAATTAAAATGCCTTAAAATACTAAAATTAGAACCTGTTAATATTCACATCGCCATAACAACAGACCATTGATGAGGCATTTTTTAAATATAATCCTTTAAATAGTTAATTGTATACAACAATAACTAAAATACAATTACAGTAACGAATAAATAATAGATGAATACATCCAACATCTTTTAATGGCTATAATACAAATGTCATACTTGAGTATTTTGCTTTCTTATACTAATTTATTTAATACATTTAATGATATTTCATTTTGAATGAGGAAAAGATTCAAATGAATTGCTTCTAATTTAAAATCCTGTTTTTCACAATGCTGATAGTTCTTTATGCTCAATATCAACAAAAGCTTATCTGTGATAAAACATGAAAATATGACGATTTAACCTTCAACGTCAAAGCCATCATTTTTTTTTATTGTTAACAGCATTTCTCCTTTTGTACATTTTATTTAATAATCTAGGCGAAAGTAGGGTTCGGGGTTAAATTCTCATTGGAAGACAGACGGGGTAAAGATTTTTTAAAAAAAACATCCTCTGTGAAATAAAAACAAAATATATATAAATATATACACAATACATTACATGATAAATCAACCGCCTGAGAAAACAACTGTTACAAAGGAACATACAAGCGGAGACAAGAGGGGAAAGTGCATTTAAGGCAACTGCTCGATTGCTGAGTTTGCACAAAAATAGCCTCCGTCCTTCCCCTCGGTGAGTTAAAGTGAGCGGGTCGTGGTCACGGTGTAATGAGACGCCACCGAGAGGCGCCACCCTGGACCTGTGAATGGAGCCAGAGGGGCGGTGTGGTGGCAGACGCACCGGCTCGGGTACACAGGGGACAAGCTGATTGTAAATATTGCAGGGACTACAGGCTCGTCAGGAGAGAAGCGGAGCGGGTGTAGTGTTGCATTCGCTTTCTCCTGTTTCCTATTGTGGCGGGTGGACGTCTGCACGGTCAGTGATGTGTAGTAAAAGATGAGCGTTAGTATCAAACACATTTTGGTTAGTAAAAAAAGATGGATAGAGGGAGAACCTGCAATATTTCCAAGACAGAATTATGGGTGAAATCATGTTTTTTTTTTCCTGTTACATCAAATTTCAAATGATTTTGTTCTCGGACCAGACATCACTGATGACAAACTTAAGCCGACCCGATTGGATGAAGATCATTTTGCACATTGCTCTGAAAGTATTTACAAGTTGTTTTAAAGATCATGTCTCTTTAATTAAAGGGCAATTTTAAGAGTTGCCCGGGTGACGACAGCGCCACTTGCTGGTCACCCAGAGCCACCACAGTTGGAACAGTAGAACCCAGTATACTGTATGTGAGAGAGAGGGAGGGGAACACAAGGGGAACGGGTGAGGAAAATATTCCAGTATTCCACATTCATATTCAAACGATTCTTCAGTTTTATAATTGAAGGAAATTAAATTGATCTTTGCAGCCGTCACCACAATAAAACAGAGCAATTAAAGTAATTTACGTCAACTGTTCAAGCTGCTTCAGAGAGGAAAAGAAACTATTCACAGAAAAAAAAAGGGTGGGGGGGGAAACTACGTAAAATCATTCATTTACATATCAACAAATGTATATATTAGAGTACAGAATAGGGATTTGTTTTCTCAGTGGAAATCGTGAGAGACAGTATCAGGTTGGCGGGAGCTGTATAAAATAAAAGAGAGAGTAAACAGTCTGTTGGAATTCGAGAAGAAGCGGTTTGATAATCTGTAGATTTTTTTTTCTGTGACGATCCAGGTGGAGTGAAGCTGAATCAGAGAGCTTGTCATCTTTTTTGTCTTCGCTCAAGTTGTGTCCGGAGAAGACATGTCACCCTGAGTGTCCTCTACCTCCCCCTGCTTCAGTGTCTGTACACACCAGCCTCTGCAGTGCACGTCTGTCTTTTTCCAGGGTGTAAACTCCGGGCAGTTTGGTGTGTAAAGCACCGTCCTGGGCCGGCCGGTGCGTCCGGAGTGTTCCTCATCACAACCAGACCCGAGACCAGCACTGTTCAAGCTGCCTCCGCACTCAAGGGCCCTGAGTTTGGCTCGCTTCTATTTCGCCGAGAGGTTTCACTCCTGAATAACGTCCTCCCCCGGTTTGAAAAGTAAAGGAATGAAGAGAAAAGACGAGGAGAGGTTTGTGGTCTGGTGGTTGTGTTTTCCTCGTTGTCTGTGAGTGTTTCTGTCTCACTTATATCCCCACTGTGGCTAAATGGCTGTGAATGACATATTATTACCCTGCATGGCAGAGAGAACATTTCCCAGGCTTTGGTTTGGATTTGTCAAAGCATACGTGTGTGCATGTGTGTGAGTGTGTGTGTGCATCTGCATGCTTCTGTTTCAGCATGCCTGTCCGTAACCTGTCTGTTTGCATGAGTAAGTGTTCTAGTTGTGTGTCTGTTACAGTACTCCCAGCTGATTGGAGAGATGTTTATTGTCCAACACGGCTTTAAAAAGTAGATCATCCCGGGCAGCGTCCTGAGAACCCCCGTGCCCATTTAATAAAAAACGAGAAAAAGAAAAAGTAAATCTGAAGTGTGAACATCCATGGCCAACGCACAACACATCCACCTTACACTGACAGCAGCCACTGCTGTAATGACACTAGCAGCCACTGCTACACACACGGTTCCACGCTTGTCCAGAAAATAAATAACACTGTGGTCACGAAGGAGACCTCCACGCCGACACACCACCTGAGAGCGGCACACAGAGGGAGACAGAGGAGTCACGAGAAGCACAACCTGCACATATTGAGTTCTCCATGTTTAGAGCCGTCTTCAGACATGAACTCAGGAGGACGTTTGCACAATTGGGTCCGGACTTCCTCCGCAGTTTGCCTTTCACCTTTCACATTTTCTTGTAAAACCATTAACTATAGACAATAGACAACTGTTTACAAAACTTAAAAGAACATGAATGAGAGTAAACATGGGTTAAAACATCAGATGTGACAAAAAAACAAAAGTCAGGAGCGGGAGATGCTGATGACACAGTTTACTTCCTAATATTTCATACGTTCGTGTAATATGGTGATAATTAAGAGAAATGCACGAGACTCGGAGTGCAAGCAGAAAGAAGGAATGGAAATGGAATATTTCTTGGGTGAAGCAAGTGAATGTGTAGGAGGGAGAGGCTGCAGACCAGGGTCAAATCAGGACAGTATTTTACTCAAATTTCCCTTAATTTAAATGAGATTAGAAGTAAATCCCTGAAATGAGATTAAATATCAACTAAAATGAAGGAATCCTAGTTATTCTAAAGGTCAGACGTCCATATCAGGAGGTTTTCACAGTTCTGACTACTTGTCGAGGCAGATTCGGGCAGAGCAGCCTGAGTGTTCCCACATTTGAGTTTGGCAGCTGCAAAGAGTCGAGAACACTCGCTGCGCCGGTTCCGCTTTAAAAGGAAAACTATTTGACCGAGGTCCAGAGGAGGGACGGCGGTGGTTTGAACTTTCTACTCAAAGCCCTCAGGACTCACCTCTGCTACGGGACACGCCAAAGACTTCAAGGCCAAAGGATAAAGGCAAGAGAAAAGAACAAGAACAGAAACAAAAACTGTGGAAAGAGAGAAAGAAATGAAGAAAAGAGTAGAAGAAAGAGTGAGAGGATTAGAGGAACACTCAAGGTATGTTAGCAGACAGGAACAGATATAGAGAAACTGGAGCTGTGGCAATTCTGAAACCATATTTCTGGATAATACTCATATTGTAGGTAGTTGTTATTCCTTATTCCCATTTCCTCAACTTTCAAAATTAAATTCAACATTAATTCCACAGATTTTAGGGGAAAAAATAGCCTTAATTGTGACGACCTCTTTAAACCAACAAATTTAAGCCTTTTATTGTGAGTTTTATGTTGGAGCTGCTGGTCTTTAATTATCGTTTACATCAAACATACCTTTTCCTCCAGATCTTTAATCTGCCTCCTCTGGATTTCCGTCTTGTCTTCGAGGTCACGAATTCTCTGCAAACATCCAGAAAAGAAAAAGGTCACAAATGTGTTTCTCTGTTGAAGAACGCTCCAGAACCTTCCATCCCTGGTGTACGACGGAGACGGACCTGGTGCGCCTGTTGCAGCAGCTCCATCCTCTCCTGGAGGATCTGGCAGTCGAACTCGCGACTCTTCCTCAGCATCTGCCTCCTCAGCTTCTCCACCGCCGTCCGCAGCTCGTCCCGCTGATGCTCGTCCAGAGGCTCGCCGTACTTTATCACCTGGGAGGAGCACATCAGGCAGAGAAGAAACCACGATGAGTTTAAAAGAACTCAAAAGACGCTACAATCACTCTAGAAGTCTTATAGGAGTTTAATACTGTATTTCATAGCATCTTCATTTGCAAGACACCATGTAAAAGGGTTATGTAGCATGTAGACTCCATGTAGATGGTGCAGATGTTCCAGGTGAGGGGGATTTTCTCCTCACAAGACAGCACGACAAAAACATTTCCCTAACTGATCTTAATTTGATAACTCACTCCTATTTCACATTACAGAAAACGTCACTGTACTTCTGTTTTATGACTATAGAGTTGAATATTATTATCTATTTGCACCCAGATGAGAAAACCTTTCTATCAGAACTTGTCCCATGCACTGAAGTGGTCCATGACGCAGGTGTAAAGTGCCACATTAGCTCTTATCCACTCCAAGTCCAAATAACATTGCTGGCTTAGGACACCTGGCTGCAAAAAGCACCTTCCTGAAAGATATTTCGTGAAATTGTAACAACAAGACTAAAACAACCTTGTCCTGCTGCAGGGAGTTGTACAACGTCGCTTCCAACTCCTGGATTTGCTGTTGAGAGGAGAAGAGAAGGGATATTATCAACTTTGATGTCACATACATCAAAATTATGGGCTCCCTAATGTGATGTATACATGAAGGATTAACACACTGACATGCTCACGTACCATGTAGGCCTGGTCCAGGGCCTGTTTTCTGTAGTCCAGCTCTTCTTCTAGATAACCTTTCTGTTTACAGAACATCTCCTGCACAGAATTAGAAGATTGCAGATGTTTTGGATAGTTACCGAGAGAATAGAAATAGTGAATGAGCCCCGCCCCACTTAATCTGATGTTCAAGAAGTGCAAAATTACTGCACATGTCCGGAAAGCAATGGAGTGCAAAAAGTGTTTTCTCCAGATGAACCATTAATATTCGTCATCACGATTATTTATGTTTACTGATCGACATGCAGTTTCCTGTTGTGACTCACCATCTCGACCTCCAGGTCGATCATCTTCTGGTGCAGTGCTGCCTCCGTCCCCTCTATCTGCTGAATCCACTAGAGGGCGACACACAGCAAAACACGGGTCGAGTCAGCCCAGAAATCTTCTGTGTGTTAATTAACATGATCTGACTTGTTGAAATTTACCTTTTCTGCCAGTGAAAGAACAGTGCTGGCCTGAATAATGGCAACTTGCTCTTCATTTCTTAAGTTCTATACAAAAGGAAAAACATTACTCTCATTAATAATGCGCCTGTTACAGCATCATAGGAGGAGGACATATTAAAATCCATAGGAATTACCCCGTTGTCTCCCAGGATGTCGAGCAGTTTGATGAGATCTGGGATGCACACATCCTGTGAGGAAAAGAAATAAAAAATCAAGAAGAAAACATCATTTATGTTTTGACTTTTATTTAATCCTAATAAGTATTTGCCTGTTAATCTTTTACTTCAGCTCTAAAAACTGCAGGACGTGTAACAGCCAGAACAGATGAATAGAACCTGCTCTACTTTAAGATGAATGTCGACGATAAAGCAGAAGAATGATTTCCGCTGTGTACCTTCACCCCCTCCTTCATGCAGTAGATCTGCAGAGCACTGACTCCCTCAGAGAACGGATGCATCCTCAGGTGGTTGAACGGAGGCGACCTCCTCTCACGCTCCTACAACAAGAGAAATGCACATTTATTATTCAACGCTAATAAGAAAACTTACTTAAACTCTCTTTACAAGTCAATCTCCCTCGACTCTGTAGCAGACCTGGTTTCAGACCGATTATCTTGATAAACTTTATGTCAGGTTTAAAACATATTGTACAGTTGACGATGTTTCAGTTTCCCAGACAAACTGCTGACGCTGCATCAAACACCTGAGAGCAACAGTACAGACTTTAAATTCAAAGCAATTTCGTACCAGTTCATAACCCCTTCCCCTCTGTGCTCACTAGGTGGCACCGTACACCCTCTATATTTGATGTGTTAGTATCTGTTCTTCATTGGAAAAGTGTGTGTGTACATGCATCAGCAGTTAGTCCAAAACATAAACCCTGACTTTGCTCTTCAGCTAATGTAATTCTTCTGGCCTTGATTTGAAGTTATACGATGTAAAAGAAGAGCCATAAATGTCACATTGTAGTTTACCTAATTCCAGATTTAGGGTAAATATGATCACTGTAGCTGGAAGATAGTTCAGACAAACTGAAGCCAAGATCTGAATTGTTACAGATTTTGGTTGAATTCACTTTAAACAGGATCTCTTTTTTCTAGACTGTCTCCACTAGACTCATTTATTGAGCTATAAAAAGTTGACAGTATTTTGAGCTCAGCGAAGCATTTTTAGGATCTTTTGGGCAGGAACATTTTTTGATGCAATGGTAACTGAGGCTTCGTATGAAACTCACCTCTAGCTCCAGTATCCGGAACTCTAACAGATCATTCTGGTCTCTGGAGTCTTGTAGCTCCTGCTGCAGCCGACTGCTCTCTGAGTCCAACTTATCCATCTGGACATGGATAAAGAATAAGTGCCGACAGGTTATCGACGTTTTCCATGTATTTGCAAAGCTACTGCAGCAGGAGTTAGAATTAAAATTAGGGATTTATCAAATGTAACATCTATGACAGTGATTAGAAAACAGCAAATTATCAATGAATTATTATTAAGAAGAAAGAACCTGATCACAACACAAAACAATGAATATTTAATACACTTCATTTTCCTTTGATTATTATTATTGTTATCATCTTTATTATTTTTAATGGTGCAATCTACTCAGTCGCCAACATTTAAAAAAAACACTTTATAGTTTTGATTATTGGAAAACAAACTAAGTCCAACCTTGTCTAAAAGCTCCTGATTCCTTCGTAAGAAGAGCTGCTTCTCCTCCACCCATTTGGAGTCCTGTCACCGGACACACACACAAACAGTTGAGGTTTAATTATTAATACTATTAAATAAATAAGGTAAAAATCTTAATATGTTGAGAACAAGAGAACCTGAACACCCTCACGATGCTGACAGTCAAACCTTCGGTACATTTATCGATATTCTCTCACATTTTACCCCATTTAAAAAGAAATAAGCTTTTAGAAATTAAACACATTTAATATTTTATCGTCCCCCATGTGTATATGTGAGTGTTTGAGTGTCCTACCTGTCCCCTCTGGGTCAGTTCCTTCTCCAGGTCCTCTATTTTGGCTTTGTACCTGAGAACGTCTGCGTGGAGCTGCTCCTGAGCCTGAAACGTGATCAACACAGACTCTTATTCGCTACTAGAGCACGGCCTCTCTCCAAAGATTTGCAGGAACTTGAGTTGAACGTTGCTTCGTACATGAACTTTTAATGTGTCTGAGTTGCCACAGATGTGTCAGGACCTGCTGCACTAGAGAACAACCTGGTGCAGTTGAAGCTGCATTAGTTCTCTGCATTACATTGAACAGTAAAGGTGAAATGTCACAAAACATACTAGGATGAGTCTCACCTTATGAGACCACTCTCATAACAGAATAAATGACAACACTAATTATTAAATCGTGTGTTAGGATCAGTTTCAGGTTTAAAGCTGATGAAATTAAATGTAAATCAATTCCCACAGCATTATAGCAGCCATATAACACAAACATAAACATTCTGTATCTGTACTACGACCTAATAAATACAATTAATACATGTACACACTCTACCTTAAAACAGTGACTGTCACAGGATTGTCAAGGTGAGTAAAACTACCTTTAAAGTTTCAGAGCCAACTGTATCTTTATTTTTTATAGCTTTATGTTAGCAGGTTTTTCTTGCTATATGATGACTGAGCCATGTCTGTACCTTGGCTTCCCTCTCAGCATCCAGTATGCCTCCCTTCTGTTCCTGCAGCAGGGCGTAGGCTCGCTGTAAGGCCTGGTACTCCCTGGTCAGCTGACGGAAACGCAGCTCCGACTCCTCATTGGCTAGACCCTTGTTCGACACACAACCACAAACACACAGCTTTAGACGCTGGGGATGCAGCGGGGTGATATAGCAACACTCAAAGTCATAGGAGTTGACAAAAAGTCAATGGTGAAGGACACATTCTCGGGGACGGACACAAGGGGGAGCTCTCACCTGATCCAGGTCTTCATCAGGAGTAGCAGGAGTTCTGTCCATCCGGAACGAAGCCACCGAGGACGTCTCCGAGTCCATAGACTCCTCGTCATATCCGAAGAATGTATCTACTACGATGTGCCTCTGCAGAGAGGAAAGATTTCCAGATGAAGTCATCTCCAGCGACGAACGCCCAACAATCAATATGCCTACTTCACATCACCTCAGGAAACAGAGTTGTCTATGTCCTCACTCTTATGTGTTATATTAAAACTTTCTCTCATGTCTTTGAGATTCTCGTTTCTAACAATTTTTTTAAATAAACTCTGTGGCAGCATCATAACCACTGGCAACAGATGTGAATGTAGCTGCAGTAAGAATCTTTCTTTCCTCACGGTGTAAGTGCATTTAGATAATGTTCAAATTCACTTATACCAATTTAAAGGCAGAATAAAAGGTGGCGGTGACGGACACATGGTTCAACAGGGTTGTACTTAGTTTCCAAAATAATCATGGCCGTGTTTTGAGTGTAACATCCGTCTCACCATCCCTTTTAGAAGCCAGCTGTGCTCGCACTTCGGCAGATTGCCATTATAATTGTGGTTTTATCCGGGTTGTGCAACCGCTTATGTAGTTGAATATTAATACCATCGTAATAAGGGGTCTTTGATATAATCATATTACTTTTTAATAAGTTATGTGCACCTTAGGATAAAAGGCCCCAGACATATTTAATCATTTTTACCTTTATTGGCCTGGAACTTCTTTTATGCCTTTTCTTTCTTAGTAGTTTTTCACGATCCTGGAAAAGACAAATGCAAAGAAAGATGACACACGACTGTAAGACTGACACGTCCTTTTCTTTCTTATCTATTCAAATTAAATAAAAGACAAACCAAAATCTCAATGTCACTGAAATAAACTGTTGGAGATGAAAAGATCAAAACTGTGGACTAAATGACAAACAGACGTTCAAACACATCATTCACAGATGCTGCTTTTTGGTCATTCCAGACAGTGTTTGTAAATTCACCGTATTGTGTCTGAGAAGTGTGAAGGGAGTCTGATGCTTTATTTTGTCTCCTGACTCATCCTCGCATCACTTCTCACTCTCACTCATTTCCAGGAAACAGGAGTTTTTCCTATGGATGGTGTGAGCATCTCTAACTCACATTCGATATTAGTCTTCAGTCGTCACACGGCTGTCAAGCCTGAGCTCTGGGTTTTAGAGTCTTTTGTATATTGTATTTTTTTAAATAAGCTACACAGAGTGACTGGTTACAAGCGCAAGTTAAATTGATGCCGCAACAGCAACACATCAGATTCACCGTTAACTGTTTTTTAATTACATCCAAATAACTAAAGACGTGAATTTCAAGATGATTAACGATCCAAAAATCTTCGGCGCATTAACTTTTGGATAGATTCATGTAACATTAGATTCATGTAACATTAGATTCCGCCCACTGTGTACTAATAAATATCTGCACTGTAGGTAAATAAGTGCCAGTCTGTAACTTTCCGTTCTCGGTTCTCAAAAGCTATTTTGACTTCTCGTTCCTAATCGATTATTTTGTTTCACCACAACCGCAAACGGCTCCTCTCCGAACGTGAGAAGAAACTAATCTTTTATCTATAGCGCTTATCCTTTGAGGGTCGCGGGGCAAGAGGCGGAGTACACACTGGACGGGTCGCCAGCGAATCAGGGGCCAGAATACAGGGGCATTCACACATATTCACAGAGAAAAAAAAAAACACAGACACAGGGAAAACACGTCAACTCCACACAGGAGTGTGCTGAACTGGGATTTGATGCAGAAACCTTCCTGCTGTGATACAACAGAGCTAATGGCTGCACCAGAGGAAACCTCAGTTATAGATGTTAATTTGCACCCTCAGCTTATAATAAATTCAAAAAACAGAATGTACCCTCGTCAGTTCGTCGATCATGTTTTGCTGCTCCAGGACTTGGAGCTTGAAAAAGGCTATTTCCTGGTCATCGTGGGCTTGGTCCAGGTCGTTTAGAGACTTGAGCTTCTTCAGTGGAGGATGGGAGCTGATCTTGTCCTTCTGCAGACACGCAAAGACAGAAAACCTCTCATGTCGTCCATCTAACTCTCTTACAAAATTAATTTATGATGCTGACGTGACTTTGTGACTGACCATCTCCAGGTTCTCCTTGGCCAGGCTCTTGAGTTTGTCCTCCAGCTTCTGGATGGTCTGGGTCAGGTCATCGTTCCTCTTATTCATCAGCTTGTTCTTGTCCAGCAGGGGCTTGCACTGCTTCTCCGACTCTCGAACTCGCTTCAGCTGGCAGACACAGGGACATGTTAAGTGGTGGCCAACATGAGGGAGGTGAAAAGCAACAAAAAAATGAAGCTGGGAGATTTGAAGCAAGAAAGACGAAGGTTAAACGACAGACAGATGATGGATTTTTTTACATAAATGATTTTGATCATACTTGTTCATTCCTCTCGTCGACCAGCAGCGAGTTGCGGTCCTCCAGTTTGCGTATAGTTGAGTTGAGATCAGCAACGCGCCTCTGGTTTCTCCTCAGGTCCTGAAATAAACCAGACAACAACTGTCATTTGACTAAGTCAATAATAAACCAGGTGAGGAAGAGAGAAGAAACATTTTCATAGTAAAAACAATGGAATGATGCACTTTGTAACCACAGGTCAGTGCAACGGTTACTTACTGTGATCAATATTTTGGTATTTGAACCAAAACTACGAAATCAGCTTATGTATAGTTTGGAAATTAGGAACTAGAAAGTTGTAGGAAGCTAATAAAAATAAATGTAATTCAATTAAATTCAATGGCAATGAAATTAGCATATCTGCTCCGAGACAAGTAACTTTTACTTTATTGTGCTCTGGCCTCAAGGACACTGAATCTATTAGAATAGAAAGTTAAATATAAATCTGCAGTTGCCACATAGAGATTCAATTCACGAGTTGACACATTTTTATCATGAAAATGAGAACTTCTTTTTCTGTGTTATTAGGCCTTTGGGTCTCTGTGTAGGAAGTTTACTGTTTCTATGAAGGCTGTCATGCTGCTGAGGAGGTAGACACACAGACGGCGTCTCAGTGTCTCATGGTCACTTGGTCTCTCAGTGGGACAAACGTACTTGGGATCGACAGTGTAAGTCTGTGCATCAGTGAATCTCTGTTTTCATTTTCTGGTTACTCTGAGTCGATCACGTTTAAACGCTGCATCACATCTCTCTTGGTCCTGGCAGGTTTTCAGCTTTAAATGTGTTGTGGGATCTTAGTCTATTAAAACGAAACCAGTAACGGAATATTGACACCTCAGCTACAAAGAGGTGTTCAAGAGCTAAAGTAAAAAGGGAAAATTGGGGTTCAGGAGGCAGGAAGAGATGAAAGGCCTCAGAGTTTTTATCTCAAATCACCTGATTGATATCAGTTCTTTGAAAGATTAAGCAGCATGAGCATGAAACATCTCCTGGCTCTTCTTACCGGGCTGCCACAGTGCTCGGCTCCGTCTCCAGCTCTGCCTGGGATCTCTCTCTTCGGGCTTCCCAGGCCGCACTCGGCCTCCTTGACGATGAAGAGCTGTTCGTCCAGCAAGTCCTTCTGAAGCTGCAGCTTCTGTAAGAACCCTGATGTCGACTCCAGTTCCCTCTCCATAGAGAAGATAGTGCGGTCTTTAGATTTGATTTCATCCACCTGCAGGGAAGGAGAGAGAAACAGTGGTGTGGTTAAGAAATTGCAGATTTTTCTGGGTAGGTACATTTTTTAGGTGCCAGTCTACCAACAATCTTATACAAAGACAATAGCAGTTATTATTTTGACTCTTTAAGTCACTTATTATGTATAAATACCAAATATTGTCAATGTCTGGTTCCAAATTTTTACGCAGAACCTTAACGACTGAAATATTGTTTCCCTAAATTATGGACTTAAAGATAAATTCATCATCAATCATTGATCAGCTATACCGTTGAACCTTTGCAGGTCGCTGGGGGGCTGAAACAAATCGTAGGTGACAATGGGCAAGAGGCGATAACAATATATTTAAGTTAGTCTTTAAGTATTCAGTATTGTAGTATTCGGTACCAGTCTGCGGATGTCCTTCTCGCAGTCCCACTTGATCTTGGAGATCTGCTCCTGGTGCTGCTGGTGCTCGGACCGCAGGTCCCCGGCCTTCATCTTGTCGGACTGGATCATGTTGCTCAGAGCCTCGTCGGTCTGCTTCTTAACACTCTTCAGCTCCAGTATCTCCTGCAGAAGCTTCACTCTCTCCTGGTCAAAGAAGCGACGTGCCTCCTCTTTGGCTTCCATCGTCAGAGCTGTGCGCACCTGAACAGAACGGAGTTTGTCAGAACTTCTAGATGATTTTTTTATTTTTTATTATTGTATAAGGTCAACACCGACTTCCCCCCCACGTCTTAATCTCACCTTCTCTCCGCTGCCATCACGCATGGCGCTCAGTGCGGCTTTCAGCCTCTGGTTCTCCTGGTCTTTGATTTTGGCGTGGCGGGCCAGCTCCTGCTCATGCTGCCGGGTCAGGTTTTCCCTGAGAGCCTGGAGCTCCTTCTGCTTTTCCTCGTGCCACTTGGCCCGCTGCTCTGTCAACATGGCGGTGTGACGGTGCTGCTCCTGCTCTTTCACCCGCTTCACCTCCTGCACCTTGTCGCGCTCCAGCTTGCTCACCTTTGGCGGGAAGAGGAGAGGGGAATAAAGTTATGTTACCCCTGTGCTATAACTGTTTTTTTGACCATCCTCACATATTACATCTGTAGAGCACCATTATGAGTTCCTCTCTAATTCCACACACACTCCCTTCTCTCTCCAAGCAATACCCAAGGTCAGGTTATAGATAAAGGGCCAACTAGCAGTACATTGTAGCGTCTACGCTCAGGTACGTTCACATCTAACTCAGATGCCCAAACACAGAGACACCAGTTGCAATACTGGGAAGCTGTGGGAGACATCTTCAGACTTAGGGGGTGACAATTGCTCCTTTGACTCTGTTGGCATTTGTATATTGTTGCACCTTCTGGTCTCAATGATGCATCAAGTCTACATTCAAATTTTCTTCATAAGACATCAGCTGCTATAATTCACTTGTTTTCAAACATGGTTTAACTTTATTTGAATCTTTATTTATGTATAATCGGTTTAATGGAGGTTAAAGGGTATATTGTATTTTTGCCAACAAACTTTCACATCAACGTAAATGTGTAAGTTTGATTTCAGATATGTGTGTGTGTGTGGGGGCATTAAATCTTAAAAATCTTTAAGAGAAACTACAACTCTAATTAAATATTTATTTTTAATCCCAACAGGTTTTTTTCAGCCTTGAGTGACTGTTCTGTCTGGATGTCTGTAGTGCTCAGACAGACCTTCACAAAAAAGGCTGAATCCAAATGTCCTCCCTGTAGACATGCAGAAGGAACCCTCACAGACATGTGTCATGTTCCGTGACATGTTCACCCTCATCACGTCAAGTCTGCGAGAGAACTGGGCCACGGGGACAGGAAATGTGCAAAGACAGCACTTCAGACCTCGGCCGTTTCCATGGATATGAACTGAAATTTCCAAATTATTCAGCCTGTGTAAAATAGCAAACCTATCTATCTATAAAGTAAACGTATACATCAAATAAGAAAAATGCCAAAAATAACACATGATGTGAGGACTTTTTGCTTGAGGCCCATTATGGACTTTGACAGCTCTCTGCACTCACACAGTTCCCAGGAAAACAATTGTTAAGCCCATTAGTCGGCAAGTGCAGGGAGGTTTGAGCATTAGGATTCAGATGCCTCAGATAGAACAGCGGGCGTGTTAAACTCAGTGCAAACACTAAAGGGTGAAATTTCCCCTTTAGGATTGGACGAAGGCTCTAATATCAATTTAGCACAAACACAAGATAATGTCAAGTTACACAAAGGAAACTAATTCAAACGTATATTTCGGTACAACATGCGTCTTATGTACAATGTCTGTATTTAAGGTCATCAGCATGCTTCAAAAGGAATATAGATTTATATCGACATGGACATAATACTTATAATTATAATAATATAATGTGTTATAATATGTTGTATAAACTCTTTTGGCAATATATTATAGTTTAATGTATGAAGGCATATGCATCTCAACATAAGCAAGTTATACATGATATGTCACAAGATCTTGTGGTGTGAGCTGGTTCATTTCTGTTACAAGTAATTAAAGATGTTAATTAACTTGTTTTTTTAATTAATGAGAAAATGTGTCAGTCACTTTTAAATATTTGGGGTTATTAAGTTATGCTGTACAGTACCTTGCATTTTTCTTGGTGTAGCTCTATCTGAATGTCCGTCAGCTTGGACCTGAGATCCTCATTGGCTGCCTGCAGGGCAGAGATGAGCGCTTCGGGCTTCTCGCCCTTCGTACGCCCTTTCTTGGCCATTGGGTCAAACACTAGACAGTCTCCTCCGATGCTTTCATTGAGACTTGACAGTAACTTTCCGAGGTGCTCCTACGTTCTCCAGATCCTCCTCTTCCTCATTCTCCTGTCAGACAAAAGGGCTGTGGGGGGGGAGGAGAGACAAAGAGAGACAAACTTAGACGTAGCACAGAATACAGAGGTGATCTAATCGAGTGCAAGAGTTGAAATGTGGTAATAGCGAAAGAATACAGATCGAGGATAATAACTAGATGATTGTTGGTTTTAATTCCTTGGTTACAGCCACATGTTGCACTTAGGTTCTATACAATGGAGCTATATGCTAATGCTGGCAAGTTAAAAATGACAATGTTAACAGGCTAATGTTGAGCAGGTATTATGCACTGTTCACCAAGTTCTCCGTGTTATTTACATGCTGTTTATTACACTGTATAATCTGACAAGTTGGATCTTAAAATCTAGGAAATTGATCAAATCTAAAGGTTAAAAGTAAATATAACTAACTTATTGTTGATTTCACTTAAAAACCTAGCTGTAACAAATGTAATGTAAGTAAGCATTGATATGAATTTTATGTGTAAATAACACTAAATCAAAAATAAGTTACATGGTAACACATATAGAGAGTAGCTGAGGCTAGTGGGTATGTCAATAGCTTTGAAGGGATTTAGTCATAAACAAACTTTGAATGAGTTAGAATTCATACTGAGGGGAACATACATGTCTGTTCCAAATCGTATGGGAATCCTTCCAATTTTTGAAAAACTAAAATGTCAACCTCATGGTGTCACTAGAGTAAAAGTCAGGAAATCACTAAAGTCATAAGGATTCATCCTCTCGAAACAATAAATGTCTGTTGGTGACTTATTTCACCTTCAATGACCTGGGGGGGGGAAAGCAGGCGACATAATTGAGCAACTCCCGTTTGGACAGTAAAATTCACTAAAGCATTTAGCGCAAAAAATTGGTTGGATGCGGACGATTAATGTAATAAAAAGGCAATGTCAGCACAAATTGGATAACATTATTTGAATGTTGCTGTCTCGGTTTCTTTGTTGCGTCTTTGAAGTCAAGAGAATACGTCACAACACTAATCAAAGAAACTTCCAAGAACTTGAAGACTAATGGTATTTATATATATTTTATAGGGAAAAAAAGATAATTTATAACATCTATCATGCTTTTGCGAGTCAACACAAGAATGCTGGATGTCTCAATAGTTCCACAGAGATGAGGTTAGAAGGAAAAAGAACAATTCATCAACAAAAGACATTGTAAAATACATAGATTTATGTCTATAACTGTTTTACAATATTTAATACCCTCATTGCAGGTATATTTGGTACGAAGTTGTGCAGTGAAATATACTTCAACTTAAGGCTCATTTTGGAGGCTGTACTTGATGTGATGCTGTTGAACTACAGTACACTTTGTCCTACAATACCGAAAGATGTCTTTTCCATTTAGTTGGCCCACAACAGAAACACCCTTCAGTATAAAGTAAAACATCTGAATGGCACCACAAACCAGCGCCTACACAACGACAACACGCTGGATCAATACCAGTTTCTTTCAAATCGGAACACGGTAACATTAAAAGGTAAGAGGTGCTACTGCAAGACTGCTGCGAACCTCTGTGTTTGAGAAGGACCTCAGACAGTCACGGTTTAAACAGTCTTCAATAGGGGCCTTTCCGACCTCAGGAGGGATGTCACGATTGTGACAAGGAATGTAAAAATAAAGGCGTTATGGCCTAAGAGCATAAAACATTGTTTGATGCAAGTTCAAGGAAAATGCAGAGGGAAGAGCAGATATGGCTTATTGTGTAAAGCATAATCCAAAAACAACATCAATCCTCCGACTGCTCGGGTGACGGACCATGAAGTTAAATATAAACTAGCTGAACTTATTCATCAGCCAGAATCACCTCATTCACATTAACAATAGAGGAGCATGGTGAGGGGACACTGATGCTGAAATATACTCTATTAACCTTCAGGCTTCAGAGTGAAATTTCTGAACAAAATCAATTGATAAGTGCAATCAACCAGAGAATGTGATGAACAGCATGACAAGTTAAATATATGTATCTTAGACCGTGAATTGACAGCAGTGGCTACTTTTAAGCTACTTTGTGGAAGTACTGAAGGTTCTGGTTCAAAACCAAAGGGTGAGCGTCCAGAAGTATGTTGATCCAAGGAACCACAAGAATGTTGGTCTCAATACCAGTGGTATTATTCAAATAATTGTGAGGAGCATGCCTCCATACGGCTCGTTTACATTGTGTTTTAAGCCTAAATATCCGCTGATATCTTCCGACAAGGTGCATTCACGGACCTTTGGAAATGCTAACGCCTGCTAGCTTAGCCACTTCTGGTGGACTTTTTTTAGGCTTAAAACACAGTGGAAATTACCACTTTTCGAGTTGAATATGAATGTCGGGGCTTGCGGACACTTGGATGACACCACACGAGCAGTATGGGGGGGGATGTTGTGTTTTTTCTGTTATTTTATCACGTCTGAAGATAGGTCACTAATGTCTTCAATTGTATTGGATTCGGCTGCAACACTGTTTACCCCTGAAACTCCAAAAGTGTTTTGTGGACTCAAACACTTCACCAACCCCTCCATCGGCATAGTGGTGAGTAGATAATGAGTGAATTATCATTTTTTGGTGAACTATCCCTTTAAGTCCTTTACTTCCTCAAAGTTAATGATCATAGTTGAGACCATGTGACATGGACAATCAGGATTGTCATCTATACTATCCCCCGTGTGTAGAGGCAGCTGAACCAAACCTACCTCTGTATACATATACATACAGTCCATGTACACACAGTACATGCTTTTCATTGTGAAGTCAAGACTTTGTAGTTAGAAGGCCTCAGTGCCATACTCTGGAGCACTCTGCAGAGAAATCGATTTCTTACAGATAAACAACCAGTCAGCCTCAAGTTACGACACACTTTCCGTCTCATGGATCTAAATGCGTTTCGCGGTTGGCTAACCTAATGTGGGTAGACAGAGTAACTCCAGAAATCCAAAAGTCATTGGGTCACCTTCCTTTGAAACATTTTCAGACCTGATAAATATCAGTGTGTACTAATCATTTCAGATGCTTATGCAACACATATACGGTACATATATAATAACAGATACACCTGAGATTTCAATTTGAAAATACTCTTATATTTAAAGTCCAATACCAGATGATACTTCTAGTAAAGCATATGTCAAGCACCAATATCTTACCACAGTATAGATGGTCTTCCCAAATGTTCTTAAACAGTTACTTTTAGGGATATCTTTTATCCGTTTCTCAAGCCATTAACTATCCACAAAAGTGCACGTGCATATGAACGTGCACGCCACCGTACATCACCACGATCAGGGAGGAGTCGGATAGTGTCCGTGATAATCTGAGGAGGAATGACATAACATCGCTTAAAAGATTTTGAGATGCAGATTAGAGATGAAGCTGCCGTCATCGCCACGTGCAGTCCACATGGGCTTTGATCTCTCAAAAGTTGCTGCTGCTCTTGTAAGTGTCGCTTGTGGAGGACGTCCAAGGAAACACTGATGAAAACCACTGGATCAGTAACTGTATGCAAATAACTGTGTATGTCAGCACATTGGGTGAAGAAAAGGGGCAAAGTAACAAGTTATTGCAACAGGCAAACATTAATGCCTTTCAAAACAGAGCATAATATAGTGGCACAGGATGTACAGATAGATTTACATCCTCAAATGCACAATACTTTGGGTAAGTAAAGCTTTTTTCTCCTTGCAAATAATGAATAATCTTTAATCAAATAATTAAATAATTTAGTCATGGACACAAGCTTCCAGAGCACCATAAATGTGTAATAGTAAATTTAATCTGTGCATTTGTGAAATGTCAATATCATATATGTGCAACCCTGTTCAAACTGTATATTTACTGTTTACAATGTATATAGTATTAGTTTTTTTTTTATTATTCAGCTATTATATTGCAAACCTGTTTATTACTTTATTGCTTTTTAATTATATTGTATCTTTCTTATCTGCTTTTCCGCAGATTTCCTTGTAGAAGGATGAATAAAATATTTGTATTTTATCTTATCTGGTATTAAATTTACAATATCAAGGTAGTCAAGTTGTTTCAGAATATATCCCATAATCTTATTTTACCAGAAATGTTTACATGAAATCCTTAATATTACTATAACAGAACCACTGTGCTTTACATGCTATGAACACCAAAATGGCCACTGTGAGCAAAGATTTAAATTTTTTTTTTTATTAATTGTGTAAATGTGAATAAAGAAAACACTTTCCTCAGTCTAAACCCCTAAATTCATCTCCACCTTGCCTGGATCTCTCCCACACCTTTTTTGGGCCTATCTACTATACACTGTTTTGAAGGAAATAATGCGGGTAAAGAAGTTATAAAAAAAAATCCTGTCCTTGCAAAATACATTACAGGTTTGGACATTAGGAAACGCCAGAGCCTGATCTGTGTTAAGTTATTGACGTTTCTAATATACTTTAGCTTTTATCATATGGTGTTTGTTGTCTGAAATCGGACGCACAGTGGTAAGTGATACTGCATTCCCTGAGACCACGTCCTTTCTCTGAACTTACAGCAACCTTTAAGTCAAACTCGTGACTAAGATCTATGGAAAATGTATTTGCCGCAATAAAAGGATTAAATCGTATAGGATTAGACTCGGCTCATAAATTAGCTGGACTTGCCCTTGTACAAATCATCAGTGATTCAGTTTGTCTGCATTAAACCACCTGACCCTTCTTTTCTGCACAAGGATATAAAGAACTGATCTTGTCAGAAATTTTTATAGTTGTTTCCACTCCAAGCAACCCCGAGAATGTTGCGATGACCAGAAGTGGCCAAAAATAATTGTGATTTTGTATTATATATGTAATTTTGTTGGCTCTACTATTCACAGGGTAACTTGATTCACTTGTGTTTCTGCTTGTGTTTGGCGAGGCCACTTTCCCTGGGCTTTGCAACACTATAGGCAGCACCCGCCATGAAGGGAGGGAGGAGGTGTGTCCTTTAAATATTAGATTTTGTTCCGAGATGCTTTTGCAACACCGGGGCAATGAATAACGGATACGTAACCTTTAACAAACACCATATGTTACTTTGTTCTGCATTGTGGTACGTGCTCCTACATAATGTACAGTACACTTAATGTTGACATGTTACAAAACCCAGAAAACACGCCAGCTACGGCTGGAGTAATAATTGACACTTCCTGCTCCATCAGAAGATTCCTCTTATCTAAGGGGAGGTTTGCATCTTCAGTTTGCTATTCATAAAAAGTACAACCTAACATACATGTCCATATTACTCATTCCCAACTTCAGGTTACAATAACAGACTTGCTGTTACTTTCCCACACTGGATAGTTACTGTATTTCAGCTACAGCAACAGTCGATTGAGCAAAGTAGCTGAGGTGCTATAGTCTGGACATTCAGTTTAGAAAAGGTTCTTCTGACCTTGGATGTGGAAAAATCCGATGGGACATTTATTTCAGTTTATCAATTTAAAAGAATTATTAATTGCAGCCATTTTATTTTGTCGTCAATACTGTGTTTTGGTATACTGTGGTGGTTGTGATGAATAATCTATATTCGTCTTAGCTGAATACACAACCATGACTATTAATACTGTGTTAACCTACAAACCATTCATGGCAGCCAGATACTGCTCTGCAGGGTGAGGCCAGATATGAACTTGCTGCGAGCCCAGCTCAATCTGATTACTGTCGTCATCAATTTTCATACTGCACAGGGAAATAATCCCCAGTCTGGCCATAACACTCCCACACACAGGCACCATACTGGGCCATGCACCGGATGTAGCCTCAACTGCCCAACCTATTTTGACATTCACTTCAATTTTTGCATATGTATGAATTTCCCGTCTATCACCCTGCTCTTTGAAAAATGAGGGTTCAGGATCGAGGTCGGTTTCACAGTGTTGTCCCCCCGTTGTGGAGATAAACAGATGGAATCCTACTTAACCCTTCTATCTCCTGGGATTTCTGTTTACTCTGGAATATCTTGGAAATATGCTCAGTCAGAACTCCTTTCTTCTTAAATGGCATGTGGCATGTGTATGGGAATAGCTTTAATATTTAAATAGTGGAAGTTATAGATTTTACCTTTTTTTTTTTTTAGCAACTGCACCTTTAAAGCAACTACTACTGCCACTACTGTAGCATGAGAAGCACTACTTAACGGGATTCAACCTCAGAAGCGTCTTCGCGATCTTCATCCCACAGACGCCATGGTTCTTGTGAGACATCCAAATTGACAGCAGTATACAGCATTTAATCGATGTTATCTTCCCGTACAATTTAGAAATAGCAGAGTGGTTGAAAGAAACCATTCAGTAAGTGCACTTGGAGAGCACATACCTCTGCCAAGGCTAACGTCCTATCTTGCCATGTTAAAGAAAGGGAAAATGAAACAATTGGATCAGCTCCTGGTGGAGGTAACTAAATACTTACTGCTTTGGAGAAAATTAAGAAAATCTACATACAATGTACAGAAAGCAACGTAGAATTCAATGATGGCAATAATAGTTAACTCCTGATCAACCTTGGGGAATGATTTCAGTCCCGTAACAAGGAAACTATGGGCTAAAAGACAATGATAGTGTGAATAAGGCCTATTGATCACATAAAGCAAATGTAGTTTTGACTTAGTTAAACACCTTCAACATCAACCACCATAGAGCACAGCACCAAAAGCAAAATATTTCAGTCAACAGCAGTGAAAGACTTAAGGAGACACCATAGTTAAAAAAGAGGAATCACTTACACTACACTAATTGTAGCTGTCAAAAAACACACTGTATGACACCCAGCACCGCAGAGCAGAACAAGTCTCTCCGACAAGAAACCAACTGTCAAAACCGAGGAGCATTTTATATATCGACTCCCAAGAAATCTCAGCCAAGTTAATGACATTGCTCGGCCATGCCAGAAGGGGTTTAAAGAACTGGATCTTGCTAAATCTTTTTTTACTGTGCTCTTCTGAAAAACTATCAAGCAGGCCATGCCTCCATCACACTGTCACTCTTTGAACTAGAAGGGGCACTCGACACTCAAGGTCCCGGATCCGCCCGTTTATCCAGATCCTCTGCAAAGGTTGATGGGTTCTTACTCTGGTAATGCCTAACCCGTCCATGGAAGTTGCTTAGGTAGTTTTAAAGCAATCCTGCTGAGGACAAACAGCAATGAAAGCATAACCTCCTCACCAGAGGCAATTAAAATATTATAAAGATGTAGCTACTATGTTTGAAATGTCATCACCTCTATAATGTTTAAATAAAGTTTCAAATGCCAGATATATATTAGTATTTTATACTGTTTTGATAAACATGTTTTTGGGATATCTTCTGCAAATGTTGTTGCCCACCTTTAACTGGACTGGCGTTAATGTGCTTCTCTGTGATGTACTACACGGTGTTATTGCTTGGTGTAGCAAGCAGTCGAGTTAGCTGGAGATGTCTGCACACAACATGACAGTCTCTGGCTGAGCAGACTGAGCAGATTCCGAAAAGGGGAAGAGATAAATCCGACAGAGACACTGGCGAGCACGGTGGCCCATTTACGCTCTGTGCCCTGACGGTGACCGTGTTTAGTGTGCGTGTATCACAGTGTTTGAGTAGTAATGGGAGCTTGTGTGTATTAAATACCTCAGCATGAATTACCCTGGCACCATGACCCACTTTTGACTCCTCAGACATGAATTTTTGGTGTTGGCACTGGGTCTTCCAGAGAGTCTACCAGGAAGGGAAAAGAACCGTCAGCTGTGTTGGTGCCTGTCTGATGTCGCTGAGGACTTAGAGACGGGAAATGACTGCTGGTGGATGGTTATGACTTGGTATTGTCAAATGTGGCTCATTCACTGTGATTCAATTTTGTGTCATAAGACAAATGGACAGTCCAGCTCCGAGTTCTACATCAATATCAAACATTTAGGAGATTGGAATTGGGCTCATAAACAATAGGCAACACTGAGAGGGCTCATTTGTTTTTCTTTTCCAAAATAAATAATGGGGACAGTTTTTGTTTTTCTATATCTGGACCTACCATATGTTGTTCACTACCCAGTGAAACCACTGTGCAAGCCACAGTTTGCCTCGGGTTGGAGAAAGAATCAAGAAATGAAATAGGCTTTGTCTGGTCCACATTAGGAGTCTGAATCAGCGATTTTTTCACTCTCTTTTTCCCCAGCATTTGTCTCTACTCTTCACCCCTTTGTTGGCTGAAGTCAAGTAGAGGACTCGTGATGTGAAACCAACTCTCTGGAGTCAAGGTGCTGCACTTCAAACAGCTGTCACGCTCCCAGAAGGCCTTCCTATAAACTGCTACGGGTACAAAAATATATTTGACTGAATACATTTGTGGTACGATTTCTATATTGCTGCCACAATTTAATGATATAAAGTATATTTTATAGAGAATGCATCAACATAAAAGAAAAGCCATTTAATGTCCACAAATTAACAGATCATTAAAAGTCTGTTTTTAAACCATAAAGTGCTGCACAGCACGGCAGCAATCAAACTTACACACGACATGATAGGGAATATATCGATGAAGTAAAAATACACTAATGTTAAGATATGATAGCACGTTGAGATTAATGTATCAGAGTCCCCCCAGCTCTGATAACAGCTTCATGTTACTCCACTTGGTCAAATGGAATTAGACCTGCATGCCAAAAGACTAAGCATCTCCAAATCTGTAATCTGGTTGTGACTCGAGCAATTGAATATTACGTAAAAACATTGAGTCACAAAGATATTACATCAAATTAATGAACCCAGTGTATTTGCAGGACTCTTACCAATGTGCACAATTTTGTATGTTTGGTGTGGTCTTTTTTTTTCTTGCAAACAAGATCTTCCAGTTCAGGACCATTTGTTGTCCTCTCCCTGATCCAGGTTATGCAACCGAGTCAGCGAAAGTGAGTCATATCGATGCCAGCGTTGATTCCAATGTGCGAGAGCAACTTAAGTGTAATCAGTCTGGGATGCGGTCGTGATGTAAGTTGGTTCAAAGTGTCACTGGATCCCAGCAGCGCTCTCCTGCATGTTTTTTGGATTACATTCTACTTCAGGTCAAAACACCAACCCTGTGTATTAAGAGATTTATTAATGTGGGAGGTACTTCAGGAAAGAGCATCTCAGTGGTCTGGCTTCACATCTGCTGCAGGTTTTTCATGTTTAAAAGCACTGTGTTTTTCAAGTAAATTACGCGATCTCAAACTAAACACGAGCAAATATATAAATACATATATATACACATATAGCCTTCCCTTATATGTACATGACGATTCACTATATCAGTGGGATGGAAAAAATCGACATGGATCTTCTGGTTCAAGCGGTTCACTGCTGATGTAATGTGGAAAATCCAAATGTTAATTGCAATATAAAATTACAATTTTGAGGTTCCTTAAAAGTCGAAAGTTGCAGTGCAGCTGAAATTCAACGTCCTGCTTCACGAAACAGCTAAAGAATGAGATGGACCAATGATGATATGGGAATATATTGATAAATTGAACATGCAGCAATGTAAAAAGACTTGATAGCAGATACAGAAAAAAATGTATCGGCGTCTTTAAGCCATTAACCAATATCTGATCATAGCACACGTGTGGGGCAAAATTACAATGACAAACATGATCATTTATCCCATATATAATATAATTACTTTTTGCTCCATCGATTGGTATTATTGGATGAAACCTGCGACCGCAAGAGCAATCTATAAACTATTAACTCGTGGGGCCGTCACTGTAGCCTCCATCTGCGCTGACCCTAAAACAACAGGGTGACAAATGCCTTCCCAGCAGGGGTGATGTGTGTGTGTGTGTGTAACCAGGCCAGTGTGGCACCCTGAGGCAGGAGCAGGCTGAGCAGAGGCCTCCGTCAACCAGAGCATCCTCTTTGCAACATCACTGCAGCATCCTGTCGAAAAACACAGGGGTGATGGTGCGATGGGCCGAAAAATGCACATAGACGGTGCACATCTGGATTCACCTGAAGCACCAGCAGCCTGAACCTCCACTGCAACAACAAGTACGGGATGTAAACCAAACACCTGCCGCCACCACACACACACACACACACGCGCACACGCACACAGATGTGCATGATGCTCGATGAATTGTGAACATGCGTCGTGTGCAAGTGTGTGTGAGGCCCCTGCAAGACGATGAGAATCCCCGGGGCTGGATCATCATATTTGAGAGGGGGGGGGGCTGGCTCGTGTAGGCCGAGCTCGACCACTTCCGTCATGCAGGCTACACCGATGCTACGCGAGCCAACATGGACTCCAATCCCGGTTCTACGTTAAAATACACGACGCTGGCTGTCATCGCTTCGCTGTTGTGGTTTGGCGTCAGCGCGGCGGCGGAATTGGAAACGAGCATCGATGCATGTCACCGCTGCTGAGCCGGGACTCCAAACCTGCAGGCCCGCTAGTCGTCCCCGGCTCGCCCGGTGAGAAGCACGTCTCCGCGGCTTACCTCGTCATCTAGTCCCGTCGCGCGTCGCGTCCTAACCGGTGTGAAGCCGTGTCCATGGCATGCTCCTGTTATTTCGTATTTCTCTCGCTCCCCTCCGGCTCCGATCGCAGCATCAACCCCACAATGAAGCAGTGATGGCCGGTGGTGATGATGCTGGAGCCCCGCCCTCCTCCCAGTGCAGCCAGGATGAGCTCACTGGTCTCAGCACCGCAGTCCGCCTCCAGCTCAGTGCGCAGGGCCGCTCACACAGGGGGCCCGTCAGGGGACTTTTTATATTATAACAGAATGTCTCCTTTACGTTAAATTGTTAAAGAGAACGAGCTGAATGAAGAAGTGCTCCTGCAATGTGACGACAACCTGCTGTGCACAGTCTGTCCACTGACTATTAATGGAGATGTATCTAACACTGGCTGCAGTTTGACATAGAGGGCAGCGGTGAGTCAATGGAGCTAAAGAGTCGCAAAGACGGTTCTCGGCAAAATCGCAAAATCGCAATAAATTACTAGTGTGTAATCATCTAAATTGTATTGTATGTATTGTAAATTTGCAACTCTGATTAATAATTAAGTTTATAACTTTAGCCAAAATTACCACGTCAGTAGTTAGTAAAGATTGGCAAAATTCACCCCAACATTAATGAAGACAACATGTGTGTTAAAGAAAAACATTTATTAAGAAAATAATAAAAGTATAAACATACAAACTAACTAAGTGTACTTACTATATACAGACGAGCTGGCCACTATGAAGACAAAAGTTCTTTGGAGTAGAAAGAGAGAGAAAAGAGGGGGAAATGAGCTTATTAATTGGCCAGGTGACCTCCTGGGTCGGGGGCATGGGGGGCATGGGGTACACAATGGACAATAGTGGTTAAAGGTTGTTTCCAGGGGCAGGTCTATGAAGCACCCTGGGAGACCTGGAAGTCTCCTTTGTCTTCAAAAATAATGAAAAGTGGTTACAGACTAATATTCTTGTCGGCCCGACTATTGTTCACGAATAGTCGGTCCCAACATACCTTAGTCACTAAGGCTTAGTGTATTTAAATACTTTAAATTAGCATCGGGAGTGGGTCCTCTCTATGGAGGCTGCCATGTTTTTTTACAGTAGCTCAGACTGGACAAACTAAACCTTTTGAGTTTTTATGACAACTGTAGGCTACCTCAGGTTCTCTTTCACGTTTGGAAGTGGAGGGTGAGGTGAGGGGTCTTCAGCTGCAACATACAACTTCACCAATATAGAGGTCACTAACTTCTACACACTGAACCTTTAGCGTTTTTCAACATTTTCATTAATTGCTCAGAGAATAACTCATGAATCTTGATGTGAAATCAGGAATGATAAGGGGACCAGTTCTGGCAAGAGTCCACACACAGAGACAAAACCACAAAATCCAAAATATACTCTTTATAAAAGGAGTCAAAGTCTAGTCATGACATATTGTAAAGCATACAGACCTTTTGTGAATTTGAGTCATTTCATATGGCAATAGTAATTGAAAATGAACATAAACATCTGCTTGTTGTATTCTGTCCTGGTCTTGTCTGGGAGCCTTCACCGGAAGTGGCCCCACGGAGGAGGCTTTGCAGGCAGAGGGACAGACTGACTATATAAGAGCCGCTGTCGACACTTTGCACATTTCCAGTTCCATGATTGAGCGCAGAAATAAAACCCAGCAGCAGAGCACCTTTGGGAAACTCTAAGGAGCGATGACAAAGAACAAAAAGAATAGAACTGGTGCGTACGCCGCGGCTGTGCCAAATGGATGCGTACAGAGCCACAAAGAGCTGGAGGGACGGGGGCACTGGGGATCCAAGGCTGAGTTCATCCTGACTGTGATGGGCGCGATCATCGGACCTGGGAACGTGTGGAGGTTTCCCTACCTGTGCTACAGAAACGGCGGAGGTGGGTGTTTTTACGCAGCAACTTTTACGCTCACTTGTCAAGTGCGCATTTCCTGAAATGGAAAAAACTAGAACCGACTTTAAATGTGTTGTCCAAACAAGTAAAGATCCTCTCTGTCTTACAGGTGTGTTCTTCATCCCATACTTCTTGTTTATGTTTACATGCGGAATCCCACTCTTCTTCCTTGAGACTGCTTTAGGACAGTACACCAACCAGGGGGGGATCACGTGCTGGAAAAGGATTTGTCCACTTTTTCAGGGTAAATAAACAGCGATTATTATTTATCCCCTTGTTGTTCACTTTTGTAAAATCATTATGATACTATAATAAATACATCATATGTGTGATTTCTTTACACCGGACAGCGTGCGTAAACGCAGTATCTGGTGTTTGGACTGCGGCATCGTTTGGAACTTGAGTCTGCGCAATAATCACTCCTCATTCAACAGATGATAAATCCCCGAGTCACCATATTTCTCCTTTTTCTCAGGCATGGGCTTTGCAAGTCACTTAATCATCGCAATCAGCGCAACCTCCTACATCATCATCATTGCGTGGGCGTTCTTTTACCTGTTCTTATCATTCAGCCAGGATTTGCCCTGGGCCTCGTGTGGACACCACTGGAACACAGGTAACAGAGGGATCTCGAAACTTATATAGGTGTGAGGTATTGTTGATAAAATCATTTAAAATTAAGCATGAAGAGTTTTGTTTCAGACATTTCCCTGAATGTACAATTCTGTCATTTTATAGCCTAACTTTTAAAAACGTGAAAAACGATAAATAAAGAATTGTCATGTTATTATCTCAGAGGGAGGGAAATGGCATGTTTTATATTTTCTAATGATATGGAATAGGACAAACTTTTCTCCATAAATGAGCATTTTTACATTCCCAGTGTTTTTTTTTCTTCTGTCATATTAGACTCGTGCTTGGACTTCAACAATCCAAACCTGAGCCTCAGCATGATGGCCAAAGAGAACGGCACTCTTCCTGTTGTGGAGTTCTGGCAGTAAGCAAGGAGTGAACCCGTTCAACAAGTTGAACTGATTTCTTTTTTATATTCCTTTTTTGATTCTTACCTCATCCTCTGTTCCATCCTCCTTTTTTTTTTTATACCTGCCTTTGATTCTCTCCTCATCAACCCACTCTCCATTATAATTAACCTCCGTCCCCTCCCTTTTACTTGTCAGGTTTTTTTTGTTCTCCCTCTCATTTCCATCATCTCTCTCCTTTTCTCTCCAGGCGGCGAGTTTTGAAACTCTCCAATGGAATCGAGGAGGTGGGCAGCTTGAGGTGGGAACTGGTCTTGTGTCTCATCCTGACATGGGTCATCTGCTACTTCTGCGTTTGGAAGGGCATCAAGTCCACTGGAAAGGTTCGCTGCCTAAACACGGAACAACATTCAATACATTTTTTTTTTTTAAATAAACCCAAATACTGGATGTTCAGGAGTTGTAAATGTGGACACAGGCAAATTCTTTCTTGAAATGTCACCTCTCATCCAGAGGCTTCTTCACTTCTAACTGAAGAGTGGGAGGTTTCAGGTTAGAAGTGTAAAACAATTTAAATTGGACTAAGACTAAGTGTTGCAGTCAAGACAATTGACACCACAACAGGATGAATGAAACACAGAGACCACTCACTTGTCCATTATAGAGATTAAATGAAGCTTCAATGCAAAGAATTCGAATAGAAGATTTTTTCTAATCAAGTTATTGGAGTTACTCGAGTAATTGTTTCAGCTCTATAGTCGTTATGTTAAACATGCAGCCCCACTTCTACCACTGACCATGTTTGACTGAATGTCCTCTGAAGTATCTTATGTCTATGTGTGTTTTCAGATGCATCTCAACTCTGCACTGAATCGTCAAAAATGGTCACTTGCTTGTGTCTTTTAATCAATTTCACATTTTTTTGTTTACTTTATTTTGGAAACTTACAAAGCTCTAATGCTTTGCAAGCAATGCCCTTCTATGCACACACACACACACACACACACCCACACACACTCACAGTCGTGTCTCCGTGAGTAAACTGGATTGACTTATATTGATTCCCAAGGGTGAGCTGCAGGCGATTCCCACATGTAGGTGCTGAGGTCCAACAGGAAGGTTTAGCTGTTCAGGATTTCCTCTTATGATTTTGCAGATCTCATCTGCCTCTTTGTTTTTGTATATACTGTGCCTGTCCTAGACTCAGTGATTGTCCAGGTCGATATTTATCAAATCTGTACAGTGAAAATTGCTTTTCTTGGCTGAATGTGAGCAACAATACATATTTATCAAGCTATTAAAGTTGTCAAAGTAACTTTGAGAAACTCAAATCAAGTGATCACATGATCGATCTTAAGTCCAAAATTTTATTTAAAGTATTTCAAACAAATGGCTCCTGTTTTTTACAGGGTGTTGTCTGTGTTCATTTTAAGTTACAGTAACTTTTGTTGTATTGGCAATAACTACACTCTGGAGATGAAAATAGACTTTCAAATGTTTACATGTGGCTCATATAATTTTTTCATCATGACACATTTTGGGATGAATGAAGAGTTTCTCACTTTTTGATCCCCTCAAAGTGTGTGGTCACCTGATGAAAAGCACCACCCTGTTTACTCATCTTTTGAGTAAATTAGCTTTGGGTTGAGGCTCGAGTCAAATTAAGGCCTCAGTCATTTTCAGGATTTGACTTGTGGAAAGAACACGTTCAATACAGACTCATTACAAACAACAAGGTTTTCTCAGGGTGAGATTAGACGTTGTCCATCTCCGCTCATGTCTGTCAGGCATAGAAGATAAAATCAAATGTGAGCCAAACGTGTTCTAAAATGGTTTGGCCAAAAATGATTGTGAAAATGAAGTGGCCGAGGGATCAGGGTCAGGGAATCCATCATAACTCGACTTGCCTACGACGTACTGCAGCTCCGATGGGTGGTGGACTAATTTTGAGCTGGACAAAAGAAGACATTTGAGAAAGTCGTGTGGTAAAAAAACTGTTTATGGACAAGTCAATCAATAATGATAGTGATGCTCTTCTTTTTCAGGCAGCCTACTTCACTGCCACCTTCCCCTTCGTCATGCTGTTAGTTTTGCTGGTACGCGGGGTTACGCTACCTGGGGCAATGCATGGAATCAGTTACTACCTCTACCCTGACATCTCACGCCTTTCAGATCCCCAGGTAAGAACAGAATCAACAATCTAAAGTCCGGTACGGCTACATAGATTTCTCACATTTGTTTGCTCTCTTCAGGTGTGGATGGACGCTGGCACTCAGATCCTCTTTTCTTATGCCATCGGCCTTGGGTTCCTGACCTCTCTTGGGAGTTACAACACTTACAACAATGACTGTTACAGGTAAGAGGAATACTAATACGCATCTAAAATACCCTGCTGTGAATGAAATGTGCCCCTGAATCCTTTAAATCATTTTGAGGAAATAAAAGGATTCTCGTGGGCAATTATTATTATCATTTAAAATTATATTTGATGCAACAAAGCCAATAAATAGAGTCTGATATTGACATTTAACAAGATCAATCATTTAATGGCCCTGTGATGAACACAGTGGAAAATATAAATTTTATTCTGTTGGCTCGTAAATGAACACTTTCTATCCATGCATCCACTCCACAGTTGCATACACGTTTCTAGAACTGGATTGATTTTTCTTTCAGGGACTGTCTGTACTTGTGTCTGCTGAACAGTGTCACCAGCATCGTGGCAGGCTTTGCCGTCTTCTCTGTTTTGGGTTTTATGACATATGAACAAGGAGTGGATATTGCAGAGGTGGCAGACTCTGGTAGGTACTGGATTCAGCTAAGTGGTTGACAGTTGTACATTTCCTGTCTGGCTTTTGGTAAGTCGTATTTTTCTGGTAGACTTAAAACTCCTTATTCCATCCGTTTATTCTTTCCCCACATTGATATTTTACCTTTAACTTGTGGCAAATGGAACCATGTAATGTTGGTTTGTTGGCCAGTCCAGCACTTCAGTCCAAACAGAAATAACTCTACAACTGTTTGTGATGGAATTGTGTACATCGTTAATTCATGATCCCAAAATCATGAATCCTGATGACTATGGGGATGCCTTGACTGACATTTTGGGGTTTTGAGAAAAATGTCCCAACAATTCCAACTTGTTGCTTTGGGGCACACATTCATGGTCCCCGCAGGATGAATCACCATCACTTTGGTAATCCTCTCACTTTTAATGTAGCTACATCATCAGGCCATTTGATGGCGTGTTTGTCTGATACTTTGGTTTACAAAGTTAATGACATTCCCATCAGTCTTAGCATGTGTTTTGTGCAAATGTTATACTAACATGCTAAACTATGCTGCTTAGCATGGTCCAAGTTATGTGTTTGCATCTTTAGCACTCGTTCACATTTCATGCAGGTGAGATTTCGAGACATTTCAAGTGTTAATCATTTCCAGTTGCATTGTGTTCAATCTGCAGCTTTTCTCTAGTTATTAGTGTTTTCTGTCAGTCCTTGTGTTTTACTTATCCCCATGTTTCCCCATGCAGCATCAATATAATAATAATAATACTTATAACCAATTTAAATTTAATGGGTATCCTTCCTCCATTTGCTTACTTCGTCAAGTTGTTGTATAGTTTTGTATGTTTACACTGTTCTCCATCGTGTTTCATTTATTTGTTGTGTCTGGTTACGTCGTGTTTTTGTGTGTGTTTGTGTGTGTGTGTGTGTGTGTAGGCCCAGGGCTGGCTTTCATTGTCTTCCCACGTGCACTCGCCATGATGCCCATGCCTCAGGTGTGGTCAGTGTGTTTCTTCGTCATGATTATTCTGCTCGGACTGGACAGTCAGGTACTGGCAAAACCCCATGTGAATGATTGAATGAATGGTTGAATGAATGAACGAGGCTCTGACGCTCTCCTCTCACCGACTCCCCCCCAGTTTGTTGGGATGGAGTGTTTGATGACATCACTAGTTGATCTGTTCCCAACTCACCTGCGCAAGGGCTGTAGGCGTGAGCTGCTTCTGCTGGCCATCTGCACCTCCTGCTGTCTGCTGGGATTCTTACTGGTAACAGAGGTCAGTGCAGTACAGTCCAATCTTTTACATAACGCTTTAGAAACCGGTCAATAGTTCAGAGGGCGAAGCAGAGAAAATAGGGAAAGAGGCATAGAATCACAACAGCTGAAGTTAGCTCTTCTAAATGTCAGATCCAACAAATTATTCCTGGTCAACAGTCGGATAAACGATAATAATCTGGACTGTATGTGATCCTGGTTGAAACATGACTGAAGAACTAGAATTTGTTGTGGTCATTTTCCAAGTCTCGTCCAATTAATCACTAAATCCTCTCATTTCCCACTTGTCTTGTGTGGAACGGATTGCATTCAGACTGCAACCACCATCAAGAGTTGACTTCAGTTACTTAGTGATGTCGTTTTTTCATTCATGTTGTTTCATGAGACACACTTGGACTGAAAACCTGCTATTTTTATTATTATTATTATTATGGAAGGTTGTGCACGGCATGCCTGCTACAGGTATGATATGCAGAGGAACAGCTGCTTCCCAGCTTTGTCTCAGTAGCTGCTACACCCCAGTAAAATCTTACAGTATTTCCCAAGTATTATTCTCCACATACGACTCAAACCTTTGCTCTGTTTCTAAGGTGGAAAGAACAAGTTTTGGTCACGTTGTTAATGTGGGCCTTGTGACTCAGATCAGAGTCTAACACAGAGGCTTGTCACTTCTTATTTAGTCCAAGGAGTTTGCTGAACCAGATTATTTTCCAGCGTTTCTCTCAAAGGATTTCTGTTTTATCCTCATTAAGCTTAAGGAAACATTCAGTGATGGAGCGCAGAGCGTTATCATCATTTTTGCTCAGCAGCAATGTTCAGTTGTCACCCAGTGGCAGCTTGTACAGTGGGAATAATAAAGGTTCAAGGCAGCTCCCCTGTGCAACCCCAAAACTGCTGTTTGTCAGACACGTGATCTCCAACACTGACATAGAACCTCCTCCCTTTAATCATAGTTGATCATTGAATCATTAATTGATAAGGATGTCGTGGTCAATCGTATCAAAAGCAGCGCTCGGGTCTAGGGAGGACTAGAATTGAAACCTTGTCTTCATCAGAGTTTAGTCTGAGGTCATTGATTATTTTAGTAAGTGCAGTTTTAGTGCTGTGATGGGCTCTAAAGCCAGACTGAAACTCCTCCAGGATGTTGTTCTCTAGAATCACTGAAATGATTTTCTCTAGTAATGAAGGTGAATTTTGCCATGGTTGCATCATTTTTACAGGATTTGTTAAGATGGTCTGTGATGGTCTGTGTCAGGTCAGCAGTAATACCTGCTCTGATTGAGGGGACTTTGTTTTTGAAGAAAAGGGCCAGTTCTTCACATTGTGATGGAGAGAGCTGCAGGTGGGCAGGGCTGGTGTGAAGTAGCTGCTCAATACTGGAGAATAGTCCTCTAGAGTTCCCAGCATTCTCTGTAATAATCTTGGGAAAGTAATCCTTCCTTGCCAGACGTATTACTCTGTTATAGGAGGTCATAGCTTCTTTGTAAATATTATAGTGAACTGTAAGTCCAGTTTTCCTCCACTTTCTTTCAGCTGCCCGACAGATTCTCTTGTTCTCTTTCACACCTTTGACGTTTACCCATGGAGAGATTCTGCCAGCTGATTTCTTTCTAACCATTAAGAGTGCAACAGTATTTGAGCTGTCAGGACTGTTTAGTTCAATTGATCTCATGATATCACAGAACTTAGCCTCAGTCTGCTCATCAAGGAGCCTCTTTTCAAACAGAGTTTCTCTTTTGGTCTTTGCAACGTTATAAAATACACAGTGATGATCAGAGATAGGTGATTCAAGTACTGAAAATGTCTCCATGTTCAACCCTCTTGTTATCACTGAGTACAGGGTGTTGCCATGGTGATGGGTGGCTTCCTGTACTTGTTGGGTCAGCTCAAAGCAATACTTTGATCAATAATAATCTTCACCAATAGCAATAGACCACAATTAGATACATCAACAAAAAAAGGAGTTGCCGAGCTGTCAAAAAAAAGCTTCATCTCACATTGAGATTTCCACTCACATTTTACAATAATATACCATCACTAGTATCGGAGATTTAGGTGAAGCCACTGCTGAATGCACCTTTTTGAATTGAAAAGTAGGTCAAAGGATAATTGTTTGCTTTTTAATTGATTGATTTCAAGAATAGTTGTGAGGGAACCTGTTGTTGATGATGAATTTGCTGATGCAGCCCCTAATATTTGTTGATTTGTTTATATTGATGAAAGTTGTTATCGCTGCCCTTGTTTTTAGGGAGGGATGTACCTGCTCCAGCTGTTGGATCATCATGTCTGCAGCGGCACCACGCTCATCCTCCTCTCTTTTTTTCAGTCTGTCAGCATTGGCTGGGTCTATGGTAAGTCACACACACACACACACACACACACACACACACACACACACACACACACACACACACACACACACACACACACACACACACACACACACACACACACACACACACACACACACACACTATACAACCAACCTGGTAAAGACTAGATTCTTCAAATTATGAGAACATTGGGTTAAAAGTGTTTTTAACGGGGTTAATACACCCTTATGAATGTTTGCTATGCTGATAGATTTCATCTCATCTCTGATCTTCTCTTTTATTCAAAGGTGCTGATCGTTTCTATGACAACATCACAGACATGATTGGTTATCGTCCATACCCGTTAATGAAATACTGCTGGTGCTTCATTACTCCCATCACCTGTATGGTGAGTCCCTTGAACTGTTCAACCACCTCTGTCCACAGTCACAGTTATAAGTTACACGCTGTAACATTTCATTTAACATTATTCCACTTTGTCTCCTCCAATCACAGGGCACCTTCATCTTCTCCATTGTCAAATACTCCCCGCTGAAGTTCAGTAACACGTATGTTTATCCACTCTGGGCCAACATCTTGGGCTGGTTCATTGCCACCGTCTCCCTCTCCCTCATCCCACTGTTTGTGTTGGTGAAAGTGTTGCAGGGAAAAGGCACTCTACGACAGGTGAGCCCCATCCTCTCATTTCTCTGAATTGTTTGAACACTGTGAAGTAAACCTTTGATCAAACTTTTCCTTTTGTACTTGTTGATGATAAAAATATATCTGTGCAACTTTGAGGGCTACATTTGTTCTGTAGAGACCACACAGGTAGCTGGAACCAATCCCGCAAAACATCCTGCTTAGCTTAACAAGATTTTTTGGGTCTTTGTGAAAGTCTTTTTTGGCCTTGCTCAAATCTTGGGTTCATAGTGGGAAAGGCATAACTTTTTCCATATGTATAGTTTTGCAGAAATCGCCCGTTGGATCAAATTATTCAGACATAGATAAACATTTTTTGAATTTAGTCAGCCAGTAATCCTGGTTCCATAAATCCTCACGTGCTCACCAGATGTGCTGGTATGATTTTCCATAAGAAGTATGCATTTCTAACCTGAATCTCGTCTTCAGAGGGACTTAGCTTTGGAATGAGGGACACTGACTGTGGAAATCAGAAAGTACTGAGAGATGGACTCAGTCATTGCTGGTTTTAAACTTTCATAGGATTTGTCAACAATATAAAAATGGATAATATCACCAGCCCTGTCTTTTAATAAACTTTAACATGTTTACTATTGGAAAACATTTTCAAACCTGAAAGTCAGATAATTGGTGTCTTACATTGCAGTTACATGTAATCTGGTTAGTTCAAGTTTCAAATTGTAATTTAGGGAGTGGTTTAACGATTTTTGTATGACATGCAGTACGTCCTGTCGTCACATATGTGGGCTGCATCCACATAGGTGACTACAGGACTGAATATTCACTGATGGAAATGTAATTTTTCCTGCCCTATCTGCATAAGTCATTTGACGTCTTGTTTCTGGTCTTTGCTCAGAGGTTCGTCTTGCTCTGCCAGCCTGTGGACGACCTCCCCTGGAATCAAAAACATCCTCCTGCACTGGGAACCAACAGCACCGCGGCCTACGCAGAAGAGCTCAAATGTTTATCCGACACCGAGGAAGTCACTAAATGAACTCACAAACAAGTTGTTTAGCTGAGTGCTGCTCTGCAAATGAGTGTGCAGGTCAGCTTTTTCCCCTGTGTTTGGGCCAAACTGCACCAATGAACGTCTTCCAAAGTGCGAATTGAAAACGTACATGTTAAACGGAACATTTGAGAAATGATTATGTCACCGCTAACATCATTAGTGTTCTTCTCTGGTATTTGACTTTATCGCCACCTACTGGTCCAACATGCTTGGTTGAGCGTTTGTACAAAATGTTTGTGTTCTCGTCTGGACAAAGATATTTGTTAAGTGAAGGTCTTTTTTACATAGCTGAATATATTCATTCCAATAGATATCTAGAGGAGTGTAGACAAGGACTTTCAAGTTGTGAGAATCCGCAATAATGTCTCGAATGTCAACAATGGTTTCAACTCAGAAACAACAGACAGGCAGACATACACTCTCTCACTAGTTTCTTACAATTGATAACACGCTTTTTTTTTGTTAATACTGAAAAAGGGCTACACACAGTCAACGCAGCAGAACTCAATGTGGACTTAATTGATAACTTCCCATTCAGTGGCAAAATCTTTCAAGATTCAACATCTTTTTTCTCACTTGAAATCAACCAAACCTCAGTATTTACCATCCATTTTTGAAAATGTTTACTTAACTGTTGTAAAAACACAAATAACTGTAAACTACATTAAAATTTGCTTTCTATATTTGAAACACAAATGCATGAACTGCTATTTGGGCCTCACAGCTCCAAGCCTTTGTTTTCATTTCTTTCCGACCTCTGTGACTCAAATGAGGTAAGATTTGTGCAAGATGAAAAGAAGGGTGTATGTGAAGCAATATGCAGAATGTTTTGTAATTTGAATGGAATGTGACGATGTTTCACAAGTCTACATTTCGTGCTCTTGGAATCACACTATACAGAGATACTGTAACACTGTTGGATAAGTTTGTCCTCACGGGGTTCAGCTGCAGTTGGGTTAAGTTAGGAAAAAAGCTCATGGTTTGAATTAAGATAAACCATGAAACCATGTTAACCACATGCAACAGCTTAATGACAGAAAAGCCTTGAGGGCAAACTTTCCCCATGTGCGAGGGTAACTAAGGTTATTCTATATAGCTACACTTTACAGATGTCTCCTATCTGGCTGTTGGTAGAAGCAACATCACGTTCTCCAGGATGACGGTGGACAGTAGATGGATAAGGACAATGCGAAAAACATCCAGCCACGGCTGTTGTGTGCATCTTGACATTGTAACGCTAATTGGGTGAGACATAAAAATGTGTAATGTCATGATACGTTACCTGCATAATAAATCATTTCATACAGATCAGGAATTTCACCACTTCTTTTATTTTAATCTCTGGGAAATAAGAGGGAGACTTGAAAAGAATATATTTTTCGGGTTAATGTTCCAACAGTCTGACACACTGGGGAATAAGTTGCAACAAAGCAAAGAGGAGCACATTATTTTGTATATTTGAAGTAGAAACGTGTTTATTCATATTCATATGAAAGTTTGCCCATCGTTAACAGTACAAATCAATTAACACTGTGGTAATTGGGCTTAAAAAGGGATAGTTCACCCAAAAATGAAAATGTACTCATTCTCTTCTTACCACTATGTCGATGGAGGGGGGTTGAGTTCACACAACACTTCTGGAGTCACAATTGAAGTAACTGGTGACTCCTTCTTCTAACGTGCCTCGATGCTCTCGCCCAAGGGGCACATGATGACATCAGCGATGCTACCAGAACTAGCGATGCTTGTGTGTGGTGTGTCCTGGAAATTGGTTGAATAGCCTTTGAGGAATCCTGCTAACAAACACACACTAATGAAAACATCCTCTTTTGCGGAGGTAATTAATCTGCAGTCTTCACTTCAGACAGGTCAATTAGTTTTGCCTGTGATCTGGAAGCCAGTTAATTATTCTCCTGTACAAACTTCTTTTGTTTGTGGTTTTTCAGCAGTTTATGTTGCATGCTTGAGGCGCCATACAATGCCAATACTATTTTAAGGTATAATGTGAGGAGATAGATTAAAGAATGAACGAGCATTTGATTGATTAAATCATATTCAGAGCTTTATTAATGGTCATGGCCATCTCTATTCAATGTGATCAGAAGTTTCCCTCTCATTAGAAATCCCACGTCCTCATCAACACCACCAGTTTTCCTTCATGGTGATTTTCTTCCTACTGCGAATCTGTCTATTCTCTCCGATTTCCATCCCTCTTGTTTACCACATTTCTTTCAACTTCCGTCATTCTCTCTTCCTCTTTCAAATCTCTCCAGACTGAAATTTGGCTTGGCATCCTGCTTTTATCTCCGGGCACGCTTTACTGAGAACTATACTAGAAAAGAGGTTTGCTGTTTGTCAACACATTGGATGGATGTGAAGGAAAATGTGACTCTGATTTATTGTTAGGGATTTTGCAGATTCAACAGCTGTTTCAACAAAGATTTAGACAAACTGCTCGACCACTCGAAAAGGTTCGAAATCTACACGAAAGGTCAAGGGTTCACGTGATTGAGCGAATCCTCACCTCGTAGCAATAAAAAAAGTGGGTTGCTGGTCATAAAAGACGGCGCACATTGTGTGACAAAGAATAAAGGAGAAACTGATACTACTTTTGGACTTTGTATACGTCTCCAAATTGTTGCCATATGACAGATTTCCCTTAAGCTGAATTCTAAATGTTGCTGTTCTGGTGAAACTGTGAACTCAGATGACTTTGGCTGACATTAACAAACACGGGTTCATGCGTTTTAGAGCTTTTCAGTGATCAGTGTTTAAGGATACGTCATCAAGACACAAACACCTGAATGTTTATTAATAGAACAATAGAATTGATTATCTTCCTTACCCTCAAACGAGTAAAAATTTAAGACAAAGCAATTCAGTAAGTCTTACTCTCTCAGTACTCTCCAGTGAACAGAACAATGGGAAACAAGGGTAATAATCAACATTGGTGTGTTTTTATGAGATAAAGACCTGATAATGTGAAACCATTACCTGCTCCAAGAAGGTTATGTTTTCCCCCCTGTCCGTTTATTTGTCGGTTGATTTGTTTGTTTGTGAGCAAAATTAAGCAACAATTACAGGATGGATTAAAGTGAAACTTGGCAGAAGGAAGCGGTATTGGTTAGGAAAGCTTATTTAATTTTTGTGCAGATGCAGATTAGGGGACGGATCCAGGAATCTTTTTTTTACTTTCTTTAACGTTGCATTTTAATTGATCTTTTTCAGAAAATAATTCCTGGCTCTTGATGACATTTTTCGGGGGACTGATATTTATGAGGTGGATCCAAATAAAAATCTGTATCTAGTGAATTTTAGTGTGGTTTCGTTATGGGACTGGAGGGCCTTGCCCGATGTATGCAATCTACTGACTGCCATTCTGAGTATTTTGTATCCGAGATGAGACAGAAAAACTTCCCACACTTTTCCCTTTGTCAGCTTTTCCCTGAGATTGCCTAGTATGTAAAATGTAAAATATCTTTCAATGGATGCTCTCTAATGCCGATCATGATTCTGGGCAGGTGGCAGAAATGTGTCGAGCTCCAGGTTTCTTAATCTATGTGGCAGAGCTTCCCTCCAGTGATCTACAAAGCATGAGCTTACCAAGCCCACAGTTCCCCTGGAAGCAACAGGTCATGCATAGTGAGATCATGTATGTGCAGATACAGCATTCCAGGTTTATAAGGTTTCATCTCTCATCACACTCAGGCACAACCACTGGTGCACAGCAGGGTTGAATTAGACTTAGGAGAGTGGGAACAACTCAACATTTCCAGAAATCTTATTGAAACATAGAACTCTCCAATGCTACTAAAACAGCATAGCTTCACATGAGGCTGATGCAGGTACACAAAACTCTAAAAACCTCTAAGTGACCATTTAAAAACTACTTTAAAGTCATTACGTGACTGGTTAGATGGTTTAACTTCCACCACGTTTTAACAAATAAACAAAAACAGATGATGGTCAGTGATGCCAGATTTTACTCAAAACGCCAAATGATCAGAGCCTTGAGGGGAATCAGAAAATACTGGCAGTCTAATCCTAGTTAATGTGACTGGTTATATTCCAAATGACGATGAAGCTGTTGATGCAATCCTTCTCCTAAGCAGTTGAACAAAAAGACCAGGGAACAGTGAACTCCACCTTGAACTCAGTGCTCTATAACTTGCAAGGACCTGCTGCAAGCTTAAAAACTAGTGTGGCTGTATCATGATCCCTTTGAAAACACTGTTCCTGGTGACAAATCTATACATTTTCACATAGCTTTTATAATAATAAAGATGCATTAACTTTTGTAGGATAAAATAAAAGTATTTAGAGCCACAGAGCTTCAGCAAAGGTTGTTTTCCGACTCATATGAAAATGCTGGATGCAGGAATTGGATCAAATAAAGACACATTTTGATAAATCATCCTGGATAAGAAAGACATTTTGAGTGACGAACCATGTAAAACAGTGAATGAAGGCACAAAACGTTTTACTACAAGACACCGTTTATTGACTTGCTTGTTTGCCATCTTCTAGAAAGCACACAATGTAACAACAGTGTAATAACTTAAACACTATATTAATTTAAAATGTCCTGGGCATGATTTTGGAGGAAAATCCTCGTATGTATGTATATTGTTTTGTCAGGTCTGACAGAGAGGAACACTTTGGATGCAGATGAAGGATGACATAAAATGACCCTCATCATTTTAAACCACAAAATAAATCTGTTAGCAATGAAGACATAGTACTTAAGTGTGTTTGTGTCTAAAAGACTGATGATAACAACGGATTTTCCATATTTTGTTGTTTGAAATAACTACTACAGAGAAGCTGTTTTCCTTAGACTGCTTCTTTCATTAACTTCTAAATTGAGTAAATATTACCAAATACATTTACTTTGGATCCAAGGTGTTTTTCAATTTCTGCATTTCTGCTCAGACACTTGGAAAACAACCTGATAATCTGCACATACCATAGATATTACAAAGCAGAGGAGTTGGTGGTGTAATTTGCCTTAAGTGAATTTAGCACAAAGTCTACATGTGGGTCCAACGAGTCCATTACCAGAAGCATGTAGTCTTTGTTATTGAGAAATGTGCATTTGAATTTGAAATGAATCATAATAACCTGCTCTGACACCATTTGGCCACATTATCCATGTTATCTGTGTAAGCACTAATGCTAATGCTTTTATTTTGAAAAGTTACTCATAAAAGCTGAGAGACACACTGTTGACAGGAGAGCCAAAATACACAAGTTTCTGGCATCAATGGAAAGATTTGAGGTTGGACACTTTCAGATTTCATTTTGGATTAGAATGAAATCCTATTCATTCATATATAAAACCAAGATTGAACTGATACAGTTTTGTGGTTTTTATATTTGAAAGTTACTCCGAACTACAATAACATATATTTGTAAAATGTTTTGTTTGATCTTTATTCACTTATTTAATCATATGGGTGATGTGGCAGATGCACAACTGAGAACTGAGCCCTACAGCTTCTGGTAAGAAAAGAAAAAGAAAGGATATCATCCAACCAGATCTCGCATTCCAGTGTCATAAAACATTTGTCAATTATGGAGAGAAGTTGAGGGAGCGAACACTTATGTAAGGTTTGTAAAAATGTGTCAGAGTTACATTAATAAAATAGAAATAAGACAACAGGGAGCATGTTCAGTATGTGTGTGAGGGAGTGTGTGCATGTTAGATGTGCATCAAACTTCAGGCGTATTCTGTGAGGCCGCAGGGTCTCCTGAACTCTTGTCCTCGCTCGTGAATCCACTTGTTTGACACTGACGAAATGGAGAAAAGGACAGAAGAAAAGCATGTGAGGATCATAAATAGCAAAGCCAGTTAATCAAAGTCTGCGTAAAAATTAATAAAAGCCACTCTAAACCTTCACTGCCAACATTTTCGAAACCAGCATATGGTAAACTCATTCTCTTATTACAGTTTAGTGCCCTTGATAGAAGCTGAAATGTGTCGATGATGTGTTTCACCACCTGAATACCACAGAGCTGCACCCCTGCATCTGTAATTATTACCAGTTAGCTCACCACCAGGCAAAGCTGTCTGAAAGCAACACACACAAAGATGCAGATACAGTATCAAGACTGACAGGATCCCTGCTTATTATCCTGCCTGAGCTAAATGAGCCTTTCAGTGTGATTAAAAAACAACATTGTTATTATTATACCAAAAACCCTGTGACAACCTGAGATCTTTTTAGTCCAGTGAGATAACAAAGAAGCTGCCAAATATTGTATATATAATATTAATAAACATGTTTAAAAAACATGTGTTTTTGTCCAGACATCTCCAATGTAGAATTTAGTGACATCTAGTGGTGACGTTGCATGTTGCAGCTGAAATCCCCTCACCTCACCCTCCTCTTTCAAACATATAAGAGAACCTGTGGTAGCCATCAGTTGTCATAAAAACTAAAAAGGTTTTTAGTTTGTCCAGTCTGGGCTACTGTAAAAAACATGGCGGCTCCTAATGTAAATATAACATATTTAAATATAAAGGGCTCATTCTACGGTAAAGAAAACTAAATTTCGTACAATTTAGCTAAAACACACTAAGATTATTTTATATTCAATTTCTGCCAGTAGATACCTTTCACCTGAATCTTACACACTGAACCTTCAAATGCTAAAGATGCAGTGACAGCAAGGACAGCCCCTTTTTGTTTACTTTGTATCCCCACCCAAGCATGATATATTAATATTAGTAACAGGTTTTGTTGCTGTTATGGTAACAGGAAGTGACGCTGTGAATGGTATAACATTGTTTTTCAGCCGTTATATTTTTTCTGTGTCTTTTAACGTCCATGTATGAGTAAGAAACTAACAAGGATTCTTTGGAATTGTGGTCCAGTATTTTCTGACCAGGTACCCAAAAATGTGGTCTATTATGACAACAATTATTATAATTGCTCTTATAATAATATAACAGTGACTTGAAAATTAGATAAACATATATCCCTGTACCATATCATTTAAACAAATGTAATGGGAAGTAGGGATTCAAAAGAAATTTCCATATCGGTATTTTAAAAGAATTATAAAGGATTTTGTCCAATGAAATGGATAAACAGTGGGACACATTTTCTTTGCTTAGTGTCAGTTATAAAGTTCCTGTTCCACCATTGAACATGTCACTACTTAAATATGATGAATCTCAACTCTGACTCACCCCATTTACTTCCTACTAAGACAGGACAGGCTGCATGCCGGGTCCTGTAGTCTCCCTCTCCGCTCTTGAACAGATTATACCAGAACACTGCTGTTCCCTGTGGAGAAACGCAACAGATGATAAAAATTATGGTAACATCTGGTATTGACACGAGAAGGAATGTGAGGATCCAACACACATTAAGACAGATCTGCAGCAGCTTCAAGCTGAGCAGCAACTGACCCACATTTCCCGCAAGAAGACTTTTGTTTATGCTCGTGCCACATTAGAAAAAAAGCACAAAAAAATACCAGGCTTATTTTATGACATTGATACAACTACAACTGTTTTGTGGATTGATTTAAATCCAATGGAAAAAAAACATCTTACATTATTTTTCATTGTTAAATCACAATCTTTGGTAAATTTCCACGCCATACAGAATAATATATAGAGACTCACATGTGAGATTTTCCATTATTCAGCCTTGACCCATAAACTGACAGTAACACTGTTAGGATTAGATTTGTTTCCCCACTGTGGACACGTTTTAAAGCACTTTAAACATGCTCAGTTCTCACATGCACAGAGAAAGACACACTTGCTACTATCACCTTTCTCGGCACGATTGCTGCTCCAAAGTCAGGGAAGACCGTAGCACCTCCCGCCTCCACATCACTCATCTGAGAAAAGAAATAGAAAAAAAACTGGTTGGAAACTTTATCTGTATTTTCTTTCTAAGATAGTGTTTCGTGATAAGATCTAGTTATAATCTTCCATGAATTAAGGGGTACAAAATGACATTATTATTTTCCAGTCAGATTTAGAAGAGAGTAAAGACAGGGTCAAAAGTTGTAAATTTAACTTCAGCCTAATGCAAATGTACACACAGTTGCTTTGTACCTGTACACAGATGTTAACTGAAGTACTTAGAATTGTTTGTGAGGTGTACATTACAAGCTCAAAATCCTAAAGTCTGAATTTAAATTTGAGTCCATATGTCCTGTTATACCCTCTTCAAATCTTTTTCTTATATACACTAGATCACTAATCTACTCAGGCACATTCACATCATGCACCGGAGTCAACACTGAACTTTAAAGGTTATAGGAAATATGACAATTCAAATAAAACAATCATTTAAACACATCACGTTTTGGGTATTTTAGGGTGTAAATATATATTATACAAGTCAGTGTTAACCAGGGTAAAATAAAGTGTGGCTTCTAACTCTAAATGGAGGAAAAAAAACTCTCCACAATATGTACCGGAACTGATTGACAGAAAAACTTTATTTGTAAATATTTGTCTAGTCATTCATGTTTCTCACTCATTCAGATGATGGGATATTTGTCCAAGCATCATTTTTAGAGTTTTCTCTTCCAAAAATGTTGCCCCATCTTGCTCCATTACATCAAGCAACACAAGGTTTCAAACAAAAAGGACATTAAGGCCAATCAGTGCATCTCTGTAAAAGTCAATCAATCCAAGTCCAAGATTGAACCAGAGCTTATACCCATGAATCTAAAACATAAGAGGATGGGAGGGAGCGTAGATTTTTAACCTCCAGCCCGGGCCTTCACTGAACGGCGACTGGATGCACATACTTACGTAGTTCAAAAAAGTCGCCACACGATTTCCCGTGCCTAATCTTTTGAAAGCATCAGGCTCATCTTTCTATGAAGATAAAATTCAAGAATAGAAATACAAGATGAAAAAACTGTACGCTAGCACGCGCACGTACTTACGTAGTTTAGGAAGGTAGCAAGTCTATTTCCATCGCCCTTGAGTTGGTTGTCAAAAGGACGCTGCAACAGATGTTTATAACATTTAACTCACCGCAAAACTCACAAAGGAGTCCGCCACTATGGCACTAAATACGCTCAACATGAAATAAACTACCTGAAGCATTAGTTACAACTTTTATCTGAGTTCCTAATTTAAGAGCATGACCTTTCATTTTTAAATTATTATTTCTTCATGCAAAAGGTGAACATGAAATAACAAAATGAAAGACTACACTCTTCAATAAAAGTTAGGAAATAAACTGATATGATAAAGGGTGAAGACATTATTATTTGTAACATATCAAATTAGATCAGTCATTCCGTACCAAGACAGCTCCACATAATGCATAATGCAATATGCATCACAAGAATTCCATATAGGGTTCCCCGATATCACTATCAGAGAGAGCATATATCAAATCTTCACAGTAAAGACAGACATGCTGTATTTCAGAAGACCATAGGAAGTGGGTTAGGGTTAGGAAAGTATTCTCATAGACATTAATAGACATTACATGGTCTTACATTCATTTCCAGAGGACTAAGCCTAACACCAACTATAGACTATACAGCTGGGCTGGCCTCACCTCAACATTTAAGGATTCACATTATGTAGACTTGCTTTTTGTTCCCATTAGGAAGACAAGTCCCTATAATATGCGAAACACATATAGGTCCCCACAACACAGGTGATATCTGAACATCATAAACACACACATGCTTGTCTTACATCAGTTGTGAGGACTGTCATTGACAAAATTCATTCTCTGGCCCTGTATGCTAAGCTTAATATTTACAAATAAATCCTAAACCACATCTAAACCAAACCTGAAGCCTAGATCCAAGTCAATCCACACAGACACACACGTTTGTACTTCTATCTTAGTGAGGACACTCATTGGCATAATGCATTCCCTAGCCCCCTACCCTAACCATCCAAACTAAATTCCTAACCCCCAAACAGCCTTTTGAAGAAGTGAGGACCGGCCAAAATGTCCTCACTTTCCAAATATGCCCTCACTCTGTAGGGTCTATGCTTTAAATGGTCCTCACAAAGATATAAGTACACAAGTAAGTCACACACACACACGCACACACACACACACTTACCCTTGAGAAGTCATAATGTGGCTCGTACTGTCCTCCGACTCCATAGTTTGCAACCTGGTCAGCATTTGACAAAGATTATTTACATGTATATAAACAAATATTATTAAAATGTATTGGTAAACTAAAGGGTATTTGTGTACATACTGATGTGACATGGTGAATACTGATTTATATTATTTACTAATGATAACTAAGATTTTTACTTGGGCAAAAAAAAAAAACCCACAGAAACAGGCAAACACTATTAGCTAATACAGAAAATATTCATCTGGTTCATTGTACTAGTTTCGGGAATCGAATCTGTGATGCACAGTGCAGGTTAAATAGAGAATTATTGATATATTGTTCACAACATTAACTGGAATGGGGACTATTCTTGGGCAAAAAGTCGTTCCAGTCTGTCATCACTGAGACTGTGGGTGTCTCTGGAAAGACACGCTGCTGCAGAGGTTTTCAGAAACATTTCAATGCTTTTAAGGCCACTGGCAAGAATCTGGTCATTTCCTTTATACTGGGATCGGGAGATGAATCTCAGATGTGGAGTTAGAAAATCTGTTTTTTGTTTTTCAATTTTTCTTTGTGGAAAAAGTGCAACACGGTTCAGACAAACTAGATCAGGCTAAATGATTTGAATCAATTTGTCCAATGTTGTTCTTATTTTTGTGTTATTGGGATATTTGGTACAACTGTTTGTTTAAGTACTTTCTGTTGTATGCATTACTCTACCTGAAGTAGCTCTGCAGTGTCGACTTCGAGGCCTGTGATGTCTTCTATTCTCTGATTGACTCTGGAAATAACCGGATCATCCTCTTCTTCCAACCATGCACTGAAAGAACAAATACACGTGCGTATGAGCATGTAATAGAGTTACGCAGTAAATGGTTGGAATATCTTGGTTTACAAATAAGAAAACATGTTTTATAAATTATAAATACAAAAAATGGATAATATTGAGTTACCTTTTTGATACTCTGTAGTTGGCTGTGGTCAGGATTCCTGTTTTGGGATCACGAACGGTAGCTCTGGCAAGCTTAAAAGAAAAAAAACACACAAAGAAGTGTTTGACATTCATAGTATTGCACAAAAATATCAGTATTATTCAAATGCATATATAATATCTGTTATTTCCTATGTTTATTTGCTCTAAGAGAATAGTTTTATACACTTTGATGTAAAAATGATTGCCCTGTACATTTTTTGTGTCTCCTTGTTAAAACAAAACTGCATTTTAACACTTTCTTAGACGGATTAACCACCAAACAGATTTGGCACAAAAAGAGCAACTGACAAACTGAGCTAATGGGACAAATGTATAGTTTGGGTACAAGTGTCTTTTTTTTTAAGGTAAACATGTCAAGTTAAAAATAAAACAACACTGTTTCAGACATATTCACAAAGTAACGCCAGACACATTGAACTGCCGTCTTTCTTTCACTGGAAATATATGATGTGCAAAAGAAGGGAAACATCTTCAGCAATAAAAGTGAAATCTTAACTTAACCATCAAGTCCACTTGCTGTAGGTAAGTTATACTTGTTGCAATACTAAAGCTTAATATTGACCCTTTATCATTAGAAAAGTAGTCTTGGAATTCATAACCTTTATCATTTTTATCATCTTGCTATTAAAAAAACATTACTTTACATTTTGTTTTATGGTTTGAGATGAGAGAAGTTAATTTATTCATTATTTTTGGCCTCACCCTGGGTTTAGACAGCTCCTTGATCTTCGCAATCTCTTGGTCTGACAGGACGTTCAGGTAGCGTACGATGTGGGGACTGTCCCACTCATCCTCCTCCTTCATGGGCTTCAGCAGGAGACGAGGGTTTTGCTTCCCGTCGTGGTAGCGACAGAACAAACGGCTCCGCTTCGCTTCGTTCTGGTGAAATAAGGAAATAATAAACCCTCTTTTCAACATCAATAGCAAGTATAAGGAAAAAGGGCAAAAAATTCATTCATTCGTGTTCATCACATTGGGAGAGTATTGAGTTTGAGGTGTTGGAAATTAGTTTTTACTGCCCTCTAGTGGCGAAATGTGATTTCACAAGAAGTGGGGGTGGGTTGTTGCAAACACAAATCCTGTTTTATTCGTAAATACTATTAATATTATTATATTATGTTATTATTTTATATGCTATAATTATTATTGAAAATAATAATCACATTGCTTTGTTACACCATTAGATAATTTTGTTCATCAGCATATGAATGTAAACCTTCACTTACAGCAGAAGATCAAGAAGATTTAATGTGGTAAAATCCCAACACTTCTTCGGATATAAATAATAAACATCAAGTATTCTGACTGCCTGTCTGCCTCAGGTCCTAACATTACATCCCACCTCATTCCCCACATGCCTGTATTTATGGTGTCTCACCATTTGGAGCCCCTCTCCTCTGCAGAGCGCCTCATAGATCTCCCTCTCTGGGAGATGGTCTTTGGGTCTAGTGTAGGTTCCCAGCTGGATCGGCTCCTCAGAGGCCGGCTGGTAGTCCTGGTTCAGCTCATTCCGCTGCTTGAACAGTAACCGCTCAAAATAACGGAGGTTTCCTCCTGCCCTCTGGTGGTTGGCGTCTGTAAGTACAAGAAAATGTGGGTTGGTGGTGGCTCAAAACTTTAACTAAGAAGCAGGTTAACCTATAGCGTTGATAAGCATATTCACCAAGTGGCTCTGAGAGGAGATGGATTCCAGTCTCATACCTGTGCATGCTATAACACTATTTATTTCACGGGACAAGTAAACAGGGTCACCACAGCTCTATGAAAAGACGGCAAGCAGCTGTACACACAGGTCTTGCTGCGGACACAAAAGTAACAGTTAGAAACCACCGGCCCTTTGATCTGGAGGGACTACACCCTGCTGCTCTGGCAACCGCTGCAGTGAGAGTAGGGTTGAATGTTGTGATTAGTAAAACAGCAGGAAGACAAACCATAAATTACCCCACTGTAGGGGGACTGTGGTTGCACTGGTCAGCCAACTGGTGTCTGCATGTGTTGTGGGAGGCTACTGAAAAAGTCATAAGTGCTTCTTAATTACATGATAAATGGGCTTTTTTTAGTTTCTCAAGAATTGACAGCATGAACCCATTCACCCATCATATATAGCAACAAGAAAAACAAATAAAGGATTATTAGATTACAGGCCCCGTCTTGCACGCTGCCTACAGCAGTAACTTTGATTGTCTCAAGCCATTTTCAGAAATGACCTCCCGAGGATGTCCGAAATATTGGTTCGGAACTCTCTCCAGAAGTCTCCACACATGAGTGCAGCAGCAGGAGATTCTCTGCTCATACTGGTTCACAACAGCACAGAAATCTCCCGCGAAGGCCGATGCAACCATTCTTTTTGTTGGTTTCATTTTTGCATCTGTCGCTTGTTAGAAACATCATCAACACACCCACTCGCTCAAGGTGTATCCAGAAGGTGATCTCCTGCTGTATTCTCACATCGGCTCCTTCGGACTTTCTGCAGACTTTATACTAAGGGGCTGGCCTGAGAAACACTGCAGAAAGGCCGGAAGCTCTTACTTGGACATTCGCGTTCACACATTCAGCTCCTCTGAAGAATGTCAGGAGGATCTCTCTGAGTTCAGTGCATGTCTGAAAGCAGCTTCAGACTTTTCCCGTCCAGCAGCCACGTTGTAAAGTATTTAAAACCCTTTTAAATTGGCCTGGTGCTCTGAGTAAAACATTTTATACCATGTTTGGACACAAACTAAATGCACTTGTGTCGTGCACCATTCGTCTCGACAGTTAAATGTGAGCCCTGTGTGTAATGTAATGAACCTTTGCTCATGCTGCACCTTACCAATGGCCACCAGGCGGCGGGTCAGCTCGATGGCTCGAGGCAGGTCTCCCATTTGGTAGACAGAGTAGCTGAGGTAGTCCAAAATGTCCGCCTTGGAGACCACAGCTTCCTCGCCGCCATCCAGCTGCTTCAAGGACTGCTGCATCCACAGCACAGCATGATAATAGTCTGCGTCGTTATAGGCAGTTTTCCCCATGTCGTAGCAGTCATCCACCGTCAGAAGGGCATTGGAGTGCATTCCTGTGACAAGATTCACTGAAGTTAAACACTGATAATATCGTACTGTACCGCTGGTGAAACCTTCCTGGGTTATGAACAAGGAGAACAGGTTTGAGCAAATCTTGTAAACAATGTCTGAATGGAAAGAAAAATTCAGATAAAGATATATTGGACAGTATTTTTTTCAAAGAAACAACCTAATCAACAATTTTTGATAAAGGCTACGTACAATCACAGGTAATAATCCAGCACAGCAATTTCTGTCGTAAGATAATACAGGCTTGGCTGATTTAATGGTCTGGCCGAACCCACACCCACACATTTCCATTCTCCATAACATTTTTGCATTATTGTTCATTTCTGCTCCTTAATTTTGAGCATCTCAAGTGACCACTTATAATCACTTATAATTTTAAAGCCCCTAAGTAAAAAGTTGAGGGTTTCTAAATTCTGTGTTTCCTTGTAATATAAAACACGACCATGGTGAGTCAGTGCTGTTTAACACAGTAGATCTGTGAATAGTTCAGTAATTATACCCGAACCCACATACAAACCTAATCTTCAATCCAGCCATGACCCACAACTAAAGTAATTATAATAATAACTCTAAATTAACCTTGTACTTAACTCCAACCCCACCTTAAGCTAACAGCAATCCCAACTTTGAATTCAAACCAGTTGAAGAACTGTCAACGTGACTTCAATCTGTTGGGACATCCAAAACTCAAACACATTTTCACAAGAAGCAAAAACACAACTGTCAAAGAAAATCACTATTGGTTGAGTGCACCTTTTCTTCCCCTCTTTATTTTATAAATGTGCAAATTACTCACTAACTCTAACCCTTTTTAATAGATTGATACATTTTTTACATCACCGCACACTCCCAGGTTACCTGGCAGCTTTCCTCTTGAGAAGGCCTCAGAATCCAGTTGATACGTGTCCTGAAGACGCATCAACGCCTTGGCTGCACCCGTCTCATCCTCCTCATCTGGGAAGTATTGTCTGTGTATGGACATGTTGGAAATGAACCCTGAAGAGAAGGTGAGAAGTTTATTGATAATGAATAAAAACAGAAAAGTGTAAGTGAATGATTGAATCACCAAATCAACCAAATTAACTAAGCAACTTAAGGCTGAAATGATTTTTAGCCCGATCTTAAGATATCATGCTCAAGAATAATTTAAACATACTTTGTGAGGCCACCATGACCTTTGACCTTTGACAACACAATCTAATCAGTTCCTCCTTAAGTCCAAGTGAATATTTGAACCAGGAAATTTCCTCAAGGAAATCTTGAGATATTGTTCACAGGAATGGAAAGAACAGACAACCCAAAAACATAATGCATCTGGCCACTGGATGTCGCCGGCGCGGAGGCATAAAAAAACATAAATCACTCACATTTTTATGATTTTCAAATTATCAAAAGTCAGTTTTGCGATCACTAACTAAAACAAAATGATGATAATTCAATAGACAACCTCAATATCTGTTAAACACACAGACAGCAAAAACTTTACTGACACAGCAGTTCTAGACTTCTCTGTTCTGACCTCAGAAAGATCTGAATGACCAGTATTATCGTCACTGTTCTAACCAAATACAATGCACTTGAGGAACAGAGAGTCAGAAACTCCCAAAGGAAGATTTGACTATTTTCTTTATTCCTCTCCATGACTTGTATGTACTTATTCAGTAGGAATATATTCATCCAGATACCTGACATGATATTTCATATAATGTATGACTAGCAAAGGTCACAATTCAATTTCCTTTTCACTCAGTGTCCCTTTGTATTTTAACTTTTAGCTTCACCGACATGTGAATACATCAGTTTTGCAGAGACAAAAATAAATCCGGATAAATGATAATGGATAAAATGGCTTCGTACAACACAATCTGCTGATGTAAAGAAACAATGCAAACATTAAATTAAATCATTCGGCACTATCCACTTAAGTTTATCCATTCTCTCTACTCTCTCTCTCTCTGTTACTCATGGCCACGTATACAGATTTACTTGTGCATACTCATGCTCAGTTAATCTGTCTCCCACAGATACAGACCCAAGTCTAAACATGCGCTCAGTTCCAAACACACAGACTCAACGGGAGAACATGGCCAAAAAATGCAGAGATGAGGAACATCTGCTGCAGCTACTACATGACCAATCTGTTCTCTCTCCGCTCTTGTGCGGAGCAGCAAAAACTTCTCACATCCGCTCTGCATTTTTTATCCGACCGCTCGCTCTCCGCTTTTGCCCAGAGACGATTCATAAAAAAGTTTTTTTTAAAAGTGGTAAATGCTGCTCTTTCAGATGCAGTGTACGACGTGAAGGGATATTTTAAGGTGGAATGAATGCAAAGTCAGCAGGATGGTAAAAACAAAGGCGAACGGATGCAGATTTAGCCGAGGCAGCAAAAAACGATGCGAATGCACATCTGATTGGATTGAAATATTTTCGACTTGTGCATCTGCTTTAATGCAGACAGACAGGAAAGACTGAACGAGTCTGAAAATAATTAAATAAGGTGTCTTGGTATTGCTTTGGTCTGAGCTGTCGAATACATACATCCAGTGCAAATATCCGTGTGCTCCTATGTGCCACAATAATACCAGCATGCAGCCGAAATTACCCAGACTCGTACACAAATAACGCAAGATGCATGTTTTTCTTGCCCTGGAGGGAGCGGTATTACAACTCATCACGCAGAACACATTACAACTCCAAGCAAAGCTATATCCCAGCAAGTCTGTGTTCACCCACACACTGTTGTGGAGGGAGCTTACCATCAGAGGGGTTCTGCAGCACCAGGCTCTCCAGCTCAGACCACTCCGTGTTGAGTCTCTTCATCAGCTTGTAGGCGTTCACTGGGTGGGCCAGGTAGCCCTCTGGGTCTGAGGTGGACACTCGGGTCAGAGCGTCCAGTTTTTTGGCCCAACTACGAGACAGGACAAACATACACTTTAAAAAATGAATAAACACTCTTACAGTGCTTGTGATAAACTTCCACAGCTCTAAACACTAAAAGGTTGTTAGTATGAAGAAATCGCTTTGTTTATAACTAATGGAATAGATATGCATGTTTAATTTAATTTCTCAGGCATGTTATGAAACAGATGTTTATAAAATGTGTTTTATAACTAATGGAATAGATATGAATGTTTAATTTAATTTCTCAGGCATGTTATGAAACAGATGTTTATCAAATGTGTCAGATATGTTGAGATGATTTTGATAAGTTTATCCAAAAGGAGGGATTTTCCTCTGTTGAATATCACCATGGTAACTTAACACATTAACACAAGGGAAACATGGGGGCAGTGGTTAAGTAAGAGTACTAATTCAACAGTGAAAAATACTTTAACCTTACAAGTTGAAACTCTCTATTCAAAGTAGTAAATGCCTACTAAGTATCATCAGCACTCAAGTTAACAAATGAAAAGTAAAAGTACTTGTTCTGCTTAAAAATGGCTTTGGTGATGAATAGCAAGAGTATAAATATGTATAAATCCTTTTTTAAAATTTATTTGTGAAGTATTGGATAGGATATTAAATCATCTGAGCAAGAACATTATTTTTGGGGTTAATGCTGACATCTAAAACATGGTAAGGGGTCCAAAGTAGACACCGGGGTTAAAAAGGCTGGTTTAATATTTAACTATGTGTTTTGTAAGCTTAAATCTTGATTTGAAAAGTAAATTGCAGCAGATTTCTGATAATTATAGTAGAATAAAAACAGTATTTCCCTTTGTAACACAGTGGAGTAGAAGTACAAGTCAAGTACACATACTTCAAAAGGGTTGTCATCACGTCACAGAGTTAAGAATGTACCTTTTGACTTCAGCCAGCTTGGACTCTTCTGCTTTTATGTACTCCCTCAAAGACTGGACCAGCTCCTTCTCTGTGTAGATCAGGTCTGTCATCTGGCCTGCGGAGAGCGAGACAGTGGTGAAGAATTAACCAACCAATTAATGCTCGTAGTTTATATCTGTTCTGGTTAATTCAACTTCAAAGTGTGAGTGTTTCTGTTTTTGCTGCTTTCTGCCTGTGCTTTAAAAACCTATAAACCTATAAAATGTATTTTGGGTTACTGCTCTTCGCCTCAGCCACAGACTGTGGGGCTTTGATTGTATGTTCTTCCACAGGGAGGTGGTTGGGGTCATAGTAAACAACTCCATGGAAATGTTCAGCCTTGATTAATTCACAGGAGTTGCTAAGGGAAGAGAATGAACAAAACACTTTCATTGTTTCTGTATGCAACGCGTGCAACCGACCGGCCAAGTGCAGTCAATCATTGTGATTTAAGTGACTGTTTGACTCATGAGATGCAGCCTGTTGACTGATGTGGTGCTAAATCTAAGCACTTCGTGTAAATCAGCAATTTTCTTCTCACATATTAGACGAAAGCAGGTAATTGCACAAAACTTAAAGAAGCAGTTTATATTTTTCTTTTTTTTTTATTTGAAGTGGGGGCATCTTAATCTTGCAGAAATCATGATGTGCTTGAGCTAAACTTGTTGTCACAGATTTGACTCAAATAATCCATGGACCACAATAATCTATCTATCATTTTATTCAGTGCACCTCCAAGTTTATCGTTCTGTACTCTGGGGCTTCAACGTGAAATTTACCAAGGAACCAAATCTATACTGGGAGCAGATAAATTGGAAATCTTAAGTTGTCCGATTTAAATCGTACCTATGGATGTGAAGACCTCTGCCTGTGTGGTCCAGCAGCAGAAGCAGAGCAGAGTCCAGGAGATGAAACACAAGGATTTCCTCATTCTGTCTTTTTCAATAACCTGCAAAGAGAAACATAACAACATAGTCATACAATCTAAGATAAAAAAAATTCTGCAGACAGATTCCTTTTTAGCACTCTTCCAGTCAAACTGTGGAAAGGTCCAGCTGTGACCATATTATTTCTATGTCCATCCATAATTCTCTCTGTGCCATTCAAAGCAAATATTTTCATATTTGCTTTGAATGGCTAACAAACAGTATTCTGATTCCAAAAGACGTGATACTGTGTTTCCACACTGGATCAACTGATGGTGCAACGATATTCAAAGTTTCCAGTACGTTTCCTGTGAATGAGTCACTACTGTCTGCTGCCCAGTTCTCATCGTGAAGAATAAAACAAGGACGGTGCGGAAAATAATGGTGTTTTTTGTCTGTTTGGACATTGCACTTTAAGAACACCTGGCAGACTCATCCACACAAACACTTATTTTTATATTATAAAATTTAAAACATCTGCTTTCTAGTTCTTTGTTTTCATTGCTCCCATCTGGAGTTTAACGTGGCCTCCAGATACCTCATATAAATGTTCATGACTAAATAAATCCCGGCTCGATCTGCAGAAAACTCAAAAGTAATTCACTTCCAAAATGTCAATCCAAGCACAACTCCATGACATTTATAGTAAATAATTATTATGAGAAAATCCCTCAACAGCTCAGCAAAGCACTTTGTTTCCAGGTTTATTGTGACCGTCCTGCCAGAAGCTGCCTCCGCTGACATCCATCCTTTCAAAAGAGCGATAGTGTAATCTGGGTCGAAAGGCAGATACAACAACGGGGCTGAAAAACAAGACGACACAAAGATGGATCACGTGGCAGGAACTCAGTCCTGCACTGAGACCTGCTTTGTTTCAGACAAAAAGTGACACCGCTCCACTTTCTCTTTATGGGTATTCTGCTTTACCACATCACTTCACAGTAATGACTGCTTGCTGCCGGCTGAGTGCACGTACAGTACATACACGTCTCTGAATACAGGCCCACGTGCACAGTCTCATCAGTATCTTCCAAAGTATATAATCAAAGGCTTAGTGAAACCGAGGTCCTGAAGCAGAAAAGTGGTACCTTTAATGTTAGCGTCCTCATACTGGTGGTGAGGAATCAACTTATACTTTCACTCACTTGCCAAAAGGTAAGTTGACTTTCTATTGCTGCTGCTAAAATAAAATTACGACAAAATAAGTTGCAGTTTGAGCTTCAAGACACAGAGAAACCAACAATCTGTCAACACACGTGACTATTCAAGGAAAAAGTGCTTCAGGTTAAAAAGGTTGAACAACCACAAATCACAGTGGTTCAGGAGATCGTCTGTAAAATTCTTTGTAAAAACAAACATGGCCCAAGGTAGAATTTCATATATTTGTGACAAACAGATGCTTGTATTGAGGTAAACGTCCAAGACGACTGCACTGTGTGCGCCGACAAATCAGTGAAGGGCTGTGAAATGACCTGAACACATTCAGCAAGTGACTGTGAATTCTATTTCCACTTTCCAGTGTGTTTCACTTCTGCAGGTCTTGCATGAAAAAACCATCGAATAAATCTTATGAGGGATGAGAATGTCTTGTTTTCAGCACTTTCTTTGACTCTCTCTTTTCTTTAGCGTTTACAATTACAGTTATTTTGCTGGCCTACACCACTTTGGGGTGTGAGAGTCTGGGTCAGTGTCTGCGTATTCAAACATTTCAGAATATGACACATTCTTTGCGTTGCTTTTTGGCGTTTTCCCAACACAGAAAAGTCGTCCCGTGTCCTCCACGGAGCAGGAGAGCTGCAGAGCTGTCCTGACATGTTGGGTGTTGCCAGCAGGTATGGCTCACATGCTCACATACTCCATGTGTAAATGAAGAATGCTACATTAAAAATAAAACCAAGCATCCTTGAAAAATTGATGGAGTGGAGTCGATGGAGATTTTTTTTTTTATATAGAGTATTTGCCCCTTGGCAAAATTCTTTCACAACCCACTGAATTAAACAGAATTAAACAGATACAACTACAACATGAAAGAACTATCATATACCATGCATACTTGTTTTTCTCACCTTACATGATTATCGAAAAAAAAAGACATGCTCCCTGCATAAGCAAAGGGATCAGGTGGGGTTTGACTGTGGGGACAGAACATCAGGGCCAAGTCATTGCTTTAATTATCAATGTTTTCAATAAATTATCACATTTAGTTCTTCCTATACAATTGACAAACAGTCCCCCGCAAATTCAATCAAACTACACCAAATTGCACACACTCATAGATCCCAGTCCTCTAAATGTACCTAATTTATTTCATCATGATATCTGCATTATTTCTTGAGATATTCCCAAAATAGTGAAAAAGCATTTTCTCACACTAATGAAGAATAGGGGGGATAAAACTGAAACTCATGAAATCGGCTTAAAAAAGTATTGGGTTCGTCCTTGACTCGTAAACCATCAATGAGGACATGACCTCCTTAGCAGAACTTACTGCCTGACGCAGAGCGAGGCTGAACTCAAAGAAGCTGGTTAAATACACAACTATTTGCCTGTGATTTGCATTTGTTGACATAAAATATATTTCTACCTGATGTTATTTCCTGTATTTACTGAGTTTTTCTTTTATGCTGACTATAAATCAGAACCATTGCAAAATACTCCACAGACTTAACTTTGGTGTTAATTCCTTCACTCTCAAAATACCCAAATCCTTTTCTCAGGGAAACTTCTTCCTACTAGTACGAATACGGTTTCCAGCCTGTGACCTAGTAATGCTTTCTGGTTCATTCAATAGCCAGCCTATGCAACTATTACCAGAGTCTGAAACTACAGACAAACAAACCTCTCTCCTTATAATTTACAGCCTGTGTGATTGCCAGGCTCAAACACGGAGTTGTCTGTTGTTGCAGGCTGCAACACCCCGGTCACATTCCTGGAAAAGGGGCCAGTTACATCTGCTGCCCAACGTTCCCCCAGTCTTGACCCTTGCCTGGTGCTTCTGACAAATGTGGGGAACAACACTGAGGAAAACAGGACAGAAATACATTCACAGTCAAGAGGGAAATCAGATATTTTTTTCTAAACATGGAGGTGTGGTTCCAGTGGAGAGATAAGGATCCAGAGAAACACTCTTTGCAAAGCAGTCAGGATCCAAGGTCTGTAACGGGGCAGGGGTGCCCAAGTTTACTCAGGGAAGAAAATGTCCAACATCTGTAGTTGTCTTGTAGTTCTTCTGCCCCGCTTGACCTCACTCAACAACATATCCACAGTGAAGAACAGCTGTCCTGGCTCACGCAAGTTCCAACTGCATGGAGAAGATATTAAAACGTCTCCATTGTTTCTTTGGAGGGAAAACGTTGTTCAACATCAGCCAAAACTAAAGGATAGAGTCTATTTCAGAAAACATCTTGGTAATAAAACGGATTGTTCTCATCCTTTTTCCACCCCCAGACAGTTTGAAAATAATTTATTTCATAAGAGATGCAAACAACAGCAACGACAAACTGCGGCTAATGTGAGCAGGGGAGTGTCGTCAAGGCAACTAAAACAATAGACTAATATAACAAAGACTATTTCAAAGTTTTCAAAAGGTTTCAGTATTTTCCAACAACACTTGCCTTTCAGAATCAAATATTAAGGAATATATTAATGTATTGGATTTGGGACAGTTAGGAAAAAATATTTAGATAAAGAAAACGAATAAAGACCAGAATGCGTCATTGACAAAGACAAAGAATAAGAAAAAAGATTGAACCAGCCTGGTTTTTGAGGGACTTAGCACATCACTGGAAACTAAGCTGATTCATTCAGATAACATGTTAACAAAAAGTCATGACCCTGTATACTCAACGTTTCCCAGAGGAAAATGTGGAACTATTCAACTCACAGCTGACGAAGCTACACTCATCCTGCTTGGTGTTTTTTCGGAGGTATCATGGTAGTTCATCTTGTCACATTTTGGCAGCGGAGGCCAAATTCCAGTATTTTTTATCAGCGAGGAATGAAAGCAGCCATCTACAGATAACGGAGAATGGGAGCCTGACATTGACATGCTTGACAACAGGAATTTTTCAGTGAACAGAACTGGCATGTATGTATCTACACAAAGCTACGGACAAAATAATGATGCAAAGGTGCACAGAGTCATAATATGAAACAGTGAGTATGTGCATGTAGGCTTGTAGCTTTAACTCTCCTCCAGCAAACAAACCCAAATGAATTTTACAATTAGTTTATAGTTTAATACAAATTTTGCCTAGTTACTGAATACTTCAATATGAATTTTGCAGTATATCTGTCAGGTTAAATATACATTTCTTGTTAATTTAGGCATATTAGTTTACTCCGCCCGTCTGATAGTACAGGAGGAGGTTATTTTCATGAATGGGTTGTGGGTCACCTGTGAGAATGGGAAAGCGGAAACAGTTTTCCAACCACTAATAGACGCCTTACCACCAATTGAGGGGTCTATGGTTAGTTACTGTTTGATGGAAGAGTATTTTCGTAAACCTTTGGTTTTAAAAAGAACCTTTCTTAACTTGGATCGGCAGATGTCTAAGTACGTTTTTGTGTGGCTGGTTGTTAACCCTGCTTACGCAGCGTTTATATAAATAGATCCTGGAAACACTTACTGCAAAGTCTTTCTTCAATTAGAATAAAATAAAAATGTTACACTTAGAGTGATGTTGAGGAATGTAGGCTACGCTGGCAACATCATGACATTGTGAGGAGAAGTTGAAAAGTTTGCTTTGACTTTCACTTCCTCTACACGTCACAAGGGCAGAATGCAGAACCAATAGAGGACGAGCATTTCCACCACAGTTTAGCTGACCCTGTGCATTAGACAGTATCAGGAAGGAAGGACAGAGTATAAATCTCTAAGAACAGCAAACACTGACTAAATACAGTATCTCTGCCAGATTTCTGCTGACCATATGTGTTTGACGTCAAAGCAAAACTTGGACTCAGATCCAATGGAAAGCTAAAGAACATCTGAGGCTATGTTGCTTTTAAAAGCATCCTGAAGTGTGTGTGTGGTAAAACCTGTGATCTATAATCAAACACTGCTGCCAACAGGTTCGTCTGGAACTGGTAGAAGAGTTTGTCCATATTGCTCAGTCCCTGTTTACTGACTTATTCAGACTAAGCTTTAACATAGAGAGACACAGATGCAAGTATTAGTTTAACATAAGCAAATGTCCATATGGTCATAAACACACAAGATTATATACAGATGATCGACTTCCAAACACTTCTCCTGATATGTAGACACTTAAGAATCATACAAGATATAAATGTTGTACTAAATATTAATCCCTCACACATTTAGACAAGTTTTGTTCCAATATCTATGATAAAAAGACACAAGCACACTGGCTGCAGCTTAAACATAAGGAAAACACTGTCGATAATAGCTGAGATCAAGGCTTTAGTACTTTCATAAAACTTAATAAAGCTTCTCTAGGTTCCACCTGCATGTCGTACATCATCCTCCGCTCCACCTGCCTCCACAAACACAGCTACTGCTGAGAGATTTATGACATCCCTCTATTTGCTCCCAGCTCACATTAACCAACAATCCAAAGGCTGCCACCTACAATTACTGCCATTAACACCTGTCTCCTGCTGTGCCTGCAAGACTCCACACTGGGACTGTGTAACCGGGACATTCTGTGTGTTTTGTTTTGGAGATTTTTACTGATAAAATAACTTTGCCGTTCATCAACCACAGTGTATTCACTCATAATAAAGGGTCAGTTCTTCAGTAGAAACTATTAGTCAGTTATTTGTAGACTGAATAGACAGAAAATTAAAAGACAACTTTTTTGTAAGTTCTGTTTTTTGAGTCTCATTTAGCTGAATATATTTTGAAGACAAGTGAATACATCTATTCTTTGACATTTTACAGTGCAACAACTTCACTACTGAAATTGCTAATGGATTGAAATGATTAATCAAATAAATATTTAGCCAATGAATGACTAATCTCTGAGTGTTCACCGTTCACAAATTATAATATTAACAAAATCATGTACGCAGTGTCCTTGTTAGGTTACTGAAGAAAATCCACAGACCGTACTTCAATGTGACTCGGGACGTATAAGTGGGTCGTCCACTAACTCTTCCATTCCACGTGCCCAAGTGTCCTTGGGCAGGACACAGAAGCCCAAATTGCCCCTGAGGGCTAATGTGTGAGAGATGTGCGATAGATAAAGTGCTGCAAATGGATGCACTGTATGAATGGAAAACAACTGTACTGTAAAGTGCTTCGAGTGGCCATCAAGACTATAAAAAGCTCTTAAAGGGATAGTTCACCGAAAAATGGAAATTCACTCATCGTCTACTCACCCCTATGCCGATGGAGGGGTGGGTGGAGTGTTTGAGTCGTGTTGTTGTGTAGGAGTTTCAGGGGTAAACATTGTTACAGCCAAATCCAATACAATTGAAGTAACTGGTGACCACGTCATAAAAAAACCAGCAGAAGAAGAACACAACATGCCTCCATACTGCTCCTGTGGTGTCATCCAAGTGTCCGCAAGCCCCGACATTCAAATTCGGCTCAAAACAGTGTCAATTACACCCTAAAATTCCACTGCCGGAGGTAGAGATGCTACTGCGAACCCTTGGGCAAGAGCTTGTGTGCAGTGTGTGGGTGCGAATGTGGATGTGGCTCCAGACGAGGATATCAGAGGACATTTAGGCTAATAACATGGTGAAAATTATGCCGTTTCAAGTTGAATGTCGGGGCTTGTGGACACTTGTATGACACCACAGGAGCAGTATGAAGGCTTTTTAAGTTTTTATTCTGCTGGTCTTCTGACGTTTTAAGATGTGGTCACCAGTTACTTCAATTGTATTGATTCTACTCTAACATTGTTTACCCCTGAAACTCCTGAGAGTGTTTTCTGGACCCAAACACTTCGCCCACCATCTCCATCGGCACAGTGGTGAGTAGATAAGATTTATCGGTGAACTATCCCTTTAAGTTGGAAGTAGTTCCATACGTACAGATTTGTTTTGTCTCTTTTGGGGGACGCACTAAATCTGACTTTGACTTCAGTGGACTTGATTAAACCTGGAGCTGAGCAGCAGAAGAGTCTCATCCTCCTCCTCCTCCTCGGTCCTCAGCTGGACAGCAGCCGGGGCCGGGTGACGTCAGCTGAGGACAGTTGTTTCTAGAAAGGACGAACACTTCGAGGTTCCCCAGGGGGACCGAGGACCGCACGTGCACAGATCCACGTCCACTGAGACAAACCCCCACAAAATGTCTCCGCCTGGCTCAGAGAGCGAGGGGACAGAAACAACAACATGGGCGAAGTTTCAGAACTTTCTCCTGCTGCTCTGTGGAAACACTGGGACCCTCTGTCTCACGTTACTGAGCAGCGAACATGTCGGAAAGAAACACAGACTTCACGTTCACGTCCACACGCACACACACACAGACACACACACACACACCTCTGCTGCGGCTCCTCTCTTTACAGAACCAGTTCATCTCAGAGTAAAGTCCCGTTGGAGACAGTTATTCACGAAACCATCACTGCGTATTCGGCACGCGAGCTCCGCCGGGGATGTCCACAAGCGCGTTGACGCCAAATACGCGCGAGATTGAACGTTTTCTTACCGTTATTCTCCCGGGGCTTTGAGCAGTACCGACGGTCGGTGGCTCGCAGACGCAGTTGGAGTCGCCAGCTGGAGGGAATGAGCCGCACAGAGAGGGTCTTCATCCGCTGCCACGTACAGAACCTCCTGCAGGACCCACCGTAATACTCGGAGCCGACGCGCAGCCGCATTCCTCGCAGGGGTTCATCGCGCTGCCTTCACGTACACCTTGTAAACTACAGACTCTTGAGCTTTGCCTCGTATGACTGAACCCCAAAGTCCCAAAAGATTATATATATTTTTTTGTCCTGTGCACAAAGGTTATTGTATTGTGGGAACAAATTACTATCACGATGTTTGTGTTTGAATGACTCAGATTCACACCAGATTTGTACCATAGCACGGAGAAAACCGTAGCTGATCAAGCTTTATTTTCACCTGTCATCAATTAAATTCTTGTTGCTCTTGCACAGAAGGAAAACAGGCTCAGCCGGCAGATGGACCACGTTTCAATCATTATACTGGAGAAATTCACAAACTCTTAAAAGCTATGGAAGCTACTTAGTGTTGTCTTTAGGGCATAGACCAGTCATGTCTTTACTGTGCAGATATTAACTGTGTGCACAACTTATTTATCACACAAGATAAAATAAAGAAAATATAATCTTTGGGGACTTCAGGGGCTCCGTACATTCGACTCTTTGCACTCAACAATATAGGACTACATTTGGTTATGTCACATATTATCAAGCACCGGTGGTGCGGTGTAAAAGTGCAAAGGCACTGGACAAAAAGAGATAGACAGCAATACACAGATCTTTTGTAATTAAATCAGAATCAACTTTACTTTGTCATGTATGTGATCACATACTAGGTATCTGACTCCTGTGTAGACAGTGTACTTACACAAATAGACATACAGTAAAAAAAACAGACTACAAAATAAACAGTACTACTATGTGCAAATAGAAGAGTTTAAACTTTATCCTGACGTGGCAGCCACAATGTGGTAACACCAGTAATCTGTAACAGATTAATCTCTACCTTCTTCGATCATCACAAATCTGGTCTTGTTTGACACAACGGGGCGTCTCTGCTCTTGACTAAACACGGAGGTATTTTTGCTAACTTTGCAGTTAAGCTTGAAGAAAAGCACACCAACCATCAGGTCATTTTCACACCTGAGCAGAAGCTTTGAGGTGAGGCTGGGATTTAATACATTACATATTGAAAACTAAATGTCTGGCAAGTCACACACTTGACACATTTCTGAAGCGACAAAATATATATATATATATTTAGTCACTGATGCAGCTATGTTCAAATAATTTTAAATTAATTATGTTTTGCCTTAGACCTCATGTTCTCCGCTTGAGATTGACATCACTGACCTGTCTGGTCACAGGGAAAAATGTACAACAAGGACTTTCTGATGCAATTTAATCTATTATAATTTAACATTGATGGCTTTAACCCTGTGTTTCATTTCCAGTCGCTACGCATCAGTGGGTTTGTTCAGTTAAAATCCCTTCAAGATGTGATGAAGGGTTAAAGGCTCAGATTTACATGTAATTTCGTTTTTACCATTCTGCAATCTTTTACAGTAGTTACGGTAATGTAATCCATGCATTCCGTCACGTTCGCAGTTTATTTCTGTTTCCAGGGCTCGTCCTCTAGATGGACTGACTACAACGTGTTCAGTCATAAGTTCATGGAATTGGATCAATTCTCAAATTATATTGTATCACGAAATCCAGTTTCTGTTTTGATCTGGGTGAAATCTGGAGTGTGTGTTCAAAACTTCTAAGTAAGATCATTCTCATCAGAAGAAATGATCCTGATCTAAGCAGAAAGGTGGATTTCACGAACAAATGTAATTAAACTTTAAAATTGGTTAAATAATGCAACATTTGTATTTTGTGTTGATGTATTTGGACAGATTTAGTTATTTTTTTACGTCTAATTTGCCTAATACACGTAGATTCAGTATAGAATAACACAGGAAACTGCTCTCACTATAAAACAAAAGCAATAGTATTAAATCATTCCCTCATTCTGTTAGAATCAGACCTTCAACAAGCTCATGAGCATCAGGAACATCATCAGAGTGACGGACATTGGACCTGGTAGCGATGGATGTTGTGCAGGATGTTCTGTTGGAGCCGGACTCTGTTACACGTGTTGGAGGCTGGGACACATCTGATGAAACACCCCCTGTTCATTGCAATATACGCTTGCATCATCTCAACCATAACACAACATGACATATTCTATCTGATGATATGAGTTTAGCCAAACAGTTTGTTGCCTCAATGTTCCCTGATAGTTTTTTATTTTTATGATACTTTATAATCAATCTTTTAAAACAGTCAGGATTTCATTGATTATATGATACATTGTACATGTTGTCATTTGACTTGTCAACATATATGATGTTATACTTATACGAGAGGTTTATCCGATTTCTGATTAACAATGTATTCCCTTTATATTACTGAGAAGTGCAACATGGCGTCTGTACAGTGGTTTCACCAGAAGGTGTCAGTGTGGACCAGTGAAAGAACTCCATCACCAAAACCCATGAAGAAAAACTATTAATCTTTGTACCCCTGCAACAGGCCTTTGAGAATCCACAAGCTTTGATCATTTATTAAAATCCGTGCAACATTTTCCTAAGAGCCTGAAGGTTCTTGTTCCATCCCTTCGACATCGTGACTCATCATTACTCATATGAAGAGGTGGCTCATTACGTGTAATGACAAGAGCAGATGATGTGAATCTGTTGTGCATGACGACTGTTCAGTTGGTTTTTTAACCAAACATATTCACATTATGTGTCTTTAAATAATATATTAAAGTAACATATATATCCCCATATGTATTCACACTGTTTATCAGCATTTACAGGGTGATACTGACATTAAAGTAGAGAAGCAACCTATCAACATGGTGTGTTAAAGAGATGACTGGTGTACATGTTGATGAAATGGGTTTGAAAAAAGATACATTTCCATATGTAATGCATATTTTATCTATACAAGTAAGTAAGAAAAAACATATACCAGATTCAATTTTCAAGTGTTTCAATATATACACAGTTTTTTAAAATCTTTTTCCACATTTTGAGATTGTAGGAAACCTACAGATTTTATTTGTAACATTAACAATGCTACCGTTCTCTTCTCTGCAAAATAAGATATAATAAGATGCACCTTTAATGAACCTCATCAGAGGAAATTCAAAATCGACACAGCAGCAAAAGGAAGCAGCTGCCCAAGGATAAGAATAGAAAGATAATCGAGAATAAAAAAGGATAAGAATGAAAACACTACAAATATGTTTTTGGTTGTGTGTTTGATGTGCAGCAGTCTCTCTTGAATTCTGAATAACAGGACCCGAAACTGAAGCAACTAAGCATCATTAACTTTATTATTTCGAGTTATCATTTTCCACTGATAAACAATATTCACTGGATAAAAAAAAAAGCTCCTTCAAATTCTTTTATACATTTTCCATGAGTGTGATCGTTTGTGTCTATATTCTGCAACACTATTCTTCCCGTCTCATTTTATAATAACACAGCAAACCCCCTCTTCTCGACTTAATTTTTTACCATTTCTCAATTTTTGCTCTTGGGAACAAGTAATGTTCTTTTCTCACTGTGCTTGGTGTTTAAACAGTATTTTCATTAACAGGGCGTGAATTGACTGGTGTGTTGACGACAGAGATCAGCAATAGTAGAACAACAACCCCTCCTTTTATTATTTATTATTTTTTGTTTTACTTCAAAATTCAATCAATTCTTATGTAGCCTGTGGGAGGCGTTTTTAGACCAACTTTGTTTTCAGGGTCACAATCCATTGTTTTCATGCAGTTTACACTTTAGCCAACAGATGTCAGTCTTTGCCCACTGCCCATTAAAAATTTGAAGGGTTTATTGAACATTGTCATGTAATCAAACCAGAATAAATCAGTTTATTTAAAGGATATCTGCAGTTCTAGCCCCCCACCCCCCACCTGTCCCACATACAGCAGCCTATTCCACTATGTTGCAGAACAATGAATCTTATCATGACTCTGGTCTTGTTGACTCAAAAGGGCGTCTCTGCTCTTAGCTAATCACAAAGTTATTTTTGCTTTGTTACGGTTAAAGAAAAAACACGCCAACCATCAGGTCATTTTCACACCTGAGAAGAAGCTTTGTGGTAAAAACAAAAAACAAAAGCGTGTGAAACTGTGATTTAGTAATAACATATCAGGAACAGAATGTCTGGCATGGCACGCATCTCGACAGAAACCACTCCGAGAGGCGTAAACAAGTTGTTAAACAGAGCGAGAGAATGTATCGCCCGTCTTGATGAATGGCGTTGGCCTCATTGTTTTGTGAGTGTGACATCAGCGCTCAAAATATGTTTTCTGTCCGGAGTCAGTGACATCACGTTGAAGAGGCTCACATGTTGACAAAGTGACAACAGAAAACCAAACATCTACTTGCCCCCGTTCATTTAGGCGAGGTTAAGGTTTTCCAGATGTTTCGAGGGCTTCCTTACTTTAAAGGGATAGTTCACAGAAAACTGAAAATGCACTCATTGTCTACTCACCACTATGCCGATGGAGGGGTGGGTGAAGTGTTTGATTGAGACTTCAGACGTAATAAAACAACGCAAAAAAACATAACATGCCTCCATACTGCTCGTGTGGTGTCCGCAAGCCCCGACATTCATATTGGACTCGAAACAAGGTCAGTTACTATGTGTTTGAAGCGTAAAAGTCCACTGGAAGTGGCTAAGCTAGCGGTCTTAGCCCCACAATGGTGAACGCACCTCGTAGGAAGATATCAACTGACATTTAGGCTGTAAATGTAAATGACCTTGTTCGGAGTCGAATATGAATGTCGGGGCTTGTGGACACTTGGATGACACCACACGAGCAGCACGAAGACATGTTGTGTTTTTTCTGTTGTTTTATTACGTCTAAAGAATAGGTCACCATTGACTTCAATTCTATTGGATTCTGCTGCAACAAAGTTTACCCCTGAGACTCCAGAAGTGTTTTGTGGACTAAAACACTTCACCCACCCTTCCATCGGCAAAGTGGTGCGAAGATAATGAGTGAATTTTCATTTTTCTGTGAACTATCCCTTTAAGCCCCGCCCTGCACTCGGCTCAGGGCGGCGAGCCGAGCATCCGAGGGGCCACAAGGTCAAAAATGCTCCCTCGCTCTGCAGGGCCGAGCTAAACACACACAGAGAGACAGTGTGGTTCATGTACATGTGAGATGTGATGTGAGCTTTCCTCTCTGATGTGCCACCTGACCTCTGGCTCGTGTGTGAGCCCCCGAGTGATTGAAAGTGAACACACACGGAGCGAGTTTTGGGTTTCAGACGCTTTAATCAAACCTCATCAGCCGAGCTCGGGGACTCTGACAGCGACTCCGGCAGTTATTCTCGACCCTGATGGGGGTTTAAATAGCACAGCACGGCGCAGAGAAAACAATTGAGCGAGCGTGTGTCCGGTCCAGTGGCTCCAACCAGGTAATGAGGCAGAAAAGACGACAGTGGAGGCACAAAGGAGGGGTCCACTCTGATCCACTCCGTTGAGCGACGGGGAGATTTCACACGAGGGATTTTCTCTGTGTGTTTATGTTCTGACAACACAGGTAGAGACGCAGCCTTCGTAAAATGTCCTGAAATCATTAGTGGATCAGAAGAACAAGGCACATTTTGTTGTGGTTGTGTATGTTTGTGTGTGTGTGTGTGTGTGTGTGTGTGTGTGTGTGTGTGTGTGTGTGTGTGTGTGTGTGTGTGTGTGTGTGTGTGTGTGTGCTCGTGCCAGACAATTACTCAGGCCTGCATCACCAGAGGATTGGGTAACATGAGTTGTCTGTCAGCGCAGACAAAATGAGCCCCCCTCGGGACACGAGAGACAAAGTGTTGCTCCCACCTCACTGATGTCAAATGTTATTTGGAGGAAATCCTTCACATTTGTTTTAGCGAGCTGGGAGGGCAGAGTGGGCGGAGCTTCACAGCAGAAATCACAGGAATGCTTTGCAAAGTCGATCGGTGTGTTTTTAACTGCTTTTCCGACAGCATGGGCATCCATCTACTTTCTACGCCCTCTCATCATGTTGGGGGGTCACAGGGGTCCTGTGGGTGAGCATACACAGAGGACACTCTGTCACAAACAGACAAATACCCACTCACACTCACATTCACAGCTACGGGCGATTTAGACTCACTAGTTCATCCGACCTCCACCTTTCTCTGTGGAGCTTTGCTCGTCTGTTAAAGGTTCAGTGCGTAAGATTTAGTTGAAAAGGATCTTTTGGCAGAAATTGAATACAAAATAATTATAGTGATGTTTTCACTAGTGTGATTCATCTAAATTGTATGAATTGTTGTTTTCTTACCCTAGAATGAGCCATTTAAATTTATTAACTTATATTTACATCATGAACGGGTCCTCTCTACGGAGGCCGCCATGTTTTTTACAGTAGCCCAGACTGGACAAACTAAACCCTTTGAGTTTTTATGACAACTGAAGGCTAAGAGGAGGGCGAGGTGAGGGGTATTCAGCTGCAACATGCAACTTCACCACTAGATGTCACTAAATTCTACACACTGAACCTTTAACACTGAGTCATTTTGTCTTCCAGTCTGAGGATGATACAAATGAAAAATAAAACCTTTTTTCTTAAATTAGAGTGGATTTTTGTGTATTTAAAGGTGCTGTTTGTAATCCTCTCTGCTTCCAAACGTGGTTTCTTGTCAGGAGTGGGTGGAGTTGATGGTCACTCGTCAAAAGATTCAGCCGTTGTGTCGCTGTGTTTACAAGACAAGAGGTTATAATACACCCTCGGAGGAGCGCTACTTCTGGACGATACAGTGATGAGAACAGAAAGTGATAAGATGGAATACAAGGCCAGAGCTAGCTGAAATCCATCAGTAGCAGAAATTCAGCAGTAGATAAAACAATATATTTTTTTAAATCACCATGAAAATCAGTGACTCTACAAAATAACCTAAAATAAATGTGGGAAACACCATGAAAAGTTGGGTAAATTGTGGAAAAGTCATGGACAATTTAAAAAGGTTGGTAATAACTATACATAAGAGTCAAACACAAGATCCTGAAAGTTTGAAACTATCTTGAAAATTCAGTTAGAGATAAACTAAACAAAAATTCAGGGTTATTCGTATTACTTGAGCTAACTAGTTTAGTGTCCTTATTAATGTTAAACGTCTGTATATATCTTTCAATTCCTCATCTTGCTTTCTTTCCATTTCCATTTTCTTTTCTCTTTCTTTCATTGCTCTTACAAACTGGTCGGTACATGTGAGTCTGTGAGTGACACAGCGGAAGCGTTTGTGTTTGCATTCATTTGACTAAAGGCGCCTGTCACCAAAGCATTATCGAGCGATTCAACTTATCAGTGAGTTACGGCTTCACCAATATTTGCACAGCTCTCCCGGATGAAAAAGCAGGCAGCTCGAGCAGATGCACAAACAGGTCACAGCCTTTTACGGTTGTGAAATACAGAAGGAAGGAGCCGCCCTGCGAGGCCCGTCCCTGACCAGGCAGCTTGTAACACGTGATGATGGATGTGATATTATGAACATGACGATTAAATGAAAAGGGGCAAGTGTGTGCATGTGCATATAAACAAAGCTACACAAGCAGAACAGAACAATAAGTCTTTTAGTTGAAAATATATGGTTGCTTTTAAGTATTGCATTCACTGTAAGCACAATACAAAATGTTATTTTTTGGTAGCCCTAAGCTTGTAGTTGAAATAAACATTTTATACAATATGAAGCCAGTATAAATATATCTTTTGAAATTTATTATTAAGATTAATATGTATTATTATTGTTATATGACCTTGTTTTCAGCATGTGTCAGTATGTGAAAGGTCGATTTTTGATCTTGTAGAGTTGAAACAATGTGATGATGGTTCCTTGTTCCTGATTCTCATTTGTGAGGTTTTTGTTTTTTCAAAGTGATCATGAATTTAATAATTCTGTATCTATATAGTACATAAATATGCTTAAAAATAATTTTAAAGTCCTGCTTTTATTAAATCTCAACCATGTCTTTTCTTTTTAAAGATTAACAATGTCTTTATCCCCCGTTTTTTAAAATTCTATCTCGTGTTAACATTCTTTATATGATTTGTCTTAAATTGTTCAGTTTTAACTACATTTTTCTTGTAAAGCCCACTGTTATTATCATAATTATTCATAAAATAATCAATGTCAGGAGTTTATTTTCACCTGAAGGCAGAGTTCAGTTTATGGGATCACTGATCATGTCACCTCCACCTATACATCATGTATTATGGTCTGAAAACACTGAAACCAACTCACATGTCTTTCAATGAACTGGCCCCCAGTTGGTTTATAACACAAACAATACAAACTCGAGGAAAGACTTGAAGTGAGTACACGACTCCTAGAAGGCTTGACCCAGGGGGTCACCCCTCCAGAGAGCAGTGTTCTGGATGCGCACAGAGGGCCGCGCTGACTTCGTACCGCACAAGGACTGGAAACCTCCCTCCTGTCTGCTGCTTCAGGAGTTCCCACTGCAATAAAAGATGCGAAGGAGAAATGCAGATCAGCAGACGCTCGCTGGCAGAGAGCTTTACCGTATCTCTTCTTCTGGTGGAGGGATGGACGGTGCATCGCATAACCCAGTGGGATGTCGGTTCAGGGTTTTAACCTCCCATTAACACAGTGTTTATTCGGCTTGTTTCCTTTTTAATTTCCATCAAATTTTCAAAATTAAACTCTTGCTTCCCTACGTTGTCTATCTTCTTTTTTTGGGGGGCTGCGAAGTGCCATGAGACCATTCTTCTATTTCACCCGTATACAACTAAACCTGACTCACAGCTTGGCAGTGAAATTGTTCCCAGTCAGGAAACAGGTCAAATCCTGCTTGTTGTGTAAATGATGAGCCAACTAAGTCCAGAAAAAACACAGCTCTGCCTGACCTTGGGGATTGTGTTACTGCTGCTGGCTGTCAAATCACATCGACGTCCAAAGCACTTTGTTCTCATTTGGAAAAAGACGAGTTGACTGGTAACAGCACAGGGAGGCATAGAAAAATAAAACTCCCCCCGACATGTGCTGGAGCAATCTGGGAGCAAAGACAACAGAGAGGGAGGCAGAGAGAGAGAGAGAGAGAGAGAGAGAGAGAGAGAGAGAGAGAGAGAGAGAGAGAGAGAGAGAGAGAGAGAGAGCAGGCAACCAGGTCGTCTTCCATTTCATACAGCTGAACACTTTAGGCCAAAAACCACATTGCATCTTAAAACCGCCGCCTACGAAAGGCGTAGATTCCTTCGGAGAACGACAGGGACAGAGTGAAGCAGTAAAAGAAACACTCTGAGCCACGCCAATCAGATATGACAGCGTGTATTCACTCACTTAAAATCGAGGGACTTTCTGTTGATCTAATTCTGCAGATCCAAATCCCTCAATGTCGAAATGTCTATTTCTGTGGTTGTAATTTCCCCCCCTCTGGCAAACAGACCAGACATGATGTCACTGACATCAGCGAGAACCATCGAGCTAAGTAGCTAAAAACAGACATAAAAAAAAAAGTGCACCTGTAACTGAATTAGTTCTTCAAGGTGCAGCGGAGTGAGATTAAGTTACATGATAACATCTGAGTAGAAGCCTGGTCAGTGACTGGGACGTCACCACAGTGGCCCGATTGTTGGAGTGCAGCTCCTGAGAGGAGGAGGGCTCCTGGACACTTTCAGTCTGTGTGGGCTTTTGGGTTTTTTTGTGTGTCTATTTCTGTCCTTGTTGTGTGTAAGAGGGACTTTTACAATGAACGTGACTGGAGGAGACCAGAGTCTAAGAAAATGTGTCTCTCCTGGGAGCTGGTGTAATAAAAACATGTCTTGGCAGGTGTGGATCCACCACAAAACCCAAAATGCAGAGGAGGGATTTTAGCTCCATGACTGACGTAAACGCTGACCGAGCCAAAAGGAAACACACTGTGTATGGAAACAAATAAAATACAAAGCCCCGAATAAGTAGAATTTTAATAGGAACTGAATACCTAACTGTGCATTTTAACTACTTGATTATTAAGCTACATGTGATGTTATATAGTGTCTGAATTCCTGTGGTTTGACACTCGAAAACATCATTCCTAAAACTTGGTGAGCTCAATGTTAACGGTCACAAAGTGAACCTTTACATTGAACTGTGTAATAAAGTTACATGGAACTTTAATATGTAATCGAAATACATAAATTCAAGGTTTTAGGCATCTTTCTTTTTTGAGTGTTGATCCAGATTTTTATTTGGATCTGCACAAAATTGCACAAGCTCATAAATATAAATCTCCTAAACTTTTTAAATCAATATTCATGAATTATTCTCTGATATAAATATATTTATAATACCTTCATCCGTTTCTATTCAATTTATTACATTTTAATTCTACAGCACCAAATCCCAACATGCAGTATCGCAAAGTACATTCAAAGTACTTTCAAGGTACTAATCTATATTAGCTTTTTTAAATCCACTGCTCTGTTTTTTCCTGATCTGCCACAGCACCCAGTTGTGTGAAAGTCTCAGATTGTCTGAGATACATATCAGTCAAAACTCAATTCCCTGCCAAGCCATAAAGAGTTTGTTTACTTTGGGATTAATTCAATGATGAACCCGGACAGGGGAGACGGCAGCTTGAGAGGGAAGCAACATGTGATCGTCTGGAAGTCATTATGCAAAGGAGGATAAACTCTCCCTCATTTAGTCTCTTTAAACCCCCTGGAGTCCCCTGAAGGCTGGAAACAGGTTCTCAGAGATTCTTCAGCTCCTCATCCAGACATCGCACAAGAAAATACACATCCTGTCGTCATTTAAAGCTCACACACACACACACACACACACACACACACACACACACACACACACACACACACACACACACACACACACAACCATGATGTTATATTATTTATCGTCATCACAACAATTGTTTCTTAAAACACATTTCCTTCACTATGAAAGGGAAAATCTGGACAGCTTTGTCCTGAAGAATCTTTTGGAGAATGACTTTTGCATTTCCTCACATTAATGTTCTTTTGTAATTCATTTTTTACATTATCTCACAATACTTTTTTTCTTCCTGTTTCCTCTGGGACATTTGTAGTAGAGTGCATTAAACCTAAACAAACTCCTAGATCAAGATTTTCTTTCAGCTGTTCCCCAGAGCAGAACAAAAACATGTGGTGAAGCTGCTTTCAGCCATCATGCTCTGAGACGATGGGTCAGCCTTCCAGAGGAGCTGAGAGGAGGTGGAAATTTAGATTCTTTTAAACGTAAACTAAAAACGTTCATGTAGTGTTTTAGAATTTGAATAATTTTTATAATTTTATAGCTTTTACTTTTAGAATTTACACCAGTTGTATTTATTGTGATATATTATTATTTTTAATATATATTTTATAATCTCTTTGTTCCTCTTATTTCTTTCTTCCTTGTTTTATTAACGTTTTATTGTTTTACTACCATTGTCTTGTAATCTTTTACAATGAGTGCATTGGACTCTGAACTTCAGTCAATCGCTTGTAAAGCACTTTGATTTGAAAGGTGCTGTATAAATAAAGTTTTAGATTGTTGATTGTCTCCCCAGATGAATTCAGTTTTGTTATGAGCAGGTTGCCATCTTTTTCACTCAGAGCCAATAACTATACTATACACTTGTGCACCCATAATTCAGTGTTGCATGATGGGAATAGGCAACTATTGTGACATAAAATTAGGAAGGAATTTAAAAGTAATCCACATAGATTCTTGCCATGAGCCTTCGTGGGCTCGGTACAAACAGCAAATCACAAAATGTCTAGTTTCCTTATAATACAACAACAATTAAGGGATGCATGGCCAATTAAGAAAGCTATATTCTACAACTTTAATATGATCAACTGATATTTTCTTTTTCCTCAGCCAGGTGTGCATGATTTGTGTTTCGTATTATCGGTGGAGCCGTTGCCGGAGGGGCTAAGTGTCTGCACGGCCGCCTGGTTTAGTTCAGCTGATGCTCTTTGCTGCGTTAAAGAGGGAGGCAGGTAAACAAGCTTTCAAGAAATAGAGTGAAACAAATGCCAGACACCGGGTAATTTCCTGTGAGTGTGTGAGTGGGTGGTGGAGCTGGTTGTGTGAGTAGGTGGGGGTTCATGTGCAAGTGTGTGTGTGTGTGTGTGTGTGTGTGTGTGTGTGTGTGTGTGTGTGTGTGTGTGTGTGTGTGTGTGTGTGTGTGTACTGTTTGGTGGTCCCTTTTATGTTGCCCTCTCTCAAGTGCTGTTTGACATTCCTGCACTGGGCTAGACCTAAGGAGGGAGGATGAAGGGAGGGGAAGGGGGAGCGGAGGAGGGGTAGAAACAGAAGACATAGTGTTGTTTATTTATTCATATTTTCATAAAGATCTTCAACTTCAAGAACTTTGCAAATACTTTCTTTTTCACATTTTAGGTAGGATATCCTTAATTGGAAAGCGAGGACTCCATTAGTGCATGTGTTTGAATTGGTCTCCTTGTGTGTGTGTGTGTGTGTGTGTGTGTGTGTGTGTGTGTGTGTGTGTGTGTGTGTGTGTGTGGTGACAGGGGTGTTATACAGCTGCTGACCAGTAGCTGTAATTCATCCCCCCTCAGAGACGAACAATGTGACACATTCCCCTGCTAAACTCACCGTTGGCTGCGTGCATGTTCAAGTCCGAGCTTTTTAGGAGTCTTGTGGGAAATGATCACACTTCAGCCCAGTGTTAACTACAGTTCCCCTCGAAAAACTACATGTTACATCTCCAAAGACTTAATTCAGGCTTTTAAACCAAATCCGAGATTCAAATTTACACAGAGAGATGGTGCGGGTTTACATTTTTGTGATGTGGGATGAGCAAAAGGAAATAAAACATCATAACTTGGTCTTCAAGAAGAGCAGGAATTGCTTTCCATTGCAGCTATGTCTGACTCATGAGCCTTTATGTTTTTGAGTAGACACTCTCCAGGTCTTGTCAGTCAGTTTACATATTAATGGCTTTTCCGGACCAGACTTGTCAGACAAAACCCTTAAGTGTTTTCTTGCGTGTTGAGCATATCGAACAGAAGTTTTGTTACGATGACCATGAATCTATTGTTCGAAACAGGACTCATTTCACACTTTTGATGAATTATGGACCAGATTTCAAAAGGGTTACCACTGACTTATCTATCTTCTTCAAATACTTAATATCAGATGTTTGGCCGTAAATCTAAAGTTACTTTTTCCATTGTTTAACTTTTCTGAAAGTACAAAAAAACCCCTCAAGGATCCTTGTGGCATCCAAGCATCTTTCTATGTTAAGTCATACTATAGAAACATAATTGGTTCTTTAAATCACGCTTTTGAATCTTACTTCCTCTCTTATCTTGAAATAAATTAAGCATAAACACAAAAAAATGAATTTGAGAATGACAGGGAACAGTTTTAAGTCTGTGGGATTCATGTAATTTCCCTCAGACACAAATTCCTCTTCCACGTGGTGAATACATCTGTCCATTAAACAAAGCTGAGTCATGAGTCGTGATGAGAACTGAACTGAAGCGGACTCTGATGGACTCACGTATCGGGGACTTCCCCTCTGGTGTCTCATCACCTGTTCTTTCTGTTCCACCTCAGAGTCAAAGCCGGTAATGTTTGCTGAATGTGTGCTCATTCATTGAAGCCGGGCGATGTAGAACAGTTGTAGTTTTGAGAAAAGACGCAGCAGGGAACACGGTTTTTCACAAAAGAAACAAACCCCGGACTCTTTTGTCTGTTTTCTTTCCCTCTTCATTTTAAAGTGAACACTTCACGACACTGTGCACTCATTCAGACTCTATTTACTCCACGTTACAAGCCTATAAGTTTTACAGGCAAACGAGAATCCCCAGTTTACAGTACAACGCAGCATAGGGAGCTTTGTAACCTTCCCATAATCAACAAAGACGTTTCAAATTACTAACCACAATTAACAGACGGAGGGATCACAGAGCTTTCAGCTTGTTAAATCCCTTAACACCCACTTAGTAGCAGGGATAGCGAACGCACAGCTACTTTTAAATAACTCACGCAATGATAGTACCACACAATACGCAGGTGTTTAAAATGTACTCTGATCCTTTCAGTGAAAGTAGCAACATGCAGTAGTTTAGTGGTAACCCTGGTGGCATTTTGATTGGTTTTATTTGTCCCAGTTTTGAGACTAAGGTGAACAGAATTGCATTTGTGGAGTTCTGATCATACTGATCTTGATTATTTAACATGTTTCAATGTGGAACTGCACAAATAAACATTATGCATAAGTGCAAAAAAACGTTTTCTAATTACCCAACCACATGCATCAAGCTGACAAAAGATAAACACATATATACATATTAAACCGACACACTTTCACATAACCACATCTCACACAGTGACCAATATGACGGTATATGGAGTAAATTAAATAGTACAACTGCTACATCTACTAACACTAAAAATAAAACAGTCTGGATCCAATCCCAGCTGAATTTGTACGAGAGGCGAGGCAGAACTTGGAGAAATTGCAGGGTGAACACACACAGAAACAAACATTCACATTCACACTCTCATTCACACCTGTGGTCAATTCAGTCTCAAATTAACCTGCATGTACACTGCTCAGAAGGATGAAGGGAACACTTAATCGTCACAGTATAACACCAAGCCAGGTAAACTTCAGGGATTTCAATCCGTCCATTTAGGAAGCACAAGTGATTGTGAATCAATGTCACCTGCTTTGGTGCAAATGAAAGTGACAACAGGTGCAATGGAGAGGCCAGAAGGGAACGGTTTTACATGTGCAGGCCACAGAAAAATGCTCTCTCCTTTTCCTTCCTGACTGATTCTTCTCTAGTTTTGTGTTCTGCTCGTGTCCTTGTCACTACGGGTAGCATGAGGCGGTACCTGCAGCCCATGTAGACCAGCTCCTCCAGGATGGCACATCCATACGTGCGGTTTGCAAGAAGGTTTGCTGTGTCTTCCAGCACATTCTCAAGAGCATGGAGGAGATACCAGGAGACCGGACGTTACACGAGGAGAGCTGGACTGTTATTTGCTCCTTTGTGTGAGGAGGAACAGGAGGAGCACTGCCAGAGCCCAACAAAATGACCTCCAGCAGGCTACTGGTGTGCATGTTTCTGACCAAACCGTCAGTAACAGACTCCACGAGGGGGGCACGAGGGCCCAACTTCCTCTAATGGGACCTGTGCTCACAGCCCAGCACCGTGCAGCTCGATTGGCATTCGCCAGAGAAAACCAGAATTGGCAGGTCCACCCTGTTCTCTTCACAGATGAGAGCAGATTCACACTGAGCACACGTGACAGGCGTGAAAGAGTCTGGAGACACCGTGGTGAACGTTACGCTCCCTGTCACATCATCCAGCTTGACCGGTTTGACGGTGGGTCAGTGACGCACAGACCTCCACGTCATAGCCATAGTACTCTGACTGCTGTGAGGTACCAGGATGAGATCCTCAGAGCAATTGTCAGACCTTACGCTGCTGCAGTATAAAGCAGCACAGAGTTAAAGTATTCAAGTATTAAGTACAGGTACTTCAGATCTGTACTGAAGAAGAAAAATGCTTTACATATATGTTGTTGCAGATGTGTTGAATAGATTGATATCACATGTATATCGCGTATGAACATTACAGTCACGAGACACAGGCCTTCACAGCGGCAGGACTGCTGGCTGGCATCAGCCCTCTGTGTTATTGCACATCAATTGTAAACACAAAGAAGTGAATGTGCTGATCTCAGTTGTCGGCAGCGGGCATGTGTACACGTGAGAAACATTTGTGTTTCCCAGCAGCTCCGAAACATCCAGCACACGGGCACAAAGGGAGCACTGTTACAGTGTTGATCTGGAGTAATTTGTGTGTGTGTGTGAGGGGGGGTTATTTAATAATGATTAAATTAGATTTGAATCAATTTCAGATGATTCCGAAGCCAAACTCGTGGCCCGAAGCATCATTTCCCTTTATTGTAGTTCTCTTTATCTCCACGGGTGGGGGTTCAGATCCTTGTATTGATTTATTCTGTTTTATTCTGGAGGGCAAATGTTGATCGGTGCTCTCGACTTTTTCTTTTGTTCCTCAATGAGGCATCTTCCAATTGGAAACACAACTGTAATCAATTATTTGTCCAGAAAGATCCAACCTCATCTGTCAGGGCAGTGTGTCACCAACACGACATTTCACATCATCTCAGGTCAGATTTACTGAGATATATCAGACCTTTGACTTTTACTTTGTCTTAGATCTAATATGTTTGACTATTCAAATTGATAATATATGTAATGATTCTTCATTAAAAGGTTTCAAAACAACTTGACCTATATCTTATATTGTGTTGACTTCACATTATCCACAAGGATTGAACCCAGAGAAATCCACAAGGTAACAGGCCGTTTCATTTTGGTCCTTTTTGTAATTGCGTCATATCCTCTTTACCCGTTTGCCTGTGCTTTAACTTCCAGGGCAAACGATGTCGGTCACTTTCAGGTCATTGCAGGTTTAACCATTTTAATTATATAGCACAGAAATAAATTCCTCAGTCCACTCCTCGTTGCCGTGGGCCACAGTGGGCCTGGTGGCCTGTTTGAGGATGGCTCTTTTTGGACGTGGATTGTTTACATGCGAGTGCAGCAGATGACGAGTGCAGGGTTCACTCTGGTATAATGACGGGGTCTTGGTGTCAGTTGTTTTTTTTTGCTTCATGATACCAGAGAGGAGCTGTCGATGGCTCGTTTAGGTTTCAGTGGATGTCTTGGTTGAAATGGTTTGATGATTCATCCTGGTGAGCTTAATTAGACACTCTTAAAGAGGGAGCGTGTGAAAGAGAGAGAGAGAGTGGTGGGGAGAAGGGAGGAAAAGTGTGAGAAAGATGGAAGAAGACGCAGTTTCCAAAATTAAATTAGTGTGAAATATCAAAAGTGGCAGTCAAGACGAGTTTTATAGAACGTTTTACATGTTTATAAAGATTTATGACACGACAACTCCCCAAAAGTGAAGCCAAAACATCTGGTTTCCCCCCTGGTGGCTGGCTGCAGTATATATAAACACCATCCCCTCCATGTAAAATAAACAAACATGGTTGGGAGAATCCAACATTCACAGTCAGTAGGGAACAAGGAGCAAACAACAATCTCCTGTATTTAAGTCTGACATTTACTTTGTGGCTCTACAACAACACTACTGCACACTGAGTCATTATTACATTAGCTGAGGGCTCGGCCACTTGATTGTTTACACACGTTGTTTTGGGACGTCAACACAACTGATGCCCTCATGTTTATTTTTGATACATGCAGTAATGACTTTTACACTGTTTACCCCAAATCACGGTTAAAACAATTAAGCCTCAGAGACTGTTTAATGTTAAAAACTAAAAACACAACAGAGAATGTGTCAGTGTCCGTATACTTGTGCAGGGTATATAAAACAAACAAGGGGTGGAAAGCAGGTTATGTATTTAGAGTGACAGAGAAAGTCTTCATCAATGGGGAGGTAGAGGTGGATGCAAAATCAATAATCAATTGTAAGAATTGATCCGTGACCGTTTCACAACCTTGAACCATCACTCTAACCTATTATTATAACCACAATGACGAAAGTCCTCTAACCTTAATGTAACCCGAACCACAGTATTTTCCTTAACCTAACCAAGTAGGGTTTTTTTTAGGTCTAAACCTAACCAGACCGTGACCATCCCAAAACCTTAAATGCATGTTTATTATTGTAACCATGACAACAGGCGTCTGATAAGCCTGCTACTGAAACACTGACAGTATTCAAGCCTCTTTGGCCACTTAGGGTGGAGATCCTGTTGAATTCAAGATATAAATTAGCTCCATGTCAAAATACGAGACGCTCACTGAGGCAGATAAGTGGGGTGGATCATTATGGAACATCACAAATATTGTTTATTCACTGTGATTTTGCAACTAACAATGAGTTTTGAAGTTGTTATTCAAAGCAACTGCGAAGTCGATGTTGCAACACGTCTTTTAGCACAGCGCTGGTCAAAAAGCTGCAACGACCCGCAGGTCAGAGTCCAGCCTTGTGTGCTAGTTTGTATTCTGTTTTATTCATTTTCTTATCTCCTGTATTTCTTTTACACAGAATCAAAGCATAGTCTATACGCTCGCACTGGCATTTGAGTGTTGCACGTACATGTCTCAAATGTTAAATATATACATAAAATAAACAGGTTTGCCACATCCCCAAACCAGGAATGCAGGGCCCCTGATGAGATATGTTCCAAAGCCAGAGCTACATAATAACATATTTTAGACACATGCAAATACATGTGTACATACATACTGTACATCATGCCTCTTTATGAGAAGCACACGCGTGGAATTTCTGTAGCATGCAGTCTCATTGGAAACATTTTAACAAGCAGTTCCAGCTCCTGCTCGTCTATATGTCTTTGAGTGTTTTACAGTTGTGCGTAATGCGTAGCTTGACTTGCGATTCCCAAACGTGCCCTGATATCCCTCCAGCTGCAGTTATGATAAATTATCAGTGTGTTTTCAGTCGCTCAGCGTGAAAAGTTACACGCTGACAGTGAAACTATGAGTACGTGCGTGTGTCAAAAGTGCAAATTAAATGATTAATGAATAAAGATTCAGGCATCAGAGTGTTAAGTAATAATGTTTCTTTAAAAACAAGAAAATAAAAGTTAACTTGCGGTTTAACGTTGCACTTAAACCCCCTTGTTTCCCTGTCAGCACGCTGTCTCAACAGTGAGCGAATATTTTATTCTCGTTTCGATTGTATCTCATGTTAATGGACAGCACATCTGTTTTTGTTATTCCAACGACTGTAATACTGCAGCACCACATTAAATATTCATTGCTAGCATCTGGTCAGTGTGTGTGGCCAAGAGACAACCGATCATAACGCGGCCGAGGATGGACAAGCTGCATCAAGGTTTATGTTTATTCTTTGAACCTTTTTTCCCAAAAACCCAGTTACTCTTGGAGATTAGTATTTCCTCCTGTATCAACTATTCATCATCAATTATTCTTCGACACATCAACTTGCTGATGTCAAGTCTGCAGCATTCTTACGGGATAGCTCCGGGTCTGTGGTGTTCTTACAATATGAGATCATCTGTTTTTCATTTCTGACTCAGCAATATTACGGCCACAAAAATTAAGCTTCATGACTCCCAAAGAACTATTTGCCTCCCCATGGGGCGCTCCAGGCCCCAGCGCTGTTTAGTGGCACCATTGTTTCCTGCCTGTGTCCAACCAAATAATTAACCCTTTTCAATACAGGGGGACGCAAAGCTACCAACTGATGTGTGAGCAAGAAAACTGAATAAAAAATAATCTATGGTTTTTATGTTATTGCTGGAAATATGGAACCAATCAGGAGCTTCTGTAGATGTGCTGCTGCAGACGTTTGGACCTCAGTCAAAATTGTGTTCATGATGCTGAAGTCATTCTGGTATTCAAATCGTAAATGTGAGTTACTGAGGGGAACATGTTAGCAAATATTTGTCAATGATGTCACAACAGTAGAATTCACTTTTGTGTCTGTGGCTACATCGATGACTTGAGTCCAACATCTCTCTTTTGGCCTCCTGAGAGAACTGTGTGGCTTTTGAGCTGCTAAATGATTTCCATCACTACACTGGTATTCATTTACCTTTTGCAATGTTTACAACACAGACTACTGATATTACGTCTTGCAGTACAAGTAATTTAGTGCTGTTAGTACACACGTCCAACTAAAAATCGGCCTGGGATTGATTCTGATTCAAATCCCACCCAATCATTATCCTCCTTCACATAAACCTGGGAGACCCCACCCCCTACAGAGAGAAAACAGACCAGCTCTCAGAAAGAAACAGAGCCATAAAACCTACATCCCTACAAACAGCTGAAATTCCCATCACTAAACTTTAGCTGAACACTTTTGGTCAATTATGTGCATTTATTTTATTATGAGGCCTATTAAAATTCAGTTTTTTATTACTTACTTAACTACATAACCTTTTACTACTCCCGAGCTTTTCTGCAAAGATTTTTTTACACTATTATACTTTTATTTCTGGTGTGACATTAACGACCTTAAATCTTTAATCTTGAACTGCAGTGGTCTGATAATTCTTCATGGGTTTATACAGGGTCACTATGAGTGACTCCTTTCACATATCACATAATAAACTAATGCATTGTATAAAAATACTGAGTTTTCTAGGTTTTCCACTTTGATAAATACACAATGTTGTTTTATTTTTTTGTTTTTCAGTTCTGTTGTAAATATTACATTTGGGTTGTGAGTGTGCAGCCTTTGGGAAAACATGCACAACATTAACATATTTTAAATTCATCTGTGCAGAGGACAAATGTTAAAAACCCCAGGTATTCTAATAAAAATACACATCTGTCTGTAACGTTTCTTGCTGAGCTTGAGAGACTCAGCAAGGATTTTACCCAGAAATGTTTTGCAGATTACTGGATGCTGTTCGGGAACATCAATAACCATCGGAGTCTATTTTCTACCAGTGAAGAAGCTGGGGAATCAGCATTTGAGCAACAGCTCAGATGAGCTCATCCTCCCCGACAGCAGTAATGATCCAGACGGAGGCCCGGCGGCGCGTGATTACATCAGCGCCTGTCCTACCTGCCTCCCCCAGGTTCCTCCTGGCCACACACTGCTCAGTCAAAATCAGGGAGTAAATAGATTTGTCGGCATTTAAAGAGGACTTCTCAGAAAAGGTTAAATGATGGCCATCTGGGGGGAAAATAGAACAGAGAGATGGCAGCTCTCTGTAGTTTGACTCAGATTTACCGGCAGCGGGCTTTGAAGAAGATACATATCCGAACTGTCAGCCTGCTCATCTGCACAATTCCTTTGATGTAACAAGTAGAGGAGCAGTCTGTGGATACTGTTTAGTGACACCTGCTGAAATGTGACGGTTACCTTTGTTTACATGTCTACACAAAAAGTCACGTGTTTCACTTGCGAAAATGTTAAGCTGTGAAAATGTGATCATGGGGAATTTATGGAAATAGGAAAGTGCTTCATTTACACCAGTATGTCTAAGAATTGAAAATGAACAATGTCAGCACCTGATTGATTATCTATGAGCTAGTTTCTAAAATCCAAGGTCCTGAGAGGTGGTTAAAGTGTCTTTACACTAAATTCTACTGAAGCGTCTTTTCAATTGGTCAAAAAACCCGCTAACATCTGGCTTTTGTCTGCAATGTGAATGGATACAATGCGGGTCAAGTGACACAGGCCTCAGCTCCGATCGGCAGTGATGGAAACTTGACAACTGGGTGAAAGGGCTTATTTGTTGTTCTTCTTTATTTTGGTTGTCCAGGTGCTGACGGAACAACTTTTCCAGCGCAACGTTTGTGACGCGCATACAATTTAAATTTTTGTACATAAACAATGTGCAACAGCCTTTTTTCCCCCTCATATCATGCAATGTGCTACACTGGCAAAACAGCAAGGTTCCCGGCACGTTGGTTTCTGATTCATGACGTCATACATGACTCACAAGGGTAAAGAAACAGAAGGGCAAACTCTTATATCACCTTTTTTAATCGTGTTTATAAAAATGTCTTGTATGTCTCTAAATGTGGTGTAATTCAAGATTTAGTGATGAGGGACGATAATCTGATTCTTCTTTGTTTGTTCTTCTTGTAAAAACAGTGTGACGGCTCTAATCATCCCCGTGTGCATCGGTATTGACTCGTTGCATCACAGCGGCTCATTGTACAAAGTTTATACAAGACATCAAAAACAGAGTCACTCGTGATGAAACGTGATGTTTTAGATCCAGCTGGTGTGACCTCAGCATCGCTCTCTGAGACAATAACTGGGACGGGCAAGCGTCTGACTCGAAGTGAGTCAGATCTTCAGACGGAGCCCCACATGCCGGCAGTTGTCTGAAGAATAAAAAAAGACTGATTCCCAGGAATGTCTATGAGATCACTGGCTGTGCAGTTAGAAAAATTGTACTACAGCTCAGCGACTCACTCTGTAATTGACTGGAGGAGTTTAAGAATCGAGCCGTGGGACAGAGAGGACACTGGGATATTCACTGACATATGGGAGAGAGCTTTTCTGTCAGTGAGGGGTCCAGAGTTCACCGCAGCTTCGTTGTTGAAGGTGATCGTCAGGACTTACTGCTTTTAGCTTAAGACCCTGATCAGTGAGCGACTGGCCTCATAGTTTTAAGTGGATGTCCAGATTATCCTCCAAGGACCTGAAGACCAGCAGATTCTTCCCCTTCCACCATCTAGGTTTTCATTTCTTTTTAGTCACGCTGGTTAGTGGCTCCACAGTCTGTTGGGGTTTTTTATTGAAATGTCTCACAGTCATGTTCCTCACAGGGCGAATTATAATAAAGTGACCGCACGCTTTTCTCATCCAGCATCTGCATAAGATCCAAATTTCACTTTGTCTGATATTCTGGTTTAAATTATATATTTATATGGCGTTGTCATCAGAAGTACAACTTTTTCAATTGTAATTTTTCATTTTATTGGTGTTTTATCCTCTTGTGGGTTTTTCTTAAATGCTGATTATCTAGCTACATTAATGGGTGTTGTGTCATCTATGAGGGACAATTCTCGATCCGAATAAAAGTTACACATGCAACCAGCAATCACACATGGATTCATGTTTAAGATATAATGGAAGCTTGTTTTTTATATTATTATATTTTGATGCTACTTAGAGACATTTTGGTTAAAATACAGATGAAGTTCAATTCAATTGTGTGAATTACTCAATTACTTATCTCATTGATGAGGGAGCTACTGGCTAAATGCAGAAAAAAACGACCGAATGAATGCATGTATGTATGTGTGTGTGTGTGTATGTGTGTGTGTGTGTGTGTGTGTGTGTGTGTGTGTGTGTGTGTGTGTGTGTGTGTGTGTGTGTGTGTGTGTGTGTGTGTGTGTGTGTGTGTATGTGTGAATCTATGTATGCACATGGATGTATTTATGTATGTATAAAATAAATACGTGTATGTGTAAATGTATGTATGTATGAATGAATGAATGAATGAATGAATGAATGAATGAATGAATGTATGTATTTATGTGTGTATGCATGTGTGTGTAAATGTATGTATGTATTAATTTATGTATGAAAGAATGAATGAATGAATGGGGAAAATAAACTACATAGTAAACAGAACACCTCCATTCAGCTCTCTGAGTCCCATAACCCACATTCATACCTGTTGCTGAACAAGAAGCTGATTATTGTGACGCCTCCGAATAAGCTCCGTCCCTCCCACCCGGCGCGGAGCGGCTGCAGCGGGGCAGGAGGAGCGGGGGCAGCCCGGGGGCAGGACCAGCCGTCACCGCGCGTCACAGGCGGCTTCATTATTTAAACTTGAGTCAGGAGGAGGAAAGTTTTCAGGGTCGGGACATCGTTGCTTAGCAGCTCCAGGCGCAGGACTCCGGCTGCCTCACGTCGGCTCTTTTCACTGCAGTTTATCAAGGAAGCGCGGTCTTGTCCCCTGCTCGGCGTCATCCGTCTGTCTGTGTGCCTCTCGCAGTCTCCGTGCCAAACATGTCCCACACCGTGACGCTAAAGGGACCCTCTCCCTGGGGCTTCCGACTGGTGGGAGGACGGGACTTCAGCACGCCGTTAACCATCTCCAGGGTAGGTGCAAACTCCACTGTCCGCTGTTCCCGTTGCGTGTCCATTCATTCGGCATGTGCGCAAATACGCAGCGCCGGAGCCACTCGGTTCACTTTAGACTTTAGAATTTAGAATTTTTACGCACGAAATGATGATTAAATGTGGTTTCTATAACGTTTTCATCCTCACAAAGTTTATACCTGACGAGTTGAAAAAGCTCAAGTGAGTCATCCTAAAATCCTGGCCTGGTTAATTCATCCTAAATGAGATTTAAGATCAGGTCCAGGTCCGTTATCCCTCACAGCAGTAACTCTAATCGTATTAGGAGAAGCTGACAGACGGTGCCGTCTAATTCCTGGCAGCAGAAGTGGCCAGTTCAGTTTGAGTCATATTGGCTGATCAAGGGTTAAAGTCTGTGAACGTCATCTATAGAGTCAATTTATGCGAGATTATATATATATGGGATCATTTTTAAAGATTAATATCATAACAAAAAAACAATATAATAATATCATCAATATAAGGAAAAAATTCTAACAGGTCAAAGGTTCTTCTAACTTAATTTTTAATATAGAAATAATGTGATTCAATGTTATTTTCCAACTTTTCACCGAGTGAAAGTGGCTCCGTGTTGCAGTGAGACTCACATTTTTGTGTCATTATTATTATTGCATGTGTTCATTCGTGAGTTGACGTGGTGGCTCTGCGATTCTCAAACCTCCGTGAACTTCCCTGACCCTCGGAATATGGGTCAGGAGTCAGTGTGCTGGCAGTGGACCTGGCAGTAGCCTATAGTTTATCCCAGCCTGGGTAAACACAGGCCGGTGCTGCTGCAGGGCTTGTAGAGAGAGGAGGGGGGGGGGTGCTGACATTTGTTTTTCATCAGAGCTCATTGGTGCTGCTGAGGGATTCCAGGTGTTGTGCTCTGCAGCTGTATCACCGGCCCCAAACCGGCCCTTTAACTACAGGGCCCTTTGCACTTCAGACCAGAGGTGTAATTTTTAGATTTACGGTGGGCAATTAATGACTCTCGGAGCGGAGCAGACGACCGCTGAAGGTCACCTGAAGTGCTCCCCATTTTTAAAACGTATCCCTGAAAAGGAGAACTGTGATGCTATAATTTGACGCAAATACTTGGCAGTTGTCTGAAGGTTTGTTTGACGCACTTTCTTTTTCACAATCAAAGTGAAACAAAAGCTGGATGTTTGAAATGTAAAAAAAAAAAATCCAGAAATCAAACACTCACAGCTCTTTGTACCTAAATGTCCTGTTTTGGTGAGGGCTCAAATATTATTGGCTGTGTGGATCGCTCGCTGTACGTTTGATCTTCATGATTCACTTATCTGCATGGAGCGGAGTTTCCAACAGAGTCTTTGCCCAACACCAGAAGTCATTTGGAAAAAAATGGGAAACCGACACTGTGGCCTCATCTCTCCTGTCTTCACTGCTTACGTTAAAGACCAGATGTTGCTTTGTGCCGCTTCAGGCCGTCTCAGGTTTTTTCGTGACACATACCTTCCTAACGTCTTGTAGTAATTTCTACAGTAGGCAAGTTGTGGTTTCACTAAAATCACTCTCACAATTACTCATCACTATCTGTTCATACTTGCATTACTGCCAATATGAAAAACCATGGCATGAAACGGGGGAAGTTCTTTATGTGTGTGTATGTGTGAACATTGCGTAATTCAGTGATGACGGCATCAGTGAAATTAATTACTTGTTTCACTTTGCAGACAGTTGCATAAGGTGGCAATAAAAGAAACATGGAAAAGCTGTTTGCAAGAATAAATAAGGGGGTTGAGGCTGATTCCAGAAATCTTGGCTTGAAAATTAGAGAGGGAAGCAGCTGTTATGATGCAGGCGCGTTTAGCTAAATAAAAAGTAATGTCAGAGGCAGTGTTTCAGCTGAGAGTCTCAGGATTACACCTCTTGGAGCCTTTTGTATGCTTTTTACTGGCAGGACATTATAATTGTTTTCGACTGGTGTCTCGTATTCTGGTTCACAGGAGCTGGTCAAAGGAAAAATTCAACAGAAACTTAGAAAAATAAACGAAGTGATGGGAACATTGTCCTCTCGCCTCATGTCGTGGGAGCTGGTTGCCTTCTGAGTTTGTGATTCATTGCCGCTGTATCTCTTAAACTCGTCGTTCCGTCATGCGCTTGTTGCATTCTTGCCGTACACTGCGCGCCCAAGACGGCAATTACAGGGTGTTGAACGGTGACACGGAGAGAGGTGCATGGTGGGAGACGAGGAGTGTGTTTGTGAGAGTTTCAGAGTGAGATGCTTTATGTCTTACAGGATCCAAAATGTCTCTTTGGGGGATTTTTTAGTATCACGTAATCTTCGTACAAGCCAGAACAGTGTGGAGGATGTGACTCTGTAGACTAACAGAAGAACAGAAAAGACCTAAAAACCTTTGTTTCTTTTGAAGTTTTACAGTTCTTTACATAATCCTTCTGATTATACCTTTGCTCTGCGTGACTGACAGATCTCCTCCCGTCCTCTTTATTTCTGCATATTTGAAAGCGGATGCCATGAAGCACCTGGGAGACAGTGAAAGTTGTAAATACCAGAAAACAAGTTCTGATGGCAGCAGCTGGTTCTTTGCTTAAGGTGCTAATGTCCCGGGATGGGCCCATTAGTCTCCTGTCAGCCCATTAGGACTCCAGCCAGTTAACGGCACGTCTACTTGACTCTGGAAACATTTGCCCTGATAACATGCCTGTGTACGCTGTGGCAGCTTGTTAAACGGCTGCGTGCGCATGACAGAGGAAAAGTGGCGGAGACGCAGACGAATATGAAAAACGCTTATGTAACTGCAGAAGCATTTAGAGAGGACACGCTGAATACGGCAGCTGTGGTTTAAGCCCCTTTTGTGAACCGACGTCCGGGCAGCGGGTGACGCAGAACGCCTGTCAGTCCTGCCAGCGGGCAAACAGTCGTCTTCTGGACAGGAATTTACAGCTGAGTGTTGTCAAATAATGACCCAAATCCCAGGGTAGCTTCCCTTCTCAGAACTTTATGTGGCATATTTAGAAGTCTTGTTTTGCACAAGTTCTTTTAACTGTGTGTGTGGCGAGTGGATTGTTTTTTTGAGTATTTTATTTATTGTTTTGTGAGTGAAATACAAAAGCAGTTTCTTAAAATCCCAACACAATGTCTTCACAGTGTGTGTGTGTGTTGCTCAACCAGTTGTCCTGATGTGAAATAAATAAACCACAGTGACACAAAATAAGAGAAAACCCAAACCAGAGAATGTTTGGCATTAACTTTTGTTCATGATTATTTTCATTATCGCTTATTTGTTTGGTCGATAAAATGTAACAGAAAAGTGAAAAATGCCGAAATGCATATATTCAAACTGGTATTCTTCAATCCAACAATATTCAGTTTATTATCACGTTAGGTCAAAAGAAAACGGCAGATTTAAAATCTGGATCTGGGAAATGTTCGGCATCTTTGGGTGAAAAAGTAGTAGTCGTAGTATTTGTTTCAGTTCTACATTTCATTAGTTATATGCAGTAAAGAAACATAATCCACCCAGCAGACCTTTAGGGTTCTCTTGTGTAATGGTTCTCTTGTTGTTTACACCTGGTTTTGGAATCAAAGTCCAACCTCAGGCAGACTGATACCTTATCAAAGTAGGAGAATCTGATAAACTGACCGTCGAATGTTGTTTATGGATTCAAAGGAAACACTGACACACTCGTATGGACATTCAAGGGGTTGTCGGTCCCTGTATGAACTCCTCCTGCCCACACTGGTCACACAGACATGCCTCAGACGCTTCCTTGTAATGGTTTTATTGTGATTGATGGGAGAAGAGAGGTAAAGGGATCACATCCAGAATGGAGTAATGATTTAGAAGAACAATATCTCCTTGAGCATACAGTTAAAAATATGATTGATTGTATCCTTTAAGGAATGAATAAAGCAGAGAGAAAAAGAGTCTCATTGTATATGAACTTCCTCGTCCTTTGTCATACTTTATCTGTAAGTCCCCACGTATCAGCATTTTTTTCCTTGCTGGTGGAATTTCTGGAATTCTATAGCGTAAAAGAGAAAAGGCTCGAGCCCTAGCGAATCATAACGCTCCACGTGTCTTATGCTGATTACACAAGTGTATTGAAGCGCATGAATTAGGAGCAACTATAACTTTGATTGCATTAGTGGGTATACAGTACATCACATGAACTCAATGTCCCTTGTACCCATTAATCTCTCAGCGTACATCTGTCCAGCTCCCTGTCACACAGACACAACATGTGACCCGAAGCCACATGGGTTTGTTTCTTCTGCTGGATGTTGCTCCCTTTCTCGAGATGCCAGAAGCTCTATTAGAAACAGTGATATCAGATGCATGGCACCGTCGAGGAATTTCCTGTTGTCATCAAAGCTTTATGTGAAGTTCCTGAGTGCGTAAAGCGGGGGAGACAATGTGAGTCCTTGGGTCGCTGCTGAGCATTTCCTCCTCATCTGGCTGTCTGGTGTAGGAAAGTCTGTAGCTGATGTTCACACCAGACCTGGTCTTTCATTGTTGAGTAGTCAAAGTGCTTTTGTGTAAAAAGGCTGTGATGAAAGCGGGAAGTTCTTCCACTTTTTCTCTTTATATTGACTCGGACAGTCCCCGTTCTAAACATGTCTGTTTGGAATGCAGAACCCCTCTGCTGCACAAAGAGCTGTTCATCTGTTTATTGTAAGTCCGGTCGAATCTCGACTCATTGCGCAGAACTCCCAATACAGAATTAGTTTTTGTTGCCGTTGTTGTGAACATTCTGTTGTCATTAACTTCATTACATTGATGAGTCCCGGGTTGCTGCTGCTGGTCGCCTGTTTATTCAAATTTCATTAATATCGAACATATCACGGGTCCAAATCGCAGCACATTCTACACTGCTCTTCCTTGGGCCCTTAACGATACACATCTCAAGTGTGCAGGTGATAAATTGAACATTATGTGACAGAATTACATCCATTAAAGCAGCCTGAGGTTCGGATCTCCTCTCATCTTATGAACTAAGACTTGATTTATGTGCCTTCCCTTCCAACTTCTTGTCATCTTAGTCAGTGTTGATCACCACATACACGCCTTTGTTTGCCGCACGCGTTGCCAAATATCTAAAGCACCATTCTTGATTCATGAACGTGTTGAAACTTCACACGGTGACAAAGACCTCTGTCAAACTCTTCAGGGAAAGTGTCTGCACAAACCAGTCAGAGTGATTAGTAATGACATCATGATTCAGATTCACAGGGATTTCTACCCGTTTATTGATGAGTAACATTGATGAGCGATGTCGTGGTCATCCTAGACAGACACACAAATGCATTACAGAGTGCAATTAAGTTCCATGTGACTCTCCCATTTCCCTGCCCTCATTAAAGTCTAACCTTACATACTGTATTAAATAATAAGCGACAGTGTTTCTTGTTGGTCTTGGCGGACGCAGTGTCTTTGTTTGAGTGTGATAATCACACACCAGCGAGAAACTCACACCCGAGCTATGTAATGTCTCCCCAAAAGCGTCACCAAGGTCATAACCATGGTTCCTATCGCACGTCCAACAAGCAAACAAAGGCGTCTGACACGCTGCCAGGAATTATTCTCTCTTGTTGTTGAGATGTGCGCCTCACTGATCCCACCCAGCTGAGAAAAAAAAAAGCCTCTGTGGAATTCACGCATGAGAAAAACATTAAGAAGTGACAGGTTCCTCTTTCACAAAGCTTGGAAACAACCGGCCACGAGTTGATTTGCCGGTGTTACAGGTCAAGAGGTGTTTAGATGATCGGGTCAGGTTGAATGTTGATATTATTTAACCCTCTGAACACTGATGTAGAGGCTGCGGGACGTTGTTGTTTACACGACCCTGTTTAAATCCACCTAAAGCAAAAGCTCTAAACAGCTAGAACATTCATTATTTTTCTATCGAAACACTAAAGGCCTCTGTCTTGTGATTACGTTTCCTTATGTGCGGTAGGAAAACTTGGTAACAGTCAGTTGTGATGAGGCATTTTCTGTGTGAGATTGTTATTTTCATGATCATATTCTAATCGATCATAATGGTGTAAACATTCATTCTTTTTGGAGCAGAACACCAAAGTCTTTGTCTTCTATTTAGGATTAAATGGTTATATTTCAGTATGAACTACACAGGATGACATGGTCACTGAAAAGTTAGGGAAACAACAGTATTATAACATAACCCACAAAGACCTTATATTTTCAGTCAAGTTCAGAGCAGTTTAACTTCGACGTCTGTGCCTACAAACTGCTCTCTGACTGCTACTATATCATACATATACACTATATTCAGCTATTATAACAATTCCCACATACATTTTAAATTTCAGTATCAGTATCTCAAACAGCAGTATCTATTCAACATTCAGAGCAGAAGCTAAAATGAAAGTATTAGTCCCTCATCTCTTTCCTTTCTGTGCTTTACACACCACCGTTGCAGAAAAATCCTCTAAAGGTCAACAGCACTTTGATTTTATGGCTTCAATCTTGTTATAAAAGAAAGTCTCACTTTCCCCTGAGACTGACGTCATGTTCAGCGTGCGGGTGCAGCTTTAATGTGCACCGTACTTTTCACATGGACGGTCCACCTGTGTCCTCTGTCTCCCTCTGTCTCCCTCTGTCTCCCTCTCAGACCCACAGAGACACACGGCCACAGTGGAACCACACTCATCAGGCGTCAGCGTGCCACACGATGACTCGTTGTGACACGAGGTTGTCGTTTGCTAACCGCTTCGCCTGGTAGCGATTAACTATGTCACCAATTGTGATGTGACTGTTTATATTGCCCAACACCCAGTGAAGTCGCTCTCTGCGGGATCGATGCCGTCTCTAAGCCGCAACTGCTGCATGTGCAATCAGTATAATGATATAATAAGACCTGTCTGGTGTCTGTATATGTTGTGTAATGTCAAAGTTAAACCTGAAGTCAGTATCTCATGCAGTACATCAAGAGATGTGGGTGAAATGGGATTAAATTCAGTTTCTTATTTCGGCCAAGTTTGACTTTTATTTAATTTATTTATATTTTCTGCCTCACAACAGAAACCAAACATAGTTCACAACAACTCTGGTTCTCTCTGCCTTTGAGCCAAGACAACTATTTATGAGCTGCAGTCACATGCCCCAGATTACAGACGTGTGTCTCTCCTCATTTTTAATTCGGAATAATTTAATCTTATTTCTGTCATCACGTGAAAGAAGTGGAAATGGATATCTTAGCTTTTGTTACTTGCATGTTAGTAAAAGGATGAAAATAGAAAGTTACGGTTAAAAAAACACCTAAAAAACTTTTGGGTATTCTTTAAAGCTGCTTGGAGTAATTAGAAAATGACGCTAATCATTAATGGTCCACAGCTCCATCGTCATTACATCACTACATCTGCAGTGTAAATATAGCAGATGATGATGATGATAGTTCTGAACCACTCAACTCTCCACCCTCCTTAAGTTAGGGGAATGTTTAACCTCTGGTGACGACCTCAGCCATGGCACTTGGCATACCACTACTGTGTGTGTGTGTGTGTGTGTGTGTGTGTGTGTGTGTGTGTGTGTGTGTGTGTGTGTGTGTGTGTGTGTGTGTGTGTGTGTGTGTGTGTGTGTGTGTGTGTGTGTGTGCACTTGTGTGCATGTGATTCATGCGCAACTATTCGTGGCCTGACCCTGAAGTACTCACTTATGGAGTTGAACAGTCCACTATGACGCAACCCAGGGTCAAATCAAATCAAACACACCCACCCACCCACGCACACACACACACACACATGTTTGTACTTCTTCTTAGTGAGGACACTGATTGACATAACCTTAACCATCCAAACTAAATGCCTTACCCTAACCTAAACCTAGTTCTAACCCTTAAACCAAGTCTTAACTCTCAAACAGCCCATTGAAAAAGCAAGGACTGCAAAATATCCTCACTTTCCAAAAATGTCCTCATTCTGTAGGGTCTATGCTTAAAATGGTCCTCACAAAGATATAAGTACAGGAACACACACATACACACCCACACAATCAGTCACATTTCTAATACTCTAAAAAAGTATTTATTCTGAAACCAACATCCCTTCGATCATACTTGTCCAGTTTTGTGATTTATGTCATTTCTGCGAAAACAGCTGATGAACAAAGTGAGTTCAGAGTTTTTTCTTTTCTTTCCACGAGACTCGTGCACATTTCCTGCAATGCCTCTGACCTCTGAGCTTGCCGGAACTGAGTCAGGGACATTGGGGTCATTAAAAAGCTGTAAATCAAGACCCCCACATCTGAATCACACGACTTAGCCGTTAGTGGTTCATGGAGCGTGAACTTGTGAGCCTTTGCTCTTTAAACGCTCGTCCCATTTAGCGGATGCGCTTCTCTGGCACAAGCTGCTCCTCTCTGGTGTTCATCCAGAGTGGATCGCCAATCACATCTGAGATTACGGGAAAAGTGTTACTTCAATACAAGGTTTCACTGTTCCAAACACGATACATCTCAATCTACAGCTGTCAAGGTAATGGGTATTAGAGGACGGTGTGGGGGTCAGGCAGTGGGCGCTCTGGTTTGGAGACGAACGAGCTCATCAAGTGGTTTCCACTTAAAAACCGGGATGACAGGACAGAGATTAATCACCAGCGCTCGACATAGAAGGTGCTCATTAAATGGAAAATGATCATAAATCATGTGTTGCCCGTGCATTTATACAAACAACTCATTTTAGCCTTTTGGCTGGAGTGACAGTTCCCGTCTTGTTCACTTTTTATTTGGTGGCATATTTGCTGTAGCTGTTCGCCAGATGAAACAATGATTCAATAAATAATAATCTGTCAGTTTAATATAGTGGAAAATATATTTGGGCATTGGACTATAGCAATTTGAGGACGTCGCCATAGGGTATTGGAAACTTTGATGAATTTTTTTACATTATATTGATAAAGAAATGAATAATGTAGTAGTGAAAGTACCTGTTAGCTGCAGCCCTAGAAGGTGGTGCCTTCATAGAAGCTGTCACCACTCAAGCCAATAACTTCTTCCTCTCCTCCGTCCTCTGTTGCTGTTAGAAATGTTCTGAATGAACATTGGTTTAATCCCCGTTACGCATTTTTCAATCTGCAGCAGAGAGTAGCACAATCCTGCTGTTATTCAGGTGAAAGTGTCACACGGATTAATGCTTTAATTTCCTACAAAAACAGTGCGACCGAACCAATTGAATCCAGCTGCTGCAACTCTCATGCACATTTAATGGCTGGAAAAACAGAGTCAAACCGATCCTCACACATTTCATAGCTTCGCAGCGCACGGAGAGCGACGGGAGACACGATGAGAATTGTTCACATTTCATTGCAGCTTTTTGGTTTTTCATTGCTAGTCGAGAGTATTTTTCCTCTGCAGCTGTTTCACCGTGGAGGTTTGATGATGGAGGATTTGATTGGTAGTTTCTCCATATTTATGTGTTCCAAAAAAACCATATGACCAGTCAGAGGCGGGGCCTGGAAACAGCCGGGACGGTTGTGCGTGTCAGCGTGTGCTTGTAATAACAGAAAATTGTTATCATATGTTACTTAGTGTGTCTGAGAAGGTGAAACATACCCAGAGGGACGCCCGCTCTCCTCCCCCTGTGGTGCTCAGATGTCCTCACATCCGCATGTTCTCCAGTTTGAAGGATCGCAGAGAGGAAGCTGCTCACTGTCTTCAGATAATCTTCAACATAAAAGCGATATGGACATTCGTGACAAAGTTTTTTTTAAAAGGCAGAAGAACATGTTGAGCAGATGCTTGTATGGATCTGACGTTGCACAGAGACAGTTAAGGTTCAAGGTTCAAATCCGGTTAATTAATGGGACTTTTGTGAAGGAGTTGCTGTGCAGATTGTTAGTTTTTTAGTATTTGCAGAATTTAAAAAAGTTCCAGTTCTTTCCATCGAGACTCAGAGCGGCCTCTCACATCCCAGTGTCGTCGCTGCTGGCTTTTCAAAATGTAAACCAAAGGTGCTGCCCAACATAATATTACATAAATCAAAAGAGAGTTGCTCTTGTTGAATTTGGCCCTTGCGTTGAAAATCCCACACTAATACTCTTTTTGTATTTCTGTCTCCCTGACAGTTTGACACCATTTATAACAGCATTTTCTTGTTTTCCTTGATTTGCTTTTTTGGGTGTTGCTCGGATTGTTAAGTCTGTGTTTCTTTGTGTGTTGTCTCCAGGTAACAGCCGGCAGCAAGGCGGCCCAAGGCGACCTGTGTCCAGGCGACACCATCCTGGCCATCAATGGCGACAGCACAGAGAGCATGACTCACATGGAGGCTCAGAACAGGATCAAAGCCTGCACTGGGCAGCTCGCGCTCAACATCATCAGGTACGAAAAACATGAGGATTTTCTCACCAGAGCAACTTAACAACACCGGTAATTTGGTCAGAACCTTAGAATGACTCAAGCCCCTGATCCACTGGTCAAAAACACCCACAAACATCTGGCTTACGTCTGCAGTGGAAATGGGTCAAATGACTCCTCAGTAGACACAAGCTTTTATTGGCTCCGGCACCAGTCAGCAGTGATGGAAACATGACACCCGGGTGAACGCACTAATTTCTTCTTCCCAGGACATGCGTGTGCACTTCTGCCTCTCTAGGCAAAAAATAATTATACCGGCCATCTATTTGCAACATACCATACCAGCAACAACACACAAACACTTATATGCCATACAAATAAAGGGCTAGTGCACTAGAGAGCTCAAATTCCCAACAGTATTAAAGTATGCATGGATCTATGGATCCATATCATGAGTCATGGCAGCACAGATGGCTATTTCCCAAGTGTTCCAATTTCAGCTCCTCAAATTAAATAATACCAGTGCAAATCTCTCCTATTCACCACTTTCTCATGTGCATCAAACACATCAGTGAAAGCTTACCTTTCAGAAGTGTACAGGTTGGGCCTTCATCGCAGCAAAAGTCTGCAGGGATCAATATGTTTTAACAACGAGCCCCTCTGTTGTTGGAATGCCTGCTCCTTCAATACTCGCCTCTGTTTATATCCGCAGCCACATCATTTTCTGTCGTTTAGACACGCTGCCGTTTCCTCTCAATGGATTTGTTTTTTTCTCAAAGACAATCTCTGGCCCCGAGTACGAGTCTGAAATAAAGTTAAATAAAGTTAAATTGAATCGACCACTGGCTCTTGAGAGCAGGGGGCGGGAGGCGGTGAAAGAGGCGGCTGCAGGTGCAGCGTGATTGACACGTTCCTCAGCAATTCACATTTCGCTGCCCTTGCCAAAGGTCAATCACCTAGTTCGCCTTTATGGACGCGCCGGCATTGCTTCTTCCGCTTTTTTTTTTTTTTATCAGTGTAGACACAGTCACTGAACATTGAGACATTATGATGCACAATAAACTTGAATTACATTGGCTGGTGAATAGTAATTAATGTTTTTGTACCTCATTGTTTTTTACATCTTGGGACCAACGTGCAACAGCTGCACATGTGTAAACAGCTGTATAGAGCTGCATGAGGTCTGATAAACTGCCTCAACTTATGTCACATTTTTGAATACTACAGTTCTGAAAATGAATAAAACCTGGGTGTATGGAGTTAATAAAAGAAAAGAGCTTACCAGACCTTAGTAGTCTGCTCCTCCTCTCCGGATTCAGCCCATTTTCCATACGATGAGAATCAATATGTGCAGAATGATCCGACATCAGGAAATGTTCGAACATTAGTCACTTGCTAATCTGTTGTTACTGCTCTGACCCTCGGCGCAGGCAGCTTACGGTTTCTGCTCTGCGGCTCATTAAGTGACTCGAAGTTGAAAAACCTGAGTGATTTTTTTTTATTCACTGCCTCTCGTCCAGGGAACCCATATTGTTTCTATTTCTGGAGGGTCTGTTCGGCTTGGCACAGTCGAGTCATGGCGGCAGATGACAGGTTTACGGCGGTTTAAATGATCGACCCGCCGCTCCTATAGAGCGCCGTCAAAGTCAATGGGGCTTGTGCACACAGTGAGTCAGACAGTGACCTTTTCGAATGGACTTCACAGGGCGATATATTGCATTGTTCCACTATATGAGGTGGAAAATTGTCTTTCACTCTGCATCATTTTCAACAGCGGACGAGATCCGTCGAAACAGTTAATGGCACAGAGAGAGGGGGAGGAGACGGGGAACGACCAAGGAAAAACTGAAATGCCAGTTGCTTCCCACATTTGTATTAGATGGTTACTTCGGGCTGGAAAGTGCAGCGCGAATCTGGCAACCTCTAAGCTCCAATCTCTCAGATGGAGAACACTGTGGTTTCAGCCTCGGTTGCAAGTGACAACTGCCAACTGGTGCTTCAGCTCTCTCCTTTTAGGGCAACAGACGACGCAGTCTTTTCTCTCTCACCGTGGGTTCGGAGCTCGAAGCTTGACCTGCAGTGGAAAGAAGAAACACTCCCGCAGTAATCGGACGCCTCAGATGAGAGAAGATTCACACGTTTCTCCGCCTTGTGTTGTGTAGTGTGCACTCCAGCATGCAGCACCCCCTCCTGCCCTTCACCTCAGCTTGTAGAGGAACCCATCCATTCATACATCACGCTGAGTGATGGAGCATTCAGTGGCTTGTCCACAAAGGGATTGAAGATCTATTTAAAGTTTGTTTTTAGCTCAAAGTGCAGGGGAGCACCACTACACCTGCAGCAGCACAAACAAGGGCACTACCACACTTATCCAGTTGCACCCTGGGGTTTCCAAATTCAGCTTAAATTTCCCCTGAAGCACTGAAAGTTATCTAACACAATAGGTGTATCTAACACAATAGGTTTATCTAACACAATAGGTTCCCTACACAGTAGGTTCCCTATTGTGTAGGAAGGATTTGATATGAGCAGGAGCACTTTAAGGTGATAGATACTTGAAACCCTTGGCTGACGTTCACATGAGTTTTTAAGATGCCACTATCTTGACCCTAATTTTAACTGATGTGAATTTGAACAATGCTTGTCATTTAGGTTTTGTATTGGGAATTGACATTATTTTTGTTTTAATTGGAGTAAAAAACATTTTTGAAATTGACTTTTCATCAGGGTACCATAAAATCACATGGCGCAGAATGCACATGGGTTAAATGGAGACGTTTTTTTACATGATGTCAACAAAGATATTTGACACCCGATAAGCTCTTTCACTTTATATAGCTGAAAATGATTCTGCTAAATTAAAACCACAAGACGAACCCACGATGTTCATCAATCCTCCTTAATTCCTCATTTAAGCTGACAAGATAGCGGTTGGATGCTTGGTCGTATATCAACACAGGCAGGACAAGGCTGGCTGCTGGTATGTGACCTTCTCTGTGTATATTGGTTGAATAATTACAGTGGGAATTGCCCTGCTGCAAGACAGGAGGAGGGCGAGTCATGTCTGAGAGGGACGTATAGCCACACACCATTTTGGCTCCGGAGCTGAAATTAAGTGGTGGTGAAGGAGACGGAAGATAGAGCGAGGGGGGCCTTCAAGCAGAGGAGGGGGGGGGGAAATAAAACATTTTAAAATGGATATGAAAGTTTAGAAAGACAAGAGCGGACAGGTAGTGGCTGACAAGATGAGACAGAGAAAAAAGGGAAAGGATGGAACCAAAGCTGCTTTCAGACATGCGTGGAACTCTGGGCACTTTCCTGAAAGTCCGTTGCCCCTGAGTGAGACTATGTGAGACACAGCAGGAAGATGTCTGGAATATTCACAGCGAGCGAGTTTCTAACACGTGACGCCCATGAAACACGGGAGAATACAAATATCTCGGGATGAAAATACAAGTAGAAGACAAAGAGTATACATCATGTCCTGACTCCTGCTTGCTCTGCCCAGGCGCCACCTCTCCCCGGAATGTTCCGGACCTTGGAGCTTGACTTTTTGTACAATTCAAAGCTGTGAGTGGGTAAACACCTCATACACATGTTTTCCAAAGCAATTCTTTCCAGGTGATTAGAGCCGTACATCCAGAGTACCAAACACCTATTGTGGGGAAGCATGTTCTCTCTGGGGAAATGCTGCGCGGGAAGTTGTGTGTTAATAAACAGCAACAGTCACTATGACAAACATAAACAGAGCCAAGCCTAAATTCATTAATAGGGGAAAAAGGAGGTCACGCTTTTGGATTTTTTGCAAATTAACCACCGAGAAACACAGAGAGGTTTAAATGGTAAAAATAAGTAAATAAATAAGACATGATGCAAAGGCCACTATTGGGGGTGTCGTTAAACATTTTCAAACTTTGACGAAGCTCTTACAGAAATTCGATGAGCTGTAAAAAAGCATTGAGGTTTGTTTTATGCCCCAATTATCTAGACAAAAGGGGGCGTCATGTTGATTTGTAAAAGTCAAGTGCTTATTATCGCTATTTACCAAAGCAGATGTGGAATAAAGGGTCTTTCAGTTCAATGGAAACACTCCTCAGCTGCGGGTGACAGGAAAAAACCAATGATTATTCAATGGGAGCCATTGATTCTGGAGGCCCCCAAGAAAAAAAGAAAAGTTGGGAGTGACTCGGCGAACCCATGCTGACTCACAAGAAAATAATATTTTAGAGGACATCAGCTCTCAGCCCTCATTAAAAGCCTACGCCATAAAATCCTCCAAACAGTCACAGAGTCATAGATGGTGAAACGAGAGCCCTGTAATTTTCTGTTGCTGCCGATGGACAAATATATGAGTCCACACGTCTGCTGTGAACCAAAATTACAGTTCGCTGGCTGCATCTGAGCTTGAGGTCTTGTGTAATGCAAGAATGCTTCTTTGTAAAGTCTCCGCATTTATTACTTTCATAACCCGCCCCTCCTTCTCTTTTTTTTATAATTCATAATACAGAGCGTTTTTTTAAAGAGGGTTTCTGGTGGGCTGCCCCGGGGAAACACATGAAAGCTGAATGAGAAGTGAAGGAGAACCATGACAATTGGGGGCAGCAGCTGCACTTCTCTGTGTGGTATTATTTCTATAAAATTTCATTGAAAGAAATTACAAGACACTTTCAGATGTTGTTAATCTTTGCTGTTCCGAGTTTATTACCTCTGACAAGGAGGTTAAGTTTGTTTGTTTGTTTGTTTTTGGTGCAGATCCGGAACAGGGGACTAGCCTTGGATTATCTTTTGCTCGTTTCAACACGATGGGACATTTTTCAACATTTTCACTTATTTCCGAGGGAATAATTTAGGGAACTGATATCTATGATTGTGAGAAATCTGGTGCAGCTTGATTGAATTTAAGGGGACTGCTGGGCCTTGATGGAAGTAAACTCCGTTCTAGTTTTAGTCGTGATAAAGTTTGTCTCCTCTTCTTTTGTAGAAAATAGTGATTTCAGGATCTTCCTCTAACCCCTGGAAAATGTACTTGAACTATCCACATTCAGGAGTTTTTGTGCCGTAAACTGTGCCATAAAAAGTCTAAATAAATAATTACACTTTGGAAAAACCCAGGCTGATACCTGTATATACCACTATAGAATAAAATGGATGCAGAAATGGAATATACATTACCAATAATTGAAAATCTCTGCGTTATTGGCTGGACCTGTGTTTGTCCAGTGTGCAGTTTCGTGAGGAAGCTGATTAATTGCAGAACGAAAGAGAAAACCGAGAAGGAAAGAAGGCGAGACGAGGACAAGGAAACAGTAAGAAGTACTCTGAGGTCACCAGCTTTTCCATTTTCCATCCGTCCTTCCCCGCGCCTCGGGCCTGTCAGCACTCAGCTGAGAGGTGAAACACCCTCGCTAGTGTTGCCGCTGGCGATCAAATGGAGTTGTGTCGTCTCGGTGGGGAGGAAAAATGGCTGCCGCCCACTCCGCAAAACACACACACTGAAGTTCAGGGTGGTGTCAGTCGACCTGGACAGACTCACTGGACCCATATTGGTGCGTGTCATGTCTGCTTGGCTCGGCCTGAACATCCGACGCTGGGAACACAAGAACCAGCTGTGGGGGTTACTTTCTTCTCCTTCCTCCATTTTTCCCTCCTGGTTCATCCCTTACCCCCCTTATACCTGCCCCTCAATGTGCCGTTCATCCGTCCCCCCTCTCCAAACCCAAATCCCACCCTACCTATCCCCCAGTGTTGCTTCTTGTTACGTCCCCTCTTCATCTCCTCTTCTCTTCCCATCTCCTCCACCCTGACCTCACCTCCCTGCAGTCTGCCCGAGCCTTCTGGAGAAAGCCGTGCGGTCGTGCGGAGGCCTGAGAAACAGATGTCGGCGGTTGTGATGTGTGTTTCCACCGCTGGTCAAGCTGTCCGGAAAGCGTCATGCTGAGTGGCAAGTTAAATCTGCTGAGAAATGAGTCATGATGCCTGAGCTGCGTTACTGTGGGTCTTGTTCTAGTCTTCTATAAAAAGGTCTAATATGAAAACAGGGACATCCTGCTGTTCTCATTTCAGCTTCACTTACAGTTACAAAGAGAATTCATGGTTAGGTCCTGGCTGGAGTGAAGGATGACGTGCATACAGTTTGGTCAGCTCTGGGTTTTTAGCCTTTGATGGGGCTGAATGGAATTTGACTTGTGCAGAGACGTCACTTGCTAATGTAGAGTCTCCATTTGATTGTATTGATTTAGATTTTATTGAAATGGTAACAGAAGGTTAAGTAGTTTAACGAGATTTGCACAAAATACATTTTTTATTACCTCCACCAAAGAGGTTATATTTTCACCCCTGTCCATTTGTTTGTTGGGTGGTTGATTTGTGTAGATTACTTAAAAACTACTGAACAGTTTTCCATGAAACTTTGTGGAAGGATGGAACATAAACCAAGATAGAATACCTTAAATTTGGTATTTTCATGGTATTTGTAGCAAATGGTCCCTGAGATTCGCTTAAAAGCTTTTATCTGCATGTCCCCTTCCTTATCAGTGACTGAAACCAGCAGAGTGTTTACACTTTGGTTATGTAAGTGTAGACTGTGGGATAGCGGATACCAAGTGGTCGTGAGATCCTCAATACTTAGTTCAAACATGGTTTGTGTTATTGAAACACAATAATGACTCTGTTTTAGAGATTAAAATGGTTACTGACCCCTCAGCACATCACTTTTAATAGGTTTTATACTTTATGCTCCTGTGCGTTAATCCATTAAAAATGTATTTATCTGCATGTGCAAATCTCTGATTGAAAGCCCCCAAACAAAGTCAGTCATTGGGTTGAGATTATTTTATCACACTGTAGAAATCATATTATAATGTATTGATGGGAATGCTGACAGTACATATTTGTATACAGGTGCATATATAGGAGTTCCTTTAGGGGGAGAAACACAGATTCGATGATGATCTGGGAAGTGAAATCACAACAAAACCCAGGGCCGAGGATTCAGGAGGAATCGGAGAGAGCAGGCAGAGAAAAGACCCAGAGTCGGACCTCTCTGGCTCAGGATTAGCTCCTGCTGTCTTGCTTTGACTCCAAGGCCTGTGACTCACCGCTGAGGAATTATGCACGAGGCCGCATGCGACCAAAGGAACACAGGACTCCAGCTGGGACAAAGAGAAACCGCCAAAGGAGCCAACTCACACACATGCCTCTGCGCTACTACCAGGACCGCTGCCTTCTCCTTCTCCCTCATCCCCTCGTATCGTCATTCCTCTCACGCTCTCCCAGGGCCTCTTTTTTTGTGGTGACCATAAAGGCAGCGTCAATGGAGTTGAAGAGGAGAAAGGGGAGGAAGGGGGTAGACCACAATCATTCCTCCTGTTTTTCTCCTTTCACTTCGATCGTGTCATCAGCCAGATGCAGATTTTTCCATGTGACTCGCTCAGGTCGAGACCTCCATAACCGCTCTTCAAGCATTTGAACTCTTCTCACGTTACAAAATAACACAGGAGTCGCTCCGGTGGTGTTTGCCGTAAGAGTGGCCTGAAAAACCGCTCTCGTTCAGATGGGTTCGAGGAAGCGAGACGAGACTCTGAAGTGAACCCTGAAATGTTCCGTGATCGGCCGCATCTTAATTTGAAGGCACTCCGGGGTTTTCAGCCGTCTGTCTCGTGCTCCTCCTCCTCCTCCTCCAGCAGCATGGTGACAGTGTGCAGCCAAAGAAAACTCATCCGCTGCTCCGAAAAAACCAGATCTCCCCAATCAGGAAATTAAAAAGGTCAAGCGAGGGAAACTATGACCAAAGGAAAGAAGAGAAAATGACCTGGGATTTACTTTTGTCTGAGCTGCTCTCTGTATATGGGGTCCTTTCTCTTTTTTTGGGGGGGGGTCGTTTTGTCATGAGCCCATTCCTATTCAGTCTCATGTGGATAAAGTTTGTAGTTTTTTTTAAAGTTGTATTGCCTTTGCTGTCCATGATTGTTATTTTAATTCATGAGGATTATCATGATTACAGAAATCAGCTCCCCCTTCGCCCTCTGTCTTTTCATTTTTCTTGTCGTTTGCCTGGAGTAAATCTTCCTCGACGTTGATACAGCGAGGAGCAGAGGGGATTCCTTCGGGTGGAAATCAAAGACAATACTGTAGGAATGAGCTCAGGACTCTTCCCCCCTTGTCCTATTTATCATTGTAAATCTCATTAAGAAACAGAGTGTACCGGCGTCTTCCCACACACAATACCTTTTGGCATCGGAGGAGGTCGAAGTAAGACGAGATAAAGTCTCAGTCGGCAGCTCGATTTTAATATCTAGTCTCCTTTAGCCTTGCAGATCATAACAGTCTGGTTTATACAGATTTACTGGTTTGTACTGCGCAGGCTGGATTCATCCTTGGATCAGACAGACAGAAGAAATGGAAACAGGGAGAGAGATGATCAACAGGTTGGGAATGTGTTTGTGTTCCTGTGACTGCCCATGCAGACACTCTGGGGTTCTTTCTCACACACTGACCTGAAACCTGGCAAACAGAAAGTAAAAATATGTTTGTTTTGAGATTACATCCGTTGCTCAATATCTGATGTGTGAGATTTCCTGATAACTCAAATAGAAACAAAAACAGCCTCCAACAGTGAGGTTTATTGTTTCACCCCTGTCTGTTTGTTGGGTGGTTTGCTTGTTTGTATGTAAACAAGATTTCACAAAAACAAATGAATGGATTTCCATGAAACTTGGTGGAAGGATGCGTCCAGGGGTCTGGGAAGAATCAATCGAATGTTGATGCAAATCCTAAAGAGAACGGATCCAGGATTGTTTTTTCACTTTCTTTTTCATTGTGAGATTCTGCGTTTTTCAACATTTTCACCTTTTCCCAGGGAATAATTCATGGATCTTGATGAAAACAATCAGGCACATTTAGATGGCTGACAGATATGCGTGTGGGAAATTTGGTGCACGAATGACATCCCGCTCCAGACTGACCTTCAGCATAACAAGTGCAACAGTGTAACACTGTAAATCCCAGTTTCCACTCACGCCTCCGCGTTCTCCAGTAATGATGGATGGACGGTAAAGTCCAAAATGTCATTTCAAAAAGTCCCCTTCAGTCTGAACTCGTTTCAATGGGCTGTTTTATGCCGTAACCATTGAAACCAAACAATCTGAAAACATGTGGGGATGTCATCCTCCGCAGTAGCTGTTGTTCGTCTGCCAGACACTCGGCGCCTCATAAGAACGTCCTTGATGGCAACACCTCCGTGGTTCATATCTGCAGCATTGCCTCAGCTCAGCCAACGCTGGGCCAGCTGCAGGCCGATTACCTCAGTTTGTAGACGTCAACACACCGCCCAACACACACACACACACACACACACACACACACACACACACACACACACACACACACACACACACACACACACACACAATCACACACACACACACAATCACACACACAACCCCAAAGACATTGCATTAACGTTCATTCATTTCCTGAAGACAGGGGAATACCCTCACCTTAATTTAACCTTAACCGTACACTGGGAAACTGGGTGAAGAGAAGTACACACACACACACACACACACACACATGCATACAGACACACACGTACACACACAAAGACACACACTGTCTTGTAGTCACTCTGAGTGATTTCCTGGTAGTTGGCGGTTGGATGCTTTCCCGCTAAGCAGCTCACGCCATGGCAACAAAAACTTAATGAACCAAATAATTCATCTCAGATCTTTTTCATACGAAATTCATAAACCTTCACGAAATCAACTTGAAAGTGAAACTGCAGTGGATGGGAATTGTCGGTGACGTTGCTGATGAATCCCAATGAGGATCAACCCTTAGTTCCACAGAATCATTTCATTCTCTGGCTTATAAAGGACCAACTGAATTATGTGGACCTCTGTGACCGTGCTGTAAATAAAGTATTCTATCATTGCTGTGAGTCTGTATGTCGTGCAGTGTGAGCAGAATGGGCAACTGCAGCCAATTACTGGTAATCTCAAAAGCAGGGTGAAAATCTCAAATACCAGTAATTCAGTTCTTTCAAAGACTTCGGTGGAGTTATGATGTGATGAAGACTTTATCTTTGCTCCAGTGGAATGAGGCCCAGGACGTAGCCTTATCCCATTCCTAATGTGAAAGCCTGCCAAATGTACAAATCCACTTTGAAAAATATACTCACACAAAGCTGCCAAATGATTTTTTTTTAACTGTAGTTATACTGTAAGTGATTGTTTTGGCACAAACAGGGGACCGCTAATATCAGACCGCAGTAATGGAATATCATGTGCCGCTAAAGTTGTCATCTTACACAGCTTACAGTAATTCAAAGAGGATTTAAATAAGTAATGTCTTTCACTCTTTCCAACATTCACACGCAGAAATAATTACACTCGAAACACTGGATATTCTGTGGAAAGAAACCTTTTGTGTGTCTCGGCAGAAACGACTGAAATGCCGGGGTGTGCGATGGCAAAAGATTGATCTGACTCACTCTCTCTCTGTTTCTCTCATGGGTATTGTCTTTTAGGTCGGGATCCGGAGACAGAGTGTGGTCGCCGACTGTTAGTGAAGACGGCAAGACAAGTCCTTACACGGAGCCTGACTCACAGGTAACCACTGTTTACTCTGGATTTACCGAAAAGCACAACTCACAGGAGTTTCTTCAGATTGGAATTCACGTCAGGGCCTGAGTTTGTCATCCTGACTTTGTCTACTTAGACTTTGGCTTTTCAAATTCCCCAAAAAGTTACTCACCAGCTCAAATATGAGAGAAATAACTGATTGGTGAAGTCAAGCGGTGAAGCCTTGGTTGGCTCTGGGACCTCATCTGTCTTTGTGGTGTTCTAGTGGTGAGATAAGGAAGTCCCATTCATCACAAAAAAAAACATGCATCAGGAGATGGAGAGGGTCATCTACATTACATTACATTACATATCATTTAGCTGACGCTTTTATCCAAAGCGGCTTACAATAAGTGCATTCAACCATGAGGGTACAAACCCAGAACAACAAGAATCAAGAAAGTACAATTTCTTCAAAAAAGCTAAACTACAAAGTGCTACATCTACTAACCAGAAGGTCGGTGGTTTGAGCCCTGCCAAGATATCGAGCCTCAAATGGCCCTTGATGGTATAAATGGTGTGTGATAGAAAACTTTGAGTGGTCGGTAAGACTGGAAACGTTCTATATAAATACAGTCCATTAACCATCCCATTTTTTTTATTATTATAAACTATATATAAACACTGTCTCCCAGATGCTGTGATGATCGCGTTGGTAAAAAATTACATCTTCTCCATCAGTTCGCCGTTTAATGACCACAATACCCACGACCCATGGCTGCCATTGCTGTTCTCAGTCATTGATGTGAATCAGAGCGGTAGCGAACTCTAAATCCTTTGTTGCTCAATTTATGAACAAAACACAGCAACATCCAAAACTCTCCCGGAATCTGAAAAGCGAACTGATTTAAGCTGCAGATTGCTTTCAGCTGTTTGTTCTTCGGCTCTTCCCCGCCGTTAGTGGTGCACGTAACAGAGCTATAAAACTGTTATTGAAGGATTCTTGCTGAAATGCACGTTTTTTATGAGCACAGGTTCATACCTTCACTTTTTTAAATCTAGAAACCAGGCATTTTCTAACACAGATGCATATTTTTAAGGGGAAAATGTCCTATTCATCCAAGTTGTTGAAAAGCTCCAACTGTGAGTCATGTAACATTGTCTATGGGAAAAATGAATGGAGTTTTTACACTGTCCCAGGGATTTGGGTTATCCACCAATGAGGAGCTATCAAATTGATACAATAGAAGTGAATAGCACATCTCAAATCATCTGAAAGCTGCATTTCAACTTCTCTATTGATCAAAATAATCCACAGATTTCACTGTGGGCAGGATATGTCAAAACCAAACAAGTCAAAACAAAACGTTCTGTGTGGCGATTGAGTAATATGTGTTTTTTGCTTTGGATGAAATGACCCTTTAAACCCAGATTATTCAGTGTTAAGGTCATTCTGAATGAGACGCCACCTGCGATAACTTCCTAAAGTTCAAATCTAAGCTTGTGACAATGCACGTAGACAAAAACACGTCGATAGACAAGGCAACTGCTGGTGGTGATTCAGCAGCATTTCACACATATCAGCCACAAGAATGACTTATTCACATTTCGGGCCATTTTGGTGGGTGTGAAACCCAAGACTTCTGAGTCTGTTTATGTCGTAAACAGAATCCATGGAAACGGGCACAACCCTGGATCCGTGAAGTGCATATACGCTAACGTTCACATGATCATATATGAGATAATGCATCCCACTGTTCACTCGAACGGTTTTGAAATAGTATCCTGATTGTTCTCCAATCATACGAGCTGCCAAACGGATATTCAGGGCAGGATGAATTCTTGCAGATGATCTTATCCAAGTTTTTCCAGTGCTGGCAAGCCAACAGGTTTCTGAGCAGGGAGAGAACAGGAGGTTGTGTGTGTCTGTGTGTGTGTGTCTCTGTGTGTGTGTGTGTGTGTGTGTGTGTGTGTGTGTGTGTGTGTGTGTGTGTGTGTGTGTGTGTGTGTGTGTGTGTGTGTGTGTGTGTGTGTGTGTGTGTTCGCTCGCACATATGCCGCGAGTATGACGACGAGTGTGTGAACTGAACAGTCAGGACAATGAGCGTATTGTGGCCCAGACATGTGAGAGATGACCATTTGTCAAGTATTGTGTCGGGGTGGTTGTGGAGTCAGGAATGATCTGTGTGTGTCCCTCGCTGAGACAGGGGCTTCTTGTGTAAAAAGGGCGGAACAGTCGCACAAAGAGCTGAGGTGAAATCTATCCGTCCACTCATCAATGGGATTTTGACACCTTACAGGAAGATATTGTTTTCAGCGGCAGAGACCAAAGGGAAAGAGGCTCCAGCTTATGTAATCAATCAGGGTTGTTAATGGTCGTGGGACGAGAATTCTCATGAGATGATCTATCTTTGTAAGTAGCAGCTTCACAGGGGACTTTTACTCTGAAAGGTCCAATCAGCAAATTGAGCTGTATTTTGAATACGATATAAATCAAAAATTAAAGCAACACCATGTAAATGTTCCTGAGCAACGACGCCCTCTGTGGTTATACTGGGTTATTACCTCTGCACTCGACGACCTGAAACAGCTGAATGGTGAATATTACCCATGATCCACGGCTTCCTGAAACAGAAGCTGGGGATGAAAGGGATCTATTTGTAGAAATTGAATATAAAATATTCCCAGTGATGTTTTCACTGGTGTTTCATCTTAATTTCATGAATTATTAAATATTAAATATTTAAATACTTTATATTTACATCAGGGGCGGGTCCTCTCTACAGAGGCCGCCATGTACAAACTAAACAACTTTTGAGTTTTTATGACAACTAAAGGCTGCCACAGGTTCTCTTTCATGTTTGGAAGGGGAGAGTGAGGTGAGGGGTGTTCAACCTGCAACTTCACCACTAGATGTCACTAAATTCTATACACTGAACCTTTAAACTTATCCAAAGAGGACATCTCTAACAAAGTTTAACCACTTGTCAGTTAACAATTCCTAACTCCTGGGTGGAATAACTAATTCAAACAACCATAAATTGACTACTTAGAAATTAATTATTTATTTTAGGTAACCCTAAAGAACCATGTATAAGATAATCATTTATATCTCGATAGTTTTTACAGACCCAAAGTCGGCCTTGTATTCTCCAGCCAACGGTCAGAACTGTGCCACAGTCTTCATATCACAATCTCAGCACCAGCACCTCAGATCTTGCTTTGATTAACATGAAGAAATACCAAACCTGAGTGAGGGGAACCATCAGCTACAGCAGTTTATACAAACATGGACATGCATGACGGGACGGCTTTGCTTGTGGGTAACGTGAGAGCAGCAGATCTGCCTCTCGCCTGCTCTTTTCTCCCTTTTTCCTCTCTCCCTGTATCTCAGTAACATCTTATCCTCTTTCTCCCTCCCCCCCTCGCTGGAGTTTAAAAATGTTCCCTGGCGTCTCATTTAATGAAGTGAACCTGGACGCCTGGAAACCACTAAGTCAGGGCCACTTTAGCTTCACGCTCAGGTAAATTCTTCTCTGCCTGAACAGGGGAAACATCCGCCCCCCGGGGTCACATAAAAGACCAGGGCTCGCTCTCTCTTTTGTTTCCTGCTGTGTGAAGATACAGCTGGAGGGGCCGAGCTGACACAATGGTGATTGCTCCTCAGACACCTCGCCTTTATTGGAAACTATAAATGCAATGGGGATCTCTAATGCTGCTTCCAGACGTGCACTGAACTCCAGACATTATCCTGAAATTTCCTGGAGGGGCTGTATGTGAGAACACAAATGTCAGAGTCAACTGCTCCTAAAATTTTCTGTAACTTTTCCTGCCCAGAATGTCCGGAAAATTTCGAACACGCGATTGATTCAAAACTGAATTATCAGGATGAAAAAAAGATGCCATACACGTATAAGATGCTGAAAGTTAATGGGATAATGAGATTTGAGAGCTTTTGGCGAAATTCATACATAATGTCCTGTCCTGCCTTCTGCACTCAGACGCCAGTCCAAGTCTGAATGTTCCGGACATTTTCCTGTTGTAGTAAACGTGTCTGACAGTATCCTGTCTGGGGCCCAAATATTTGGAGTTCCTGTCTGAAAACTGCTTTAACACAGACTCAACCCGAATCAAGCCGAAGTGTGTGATACACAGTTGCTCTAGTGCTGAGCCAGTTTCGACGAGCATGGACAAAACTGAAAAAGAAAGATGAGGATCACTGCACATTTTCTGGCTGTGCTGGCAGATTCTAAACTTACCAACCGCTACGTGACGTGAGCCCCAACAAAGGGACTCATGCTGAAGCAGTGCTCTTTGTCCAACAGGGCGAGAGCTGAAACCAGAGAGGGACACCAGCTGATGTCTAAACAATATACTCTGGAAATTGCCACACATTATTTCCCGGCCTAAGAAAGGTTGACTCATTCCACTAAGAATAGTGCAGCAGCAGCAGCATCAGAAAAGCATTTGCAGAACAGTTGCAGCACTTGAGGCTAATAAAAAAAGAAAAGCGCTTAAATGGGATGCCAGCATTCTTCAGGGAATTCTGTGCTTAAGTTTTCCTTTTGTCACCAGACGCGTCTTGTTCTTGAGCAACTGCCTTAGTTAGAAATTCCAACCTCACTTGTGGGAATTCAGCAGGAAGTGACACGTGGAAGCTCTGACACGTTTCCTGCGCCTCGGGATGTTGTCATAAAAGTGGACGAGGAAATGCTGTGTCTGTTTGGACACAACTAGCTGCGTGATATGATATTGTTGATGTGAATGTTCTGCCAAACAATGCTGGAGTGTTTGTGGGAGTGTGTGCGATGTGTTTCCATGGAGCTGCACTCACGTCTTGGCAATGGTGTCCACCGGATGTCATACACAACTTCCTGAAGATAAAGAGAGCTGACGAGCCGTCTGAAGCAGAACAACATGAAGTGTGTGTGCAGTTTTGACGACCAAAATCTTGATTTGAGCTCCATCGTGGAAAACAAATGAGCTGTAATCAGATACTCTGCACAGATTCTACATTTCGTGCAAAAGCATTGGGTGCACTTGAGAGAGAGAAGATGAAAAACCTATATGAAGCCAAAAGTGAATCATCTGTATCATCCGAGTCAGAGGGTTTTACAGTTAAAGAGCCCCCTGCTAGAGGGTTAGGGTTAGGGCTATTAAGGTAAAGAGGTAAAACCTGGGTAGATCATCCAGGGGGCAGGACTTGAAATTATAAATTCCACTTCAGAAATCACAGTGTTATCGATTAGCTGTCTTTCAAAGTTGACATCTTCGTCAGTATTTATGGCTGCTCTTTCTCATCCTGAGGTTTTTCTGCTGTATTCTCACATGGGCTCACTCGGTCATTTTCCAGACAGTTTACTGCCAGGCCCCGTTCCAGAAAATGTCCGGATCAACTTACCTGGACAAACAGCTCCTCTGGAAAATCTCAATATAATGTCTGGAGTTCGTCTGAAATCAGCTATTGTTTTACCGTCTAAATAAACCCTGCAATACCCTCATCAGCATCAGAGCGCTCCCCCGATTGCTTTCGTTCCTTTCGCAAATCAGATTCACTCCACTTCAGATGCAGTCCACATTTTTCCCCCTGGTTGTCGTCACATCACGTATCAACATGTGTGTTGTGGTTTGTGCGTTGCGTCAAGTAGAGACTCAGATTTACTTTTAATCAAAACCTCAGCTGAAGTCAGTCGGAGTCAAGTGCGGTGATCACTTGCTGATGTGTGCAGTGTGCTAAAGTGCATTTGAACAGATGCGATTGCTTAGATCAAAATGTGGAAACTACAGTGCTACAGCTCCGACAGATGTTTTTTAAATTTGCAATGTGAGTCATAATTCTCAAATTCCCCCATTTGGCCTGAAATAAAAAGTTTTCATGCTCTTGTTTGGTTGCTCTAAGACATGTGAGTTGTTATAAAATACACCAGATACAGTGTTTTCATCAGAGGTCCTCAAGAGTGGTCAAATCTGCAATCTATCACTTTCTGCCATTTTCGAGATGGAAGTTTACGTCATGCTTTGCGAGAAGCTCATAAGTAATATGAACGACCACGAGTCTTACAAAACAGAACTAAAGTAAATTAAAACTTATTCAAGTATTTATCTGCATAACTTTGATTTAAGGACCAGTATCCTGATATTTCTTGATCTTAAATCTGAACCTTTTTTCCAATAAGAACAAGTTTTTGAGGGAAAATGCCTCACAGGCTTAAATTGGGTATCTAATCTTACATCTCGGTTGTCAGTTTTATTCTTGGATCAGTGTTATGCTCCAGTTAACTCACACCACCAGTTACTGACATTTCAAGTTTCTGAGAATTCCTTCCATGAAATTACACAGCAGCCGCTTCAAGTAGGTGGGAAAAGCCTATTCGTCAATGCTGAAGACAAACAATATTCTTCTGGCCAGGGACATCGGGATGCCATTCACTGGGACCATACCCCGTTATTAAAGTGAAAGCTATTGTGGCCGAGCACCATGGCCCCCGTGGAAAGAATGAGGCTCCGCAATGCGGAAGCTGAAAGTTCTGGATCACACGTCACGGACGCTTCCAGTTCCAGGCCGGGAGCTGGCAGCTGAAGTCGAATTCTCCGAGCTAACGTTAATGGGAGCTGACAGACAGAGTCCTTGCATGACTTACAGACACAGTAATTCCTTTACTGCTTGGAATTTAATCCTCTGGAGGAAAAAAAGGTGATAGATAGGATTAAAAAACAGTCTGTTTTAGGAATGGAACAAATCAGCTGCTTTCAAATATCTGTCATGAAGAATAATTTGCCCACGAGTGTTTAAAACTTAACAGCGCAGTAAACTTGATTTGTCTGAGATGCATATTTACACCACGGAACAATAAACAGTGAACCAGATGAGACCAGTTAGATGTTGTGCAAAAAAAATGGAATAAGATTTATATCCTAGAGAACCTTAAATAGGTCTTAACAATATGGGGCCATCAAACCTTTTATGAGTATTCGCTGCCAAAATATGTTTACTGCTACCTCCACTATAAGCCCCTGCCAGGAAATCTCAGAGCAGTGGGTCATTGCTGGAAAGCCTTTTTAACAGCTCCATATTCATGCGTGTTAGATCGCAGACCTGTGACCCCACTTATTTGGATGTTTGTGTTCACTTATCAGTCAGTAATCCCAGAAATGTCCAAATCAGTCTTTGGGCTTTTTTTCGTAATGGAGCCTTCCCCGCTCTGCTCGGCTGTCAGCGCGCCGGGGAGTGGACGGGGTCACTGAGAGCGCTCACTGCAGGGGTAAGAAAGGTCCAAGCAGAGTGCAGCCGTCCAGACTTGTTCAGATTTAGAACAAACCTTTTGTCAGAGGTCTGTTGAGGATTAGAGGTTTTGAGATTTTTTGAATTTCCTCGGCCTGTGTCATAGTTGTTGCAGGAGAAGTGACAAAGATATCTAAACCCTAAAAAAACACGTCCTGTTATCCTATTATCTAGTCACTGAAGCCTTTAAAACTGATGCTGACAGCATTGCTGCCATTAGTGGCTTTGCTCCTGCATAAATCCACATATCAAATTCAACTTGGTGAACCAAAAGCCAACTATCTTGACAGCACTGAACTGTGAGGGAAGGCAGAGACGTTGCACCATCAGCGTTCATTGAGAAATCCAGTGTGGAGGATTTAAGGAGATCGGTAGATTGGTAGAAATGGAAAATAATATTCATGATTATGTTTTCAATCGCCTTAACCTAAGATTCATGGTGTTTTCATTACTTCAGAATAAGCCGATCGTATGTCATGGGGAAGACTGGTGTTCAATTCCCCAATGGGCAGAGTTCCACCTGCATAGGGACTGTTTATTTATGTCCTTATGTGTATATTTCTACTTATATATAGTTTTGTCAGAGCACTGTGGCTCTGTTGGAACGAATGTGAAATCCTGAGAGGTTTGGATCACACGCCACAGATTCCTCCAGTTGTCCTGATGTACCCATGTACAGAAAACAGGTCCACTACCAACGAGGACTGCTTGTACATGTATATATGAGGTTTACGAAGGGGAGAGGAAAGAGTGTTTCACTTGGTTTCAATCTGCAACCTCCTCGATGCCACCAAATATGACACAGTGCACCTTTAACCCTCCAGTGTTGGGCATAAACTGCTCCACAAAACACACCCTAACCCTTTTTGCTACTTTCCTTAACCCAACATTATATAAATCTTGAACCAAACAACTTCTACAGTAAAAAAAGACCGTCTCTGTATCGGTATCACTGAATGGTCAAATAAACTTAACGATTCTTTTATTCTCTTTAATGCTCTCACTTGAAATTACATTGCTGTAACTTGAAACCTTAAGGCCGTGCTGTAATTCTGTACTTGGCTACATTTGACTTGGCAAAACCAGTGTGGGCAAAAAAAATCTAAAGTTTAATACCGCTTCATTTCAAAGTGTAAATTGATAAACTACAACACGTTTCATATGTGAGACCCTTGGACTCCACTGCGACATTAATCTTCCTCACAGCACCCCCACTCCGCCTCAGCCCGTCTGACTCTGCTCCCAGAGAGGCACCCAGGGCCGGGACCAGGGAGCCATAAAGGGCTGGTTTGTGTTTGGTTAGTGGTGCAGAGCGCCATGTGAAAAGCTTAATTTCGGAGGTCTGGAGGGATTAAACCACGCAAGAGGAGGAGGAGGTGGTGTCCGTGTGTGTGTGTGTGTGTGTGTGTGTGTGTGTGTGTGTGTGTGTGTGTGTGTGTGTGTGTGTGTGTGTGTTGAGCATGAATTTGTTTGTGTCTCCGGTGAGGCAGGCAGGCAGGCAGGCTGCTCTCGGTCTTCAGGCATATGATTTCAATTAGTGTCCTCCACCTTTTCCTCCTCCTCCTCGTCTCTGTGTACCCTCGGCTGACCAGACTGGGGCTGAGGCACCGTGGCTGAAACCTGCAGTCCTCTAACATTCAAGCTCTTATTAATCAGAGTAACCTTCAGTCAGGTTGATGAATGGAGCTACTTGGCTCCACTTGGCTGAAATCACCTCAGTTAATATGTTTTCCTTATTTGTCTGTCTTTGGCACGTACAGACACACATACATGGTCAGTGATCCTGAACCATTAGCCATGCTTGGTTACCATTGTAAAACAGGCCGGTGGAATCAGACGGCCGCCTGAATTTACGAGCATACAGCGGTAGACAATGCTGGTTCTCGTAAATCCTCTGGTTCTTTTACTTTTTCTTCCTTTTCTTTTCCTCTGAGCCGGGAGGAATGCAGCCGAGATTTGGGAGAAAATGAAAGAGTAGCCGTTCCTCAAGAGACAGAAATTAGGAAACAGAAGATCTCACAGATGGCCTTTCTCAAAACTCTTGTTATGTTGAGATTCTGTTGGACGCGGACCGACGCTGCTCATACGAACTCATATTAATTCTAAACTGTTTTGACTACTTTTGGAAAACAAGATAAGGTTACCGGGAGAGTAAGGGTGAGAAGGCATCCACCAGATTAGCTCGTGTGTCACCTTAACACAAAATCCCCATTAAACCTCAATGTAGGCCAGACCTGGAAAGGTCAAATAAATCCTTTTAATGAGACAGTTGTCTTACAGCTGATTTTTCGTGATAAAGAAAAGGAACCGTACTTTTAGAGCAACTTGAAAGCGCTCTACAGGTTCCAGAATCTTACCAAACTGGCATTTTTATAAGGCGAGCCCCAGATGTGCAGGCTTATAAATCCGCCGTCCACCCAAGGCAAATATCTGGATAACAGACACGCAGCAGGCCGGAGAGGAGCGAGTGATATGAGGAGAAAGACAAAAGGAAGGGCTGAGGAGGTGGAGGGGGAAACGGAAGGAGTCCAATGCATCTCTGGCAGGAGTGTGAGGGTGAAAATGGGTGAACATTTGTTTCCTGCTGACAACAGGGAAATCTCAGAAACGCAGTGGTTTCAGGTGCAGTAGTTACACAGTAAATCCTTATTTTGTACACTTTTAAGGGCTTCATTTGTCTTTGCTGGATGCCAAAATTGATGTGGCACTTAATAATGTTTAAATAATTATTCATTGGAAAAGGGACTGAGGGGAATGAAGGAATTTATCATTCTGCGTCTTCAGGGTTTGATTTCCTGCTGTTTTTGAACTGACACGAGGGTTCTGGTGGAGTTTTGTCACTTTAGCTGGGCTTTGTATTCCTGGAAAACATCAGGCTGGAATGAAACAAAACAACTGTCCATGGAGTTCGGCAAGTTCAGGGCCGTGGAGACAATCGCGGCCCGAGTAGCACTCTAACCTTTTTGAATGCACAGTTTCTCCTGACTTGAACTGCAGGTGCCCATCTGTGTCCCACTGGGTGATTTAGGGCTAAGCAAATAAAACTTTATTTCTCGTTCACGGTTATTTTTTTCCCTCCACTCAATAAAACTAGATCAGCATCTTTTTTGTCTCCTACCTCTCTTTTAAACATATGGTCGTATACGTTAGCGTGTGATTACCTGTCCTCCTGCACATGGCGTGTCTTTGTACAGATTAGTGGTCATAAATGTAATGTCTTTACCGTCATGTCTCTGCAGGGGTGTGTAATTCAATACGCTCTCTGGGATTTTCCTCCGATTGCCTCCCTTTATATTCCCTAAACCCAGACGTGAATAAACTTGCCTGACGGTGATACAGTTGTCGTAGCGATTGTTATTCGCAGATGTAGCTTTGTCTAGAAACGATACATGAATACAGGGTTTTTCTTAAGATTAAAAAAAGACGTGCACGGACGGTGGTTTCACCTTTCCAGTTCTGGGCGTGTTCTCAGGAAGTTGACTTAAGAGGAATTGGCAGTGTAATAAAAGATTACCAGGTTCAAAAGGGCATTTTTAAGAAACCAGGCAGTTGGGTTCTTGATGCTTTTCCAAGTGACACCTCCAGCTAGCTGCTACTGTGACCACCGGGCTAGAGTTAGAATACCATGTGCAGTGTGGTTGGATTGGGGGTTTGCAACACAAACTGCTCCAGATGCTTTCCGGAAGTATTTTATTGATACATCCACTGCATGTGGGTGGACAGAACAATAACCAATAACCAGTCCCCGTCGTGGGAATCGAACTACGGGTTTCCACGTGACAGGCGGATTGCTCACATGTAGGAAAGTGAACAAATGGATCGAGATGAGGGTGAAGATCAGCACCGGGGCCACATCTTCACCTGACCTCACACTCCTCCTGTGGTCGGTATAATTAATCAGAGGTAGAACTGTTTATGTCACTTAACATTGTAGTGTAGGATATTTTAATCCCACTCAGTTTAGATCCTCCATCTGCGCAAACAGTGCTAAAGCCGATCAGTAAGTTCTGGTTTGGTTTGTTCGGTGATGTGGTGAGAACCAGGCTTCAGAGGGAACCGGCTGGTTTTGATATTCTGCCCAAACAGGGTTTGGCTTCTGGGGTGAAGCTGCCTCGAGCGCTGCCTCCCCCCCCCCCACCCAGCCCTCCCCAGAGAACTTAAACCATGAATGGCCACCTGCTTGAATTTGTTTCCCCCAGGACTTTCTGGATTTATCCATCCTCACATGCCCACGGTTTTTGGGGCGAGTGGGAAGAAGTGGTTTTAGATTTCTTGAAAGTCGTCTGTCTTAACTGCAGGAGGCTGAGTTCAAGATGTGGGCTGGTCCGGATAGATGTACTGAAGGTCTCCAGTTTGCTGAAAAGTGCTGATTATGGAAAGATCTGAGGAAGTGTGTGTGTGTGTGTGTGTGTGTGTGTGTGTGTGTGTGTGTGTGTGTGTGTGTGTGTGTGTGTGTGTGTGTGTGTGTGTGTGTGTGTGTGTGTGTGTGTGTGTGTGTGTGGAAGTGTGTGGTCCAGGCGAGGGCCGAGGACAGGATGACATCAAGCAGACCCATCTGTTTAAATGACAGGAGTCCTGTGTGTAAAGGCTGTGAACCTCTACCTCCTGTAGCTAAAAGGCATTTGCAACTTGCCCAAAACACACAGTCAGCCACACACAGTCACACACACACACACACACACACACACACACACACACACACACACACACACACACACACTAACACAAGCACACATTCATTCCAGTGACATATGCAACAGTCTAATCTACAATGACTCCATTCTCATCCTGCTTCATTGCTTAACTAAACAAGTCGCATATTTCCAGCCGAAGTGTTTATCATGTAAACTCGTGCTCATGCGCAGCCGCGTTTCATCATTAAAAGCTGCTGCTGCTATCTCTCAAATTCAAAGCTCTTAAAACACTATCGGAGGTGGTGACATCATCACAGGCCATGTAATAAAACTTTTTATCTGGAAAGTTTAGTCTCGGGCACTGAGCGGTATCACTCAACTTTTGCTGATAAACACCGAGCTGCTGGGTGATGTCACTGTGGAGTTTTTTGCAAATGCATGAAAAGGGCGTTGACCTCGGGATAAACACACTGGCTGAGCGTTCAGCAGGCGTCTGTGCATCTGTCCCGCGTTACTCCGGTCGACTCGTCTAAACAGTTGTCGCTGAGATGAAGTTATGGTGGAGACAAAGTCTGATGCAGCATGACAGAAAGATAATAAATTTAATCTTGTACAGTCTATCAGCTCTGTCGACTACTCCATTCATAGAAGAAGCAGCCAGGGGAAAAACTACATCTCCATGTTTACACCACATGAGTTAATTTGTTTTGACAGAAGCATTTGCAGGATATATACTGCAAGGTCTTTCTTTATAACCCTGACTATTATAGAAAGGAGGGGGGGTAGGAAAAAGCCTCACCGCAGCAAAGACTCATTTGGGAACCACCACTTTTTCAGCCTCTAAAGAATTGTGGTTTTCTGGTCAGGGCATCACCAGGCTTTTGTTTGTTGTCCCTCTTCTCTCTTTTTATGTAGAATGCATTCTGTAATTAAGTCATTACCGTTTCCCTTCCTGCAAACACGAGTGAGCTCCTTTATCGTAACAAGCTTCTCTTTCACCATCGCATCCCCTGTTTCTCTATAATTACATGAATTTTAAACCATACATTTTTTTGTATTTTATCTTCTGTATCCTGTGTTTTTTTTAACACATTCTTCTTTTTTCTCCTGTCTTTCTAGAATTTCCGTCCCATTAACAGCGGATATGGCGGTTTCAGCCGTAAACCTTCATACACCCCCGAGCCCCAGTCCCCACCGGCCCCTCAGCCCACTTACGTGAATAACGGCCACTCCAGACCCAACAACGGCCACAGCTATGGATACGGAAACGGACACGCTCAGTACAACAACCCGACGGGGCTTTACGCTGGCAGCAACGGGGACAAGTTTCTGCCAAGCAAGATGGGCGGCCTCAACCTCAGCGCCACACACAGGTGAGACATCCCAATTGCGTACTGGAGATTAAACAGGTTTCAAAGTTAGACTGTATTCAGTTTTATTGTTTACTTATTCTCCACCACTTTTTTATCCAAGAGAGAAAATGCAGTATTCACACACAAACTTAAACAATTTTTACAGCAATTCTGTAATACTGCCATGGCCAGAAATGTAATTCAAGAGAACCAGTAAAAACAAATGTAATATCAATTGTCAAAGTTGTTATATTGAACTTTAAGGTGTTTTTATGGATTCACATCAACATGTGCATTAGGTAACATTGACCTCAGCCAATTAGACGAGCTGTCTTGACCTCTGCCTCCTTTCCTTAGTATTCATGTCTTCATTCACTACATTCATTCACGTTTTTATCGTCTAACATATGAATGCTTGTGCCGCCGGAGGAAGTGCGTTTACATAACCCTGGAAACGAGCCAAAGATGAGTTGTGCACATGCACACGTGCAAAAAACTTTTTTTAAGTTTAGTCAACCGTCTCTATGTTGTTGATAGCAGGGACTCATGAGGTGTATCAGCTTTCACTATATCCCATGGGGACTTTCCCACACCTGCCTCATTACACGACATTACTGTGAGAAAAACCTGGTAATGGTTATAAATAGTTCTCAAGTGGTTTCCTCTAAAATCCATAAACCTCACCAGGTTTTTTTACACACCTGCAGAGTGAATCCCAGGAAGACACTCCGCAGCAGATGCACACACACACACACAGACACAGACACTGACGTACACACTCTAGATGTCTCCTGACACACCTGCACAGATGAGTTGGTGCCTCTGGAAAAGCCATTTGTTGTTGTGTGTCCCCTCAAGTGGACGATAAATATATTAGTTTAGACTTCCAATGAACGTCCTCTCCAGAGTCCTGGTAATCCGTACTAGGCCCACGCACACACACACACACACACACACACACCGCACTTCCTTCAGACTCCTGGAGTCCGGAGGCACACTTGCAGTTGAGTGTGTCAAGATTTGAGCACATCTGTCAGCAGCCCCGTGCATCTCCCTGAGGTTTGAATGTATCAGATGAACGGTATCCCTCCTGTGCGGTTGTGGAATAACTTGATGGATGGATGAACATGCCCGACCATAGCGCCGGGCTGTTGTGATTGAGACTTCATGCCGGTGGAATCACATGTCGAGCGTAAGGCGGAGACGTTTCTCAACCAAAGACAGATTGATCCGATGTGTTTGTAGAAGAGGAGAATGCTGCATTTTTCATGGTCTGGGAGCCATCATCTGTTTTTTTTATCTTTATGTTTAGGCTACTTCAGCTCCTTTCATTCCTTCTTTAGTCAAACATCACATCACAACAAATGTATTGTTCAAATCGGCCAAAATCACATCATCCCCCATGATTACTAAATGTTTTTTAAACACCTGTCAATAATACTTTGTCTCTTGCCTCTCCTGTCTCCTTCAGCCCAGAGCCTCCCATGCAGCCTCTGATGCAGCCTCCCATGCATTCTCCCATGCAGCCTCCCATGCAGCCTCCCATGCAGCCTCCCATGCAGCCTCGCATGCAGTCTCCCATGCAGTCTCCCATGCAGCCTCCCATGCAGCCTCCCATGCATTCTCCCATGCAGTCTCCCGTGCAGCCTCCCATGCAGTCTCCCATGCAGCCTCCCTTGCACTCCCCCGTGGGCCGCAATGGTTTCAACACACAGTCGGACGTCTACAAGATGCTGCAGGACTACGAGGAGCCCGTCTCTGAACCCAAACAGTCCGGCTCCTTCAAGTATCTCCAGGGAATCCTGGAGGCTGAGGATGGAGGTAGGGATTTCTGTGCTGCACCTCACACCATGCTGCTTTTTGCAGGAACAGGGAAACACCCATAACAAGCTTCATATTGAGCCAGAAGCTAGAGTTGAATTTCATTCATTTGAGTTGTAAATGTTGAGATGAGGCATGTATTAGGCATTTGTAATATGGTAAGCCCCTCTGGACTTGCCTGCGTGCATTCATGCAATTCTCACAAAGTGTTTTGTAACCTAATATTGTTTATTCATGTATATGCTTAAAATTCCTGGGACAATATTTCCTCCAATGCAGATGAGGCCAAGTCCGGCCAAAGGAACATCTTGCTCAAGACTGTTTTCAAATCCTCTGTCAAACTGGCATAGTTTTCCTTATATAGAAAGACACAGACAGCGAGGACAGAGAGAGCGAGTCAGCATGAGCGAAAACAAGAGACAGAGGGAACAGGAAAAAAAAAAACTGATGAAGCTCTTTAAATAGCTCACGCATGGATGAACAAGGGAGGGAAGTTTTTCTAAGGCAATTTACTGCAAAAACAACTTCACAAAGGTCACTAAAGAGAGAAATATGGTTTTCCTGTCGGCCCTCTGACCACGCGGCCGCCGAACTTCTGAGAGGGAGTCATGTGATGCTGACAGCAGGGATAATCCCCGGAACTAAAACCCTCTCTTCGGGTTTCCTTGTTTATCACCAGCGCAGGACAAAAGTTGTGAAAGCAGTAATAATAAGCCAAGGGTTGGTATGTCACAGCAGAAAGAGCACAGTCCTCAGGGAACAGGGGTTGTGACCTGTTAGCTCAGATCATCAATGATTGATGTTTGTTTCTCACACTGAGGCGTCCTTTAGAAAACGTCCTTAACTCTTACTGCTGTTACTGGAGTGTCAGCAGCTGTTAATGCAGGATTCTGCAGCGTCATATTCAGCATGCTTGCTAGGTAACAAATTCCACGTGTCAACAATTGTTTTAATGTTTTGTGTGCACCGTGTTTACTTTGTCATATTTGAGCAGCTCTGTCCAAAGTTCTAGCAATTGCTTTAATCTGCTCGGAGAGAGTTCACATACTCTGGTCTGACTGATGTGGGTTTTGGATGGCAGTGCTGGTGCAGATGTTTTTGTTATAGAGCACCAAATGATGGCTAATGTGTTGTGGTATAGTTAACTGAATATTTTCCATGCAACAAATCAAGAAAAATATGCAGTTTATGAGTCCTCCTGGGGCCCATTTCAGCAAATTTGCAGCATGCAGGCTTGCAACTTGCAACTTGAGAGCATTCCCTCTTATATTAATGTTAACTAAAAAGAAAAACCCATGCACGAGTATGGGAGAGGACTGCAGGAGTTGTATTCCCTCCTTTATATTGCATCAACAGTTTATTTATTATAGACAATTCATGCTTGCCATTCTACAGTCTATTAGACACACAGCTACATCAGCGACATATCCTGCTCCCCCACACACACACACACACCCACACACACACACACACACACACACAATGACACAAGGAGGTTTTACAGCGTACACTCTGTCGACACCACAAGGTCAAACTCTTACTTAGCATTTGCATGGGGTATGTGTTCCGTATTGTTGCACTCTTTGAAGATATGCTTTTAACTTTTCCTTAGTTTTATTCTCTTTTTTCTTTTTATAAAACGCTAGTGCAAGAGATAATAATGATAAAGAAGTCTTAAATTTTGATATGTATCAGTAATTTATGGCACCATTTGTGTGTAAGACGTGTCTGCAAATCACTTTTGGGAAACAGAGCCCCCGTTACTTATTTTTGACAGTGCATTAAACTGTAAAAAGCTAAATAAGCCCATATCTCTTCTCTCACTAATAATGCATGGGTAATATCAAAGCTCAGTGTATCTTGCTTCTCTGCCAAAACACAGCTGGGATTGGCTCCAGCCCCCCGTTGACCCTTAAAAGGATAAGCGGTGTCGGTACTTAGAGAGATAACGTTTAGTCTGCAAATCATTATCTTTAGCAAATATATACAGTACAATATAGCATTGGAATGGAAAAGCATCAGTTTCTCACATTTTAGAAATAAAAAAAAAAGCAACGACTTGATTTCTTTTCCCTGTGGAATATTACCATCCCGGGGCAAAAGTGAAAACTTCCCTCCCGGTTATCACACCTCTGGGTCAGCCTTTTGATGTGCGAACCGACAGGATAATCCACAGCACAAGGAACAAACGCTGACTGCTCCTGCTGCGAGGCCTGGAGCGCTGCCAGGCCGCTTCAAACTTAATTTACTGCTTAATATTGCACTCAACGCAGCGAGCGAGAGGGGGAGTGTTGTTGAAGGGAAAGAGTGGCGCTAATGATAGACAAAGGGGCTGCAGGGAGAGAGAGAGAGAGAGAGTAAGTAAGTAGCGCCGCTGATGGATTGAAGAGATTAAAAGGAAAGTGTGTTTGTCTGCTGTCGGTGGTCGTTCGGCTCGGGGAGACTTGACAGGTTGATTGACAGACCGGGTCCTCGGCGAGATGAGCCTGACGAATCCTCAGGTTTACATCGGGATCGTTTTTTTTAAAAAAGCTGTACCTGTCTCTGCGTTCATCTGTGTGAGATGTGTGAGAGATCCTGTCGCTGCAGGGTGTCCCTGGGCGTGCAGGAAGTCGAATTAACAGCTGTGAGCAGATCCGACGCTCGCAGGTTCGAGTGAAATCGTCCTGTTTTTGCATGCATACCTTGTTGTCAGGCTTTTAAATCACCACAGTTGGTCCCACTTTCGAAGGAGCACCCTCCCCCCCCCCTGGTAGAGGCCATGTTGACTTTCAGGGGGCTTTTAAAGTTAAAGCAAACAAGAGTGTCAGTTTACCCAGAATTCCTCAGGCTTCACGATGATTGGCTAGAAACGGTGATATAGAAAAGGGGTGGAGGATTAAAGTTTTATCACTTAAGATGGATAGAATATAGAGAGTTAAACTCAATTCATCAATATTGTTTTGTTTTTTTAATGATAATATGTGGAGCTATTATAAGTTATATGAGAACAAATACTTTACTCATGAATGGAACAACTGCTGTGTGTTGCAAGAAGTACACAGAAAAATGTTTTCTTTTGATTGTGAAGAGATTTCTCTGTCGCACACAATGCTTTATGATATAAAATAGAAAAGATTCAGGGATAGACGGACACGAGAGGACAAGACTTTTGAGAATGTGTTTCTTCAACAGCTGGGGAAAGAAATAAACATTAGTGCCGGTGACCTCCGCGAAACCTCACACCTTCCCACCCACCCGCCCATATTTTCTACCTTCAGCTGTCCAAAAAAACGACCTTCTATCAACTGCCCAGGGTATTTTTGCAGCAGAAAGATTGTCGCTTCACACAATGATGAACGACGGCCACAAAAGCGAGTTTCGGTGCATATAAAAGTGCTCAGGAGGGAAGCAGGCCGTGTCCTTTCCCAGAATACGACCTCTGTGAATTCCGACATCCATCAGCGTCTCTGGTCTGCACAGAGGGAAATGTTATACTCTCAAAGTAAAACACTTCTCTGATTATTGATGCCTGCTGGATGATGAAATGTAAACGTGAAATGCTCACACATAGTGAGAGCTGCTACGCTCGGGTCACTTTGTCCCATGAACCATATGGGAGGTTAAAGGGAAATATATCAAAGTGGTCCCTCTGCTCGAATGTAGTGCAGGCGATAGAGTGATGGAGATAAACATCACATCAGTCAGGTTCCCCTTTTAACTCCACTGCAGAGAAGGTTGACTCTGGGTGTGAGGGTTTGAGGGAACGTTCAGTTCAGATGATTATTCCTCAGGGATCAAGACGGACCTGAAAAGATTTAAAGCCCCGTTAAGACTTCTGCTCCAGTGGTTGTTAAACATGTGATTCCATGGGGACCCTTCAACTGTCTAAAGGCACAGGGGAGAACACTTCAGATCTCCGAACAGACATTATTTAGATTCTTAATTAAATTTCTAAAACTAGTGCAAGGCCTTTTATAAAAAATGAAACTATAAAAAGACCTGCTGAGGGAGCTGCACTGCTTCTGCTGCACAAAGAGCTGGTTACCTGTTTGATTTAAATTTCAACTGAAGCTTGACTCAGTACACAGAACCCTGAACTGCAGAATCAGTTGTTGTTGTTGTGAATGCGCTGTTGTCGTCACTTTGGTCCCAGTCGCAGAGCACTGGTCTTTATTAAAACTTTACGTATCACACCATATTCTAAACTGCTCTCACAGTGTGAAGCCGATTAGATGAACAGTTCCAAAACATATGGTTTTAATAATTGATTTTCATTCATTTTCTATTTGGACAAAACTATCATGTCAGCACATTCTTCAGTTGTTCTTTATCTTGTGACAAAGTTGTTCTCTGATGTGCCCAGATAAGATAAATTGATCCAGCAGCTGATCATTTTACAATTCTATATTTCTTTCTAAATCCCCTTTTTAAAAACCTTTGAGAATTTAAAACCCGCAGCTCAAATGGTCAGGAACAAATCAAGACACTTTTCTCTGACTTCCTTAAGGAGTTGTTGCTATCCCCTCAACAGCTGTATACACTTATATTATTACAGCTGTTTATTTTTCTTTCAATATCGGGATTTGCTTTGCCTTCAACTCCCCCCGGCTCCAAACTCTGCACTTGACAGGTCTCAGTCAGATGGAGGCTAACACACACACACACACACACTCGAGTGTTTGACTGTTCTACATCACATCTGGTTGATATTAGTCACAGTGAGGGACACACTTGTTGCTCGGGGTGAGATATGCCAGCTTGTCACTGTCCGTCAAACGGAACACGGCGTCTTAAGCGGAAACAAGCTCTCAGTCGTCTTGTTTTGCCTCCGTCCTGACTGTGAAAACTGTAAATGTCCAATCTCTCTCAAAGAGCGCTGCAACATAAATGCTCCTCCATTAGAGAGCATCATTAGGTAGTGGAGACATTAATCCCAGGGATAACAAACCCAGCTCATGTCAGCGCTTTAACACGCCACGGAGCGGTGTGAGGGGAACCGAGCCCCAGAGAGCGAGTCCTTTGAGTTGGGTGCCAGAGGCGAGGCTGTTAGGCCGCGGTTAGTATCCGTGATATGAGGCCTCCGAGCTGCTGGCACATCCCCAGTGAAGGGAAATCAGTGGCTGTGCCCAGCTGATCTACCCTGGTGCACCAGTCTGAAGTGGTTCCAGATATCCAGTATTAACCATACGCCCCTTTTCATGCGATCCAGTTAGACATGACAAAAGGCTCATAAGGCAGCAACCATCATCCACCAGCCTCAGTTATATATATATATGTAAAGCTGTAGCAACATAAATGAACATTACATACTGAAATATATATTATATACTGAAGACTGTAGCTGATGGATTAGGCATCTAGTAATATTTGTATGTTAATGTTAAAGAAAGCTTTCGTTCTAATGGCTAAAGGAATTGAGATATTTGAGGTAAATTAGAAAATCGAATGAAGATATACTCATCTTTTGTACTTTCCTATAGATTTAAATGACCAAAACTATAAAAATATATTAATAAGCAGTTTTAATGACGTCCAAATTGTCTTGCATTAAAACGAAAAGTTGGAATAACAACTCTGGAAAAACATTAAGAACTGAACATTACACAATCATTTTTAAGGCCTGACCAGTTTCCAAATGTTCTTGTATTTATTCTGTTGTTATTTTCTTATTTCTAGGTGTGTCCCCCACAGAGAGAATGAGAAACTTGAAGTCTCCAGTCAGGTCTCCGATCCCCAAACTGGGAAGCCCCATTCCCAGCCCCATGCCTGGTCTCCAGAAGCTCCCGCAGTGCACACGCTGCTGCAACGGCATTGTGTAAGTACAGACCCTACTTTGATATGAATTCGTCCTTTTTGTGTCAAATATTTCAAAACTAAGGTCAAATTATTTGTATTATTTTTACCATCTATGGTTTCAGCCAGCACTGATCTGAGTAGTATACAAAATTAAGCCCAGCAGGCTCCTCTGTAGCTCCTCTGGTTGAGTGCGTCTCCACATAATATGGCCAAGACTTTACTGCAGCACCCGTCCATCGCTGCATGTCATATCCTCTGTCTTCCCCCGTATCCTGTCCTATCCTTTACAGTGTCACTCAAGTAAAGGTCTCCATGATCCACAATTACAGACTGCTGACGATACAGTAAACATGATGCTGAAAATACGATGATTTATTCTGAGCCTTGCTGTTTAGGCCGTCTCGCTCCCCCATCTGGAAAGGATATTTCTCCCGCTCGTGGTCATAGAGTTAAAAATGTTATTCAGTTATGTTAAAACATAACTGAACAACAGGCGTTTCGCAAGCGCTCGGAACAAAAGATATATTCCCATTCATCATTTTTAAGGATCAAACCAAACCCCCTTCCACACCCTGTCCCGTGCACAAATGATGTTTACACGTATTTTTGACTGCACATGTGCATGTAGCTGCATATTCATAAACAGTGAGCGTACGCACATTACACACACACACACACACACACACACACACACACACACACACACACACACACTCCAGCCTTCATGCACTCCTAACCCCACCTTGTAAAAGCAGCTCCAGGTGAGCAGTGATGTCATCGCCCTGCTCTACCCGTGAACAAGAGGGCATTGTGGGAGCTTGTGTGGCATAATAAAGCTGTTATGACCTGGGAGCATTTTACAGCTTTTTAAACAAGTGCAGAGCAGAAGTCAGGAGTTTATCCTGCAAGTGGTTAGATGGGGAAAGCTGTTAAAAAACAACAAAAAAAAGCAGCAGCAGGCCCGTGACTGAATGATCGTGTCCCGAGAGGAAAATCTAACTGGAAGCATGTGAAGGAACAAGTGCAGTCTCTGTGTCACAGAGCAGAGAGCGTCTAAATGAAGTAGTGTTGATCGGTGGCCAGCCGGAAAAATAAACATGTACTATGCACCCTTCATATCTGACAGAAGGAATATGTGTAATCTTTTGTCGAAGAAGGAATATATTTAAATGTTTGGTTAGTTGCTATAAAGTTTGATAAATGTTGATTTGCATAGATAATGGGAAATGCAATAAACAACTGTGAGTCAGTAGCTTCCTTTTTAAGGGTTCTGCTCAATGTGATGTCGTCTGCAGCGATGCCTTTTAAGGCCGCCTGCATTTTGCATTTTGCTCATCAAAGCATCATCCCTATTTTTGTTTTTCGCTCTCCCCACACATATAAGGCCGTGTTATTCCTGTACACTGATGGTAGAAAATACATGTTGGATTCAGACTATAGAGTCCAGCAGAGCACGCACCAAAAAGAGCCACATGAAGGCGAGCAAGAAATCAGTCGACACTAAACACAAATCATACTGTAAACCTCCAGCTGGATAGTAAGGACGGGGTGAAGGACGGAGAGCTGGTCCTAAAATAAATCTTTGTGGCTCTGGACAAAGAGCTAGAAATAATAACCACATACTCAGGAATAGTTTCTTCTCAAGAGGATTATGCAGCTACAGTATGGGAAGTGAAAATAAAAAGTTCCTGTATTATTTTAATTCACCAGGGAGTAAATGGACATGTCGTGTTAACCCACATACCACTTATTTTCCAACATATAAATAATTTTATTTTCAAATTTTAGTTTTTGGGAGGGGTTTTGTATGTTTTTTTCACTTGTGTCTTAAGTTCCCTGTCTTTATTTATATACTTGTACTTTCTATATTGGTTTTTTAATTCTCTTTATCTATCCCAATATTTGTCTATGTTTGTTACGCATCAAACATGAAAGCAAAGTCCTTGTATGTTGAAAACCTACTTGGCATAAAGCAGGATTCTGATTCTCAAGTATCGCTGATCAATTTGAAATCAAAAGGGTGCATCTGATATAAGTGTTTGTTGATAGCTAATAAACAACACTAAACAAAACTGTACAGGTTAATTCGGCTTCGTAGGGTAAAGGATAAAAACAACATCTGTGTGTTTCATGTTGGTTGTTTTTCATTGTGCGATCGTCCCCTGCTGCATCTCTGCTGTTTCTAAATGTCTAAAAGTCTGGATCCCTCTCTTGTCTCCCTTCAGCGGCACCATCGTGAAGGCCAGGGACAAGCTGTACCACCCCGACTGCTTCATGTGCGACGACTGCGGCATCAACCTCAAGCAGAGAGGCTACTTTTTCATCGAGGACAATCTGTACTGTGAGACCCACGCCATGGCGCGCGTCCAGCCCCCCGAGGGCTACGACGTTGTGGCAGTGTACCCCAACTCCAAGGTGGAGCTTGTCTGAGACGGAGGTGGTGGAGCCGGTCATTCTGTAATATAAGCGGGACGCCAGAATATGGGAGGATGGGTCTACTGAGTATCTTAGCCTGGGTTTTATTTGGCTCCGTCAGGGGGGAATGACGCTCTTGGATCTTGGAGTTTTTACCTTTTCGCAGAGTCCTATGAAATGTGTGTTTCTACACTGACTGACCTAATGACATGCAATAGACATCAGGCGTCTTAAAATATGTAAAAGCATCTCCAACCCATTAACAAGCTGATATTGTTCCCCACTCAACCATTGAATCCTACACACACACAACTACCAGTTAAGGACAAAACAATGTTCAAATCCACATCACAGGCACATTACCAGATTATCCCATGTAAAAAGAATACAAGAAATAAGCATTGCAGTTAACACAAGAGATGTTTGAGCTGATTGGTCTGTTTGCTGTGATGACGTGTGCAGAGGAGCTGCTGAATTTCCATTTCACCCATTATAGCGACAGTTTCCCAGACAGAACGCTCCACTAGGAAATTGCCTGTGTTCTGCAAAGTCGCCTAAAGGTATTGGTGATATATTGTTTAACGCTTAAATGGGTTTAAAGGTTTCTGTGTCTTTTTAAACTATAACTTACAGTTACACATTATACTCCTGCTGCCGTTGGACTTTTGCATTTGTAATTTACATGTTCATTTTTCAGACTTTTATACAGTTACGCAAACTGGGGAGCATCTCTCTTTGATTGTCACTTTTTTTTTTTTTGCTCACTTTCCTGTTACGTGTAATTCCTTATAAGCAGATCGGGGTATGGAATGTGCGTCAGTTTGCTTTGAGGTGTGGGTTTGCTGAACTATAACCTGCAGTGGACGCCTCGGTACACAGCTATGAAAACACCACCTTCTGAAATGCCAACAAAAACTGCAGGAGACATTTTCAAAGCTCTGCGAGAGTCTCGGTTAAGATTTAGTCAAAGTGTGTGAGCACAAAAAAACCTGAATTCATTTTCCAGCAAATTGCCACAAATGCAGTGAATTTATTCCCAGCAAAGGAGATAAAGTGCTTCTGGCTCGTGCACCTGACTGGGAGAGGAATTTGAGCTCTCACACTGAAGAATTCCAGTTCACGGAGGAGAGAGCACAGAGTTCAGCGGGTGTGTTTATGAAAAACACTCCGGGTTAACGCTCTCCGCCCGCTCGCCACATCCTCTAAAAGCAAGCATGTGCATTCGAGGAGATAGAGCCGTAGAAAACTGTTAGAAACTCGTAAAGTGGGGCTCCACAGTCGACAACATGTGGGAGCAATATTCGCCGAGCGTAGAGGTTTGGACCCACTGCGGAGAAACATCACTGTTCCTCTTTTTGGAGAGATGGAGAGACACAGAAGTTGGAGGTCTGCGTAGTTTTTTTATTCCCTTCCTACTCTGAATTAATATTTTTGCTCACAGCCAAGAGATAAATGAAATATTTTTGTACTTGTCTTTTAAAGAGAGAGAGAGAGAGCGAGAGAGGGAGGAAAGAAATGAGGGGACGGCGCAGGTTTTCTTCTCTTGACACACTTTTTTTTTTTATTACGATATCATTCTTGGCGTGTTGTGAACTGGGTGGAGAAGAGTGATTTGTTGCTTTTCCTAACAAAACTACTTGGATCATTTCAGATGAGAAAATGAACTTTGCCGTGCTGATATCCGTCTTTTTTTGTTTTTCTAGATATCAACAATGTCGTGTAGCCACTGGTATGCCATCTGTACTAGTCACCTTGTAAATTATGTGAAAATGATATTGCTACCACATTGCTCCTTTGGTATTGTATATATTTGTTTTTATCGTGATTGCTTTAACATACATAAAACATGTGTACTCACATGCCTTTTGCATAGCCTGTGTCCTTTACATGATTTCTTTGACACAAATCCTCTTTTTGTGTTTAACTTATTGTTCTACCAACACGTGTTTTTGTCCTGGATATTCTTATTTGCCTTCTTTTTTTTTTTTAGGATCTGAATAAAATGAGAAATGAATTACAATGATAGTCCACTTTTCTTTACAACACGAAAAAAGGTTCAATACCTGCATCTCTTTAACAGATATCTGGGCCTGTACTTGGTCTGTATTTATATAGCACTGTGCATCTATGTGCAGCACTTGCTTCGATGAGAAGGGTACATTTTGGGGTTCAGTATCTTGCCCAAGAACACTTTGAACGAATGGGAAAGACTGGGATCGAACCATCAGCCTTCTGGTTAGAGGACGGCCGCTCTCCCCCCTTTCACCCACAGCCTCCCTCAAGATATGTGTCTTACAGCCCAAATCCTCAGACATCCACTTCGCAGATGCTTCGATTCTGAGCATGAAATTGTCAGGATGTGAAACCCGACCTCGTGGTTTCAGCATGTTGCGTCTCATACAGCTTTATTCCCCTCGAGAGCAAGTCTATTTTTCAGGGTGTGAGGTAATACACATAAAGTCTGATTTGGTCAACTCTTTCTGGGCAGAAATACCAGGAGTTGGTTTAATTAAAGAAGATGTGATGCTTGTTTTAAAGTTAATTCTGTTTCCACTTCATTCAGTCATGTCGCCTTTGCCACGTTCAACTATCATTAAGATTCCCCAACATCCACCAACTCACACGTTCCCTCATTAGTTTCCTACTATAAATTTCCACTTGAAAGTCAACAGATTATCTATTTTTATCACGTTTTCTTATCCGCAAGACATTTGTTTTTGAACTTTGCCTGTTACTTGCTCCCTTTTGGCCTTTTGACCCAATGTCCCCACCTCCGCTTCACCAAACACTGCCTGTCCTATATTTGAATGAGGGCCTATAGTTTTATCTGAGCCCAAGAGTTAGAGAATTATACTGACAACATAGTAAAAGATAATAAACAAAGAAAGGAAGTAAAACACCAACTTTGAATCAGCTTGTCCACTTCTTGTGGGTGGTCCACATGTATTTCTCCACTGACATAAATCATTAATTTAGAATTAAAACTCTGTTGCTCTAGGGGCATTTTGTCCTTAACTAACTCCAATCATTCTTTAAGACATCGGTTTATTAACTTTGAAGTTATGAGAGGCTGAATTTAGTCAGATACAACTTCAAAACATGTGTGAAAAATGTTTAAACGAACACTTCAGCTCAGACGTCGTTTGGGAAACGAGCCAGTGGTGCTAAAGTCTTCACACATTTCTGTAGCGATGCTTTACAGCAACTGCAAATGTGTTGACGTTCATCACTTTTTCTGGCTTTTCCTGTCGCTGTGTGTGCTCCAGCCACAGAGCAGAATGACTCCGACACACAGTTAGAGCAGATGGCAAAGATTCAAGGGGGTTTGTAATGAAAATCAGGAGGTGAGAAGTCATATACTGCCCCATTAACTGACCCAGCGCCTTCAGTGGTAGCTCTTTCAACACAAAAAATGAATGTGTGCAGACTTTCAGGTGCAAGTGGGAGAAATCAGGGCGATAAACAGACACACAACAAGAAAAGAAAGCAAGAGAGAGGAAGAAGTAAACAGAGCACCAGTGTCTGGACCAACAGATACTTACTCCTCTGAGGGGTTTTCGTCTAATCAGCATTTGCATGTGGGAAACATTAGCAAATGCTTCCCACATGCGTAACCCAAACTGAACTTAATGCAGTTAGAGAGCTCATGTAGGAATTTTCTTTAAAATTGGCGCCACGGGCAAAATTCAGTCCACTCAAGATGTATGTATTTGTTTCAGGAGAAGGGTCAGATAAGTTTACCGGTCAGATAAGTTTACTGCAAAGTGAATTTTCCTCATGTTCCAAATGTCAGACGTCGAGATACCTTAGACGATCATCAACCTTAGAAAATACTCCTGGAAAAGGTTCCTTCATCGTGCTTCAGTTCAGTTTAGTGATGTGAATATGAAGTCAAGGTAAATCTGTTGTGGAGGAACTTTACCGAACAGACCCACGCAGGGAAAAGGAAGCAAAGCAGGCAACAAGAGGGAGCGAGGGAGAGGGAGAGGGAGACCGAGGCTCAAACATGGAAAGATTTCCGCCTCTCTCTCCCGTCTATAAACATTTAGTTCATTTGAAAGATAAACACTTCCAGTTGCAGAGACACAGAGCTCGCTGTGCTCTGCAGGCTGCAGCATCACCGCTTGACCAACTAGTTCAGTGTTCGTCACATCTGTGAACGTTGAATATCAATATGCATGTATAATATGCAGTTTCCTTCAGCGAAAATTAGGAAGTGTCATCCTCAAATCAAATTGTGCCTCAAATATACAATTCTAAAAAGAATTAAGCAACTACCCTATGAAAAAGTATAAATATAAACAAAATAAAGTTTTTCAATTAAATATAGGTAAACACAAGTCGAGGTAACGTGGTTGCAAGGAGCAGAACCACAAAGACAAATTCATCTGTATGGAATAGATGACTGTCAATCTTTTCTGATGTATTTCCTCATGCCTATTATTAGTTTGTTTCATGCATTTGTTGTCATGTCAGTTCCTCCATCCATTATCTATATCATTTCAAGGTCCCAGGGGATCTGGAGCCAGTCCGAGCAGACATCAGTTGAGAGACGGGTACAAAGGTCGTCAGAATATGACCGACATACAGAGACAAACAACCATTAACATACACAGTCAGAATAAAGAGTCACCAATTAACCTTTCCTCAAATCTGCATAACTTGGAGGAAACCGGAGTAGCCAGAGAAAACCAGTGTAGTTACAGGGAGAACATTCAAAGGCCTGAATAACTGGGATTTGAACTGTGAACCTTAAGGCAACAGTGCTAACCATTGCAAACCATGCCACCCAATGTCAATTTTTAATATCTTTGTTAAGAGACAATAAGAGATAAACAAAATATAAATATCTTCCTTGGCCAAGCTTGCATCTGAAGAATATTATCCGACTCTTTGTAGCTCGGTGCAGAAATACATTAAAAAAAAGATTTATGTATTGAGAAAAGATGTTTGATTTATCCACTGTAACTTAATCCTTCTTTAGGCTTTTCATGAAGTTTAATACCATCTCTACTTAATAAATCCCAAAGATGAAAGTCCAGTTCTGCGTCTATCTGTAACAGGCTTGTTTTTCTTTCTGTGTATGTGCTGCTCCGGCACTTTATTCATGTGAGTGACAGCTCTGATCTGCTGATAGTTCACCGACATGTCTCTGATCCACTGTTAACACCAGGTTCCTCGTTCTCGTCCTTTCACCTGCACGTTCCTTTCTCCTCTACTTCCAGTTGCATCCCAACAGTGTCACTATAGCACCTTACTTCCTTTGTGTTTGACGACAACAAAGTCCTGATCTCTCCATCGTCTCTCTTTTATCTTTGCACCTCCCTCCATCTTTACGGAGCATGCTGTTCATCCCAGGGTTGTGGTTCCATACGGTACCAACCTGCTGCCTGGGACAGCCGTGATTTGTGGAGTCTTACTGGACGAGTGCCGGAGATACCTGCGAATAAGACTCTGTACATGCAGCAGAGTAACATTCTGGCCATTCCTGCTCACGAGTAAATTGGAAACATGCACCATAACTCAGAGGAATCTTATAAGCAACACACGGACCTTTGATTTACTTCAGAAGAGGGTTTGGTTGATGTTGGAGGAGACAAGAGACAATCTTCTGTTTTGCTTTAGATTAAATGGCTGCAACTTAATTCCATTCAATTGTGAAAGCAATAATGCAAGTGATTTTGTCTTTTTACGACCGTACACGTCACAAAGAAATAGGCATCTCGTGCATTGAAGTAAAAATCGAGTTGTAGCTTTGAAACATAGAAGAGTTCACGAGAGGAGTTCTGAGTTTTGTCTTTCTGGTATTGAAGATTTGGGTCGTTATGGATAAGATTCATGAGGATTCCTCTCAAATGTGACAAAACGTTTACAGACAGAGCCACAGTGCTCGCAGAGTATTTGGCAGAAGGCTATAGGTGACGCCTTCAGAGAGAAATCTGCTGCTTCAAAATGATTTTTAGTGATTATAAAAACATCATACACAAATTGGCAGAGCTTTAATTGATTAATGACGTTGTGGTTTTTTTCACATTCGTGATTGCACATGTGTTTGATATTGTATTTTTATTGTTTTGGCCGTGTGAAGGGATGAGACTCTGATTGGGTCTTGCTTTGATTCTCATTGGGATTTGGAAAAGAAACGGTCAGTGATCTCGAGATATGCACAAAGTTCTCAGCAGAACTGAGCAGTAAAGTCCAGTGAGGAAAGTCAACAGCTGGTCCTGAAGAGGTTGGCGAAAAGATGATGGCGGAACAAAATGTTAACTTGGAGTGAATGAATCTGTTAATAATCAAGAAACACAGTTTTCCCAAAATGGATAAAGGAACGAGCCGAGTGGAAACAAGTTCTAGGGTCTGACTTGCAAACTTTGTGCCTTCATCTGTGATTTTTCGCCCCAAATATCTTTTGTTTAACACAACATAACCTAATTCAACTTGAGCTGTTTTTTATGTTCACTGAGGAAGAGATAATTTTCAGTCCCATTTGTTTGTCAGATTTACTGAAATGGCTTAAATCTGTGTTGACAGAATCAATAAAATGCAGTGAAGTGTGAGACCATTTGCTCTCCAAGTAATTTCTGGGTTCGTTTAGCTTCCTAATCTTATTAACTAGAAAAAGCTTTTAAACCGGAAATGAAACTGCGCCTATTAAGCCTTGAGCTGGTTTCACACGATAACAGAACAAAAGGAATATTCCAGTATGATATTAAAATCAACACATGTCAGTTGTGTTTCGAAGTTTGTGCGAATTTGATCGGACCAAGACCGAATCCACATTTCTAATGTTGCACAAACAAGAAGTGACGTGAGTGAGCTGGCATTGGAAAAGAGTTTTGGCATCAGACTAATTTAGTTTTACAGTCAATATTTATTCATGATGGCAACATTTAAATTGCGCAAAACATACATTACATGTGCTCCAATGCAGCGAGGGAACATCCTTTGACATCCTCTGTTTACTCTGCACAGTGTAAACAGCCAACATGGCCGTCGTCCAGTCAACAAGGAGCCATCGCCGCGGTAACTGTTGGTCTCCAGACATATGCGACGCATCTCTGCTCTCACACGTCTGTTTAAATAAATGTGGATATAAAAAAAAAACCTGAAACAGATGGCTCGTGTTTGAGACATTCCCGCTCTCACCAAAACCTGGCTCAGTGAACAGTAAACTCAACAGACAGTGACGACAGATCAAAGCTGTGGTTGTTTTTGATGGAGGATTATCTTGTCGATCTGAATTTTAAAAAATATACACAATTATATCTTTGTTTCTGTGAAGAATGATCTCTGAAACACACATGTGTGATTATTAATGGATTCAAACATTGGGATTCAAACAAATAATTATGTCTAAAAGAGGAAATGACAGTTTTAAGACTTTGTAAAACATTATATTCTATGCTGTTGAATCAACCTTATTCATAAGCAAGAGAGTGAATGATTGTATTCACAATATCCACCTGCACGACGGGTTTACAGTGATTATTTTCTTTATTTTTCAATGAAAAATGGAGGTTGCCACATAACAAACTGTGTTGGCATGCTGGGAATTTGAACCTTAGACTGTACCTTAAACAAAATAATGGACGGGATGGATTTCCGTCAGACACACTTGCATAATAAACCTGTTTCTGGTCAGGGCTCTTTATTTAGGACATTTAGGCAAAGTTAGAGATTTAGGGGCAAGAGACAGGAAAGACCAGTTAAGCCGATCCAATCAAAGCAAGTCAGCCAAAACAGTAAACAGATGTCGCCAACCGTAAAGAAGTCTCTTGTCTTGTTTTTTCCTCCCTGTCTTTTATCCAAGCCTGGAACTTTGAGCTTTATACATCCCCCAGTTCTCTTAATGTCTGTCTGTACTTTTTAAAGGCCTTTTTAATGACAAACCCCGACAACACGCTAACAAGAAGCAGCAACGTGTCCCAGTGGATACCATCGTGACTCCATGAGAGGTTCCACCGCTGTTGGCACTACTGGACAAACACTGCAGGAAACGAGTGCCAGTTCTTTCTCTCTTTCTCCTTCTTCTTCGTCTCTTTATTCCTCTGTCTCTCTTCCCCTTTAACTGATGGAAAAAAGGGTCTCTTTCTGCAAACAACGCAGGCTGGATCTCATGAAGCAGACAGATGAGATACTATCATCACAGGAGCTAAGTATAGGGCAAGCAGACTCATAATTCTATCAGAGGTGCCTGTCTACTGGAGGTATTTGTATTGCTTTGGTCTTTCTATATGAATCACACAAACACAGGCACTCCAGGACAGTTCATCTCTTCACTTCAGCAGCCTAAAGAATTGAATCGTACAACTTTTTAGTTGTTGTATAAACTTTATCTAGACCGAAACCTGAGAGCTTTACTTTGCATAGCTTGTTGGGGTTTTTTTTTCAAAATAAAACACTACAAAACTTTATCAAAGTTTAAACACTCACTTCAATTTAAATGTAATTAATGAAACAGTTTCAGATAGACAAGACAAATGAGCACTCGGGCAACAGGTCAGTTGGACAGCAGACCCTTGGATTAATGTAAAGTAATATTAGAGATCACAGCGAGAAGGTTTCTGGTTCTAATCCCAGATTGGCAGGGGTTTTTCCATGTGGAGTTTGTATGTTCTCCTCATGTCTGCGTTGGCTTTGTCTGGGCAAATCCTTGCCTCCTACCAGGATAAGTGGCAGCTCAGATTTTTAGCATGCAGCAAAAACAACAAAAAAACAGCAGCAGTATTAGAACTTTCATAAAAACACATTATTTGTCTACACATTATTTTATCTGTGCTACAGGTAAGCCAACATAATACTAGATGGAATACAGTGTTAACACAAGCTTATCATCCATATCTTGGGATCAACAAATAGTATATTTAAATATGTGGATTGGTTGTAATCTGGTCAGCGGTTCAACATTTATTACGTCTCACACCTCAACTCTTGTGTGTGCTACGTGTCAGTTGTTTCTGTTCACGTGCATGTTTACATTCCTTACATCTTTTGAAGGTCTTTATATATTTCGGGTTCTATGCCAAATGGTATTTCATGCCAGTTCCCATTTTCATGAGGCTTGCTATAATTTTTTAAGAGGTTATCCAACTCGACTGATGGCTTCCAAGATCATTATCGCTTAAAGTTACCACAACAGAACAATCATTTGGGAAACATGATATATCTACTTTTAAAGTGGCAATAATTAGCATTTCAACAATAAAACTGTATCGAATGCCAACGTGAGAACAATGTGTGCATGTGAAACAGGCTTTTAGGGGAAACACCACCTTAATATGCAACTCCCATCAGCTGTGGAGTTTTACAGCAGGTTTAAGTATATTGTTTATTTCTCTGGCTCCAGCTTCACCGTGCTGGTCACATTTCCGGCTGCAGCAGGCGGCTGCTTTCAGTGAAAAAGCTGTAAAACTCCACTGTGGGCTACCTGCTTGGTTCTAAACAACAGCATCGCCGAGTTAGTGAGAAGCTGCAGAACATCTGGAGAGTTGGCAGAGACCAGCAGCAGAGGTAGAGAGACAGTCAGTGTTGGAGTTATATTTGCCAGATGGTCAGAAACACAACTTCACATTTGCTACATTATTGGGAAAAACTGGAAATTCACCTTATCAAGTTAAAGAGTGATGATATTTTAAAGTCTCATAGAAAGAAAAGTCTCCATGTTTTATTGAAAGATGTATAAATCTTTTATTTTATATTCATCAGCTTTAAATGACTTTGTTCCGACAGGGTTAGTTCACATCAGAAGAAGGAGGGTGCACAAAGTAAGTTCAAAATCACCATCCGCAATAAACAGTTAAAAAAAAGAAGTAGTCTGAGAACACAGAAACTATCTGCTCACACATAGTTTAAAGTTATCCAGGCCTGTGTAAATGACAGGGATTGTGTAATTATAGTTGTGTTAATATGAGATAATGTGCAATCCATCCTCAGATGTGTGGGAGTTTTCTGCAGACCGCCTCGATGAAACCATGCAGCTCCACCATGTCACCGGCAAACATGAGCTCATCTCCACCTTCAGACTTATAATTCAAGCTCAGAGGTTAAAATTTGATTCATGCGCGTGAAGATCTCAAGTTCGTCCTGGAGACAATCTCCATTAACCTCCGTTGAACCTCAACTAGAAAAATATGTTCGAGGAAGCACCGAACTTGAAATTCATCTCGTATTTCTCATGGTGACACTGCAGAAATGTTAAAATAAGTCAAGTGAAGTCAATTTATTTGTAAATCACATTTCAAAACAACAGATGTTGACCAAAGTGCTGAAAGATCAAATAAACTGGGACAGGAAATTCATCCGTGGCCGCAGCTATTTTTAGCCCCAACATGGAACAATCAAGTAAATGACTGAACAGAATAAACAAATGTGTTCCTTCTTTTTTGTTTGCCTTCTCCATGTTAGTGGATGGGACATGGACCGAACAAAAAAGTCAAAGTACATGTCAAATAAATTATTCGTAAAGTAATTTTATTTAGTTTATCACGCTGATGTGTGTTCAAGTGTGTATTTTTCCGATAAGTTTAGTTTTAATTATTAGTTATTTAATGCCATACAAAAGGGGTGGCCGGTCATGATTGACAGCTGAGACTCATTCCTGATTGGTGTTTCGGTGAGACCTCGATACTGCGGCTCCACCCCTTGGTCGCTACTGTGCAGACTCTGGCCCCAAATGCGCAAAATGGCCCCGGTCGTACAATAGTGGATCAAGTGGCGACGCAACGTTCTTCTTGATACAGAGTCAGTGATTCCGTCAGTTAAGGTTTGCACATGTTACTTTGGATCGCGTTGTGTAAACCAGAGGGGGTCTGACTGGAGACAGGCGAAGTTTGTCAAGGCCCCTGCGGAGCGCACACCTGTTCCATCCTGTTCCATCCCCTGACGCACTGCGCACGCATGTACCCGGTGATTGAATTTGACTTGTGGGGGGTGAATGAAGAGAGGTTTCTCCACTGAGGCTGGAGCCTGGAGGGGTTCGAACAGAGACTCAGCGCACAGCCCCAAACATGCGTCTGTCCTCCACAAGAAATGTCTGGAATATCTTGTGTTTTGTGTCCGTTGTTAGGAGGTTGTGTTAGTCTGCTGTGTATGAAATTCATTGGTTTGATCCCCACTGCTTTGTGGATTAGCTCCACCTGAAACTAGAATGGCCCAACAGTTCCCTTAATTCCAATCAAGCTGCACCAAATTGCACACACACATAAATATTAGTCTCCTAAACATGCCAGATTTTCTTTCATCAAGATCCATGAATCATTTCCTGGGAAATATGTGAATACTTATGAAAGAATGTCTCCTGATCCACACCCTGATCCGGATCAGCACCAACATTGTATGGGCTCTTTCCTGACCTATACTGCATCCTTCCACCAAGTTTCGTGATAATTTGTCACGTAGTTTTTGCGTAATCTTACAAACAAACATAAATGGACATGGGTGAAAACATGACCTCCTTGGCGAAGGTCAAAATACTCTGGTGATGCCACTGCAGAACTTACATTTTAACTTTTAAAAGGAGGTTCAGAAAGTAGAAAGGGTTGCTCTTCAATTGTTTGGTGGAAGTTTACAAGTCTCAGAGGTTTTCATATGCTTTGGATCATCAAATAGAGAAAAAGTAAAAATGTCAGTCAGACCACCCAGTTTACTAACTCCCACTCACCTTGGCCCCGTTACTGGTAAATACACTATAATTGTTCTACCGTCCCATTTTTTCACAATCATCCAGTTAAGCTTTGCCTCAACTTTGAAGAAATCAGTAAAAAAGGAAAATACAACTTTTCTCTGTCTTGACTTTTTTTCATCAAATGCCGTTCTCCACAGCCAAAACCAAACAATCAGAACAAGAGCGTCGAGTCCATAATGGGGCATACAAATTCTTCAAATAGCTGAAAAGTGGATGCTACAATAGCTAAAGCCTCCATTTTGGCCCACGCTGTTATATAATCATTTAACTCATTGTTAGCACAAATCTGACAACACATGAAAATACCTCTACGAAAGCCTGTGGCTGCTGGAAGCAATGCAGTGGATGTGATTGATCAAATCCATCCAAAACAGAAATGTAGCTCTCCTCTAATGCCGAGCCAGGCGTTCCCATGTAACATCCCCAGCCAGCATTTGTTAAGTGTTTTTCGAAAAAAAAAGGAAATAGCTCCATTAAGTTAGAGCCATAAAATCCTAAAGGACTATTCCTGACTTTAATTATTGGCATATCAAGACCAAAATGTAAAACAGCTCGCCACCGCAGCCCACACAAAAGCATCCAAAAACATTTTTATGAATCAAAACACAAGTGGGCCGCTGTCGGGTGAACTTGTTTAACTTAGCCTGCGCTTTAATCTGAGGGGCATTAATCTTCCACTTTTCAAAATAAGCACATAATGTAAAGTTAATCTAGGGCAAATGTATCCGTGTCGGTTACCTCACCACCGCCGCAGAACTGACGCAGCAGCTTAGTACGAGCAGGTCCCACAGATGAGGGGCCAGCGAGCCGTCCGCCGGCCAAATGACAGCACTTGTTTGCTTGGCATTCCCATGGTTTCCATGGGCAGGGGCTGAAAGGAGGTGCATGTATGTGGTTGTGTGTGAGGGAGAAAAAAAAGAGGCGACTGCATGTAGGATCAATTTGTTTACATGAACATGTCGTGCATATAATTGGGCATGTGCATGGGGAGTTGGGAGTGCTTGTGCTTGAAAGTGCTCATGCTTGTTGGAGTTTGCCTGGGCTCGTCTCGATGACAATCCCATCGGACCCGCTGAGCTGCATCACGCCTCCTGTGCGCCGCAAGATTGGGACGTCACTTCATTCACGGGTTCATTCCTCTGAAACTGCAGTGACACAATACTTTCTGGCAGGTTCTGTGTGGGCGTCGATGTGGTTCCCTCTTTGGACAGAGACTACACTGGTCCCATTGTGTTTTGCACTGACACAAATGCTTACTTGACCATTTTATTTGTTTGCAATTCAGGCTGGGCCATGACACGGGATCCTGGGTGACAAAGCCTTTAAGGTTGGCTGTCCAAACATTTGAAAAGAGACATATTATTCTTATATTAAAGAGTTTTTTTATGAAAAGGTTAACATGCTCTAATGTTCAGAAAACAAATCACCTTCCTCACACTGTCCATTTCTGCAGCTCCTCTTTTCAGCCTCTCTCTAAAACTCTTGTCTCTGTAAGGCCACCCTCCCCTTTAAGTCCAGACTGCTCTGATTGGTCAAAGTGGGGCATTGTGATGTCTCATGAGTATCACCTACTGATGAGGAGCTTCAGGATCAGTGTTTTCTGTGAGGGAGAGCAGCTGCTTTTACTGCACACTTTGTATTTTTTACCTTTTTGAATTTTTCATACAGAAAAAACCTACATAACTCACTAGAGGAAAGAGAAAAACAGAAAAAGCACAACCTGTGTCCTTAAAAAGTAAATAATAAAGCAGTGTTTCTAACAAACTAAATTTATGTTTAATTCCCCCCCCTAAGTGCCTCTTAGCTGGGTGTGTCAGGGTGTTCAGCCAGTTCACCGACCAAAGAGCTTTCACTGGGAGATAAGAGCCTTCATTGTCTGAGTGACCCTGGCTGAGACCGAGTTGGCCACCGCTCTCTCCTGCTCTGCATAACGCCACATTAATAACATTGTTCAGAGACCTTGAACTCCTTTATCTGACTTCCAGCGGAGAGAAAGAAACTCGCAGCCACTGTGTGTCAAGTGGAAAGCAGGAGAAGGGCTGGGAGGGGTTGATTGGTGGAGAGGTTTCCGATAAGAAAAGACTGATGGCATGAGGAAACATTTTTTGCCACAACGTTGGCTCATCAAGTGAACATTGTTGGTAGAGGCGTGTGCAGAGCGAAATCTGTTCACCAATTGCTGAACCTTGACCTCTGATGTCTTCAATGCATGATGGGCCAATCAGCAGACAGGTTGTGTTGAGACGTTGCCATGAAAAACAAAGATGTCAAGGACGACCCTGAGAAGTGACATCTTCTGCTTTCATGACACTGAAGGAAGGTTAACCAGTGCTTTGTTTGAACATTTCTACTTTCATGACTTCAGTACAATCGATGTAAACGTACCCAGGGCCACCAGGCTAGAAATATTATCCTAACGGTGCCGGGGCAGGTTTGAGTGAGTGTGAGAATTATTTATTCAATCTGTGTTTCTCTCCGTCCACCGCCTCATTCAAATTGAGGGGTTTCCTTTGATTATTTTGCTTTCCCATAGATTATTTTACCTTCTCAAGCTCATTTTCCTCTCACTCTGACTCCATTCATTGCTTCTATTTTATTACATTACATTCATTCTTCTTCCCTTTCGCCACTTTTCCAGCTTTCAATGGCCCTTAATTTAAACCAGCTGTACAGTTTATCGACCAGAATGCTTCTGATGTTATTATTCATATATTATTCTAGTTATGATTGCTGTTATTGCTGCAGTATAAATTGGCACAAGGACATTTGGTTATGGTATAGTCATGAGTTGAGGATTCCCGAATGTGCTCCTTTCGGTCTTCGTAGACTAAAATAGTTTTTTGGGGATGTTGGTGAAAACAAATTCATAACATATGTAATACAGAGACTTGGGCGCCACTGACCACGGACTGCAAGCAACAGTTCTGTTCAATAGAACAAACCTCAGTGTTTCCAGGATGTAGCAGAGTGGTGCCGCAGTCAGCTGAGACACACATAATAATACATGTTAGAGTCTTTTGGCTGTGGCGAGGGGGGCCTGCTCTTCCTTCTGCCAATGCCTGACCACTGAAACCCAGACAGCAGTTCTCCCACCCAACCCCCTCTAATGGTGCGTTCACGTCAAACGCGTTCCAAAGAGAGATTACACACAATGTCAATGCAAAGACGGGATTTCCGTGTCTTTGGCCACAGGCAAAGCAAATGGGGCATAATTCACTTTAGCTGAAATATTTGAACTCAGGCAAAAACTTCTCGTGACCTGATGTCGGGAAAACCAATCAGGACAGAGAATGAAGCTCACCGGACTCAGGTCCTGGCACCGACCCGAGCTAGGGGGTGATCACACCATCCACTGGTCAGTTTCCGGTAGCGTTGGAAATGACAGTCATCCAGACACAGCTCCTGGAGGAGACAGTGAAATTCCCCGAGCTGTGTGCCTCCGGATGGTTTTTGTGGACCCACACACAAACAGCGCTGGATTCTCTGGCGTTTACACAAAATGCACAACTTGCATGAGTAATGTGAATAAACACAAATGAACCCGTCAACGCAACGCACTATCCTACATGATAAAGTGGTGCACTTCCTACAAGTGTGCTGCTTTGTTTTTGTTATAGAATCCAGGAACAACGTATGGATTTTGTCGGCAGCAGCTTTCAAAGTGGATAAATGTTCCAACAAGAAAAATAAACATTTTTGCAGATTGTATCTTCACATAAATTCAGAGGGGGATCCTCGTACAAGAAGAAGGGGACAATATTGTTCTCTCATCTTACCCACTGAATGTGGGTGAGTGTATTAATGCTGGGATTGTGTTCCCCTCTCTCCCCCGGCTTGCTCCAGGCTTTCTGCCAGGTCCATACAGTAAAATCCTGAGCCTGAATGGAGGATAAAAGCTGCAGCTGTGGAGGCAGCAGGCAGTCAGACAAAAGTAAATGGAGTCATTCTCCAAATCAAGGCCAACTTGCTGGACGGCTGCTGCAGTTGTAACCCAATTATTCCCAGGCCACATGTTCTGAAAAGCAGGGACGTCAGGCCGAGGGGGAAGCCCTCCTTCTTTCTCCTGCAGCCACCCCATAAAAAAAACACTGGAGGGGTTGAGAGGGAGGGTGGCGCGGAGAGTAAGTGTTATTCCATATGACCCAAGTGTAAAGTCCGTTTCACATGTTGTGGCTGTGGACGAGGGCTGACATATGTTGTGGTATGGTGGGCTGAATACTCTAGTATGCAACTGGAATCCCGATATGAGAGATGACAGGGAACCTACGAGAGATAGAGATGATTGGGTGGAAGTTGAATGAAGGAAAGTTTTCAGGTTTATGTCGACTGCTTCACGTAATTTATTCTACGCTTGAATTTTAAAACAGCCCCAAGGTTATTCAGTAGTTAAACACTCACAAGGTAAATCCATGTAAAAGCACTGAGTGATGATATGAGTATGGTGAGGAGTAATGACTGATGTGAGAGTTTATATAGTAAGCCACTGCACAGAGTGTGATTGGTCAACTTCTTTGACCATGTGTTGGAAATGTCACGCCCCTTACCCGGAGGCATCAGCTGGTGAACACACTGCAGCCACAGTGGGATGTACTGCAGTACCAATTCAAGCCTGACATGATGCAGGTTTCTTGACCATAGAAAAACATGCCATGAATGCATAGCTGGCATTGTTTTCAGTCACGGACATTGAACTTAGCAAATCTTTTACATGCACTGAAAATCTATTTATTACAAGAAAGGTCCAAACCTAAAAAGATTAATCGGCCTATAAGGCCCTTTGGTCAGTTTATTCAAATGTATTAAAAAGCCATGTAGTCGTTTAATTCAAACGAAAAGATTCCAAACAGTAACACTGGAGTCCAAAGATATGTCATGATCTGTCATGCAGTGTTTAGTTGCATGTTATTGCCCCCCTGTGGTGGTCAGAGGTGAAGTATTCAACACCACCTGCAGGTATTTGCAGCCTGAATGGATTTGAAGATTAGTGAGGAAATTATTCATTCATCAGTTGGAAAGTTACCAAACCTAACTACGTTAAAAAGAACAAAAAGTAAACAAAGATACATGGATTATAGTGGTTTCCTTTCTTTCTCTTTCATCTGGGTGCATGTGATGGCCTTTGTCTCCATCATGTGGTTAAAGACGATCACCACATTACCTGCAACTCGAACTTCAAGTTCTCCAGTTACGTCAAGTGAGTGCTGGTTCCTCAAGTAACCTGATTGTTTGACTTTTAGTTTTTTTCCTTGGTCCACACCCCACCCATGTTATAAATGTTCCCTGAGGCCATGCTGATTGTTTTGTTGTGTCTGGCGTTTCCCTCATCATATTGTAGATCACAACATTCAGGTATTCTTTGTTCATCAGTGATGTCGCTGGGTCATTACACCTCCAACCTGAAAGCAGAGCAGAGAAAAGAAAGAGGTAAATCAGTGGCATGATGTCAACAACAGCCAGTAAAGTGGTTGAGTTTGTATCCTAACAATGAACTGGTAATTTTTACCTCTTCCCTCCCTGCACCACAGGGTCAACCTGGTGATGAGGTTACCAGCGGCTGCAGCGAGGTCATCCAGGTCATGTAGGATAACTGGCAAACAGTCAGATCTGCGTGCCTGCAGCATGTTATCTGCCGCAATAGATATAATCACTATGATAACTGGCACGCCGATCCCTGTCATCACCTTCCAGCCGGTCGTGGAGAGGGCAAACACGAGGGATTGCAGCAGCAGGAAGCAGAGGAGAAGATATGAAAACGGCAAACTGTGCACATGTGAGTCGTGTCAGTTTCTTTTTTCATCAAAGAATAGTTGGGATATCTCTTAAAGGTCCAGCTCTTCAAACCATTTTGTTCCTTGTGACCTAAAACAGAAACTATGGCTGCTCATACCTGCCGGCGCAGTTGCAGAGAGAACACGGCATAAGTACGGGTAAAGGTGTGGCAGGTACAGGATACCACAGCAGTTTACCAAGGAGGTTAAAGACAATTGACTCAAGGGGATCTAAAACAAACAGAGGTTAGGATGAAAGCGTCACACAGTAAGAAACGTACTGGTGCACAAGTCAAAGCGGGAATGAAAATACAGCAGAAGTTACTTTCACAGAAAACTGTGATAAAAGCAGCAAAAAGCTTATTTTCAATCACATCATGTTGTGTTTACTGTCAGGTGTTGCACTGTAATCCATAAAAAAACAGGAGAATCATGTTACACTGAAAAGATGCTGCTATCAGTTGTTTACATAAAGGTTACAAATTCACTTTTGGAATATGAATGTTACCCATCAGCTGTTTGTAAAGGATGCATCTTTGTTTGGTAGCCAATTACGCCTTAGTTTCGGCAAAGATGATTTCAGATCCCGACAAGTCCGGCAGGGCTCGGACAAAGATTTTGCAGTGAGGGGTTCAAGTAGTGCTCGGTCACATGGACTGGTCCAATCCACTTGATCTTTTTACCCTGCGTGTGCCTGTAATCGTAGAAAACATTGGGCTGTGTTCGGGTTTCGGACCAATAAACAAAGCGCCCGTCGGGTTGGACTCGGACTTGCTTATTTTTCTCTCTGGCTCGGTCGGGTTCGGACAAAAAATAGCACCCGACCTGCACGCTAATGTGCACACAAGTGCATAGATACCGACTGGCTTGGGGTTTGTAACTAGGGTATGTGGCAGTTAAGTGTGACTTGGTGGCACCCCCACCCCCTGAGTGAGCCCATGCTGTCTGTGGTGCTGTAGATGGACACTGCAGTTGTTTATAGCATCTGTAATAATAATAATAATATTATATTAACAGTAGAGCTGTTTCATGTCACAACTCAACCTCTCCCATGTGCCATACCACAATGTGACAGGGTATTGAAACTGTTTTTTACTTTTCCAATAAGAAAAAAGTACCTTAAGATGATCTCATCATAGGACAATAGATGATAATAAACCTTTGTATCTCTTAATAACGTGTGCAAAATGTCACAAGGTCTAACTTTGAGGTAACATTGAGTTTTTTTTCCACTTAAGTTTTTGTGTTTCAGAGTTGCCTCTACTCTCTGACATGTTTGCCCTGTTTATTCCTGCTGCTGTCTGTATTTAAACTGACATGGAATAATTGTGCTGGATAAGTTATTTAGCTAATTTCCTAGTTCCCATTCTGGAGAGCTTTTGTTGATAACTTCCTTTGGATCGTTCTCACGAGCTGCTCTTCCCTGGCGTTCGCCCGCGGCTTTGCTTCTGTCTTGAATAGTGAAAGAATTCTTATAGACACAGAACCTGGATTATCATTTTAGTAAGTGGCTCAGTGAGAACTTCAAGAAAACATTCTGGGGATGTTGCCTTTAAAGGTCATATGAACACGGAAATACAGAAAGAAAACAACATGCTTGGTTCTGGTAATTATGAGCCTGCATGCAATCTAGGGTGTGTCCTCACGCCTCTCATAAACGAGTGCCGTTGAGGCCACCAACACTTAAGTTGTCACTCAAAAGGATGGATTAAATGAGTCTGGGTAGATATGGTAATTAAATGCAACCTAACTGGTTGGTGGAGGTGTCCAATAAATCCTCATTATTGTCAGACATAACCTTGAGTAACCGAAATCATCTGTACAAGGAAGACGTCCACGTGCAGGACAAACAGATGTAAGAACTCAAGTGTCCTTCTTGCCCTTGGCCTTCTCAGTAACTTCATGTCATTTTTATGTTGTAATCATTGTGCGTTAACTTTTTATATAACTTTTATATAGCTTTGACGTTGTGTTCATTTTATTCATTGTTGTTTGTCTGCTGATTGTTTCTCCACAGCCACAAATTACCCCAATTGGTGGTTATAACGATATCCACATAACCCTCAGTCCTATAATTATACTGCAACACTGCACGCACGCACACAAACAAACACACACACACACACAACTATACTTTTCAAACTCCTCTCTCTCCCCCGCCTGCATTGGAGCAACAATGGTGTTGTTGACTGATGTTCCGATGTTTGAGCCCATGATGATTGTAAACGGCTGACTGAACATTCAGCACTACACAGAAAGACACGATTAGACAAAGTCTGTATTTATACAAAAAATTTATAAATTAATTAATCAGATGTGATAATCAATTTACCAGGTCGTGTCCTTTAACTTTCACTCACAACCCGAAGCGACAAGGCTAACGATGATGGATGTAGAGGTGGAAGAGCTCCGGACTAACACCGTCACCAGTATTCCCACCTGCAGCCACTGGATTGGACAGGATGGCCTTTTCCTGGAAGACATCCCCGAGCCACCTTGCCTTGAAGGGACAGACAGACGGAAGGAAGTCTGAAAGAAATCCAGCTGAGAATACAGCGTATTGTAGAAGAGTGACGGTGCTCACCTCCAGCAAGTTGGAAGGCAGAGCTCAACACGTCAAGGGAACACATGAAGAAGTTGAGATTTGCAAGGGACTTTGCAGAGGGGCACATGCAACTGATTTCACTCGCTCTGACATTGTCTCAGTTTCCATCGTCCAGTTGTGGAGGGGCGATGAGTGGCAGTTATATGATTTATACAACAACAACAGAACTCTCATTTAGAACTACAGTAACAGTCCTAATTGTTTTCAATATTGCAAAATTCACCCGAATGAATACTGTGCTCAAAACAATAAAGAATGACTATGAATCAATGCTGCTTCCGTTATATGGTTTATACAAATAATATTATATTTTAAGACCTTGGGTTTTGATGAAATGTGGCTGCTTAATAAAGTTAATACTGACTTGGATTGCAACAGACTGAATCAAGAAGCCCATTCTATTTCTATACAGTAAAAAACGGTTAAAGAGAGTAAGAAAGGGACGTGAGAAGATAAGAAAGAGAGGAATGAGAGAACGAAGGGGAGGGGCCACTGTGCAGTGCAGATTAACCATATTAGTAGAGAATGACAGTTGGAAAGTTAGGACTCTCCTCCTTTGTCTTTTAATCCCTCTTTGTAAAATTCTCTCTCTCAGAGATCAGTGAATGAGGCTGAGGTCACAATGAGAAATGCTGCTACCAGGAACTGTTGAGACATTTTTGACCATCCTCACACATTACTGTATATGCCACTATATATTATGTATATAGTGTATATTACATTACATCTGTACACCATTAGGAGAACAGTGCCTGTCTAATTCCACATATACTCCCTTCTCTCAAAGCAATACACAAGGTCAGGTTATGGATAAAGGGCCAACTAGCAGTACATTGTAGTGTCTACACTCAGGGACCTTCATATCTAACTCAGATGCCCAGACAGAGAGACACCAGAATCCAGCTATTTTGCGTATTCCACCAGTGGCAAGACGTAAAGACACAACGTGATTTAGGAATGCATACTTTAGGATAAACTATCCAATAGGATGCAACATAGAGTGACAGCAATTCTAGCCGTTCATGGATGTGCTGTTGGAATGGGTGACGCAGGGAGAGGGAGATATACTGGGAGGCTGTGGGAGACATCTTCAGACTTGGGGTGGGGGGGTGACAATTGCTCATGTTACTCCTTAAGAGTGCTATAGGCAGAACTTCCACTGAGACGATGCAGATTTCCTATAAGACAAATCATTTATAAGATTAAATAAACAAAATGTTGTCGTTTTTGTATGGTCCGATAAAATTGCTGCATTGTACCCGATCCTCTTAGTCGACTGATAACGTATGACAGGGTTGTGTACGTTTTGTAATCCAAATGTCGCCATCAAACGTCTTAAAATGCACAATATACCTATACCAATATACGCTACCTGTTGGTTCCTGCTCCAGGTTGACACTATTGACCTTTAAAAAATGCAGTGGGTGTCAGTCCGCCTCTGTAACCTGAGGCTGAGAACAGAAACATTAGATCACCTGTATTATTGTTGTCCCACAGGTTTGTCGGAGTAGGCAGGATTAGCCGCAGAGTCATGCACCCTCATGTTGTCTTTGCGTGTGCTCACTGCTTTGGTGTGAGAGAAATGTAAACTACTGTCACGACTGCGCCCAAGTAGACGTTTGCCTCATGCAGGGCGGTAGTTGCGTGTGCAGTAGGGAGGGGGAGGCCCATCCCCAACATAGCCTCGGGGCTTTTTTGTTCAAGTTTGCCTCATTTGAACAATAAACATGGTTCTGCGCTCCGCTTGGCACCAGGTGACTCCGCGGGACGCAGCCACAGGAAACGACCGGAGAGGAAACTTTGACTATGAAGGATTATGATGAGAGCATAGCTTTTCTGGGGCAATGGGGACGTTTCCAGCAGGTCGTCTTCTTCCTGCTCTGCTCCACCATTGTTCCCAATGGATTTGGAGCTTTCACCCTCGTCTTCCTCACAGACGTGCCGAGTCACCACTGCCTGGTGCCTGACGACAACCTCACAGAGGACTGGCGCAAAGCCACCATACCAGTGGAGGTGAGAGCTCCATCGCATTCATTTTCCTCAATATACATGCGTTTCGTTTGAATAAGGGCGTAATAATTGAAATATTACAATAGTATATCCTTCATAAAACATTTGTATTCACTGTTACTTGATAAGATAAGACTTTATTAATCTCAAAGCTCCAGCTGGCTCCACGATTACAGTAGCCGTATCAAATAAAACAGAATAGAGTTAAGTAAAATAATGAAAGTGAAAAATAGAAGTTTATAGTCAATGAAATAAAGATAGAAAGTATATGCTGAGAACTACAGAACCAGTGTTTAATAGTAAATATCAATAGTTGCATGAGACAGAGAAACTAATACACACACGAAGTGGCAGTGATTAGAAAAGATAAAGAAGTAATTAATATGGGATATTGCACATGTTTGGTTATGATTCACATGAAGAAAGATAAATAACAATATTGCACAACATCTGTTGTTCCCCGAAGTTCAAAACCACACATAAATTCATTTCTTTGCTTTGACAAAGACATTTCTGCAGAATATTTATAATTTAAGAATACAAAGGTCAAATTCGTAGTTCTGTATTCTAATTAAGCAATTTTTTTCCTGTAGTGTAACTATGGTACACATATAATACAGATGCTAATATACAGCAGTGGCGTGGCCATATTTCGTGGTTGTATCTGAAGATAATAGAGATACAGGTATTGTATGGATATAGTGGCCAATTAATAACATATATTTCCTTTGTCTTATTATTATTTTACACAATATGTTATGACAGATAATATTACTGCAAAATAAACTCTTGTAATCTAGCGACTTAATGTTGTTTTTACCACTGTGAGGTGGTGAATGGGAAAGAGGAGCAGAGCAGATGCAGCAGATACAGGTTGGATGTGGTCAGAAATCTGTCCGCTCAGGGATTCGTTCCTGGCAGGGACGTCAACCTCACCGACCTGGAGCAGGAGGCCTGTGTGGACGGATGGAGCTACAGCACGGACACGTACAAATCCACTGTAGTCTCTGAGGTAAGGGTGTGTGTGGCCGAGACTGTGAGTGACCTTCTTGTCATATTTGTTTCTTGCTGTGTCCTGAAGGTGTTTAATTACCAGCTTACTGTCTCTGCATAGGCACATCAGCCCCTCCCTGTATATGTCTATTTTGTCCCTGCAGCATTTGTGTGTATTTGAAACTCTCTCTTTGTTCTGTCCGTACTGAAATTAAAGCAATCTCAATAAAGGTGTTGACAAAATGCCCAAAAAAATCGAAGGCTGGGCCCAGGATTTCTTAGGCTCGTCCACGTGTTGCATTGACCTGGAAAAATAATAAATATTTCTCTCAGAAAGCCTTAAAGGCAAACTTCTCCCACGTGCACATGTGGATCAAGAGATTTCTATTTAGGATGTGTCCTTGTTGTGCAATCAGCAATTGCACAAAACCTCCTTGGCGCAGGTAATCATATCTTGTTGCCCGTGCGTTTCCTTGTTCAACTGGTAATGCAACGATATTTCAGTTTCACCTGGTGTGCAGTGAAGAGTGGAAGCAGCCGTTAACTGCCACAGTCTATTTCCTGGGAAGTCTGAGTGGATCTTTCTTCTCCGGACTGCTGTCGGACAGGTACTCAAACACCTGCTCCATGTGACATACACTGAACACTGCGGCCTCCATTTAAGGTCAAGTTGTAATGTACGAGTTATTTATGAAGGCTGCAGGGCTTGTAAACTCCATATAGAAAGACGATGCACTTTTATTATACATGTGATGTGGCAATTGAAGTCTTGATATTTTTATCTTTCACCGTATATTACTTTATACATGGCAATTATTAACTTGTGTGCACAAAATTGAAAATTCATTTTGGGAGACTTTAGGTTTTCTGTGGTTTAATCCCCCTGAAACTGTGATTCTGCATCATGGGTGCTTTCACTTTTCATACTCAATTTGTGGTGCATAATATTTCTATACTTTTACTTCGATTCAATTTTGAATGCAATACTTAATATTTTGACATTTACTACTAGACTCAACTCAAGAACCCAAGTGTTTCCTCCACCACTGACGATATTCACAGTACAACATTTAGTCTTAGGCGACTGTACAATATATCTGGTTGATATTACTTGATTTATTTTACTTCTCCCTACAGATTTGGAAGGAAGCCTGTTCTTTTTGCCACCATAGCACTTCAGACGGTTTTTACCTTCATTCTCGTCTACTCTGCCTCATGGCTAATGTTAACCATCCTCCTCTTCATCAATGGTTTGGGGCAGGTATCAAACTTCGTAGCTGCTTTAGTGCTGGGTAAATATATACGCTTCTCATTTATCGTCACAAGATTTACAACGAAAGTGTAAATAACTTGGTACATTTCTCTTCCGTGTTCGACACACATCCACATGATTGTATTTCTTTCTCCCTGCGTGCAGGAGCTGAGATCTTGACTGGCAACGTGCGAGTCCTTTACTCATCTTTAGGCACGTGTTTAGGTTTCACTGTTGGCTACATGATGCTGCCGGCCTTCGCTTACTTTATTAGAGACTGGAGATCTCTCACATTGGCTTTGTCGCTGCCTGGCCTGCTCTACATCCCCGTCTGGTGGTAAGTTGCACCCACTACAAGGAAGCTCATATTTGTGTTTACTTACATCAGAAGCTCATGAATGGAATGCTTTGTCTCTTACCAAGATATGAGTTTATTTGTCAGAAAGAAGTTGAATCATTCATTATGGTTCCTGATGGAAAGAAAACCCACATCATCGTGACCAACAGTCTCAGTGGAATTAAACGTCAGGTGAAACCACAGACAAAAGAGCGATCAGTGTCCCATGCAGGAATTGGGATGAGCAGAACAAAGCTTATACATCAACATGTTTTACATGTTTTCATCATTGAGTAAGAATTTCCATAAAGAAATGATGCCACTGAAACAAATGTGGAACTAAAGTAAAGTAAGGTTTCAATGTCTTTTTTGATTATAAAGCGGGTCAGAGTGCTATTAATACTGTGAAAGTATCAAAATACTGAATCTACTGAGAAATGCACAGCCTGTATTCGTAAACTGTGTAAACTCTATCCGTCTGGTCTCTACCACGTGGAATGTGATCTTTCATGGCGGCTCGCAGCTAGTCAGCGTGCCCAGTGTCGTTTCTGTTACCCAGAGACTCGATGTGTAGCCTCGTTGTTTCCTGGTTCAACAGCAGTTGGTTGAGCGGGTGAGAGGCGTTTTTGTTTTTGCTCTCAAAGCTCACGGTGTGCAAAGAAACAAACTGTTCTACCTGGATGTCCTTTCACAGGGAGGCCTGCACATGCACAAACGTGCACACACATGAACAGTGACATAAACTTGAATCTGAACCGGCAGATAAACAGTTTGACAGTACCACACGATATTTGTATACATAGAAACGACTGTTTGCTGCTGTATATATAAATTATGTTTAAAAGGATTTGGTTATTTTTTTTAATGACCCACTGTGATCGATATAAATGACTTAACAGATTCCCAAGAGGAAAGTTTTAACTCGTCTCCGTCCTTTTTGTTGCTTTTGTTGTAAAGTTATTGTCTTTAGATCCACTGAAACTGTTGTGTAATGAGGCAGGTTCATCCCGGAGTCTCCTCGGTGGCTGCTCTCTCAGGGAAGAGTGGAGGAGGCTGAAGCCATCATGAGAAAAGCTGCTAAATGGAACAAACTTCAGGCTCCTCCCGTCATCTTTGAGATTAGCAGTGTAAGTTGATCTGAACCCTTTAGGCAGTGAGGCTGAGAAGTACAGTATGTGGATGAAATACAGAGACAAATCCTTTGTTTTGGGAAGGAATAATAATACAGAGCTCTTTTACAATGAACATCCTGAGCCTGAGGTCCTTGTATCTTGCAGGATGATGAGGATAAGACAGAGGTGAAGGAAAGCCACAATGTCTTCGACCTGATGAGGAAGCGCAACATCAGAATCACAACAATCCTTCTCTGCTGGGTGTCGTGAGTTTCACTTCATCCTCCATGTATCACATCACGCTGAGATCCTCTCTAACCCTGTCGACAGTTTTAGAAATACAAGCTACGATGGCTGAGACAGCTCAACATATGAAGAGAATCTATGAAGAGAATATCTTTCACTCTGGAAACACACATGTTCAGAAAAGGAAAGTGTTTTCTGAATGATGTTTTTCATGATTTACTTTGAAATACAGTTTTTTATATGAGTGAAGTTTACCACCACAGTTATGTGTTATGTATGTGTATATATATACATATTTATGCATATGTCCATGCATGTGCTTGTTTACATGTATATCTATCTATGTCCATGTGTGTACTTGTGTATGTGCATGTGCATGTGCATGTGCATGTGCATGTGCATGTGCATGTGCATGTGCATGTGTATATATGTGTACATGTGTATGTAGGTGAACATGAGTATGCATGTTCATAAACATCTGCATGTGCACATGTATGTGTATTTATATATGCCCATGTGCATGTTTATGTGTATGGGCATGTTTATGTACGTGTGAATGTGTTAAAGGTTATTTATATTCAGATTTCTGCTGTAGGTTCACCATGATGACCGGATACTTTGGCCTGTCCTTCAGCACGGCCCAGCTCCACGATGACCCCTACATCAGCTGTTTCATCTCAGCAGCCATAGAGGTTCCCGGGTACATCACCAGCTGGGTGGCGCTACGATATTTCCCACGACGATATGCTATGATCTGTGTCTTGCTCCTTGGATCAGTGCCACTGTTCCTCCTTCAACTTGTACCTCAAAGTAAGTAAAAAAAATACATCTTGACACTGGGAGATTTCAGGCTCTTGGGCCAAAGTAGAAATAAAACATAAACAGGCACATCTCCTCATTTCCCTGTTGTTTTGCAGGATTGTATTCACAATGATTCTTGGGGCCAAGTGATTCACAGTGTGGTGAAATTATAAACATGTAAAATAATTAAAATGATAAAATAAACAATGAAGCTATTCATTAATGTAAATGTAGCTTTCAACAAAGTTTCTTGCATTGAACTGGAGTCATATTCAAAGTACTGATAATTTGTTACTGGAGTTATAGATAATAGTTATATACTGTTAGTGGTAGTTGGAGAAATATGAAACCAAACCTTGTTTCACTGCCTTGAGGTGAACTGTATCATTATGTTGTTTCAGTGTCAAATGAGGTCTGGTTTCAAACATCACTGGTCTTTTAGAAAGGGCTTCATTCATTTTGACGAAATATGGCATATAATCGTGTGGGAAAATTCCAGCTGATGCACATGTAATAAAAGTAATAAGCTAATTTAATGATGGAACATTACGTACATATTAACCATGAAGCTGCATGAGCCTACGGCGGACACTAGGCCGAAACTACATGAACTATTTTACTGTGTCATACTTCACGATACCATGTACGTTTAATGCAGTATCACTGGATAAAAGGTATTTAGAGGCTGCTTCAAGTTTTGCAAGCCACCAGCTTTTCACGGTGCTCGCTCCATTTGAAATCCTAAACAACGTCCAAAACGCTGCACAAGGCTTCATCTGCAAATGACAAATCCATTTAATTCGCACACACTCATAGATAGCAGTCTCCTCAACACACCAGAAACAAGACCCATGAATTATTAGCCCCATTGTCCAGATACAGGCCGAAAATTGAAAGAGTTCTTTCTCGGACCATTTTTCAGGGAGCAAATGCAACCTTCCTTCCAGCAACATGGAAATCCGTTCTGTGGTTTTTGCATAATCCTGCTGACAAACAGACAGACAGACAGGAGTGCAAACAAAGCTCCTATAGGCAGTGGTAATTAAGAGCTCGGGGCTTTGTTGTGTTTCCACTGTGTTGTCTTTGGTTAAAAAAAAAAACTCTCCCCTTAACTTTCAGCTCTACCACACATGTCTCTTGTTCTGGAGATATTGGGTAAATACGCTCTCACCGCTGGCGTCTCCATGATATTTACCTACACCTCGGAGCTCTACCCAACGCCGCTCAGGAACACAGCCACAGGAACAACGTCCACTATCTCCAGAGTGGGGGGCTGCATCGCGCCGTTTGTGTTGAAGTTGAGTGAGTACACACGTTTCGCGTTTTATTTTGTGGCCCCTTTCCATCTAATTTCACCTCCCATAAGACCCAGAGCCCATTCTACCATCTAACCGTCCCCTTCTCCTTGGTTTAGGGATCTACCTGAAGGGCCTTCCTCACATTGTTATGGGGTCTCTGTGTGTTGTGTCGATTTTTGCCACCCTCTTCCTCCCCGAGAGTTTCGGACGACCTCTACCCGAAACTATTCAACAGATGCACAAAAGAGAAAAGTATTCCGCTTCAGAAATACATACATTTTTCTACATACTAAATTATACTGGCCAATGCATTGAATAACTACAGGAAGTGATTGAATTCAGAACACTACAAGTAATATTGTTTTTGTTTGTTTGTCTTTATTTCTTCTGACAGGATACGGTGTCCATGCATCAGTGGGGGGGAAAGAAACGTACACGTGCACTACCAGGACAGTCTAATATGATTATCAAGTGTTTTATTTATTTACAGTGACTTTCCTCTGTATCCATATCTCAAAGCACCTTACAATATTACAGAGTGGAACACAACAGTTCCCAGCAAGTGCAGGCACGTCGGAGAATAAAAACTCGTAGGGTGGAGCAGCCGTCTGCCTCGATTTGGAGGAGAGAAATATTTAGAGTGAAGTGATCTATGGAATTAAATAGGTTCATTGAGCTCTTTAAAACATTTTGTACACAGGAGGGGGGGGATCATTTTTTCAGTCAACTCTGCGTTTTCTTGGTTCCCAGCCAAACATCCACCAAGTCTGACGTCAATCGGTTGAGTGGAGGTTGAAAAAAAATCTAAATACCGACAGGCAGATAGAGATTCATTGATTTATAGAACACAACGCTGGTAATTTGTCTGAACAGAAACTTTCTGTTGTATTAACATTTGGGTGAACGCTGACTTTTCAATTTGGCTCAAGTATTAATTTAAATATTACAGTATTGCTTTGTATTAAAACCACATTATCTAATGATTGGTAGCTAAGATCATATTACTGTTCACTGCACGGTTCAGAGTGGTGACAGTGATCAGAAGAAAGTGACCTTCACAGATTTGCTTCAAGAGTGTAGAACTATTTCTCTTAACAAAGTAAATAAAAACACATATATAAAGATAATTAAATATCCTATTATGTTTGTGCAGCCATGGGAATCCGTGTATATGTCTGTGCTCGATCGATGAGTGTTCCGATAAGAGAATGGCAACAAAACAGAAAATGGCACGATGATTCTTTTAATATATCACTCAAAACCAAAATACCTTCATCATCAACACTGATTGTCTAAAGCGTTAGATACACAAGGGAAATTTGTGAATCATTGCAACCTTTTCCGGTTCAGAAAATTCTGATAATTCTGTCTACGTCGACTTTAATCTATTGCACAATGTGATGCTGTATGAACGTCTGACAATGAAGAGCTATCCAACAATACACCACCATGAAAAATAGGCAGTTTTTATTACCGACTTTCTCCCTCTCAGGTCAGTCTGTGCATTGTTTGTTCATTTACAAAGATTATTCAGAAATGTTTAAAAACGCATTTTAAAAGTGAAACAAAAGAATTGCAGCTACACTAAATGTGAAAATCAGTATATTTGAACATTCTGCTATATTATATGTACCATGTATATTTGTATCTATTCATAACAGTAAAGCAGCAGTTATGTAAGTGTAGTTGCAGTGGTTGCTCTCTCACGGAAGATATTATTCCAGGTCTATGGACATATTTCAAAGCATTATTATAATTATTATTTATATCATGTTCTTGGTCCTGTTGATGTCAGATACAAATAAAATTCAGTGAGGAACTGTTCAACAGCTGGATGTCAGTGCTGCTCCTCGATCAAGTGACCACTGGATTTTTCTTTTCACTGGAAATCTCCTCGTCTTCCTCGGTGTGTGTGGCCGTGTAAGGTGTCTTCTGACAACATCTGGAGTGAAGAAAAAAAAAACGGTGATGCACTTTCAGCAGAGCCGGCCCTTCCCACTAGTCAAGCGGCTGCTTAGGGCCCCACAGCCACCAGGGGGCCACAATAGTCATTTACCATCAGTTGAATTAGGGTTGCCAATGTATTGCTTACTGCTGAGACTTTGATCCAAAACTGGCAGCAATGATATTAGTTTGAAACACAGGGCCCCTCAGATACAGAGAAATGTTGCAGGTTGGACGTTGAAAGTAATAATGTTGCTGTAATATTTACCAGATGAAAAACATCTAGTGACCAAGTATTTATTCTTTTACAGTGTACTTTTAAAAAGTTCAGATGACTTTTGAATTTTGGAGTAGATCTGGATAAATGGGCACATCCATTTTTTTTTCAAACTTTCTTTAACTTGGCGATAGGGCATTAGTCTTGCGGAGATATGTAGTCTCCATGTGCCCTTCTAGTTATGGCTGTGGTGGGTATATATTTGATATAACATTACTATTAGTAGCCAAAGGAAATGACCCTGGTGGATGCAAAGCAGTGGTTTGTTGTGTGTGAACATACACTGAAGTAAATCATTTTAAATCTGGCTCTTGTGCAGCAAATTAATCTGCAAAATGAAGAATAAATAGTTGAATAATTGAAAATAAAGCTGCAGAAACACAGACCCAGAACTAAGCCAGTATAAACTAATGACAAAATCTATAAGAGCCCCAGTCTGTGGGAGGCGCTGTGACTGGGAGGTGTAAACTCACCCAGGGAAGGGTTGCATGTGAGTGATGGTCTCGGGCAGAGGCATTCCATAGCTCTCGGGCAGCAGGAGACTCAGCAACCCCGCCAGAGTCATCAAACTTCCCATGAGGATGTAAGGCAGCGATACGGAATAGCTTCCTGTGGCAGCACATCAGAAGAGGAGAGGGTGAAAAACAACCTCGGCTACAGAGGAAACCGTCGAGTGGTTCAAAACAAATGGGACAAAAGGTGAAGTTGTAAGAGACTCTGAAAAAAAGTGTGATTTAAAACCAATCCACTAAATCTTGGTCAGTGCTCACAGGTTCATCCAACCTGTGTGCTAATCAAGCCGGCTTTTGTTTTTACTCTGGGCACATTTGTTCTTGCAGGAACCAGCGTCTCGTTAGCATAGAAGAAGGAACTGCTTTTAAAAGCACTGGATCCCGATGATTTAATTCACTACCATGTATTAAAACATATAAGTAGTTATTATTCAGATAAATGACCAGTTTTAACCAAAACTTTCTATGGTAACATTCTAACACAGTCACTTTAGTTTGTAGTTCTTACATTTATAGCTCATTTGAAGAAGAATGACATTACATCTATTGTTGCCTTGATGCTTGAGTTTGATCTATTAAATGAATGAAAAGGGGAAAGGCAGCGGTGCGAAATTAAAAACTCCAGAGCGCCGCTGTCCACAGTGATTAATGTAATTCTTTATGCTTTAATTTAGGACATAATCACAATGAAGCTGCCATACTTATTATAAGAGTCTTAAACCCAAAACTATTTGAACCCAATCAACACGGCTGCTGAGTTTCCACATCCTCCCTGTGTTTGTGTTTGGGCGCTCCAGTTCCCTCCCACAGGACAAGGGGTACATGACATGAGGACTCTGAACTCGCAGCAAGTCTGACTGTGGGTGTGTAAACACTTATGGCCTGTACTGCGGCCAGCCACCAGGGGGTGATCAAGATGATTTAGCTTCACCTTTGAGGAGCTGTCAAGTTGTAAAATCATCATTAACAGTCTACAGTACGCAAACTAAAGCCTAAAACGCAGCTGGATATTTAGGATTCGTTCCTTGCACTTATCCCGTAGTGACCAATAGACGGCTGAGTGATGTAACATATACATACTGTACTTTGAGCAGATCTTAGAGCGTCCTTACTCAAGTAAATGAAGTACGGAGCCATGATGCTGCCTAATCGGGAGGCCATGGAGCAGGCGCCAATGGCTGTGTTCCTCAGCACGGTTGGGTAGACTTCTGCTGTGTAGGCGTACACGATGGCGAAGGCCGTCGACACGGCAAACTTCCCCATCATCTCCAGCGTTATGGCAACAGGAATCAGGTCTGGAGGGAATAAAACATTCATTTGTTCGAGGTTAAATGTGAGTTCGACAATTCGACAAATCAAACTAAAGTTCTGCTCTTATTGAAACTTGAATGATGAATGTCACCGAGGCATCGTACTTGCTGGTATGAGCTGTATGAACAGTAGAGACAGTCCTCCCATGGAGAGCGTGGAGAAGATGCTCAGTCGTCTGGAAACCCAGCGAAACAAAACCCACGACAAAGTGTAGGCGGGCAGCTCGACCACAGCCGACAGGAAGCAGTTGAAGTAGGCGTTGCCGTGAAGGTTCGCCGTGTTCAGGGACAGTGCGAAGTAGCCAATGGTCAGGGAGTTCCTGTGGGGATAATTGTTAAGGTCAGAAACAGAGTGAAACTGGTTTGTGTCCACGTACGAGCAGTTTTATCAGTGTTTCAATTCTGTGGCAAAATTGTAAACATGACAAATAAATTAAAAAGCTGTAGGGGAACAAAGAGTACGACTTTCACAACAGGGACATTGACAATGAATAGTGTGGATCACAAATACAGTTATGTGGACAATAAGATCAAAAGGACATTTTTGACTGATTCATCAGGTGGATGCAAAGCAAACAGTTTTCTGTAGGACTATTAATATATATATATACATAACTGCAAGACATGTAAATAGTCTATTTACTTAAAGGTTAAATAAATATGTGACTGTTGTGTTTACAGTGTGTTTCTGCTGTCTACAAGTGGCGAATAAGTGTTACTGCAAGTCTAAGAAACATTAACAGCACAAACAGGACAGTTACAATATTGCTTTCCGGCCATAAGCGCAAAGACACTTTAAATAATTGCAGTAAAAATAGTTGTTTAATATAATATATAAAAATCATAATTACAAGTTAAGAGGAAGGAGTAGTACAGATGAAGTTTTGGTGGAGAAAACAAAATGAAGGTATTTATAAGGACCCTTATTACAACAATATTCAGTTAAGAAATGAATGATTTTGTTTATAAAATGTTCAAACTTCATTTTTTTTTTTAAATGATGCAGGAGACTACAAAATAGCGATACCTGTTGACGAAAGCCTTGATATATTTTAAATAAAATATTATTAGCTGAAGAGGTAAAAATGCCAGTATATGAGAAGCATAGGCTTCGAGGGGAAACAGACTAGACTGGAAAAATGTACTTTGCATCCTTAATTAATTTTTAGTAAAATTTAGCTCATTCGCCTGCTGTGATTAGCTTTTGTTTCGACCAAAAAATGGGAAAAAAAAGAATCAAGCTGCATCTGTTTTCCGACTCAGCGAGGAAGTGAGCACAAGAAGAACTCAGTCATGCTGTGCAGTTACATAAAGCCTGATTTTGATCTTGGCCGCAGGCTTCACAGCACCTGACAGGTCATTATTTGTTGTTAAGGAAGCAGGTTGACATGCAGTTGAGATGATGCATGAACCGGCCGTCACCATGTGTTAACACCGTGCGTGTACTAAACGTCTACATGCCAGTGCATACGTGTGTGTGTGTGTGTGTGTGTGTCTGTGTAGCTGTGCAGGCGGGGTCACTGTACTAAAAGTGGAGGTCTCATGGGACAGCGGGGACTCACCACACCAGCCACAGCGTGAGCGAAATCCCGCAGATGTTTCGGGAACGCAGCAGATCGCAGATGTTGTGGGTCGTCCTCTCCTCGGACTGACGTTTGTTCTGTGGGGCAGTGGAGCGAGTGGAACAACAAACATTTAACAAGGACAGGCAGCAGTCCAGAAATAATGTCATTACAGAGGGAACATTGTGAATTCATGGCCACTTGCTGAGTGAACACATGCACGTGCACATGTTCACACAAACATTGACCAAACGTGTTCAGAAATGAATGCAGGGGAAATGTCCAATGTTAAATGAGAAAATGAGGCAGAAAAAACTAGAAAATAATACATTGTATGGTTTTATCCCTTGATCCCATTTATAGTTATCAAACTATTCCTTTATTAGTGCGGCTACACACTATTTGTTGACCTAGGCAACTTGGTGGAACCTTAAACTCCAGATTTTGTTTTGAAAAGGAAAAAACAATGACTTCAGCCTGAAGCTTCAGCAAAAGTTTGGGAGAGTAGAAAGAAATAGCATCTCCGCTTGTGGTGGCAATTTCTGTGAATCAAGCACAAAGTCAAACACTTGTCTGTCGGTCTGTAAGTTGAATCCAGCATCTGCAGATGGACTCACAGTACAATGTACAAATGAGCAAAGAACAGAGATGAGAGTTGTGTTCTTATAACCCACAGCCCCCTCCCATTGGGTGTGTAAAGGTATTTATTACCCTTCTGACGACTTATCAGGGTGGGATCTATCCTGCCTTCATGTCTCTGTGGGAGCCCCCCGGACCGAGACCCCAGATGTGAGATCCCAACCATTTGCAAAGAGACACCATAAAGTTAAGGCTTCAAGAGGCGATGAGGTAAAAGTCTCTGAGCAATAATCGTAAACATAAAGTTGCATTTTTTGGCAAACATGCTGTGCTCTAAGTGAGGTGCAATCTGGATGTGGACCTAAAGTGGCCCGTGTGGTAAATGGAGAATATCGTCCAAATAGTACCTAACAAATTCGGGCCACTTTTGGCACCTTTGGGTGACATGTGGTATTGCCAGATGGCTGGATGTGGGCCAAATCTGATTTTTGTGCAATTTTTCCTTGGATTGCCCAGTTTCCACAATTTTGTAACACTGCAGTGTCACATGTCTGTACACAGGATGACAATGCCTTGGGGGTTGAACATTGAACTGGAGTAACAGAAGGAAATCTTGGTTAAAATCTTACTAAAGTCTCATCTAGGTTATTGTTGATTGATGCGCAACAGTAAATTATTACACCAAACTGTTCAGTGCAAGGTTTGTACACATTCACACACCCAACGTGCCTAGAGAAACTGATCCACAGCGATTTTGAGCAGGGAAACCGGTTTGAACTGGATAGTGGCCTAGACACAAGAGTTGCAGGGATGCAAAGGGTTTCAATACTTTAATTTTCATTAAATACTGATCCCATGAATATATTAAAAGTATGTCTTACAGCATAAAACCCAAATACTACCATGAAGCAGCCACCTGAAGCTATAGAAGAAGAGAGATTCAACTCCACACTCACTTCCCCTGATATGTTCAACCAGATGTATCGACTTGAATTTTGTACTCCTACATCTTTATCTGAGTGAGATCTCACCTGCAGGGGACTGAAGATGACTGGCGGAGGCTCGATTTTGTTCCTCCTAGCGGCGTCTCTCACTATGGCCTCGGCCTCCTCCACCCGTCCCTGAGAGAGCAGCCACCGAGGAGACTCCGGGATGAACCTGCCTCGATATACAACAAGTGGACGGTGAGAGAGAAAGAAGAGGACAGCAAACTCGTTTTGACTCCTCATCTGAGTGACTCCATCAAAGTAAAACCTCCCCCCACACTAGCTTCCATAAAGTTAACATACACAGATTCCTTTTGTGGTTGCTAAACTGGCAAGACACAGTGATAAGATCGACATTTTTATTCAGTAGTTTTTCATATATTATTATTTAGTTTATAAAATTAAAGCAAAAGAAAAAACTGAAAATGGTCTATCTCAAGTTCCCAGAGTCAAAAAGCTGAATAATTTCACTTTAGATGACGTAAAACAATTTTTTTTCCATTTGGGTTAGAAAAATGATTTGATCTCTACAGATTAATTTTCGTTTGGACAAATAATGGACAGTTACAGCTCTAAAATGGTACAATACATAGTTTAAAAATGTGAAAAGGAGAATTTTTACAACCTACAAATAAAAAAACACATACAGTAGAAAAACAGATGGGAATGATCAACACTCCCCTGGCACTGCTACGATCAGCCTGTAGAAATCCATGCAGACAAACACAAGCAAACACACACCTACCTACCACCAGAAAGGCAAACAAAGCAAACCAGGCAGGTTGAGGACGAGGATGAGCATCCTCCAGTCTCTGATGAAGAAGCCCACCAGCGGCAGCAACATGTAGCCGAAGCCAAAGAAAAGACTCACACCCATCGTGGAGAAAATGGTCCGCACACGTGGGCCGAGAATCTCTGTCCCTGGAGCGCAAGAGAAAAGAAACACAAGGAATGCATTACACTGTCTTTTGCTTTGCCGTGAACCAGTAAGCGACTATATACTGTAGTTCTGAGAATCAATGAGTCAAATGAAGAAGTACCTAAGACGAATGCAGACACATAATTGGAGATGTGTCCCATCCCGACGACAAAGTACAAAGCGCAGAACACGGGCCAGGATGGAGAAACCGCCTTGATGAGTGCAAACACTGTCTTGAAGGCCAAGGTGACAAACAACACGATTTTCCTCCCATACCTGGACAAGACATAAAGCAGAGGTAAAGCACCAAGAAAGCATGTTAAGATCGAAACTTCATTCACACACATGCCACCATGAACGACTCTTTTTACAATATATTATACTTTCATTACATTTCAATGATTTCAAAGAGAAAAAGCTGTATTTCTTTGCACTTTTACTGAGCCTCCTATCCTCTTTTAGCTTATTGTTTAGTTTTTATGGTACTCTTAAAGTATGGCTCAAATCTAACTTAAACATCTCCCATTAGCCCTGTCCACCATTGGATTGCCAGACAGAGTTAGGGACGAGCTGGTGAAGAAAATTAAATTCCTACACTCTCAATAGTCAAATGTTTTCTTTACAGATTTGCACGGTGGCCGAGGGAGCAAATTTTTAAAACGACTTCATCCATTTGGCAGAAACGCACAGCAAATAGCGAAAACGGCACCAAAAAGTTTCCATGGGGACCCAAAAAAGTGATGAACCTGGCTGTAGTTAGGAAGTTATTGAAGTGTGCTACTCGCCAGCGGTGATAGAAGGTTGCATGTGTCGTCAAGTTGATGAAGATGTTTTCTGAGTTTGCTTTTGTTGTGACTTTTTGCAGCGCATGTGTCTTCAAATTGAGCTCTCTCGGCCACCGTACTTTTGGTCCAGACGAATCCACTACCGCAAGAGGAGTGAACGTTGGACTTATAATCATTTAGAGGTCACAGACAGGACCCCAGTGGAATGATAACATTGCTCTGAGTCTGCTGGATGTACACGAAAGCCGCTGTAGGTTAATGCGTTTTGCCATATCAGCTATATGACATGTCGAGCCTGTGGGAGTGAAAGTGTGTGTGAGCTCATTTTGAAGATCTTTTGCCTCCAAGTGGTCTAAAATCAACTACTTCTATTAAACCTTTCAAGTTTACTCCACCGATTTCACATTATAATCAATTGTCAGGCTCATGTTGATCGAATTCAATGCAGCCAAACTAATGATCATGTTTTCATATTCCACATATTCTATTTCCTTATTTATACCTAAGATGCACATTACCCATAATACAACTTCACAGCAGTCAGTGTGTCTAGAGATATAAGAATTGAACTACGAAGGTCGGCTAACCTCACTTCTTCTGATCGTATCTGGTCAAAGTGACTAAGTGATAAGAATTCCTCAGCTGTGTAAAATCAGTTGGTTTCCCCTCTAACAGGTGAAGACATGAAGTCGTAGAGCGAGTTCTGTCTCATTCATAATTGTGCAATTGACTTTCTCTCTCGTTTGGTTGATTTGGGAGGTGAAGCGTCTACAAACGATGTGTTCAATTCACTGGTAGACATTTTGATTATGGGGCTGAACCACATGCCATCGTTAATATGTTGAAGTTGAATCTGTTGTTGTCTTTCTTGTCTTGATTTGTTTCGTCTCTTTTCCAAGTGCAGTCAGTTTATCAATCCCTGTATGTGCAATATTATACATCTGCTTTCACCTATACTTTGACTTCCACAGGAAAAATGATCCAAACAGCAAAGGAAGTGTTTTTCATCCATTGTGCTGCACAGATGCAAAGACCTGACCTTTTACCGACAGAGTGACACTCTTGTTGTCACGTGGACATCTTCAAGAGGTCATGAGTCAAAAGTTAAAAGGCCCATTGCAAAGTCGGCCGCTTAGTGATTAACTTATTCCACAGCAGCTCGAGTTGACGCTGAGTTGGCTCTGACTGAAGGTGGTCTGTTGTTCGTCACCTGTCGGAGAGCTGCCCTGAAATGATGGAGCGGCGAGAACCCCACTGAAGAAGACAGAGGAGGTCAATGGGTTCTTCCACCTGTCCACACACCATGTTCCACACACACACACACACACACACACACACACACACACACACACACACACACACACACACACACACACACACACACACACACACACACACACAAACAGATGCTGTACCTATCAAGTAAAGTGTTCAATTCTGATTTGTTAGCTATAGAAAAACAGTGTCAAGGTCATAATCAATATCTTAAAGTGCAACCTGTTTAGATTCAGAAAGAGACAATAAATCATAATGTCCATTATCATAATTCTAATAAAGTAGAATTTAGATATTCACTCATTATTTCTGTGCCATAGCAGCGCTAATCATCTTAATTACTGTCATATTCCAACATGCTTTAATGGAGGTGGACAAAATATTTGAAACAAAGAAACACATTTTTCATATTTTATTTTCGGTTGTTGCTCTTGTTTTACCCTTGAATTTATTCTGACATCAAACTATAGTATTTCCAGTGAAGGGTGAACAAAAGTTATCCATCTCTGTCTTTTAGTATCGGACAGTTTCCAGTACTCTCGTGACTTTATGATGATTCATACGTCTCAGTTATGTTAAAAGGGACATATAGATATAGTTCAGCCATTTATCCTCCCTCATCCAAGAACTGTGCCACGGCTGCAGCCTCCTCTAAACAGGGGACACCAACCTCAGTTATGATGGTGGAGGTGTAGAGGCTCTGGTCGTAGTCCCACCCGTCCAGGCAGCCTTCTTTTGGCACCTCGCTCAGATTCACATCGACGCCGGGCACCAAGCCTCTCTCGGAGAAGCTCAGCAGATCATCCAGTTTGTATCTGAGGCACTTGCTGGGCACCAACTCTCCTCCGCCATCCTCCTCCAGCGGGATGCTGCTGTTCCTCCACGCCGCCGTGAGGTTTACGCGCGGCGGCACGACGCAGCGGTGCAGTGGTGTGTCGGCCACAAACACCATGGAGAGGGCGGTGAAGCCGTTGGGCACCACGGTGAGACAGAGGAGGAAAAACACCTGCTGCTGGAAACGGCCCCATTCTCCCAGGAAGGAGGTTGCCTCTTCATAGTCGCTCATGGTGCCTGCGGAGCTGCGCGTAAAGTGGGGCAGAGTTGACAAGAGACGCGCAGGACTCTGCAGTGGGTATTTGAAAAGAGGTTTTTTTTTTTTTTCTCCTCAGCAACGAAACCATCCCACCTCTTTCTCAGTGTTGTATTCATTTGGGGAAACCGGGTTTTGAAGGCACAACCCGAGATCCAAATAAAGACTCAAGCAAAAATGTCACTCCAGGGGATTCAGTCCACAGTGGGATAGGGGGCAATAAAATGCTATATGATTAGACCCAGACAATAATAAGTCAATGATTAAAATGTGTCATGAATATTTTTCTGCTTTATATCAATAAAACAAGCCCATAGTTCCATCAAAATGTGAAATTCTTCTGCTCTCCATCTTTTCCAAATTATAAATAGATAATGCAGTGGCTAAATATATTTTTCTTTTTCCCTATGTCCCCCACATGGAGTCCATATTTAATGTGGCTCATATCTTACACACAAATCAATGCTATTCTTTCTGAATATAAAGGAAATAATTACTAACATGCACTTACATGTATAAACCCAACATTCAAGCACTTGAAATACATGCATCAACTGTGGAACGACCCCTTACACCCCAGGACAGAGTACGGTTACACACACAAATCCCCGTTAATCAACAACTCTGTCATAAAGGGGCCATTTTACTGAGTTTCTGCAGGTCTTTTCATGTTATAAACTCAAAGTTCTTCCATAAGAAGAAGATAAAGTGGGTCTACAATGGGAAAAATGCAGTTTTTTAAGGAGAAAAAGGAAGACGTTCCTGTACACTTTGCCAGCCACTTGGTTGTGCTGGACTGTCCCAGAGTCACCTGGGGTCCTGTCTTGTGTGGTCGACCACAGCCTGTTCTTGTGCTGCCATGATTATTGCCTCTGTGCTGTCTTTCAGACCAGCCTTTTCCAACCAGTAGGATCCCAGAAATGGGAATTAATGTGCCGTGAAAGCCCAGGTTAAAGATTGTGCATGCCGAGTTTTCAACTTAAGTGTTTAAAGGTTCAGTGTGTAGAATTTAGTGACATCTAGTGGTGAAGTTGCATGTTGCAGCTGAATACCCCCTCGCCATTCAGTTGTCATTAAAACTCAAAAGGTGTTTAGTTTGTCCAGTTTGGGCTACTGTAAAAAACATGGTGGCCTCCGTAGAGAGGATCCGCTCCCGATGTAAATATAAAGTATTTAAATAAAAAGGGCCCATTCTAGGGTAAAGAAAACGACAATTTGTAGAATTTAGATAAAACACACTATAGTGAAAACATCACTAGGATTATTTTATATTCAATTTCTGCCAATAGATCCCTTTCACCTAAATCTTAAACACTTACCCTTTAACCTGGGATGGGCTTGATCATACAATTTGTGCAAAATAGTAGTGGACAGGTAGTGGTGATATATACGTCATTTAAAACTCATCCAATATGTTTTGAGACAGCTTTAACATGTAAAAGTGATAAATAGGGCAAACTGTATGTCCTAAAATGCATGTAAATGAATGTCTCCTTTTGAAGACCTGAGTGCTCTTTGTAAATAAGCACTGCTGCTGTGCTCTTAAAGTGTGAGTTGAGTGTCAACACCCGCTCCTTGGTTTAGATTTAAACTGATGTTCAGTTGTCATGTGATCATGATAACTTTGTTAGAAGAAATCACTTCAACTCTTAATCCACTTATAAGAAACCTGGTTCATATATACAGCCACAAACTTACTCCAATGATGACTCTACAGCAGCACGTGAGCATCTTCCCTTTTGTTTTTTCACCACAGAACCTGAATCAGGCATCCAGATGTTTTCACACTTTGATCAGTTGTCCCTGAAAGCCAATGGGTGTCCTCAGTGATGAAAGACTGAGATCTAATCTTGTCACAATGTCATGTCTCTAATCCCCTCCTGTGTGTTAGGACAAAATACCACAGCTCGGCATCCTCCGCTGAAAGGTTCCTGATCATCTTCATGAAAGGAAGTCAATGCAGGTACTTAATAAACTGATTAACAGTGTCACCAGGGACATATTAGTGATTCCTTGGTTAACCCAGTACCAAACATGAAGAGGGCAATACTAAGCATTAAATGTTGGCTTTTATCTGCAGATTTTAGATTTCTGCTTGATTAACATTATAAGTTGACCAAACAAAGAGTTTAACAGACTACTGTTGTATCTAAAAGTAAAATGGCACTCAGTGGAGCGCTTACCTCCACTAAGGCCCAACAGTCTCCTTAAATTCAATCAAACTGCAACAAATTTCACACACTCATCGATATCAGTTCCCTAAATATGCCAGATTGTTTATCATCCAGATCCATGAATGAATCCCTGGTAAAATATGGATAATGTTATTTAATGTTAAAGGAAGTGGAAGAAAGTGGATCCACACCAAAATGTAATGGGTCCTTCCCTGACCTATACCACAGCCTTCCACCAAGTTTCATGAAAATCTCTTTATTTATATTTGTTTGATCTCACTCACAAACAAACATAGAAATCAACCAACAAACAAAGGAACAGGGCTAAAAACATAACTGAGTAACTATGTGTGGCTCCTCTCCTTTGGAACAGGGTCCACGGGTTATTGCACTGATGCTAAGGACTTAAGTTAAACTTGAACTTAATCATATTGAAAAAAAAGTAAGATTCTACCAGAAGATTAAGAGTCAGAGGAAAAACCACTGTTAACAAAAGCAAAAGAAAAGTACACAAACACATCCTGCATGTCTAAGTAGACTGGGCTCTGACTTGTTGGAAGCTTATTCACCTTAATTCTGAGAATAATGGAGGCCAAGGCACAATGAAGACACAATGTTCAAAAACATCACAATGAAAGCTTCACAAATCTCTGTATATTGAGAAAAGAGGACTGAGATGTGATGGAATTTCAGATTGTGTCGTTTTTAAGATGTATTGTAAAGATTTAATCGCTGATTACCTTAAAAACCAACACAGATGCATAATACAAATAAATATAATACAAATACATTTAGTTTATGTAGCACTTTTAAGACATTTTACGAAGGTTAAGAGAAAGCAAATTAAAGCATGTAACTACAAATATAAAATATTCATATTAAAGGTAAAATACACTTGTTGATCAGTTATTTACAGAGTATTATGTGTCTGGGGAAGTTTAACAGTTATTTCCAGATCTAATTCAATGGAGACATTTGTTATGTAAAACCAACCAACTAGTCCAATGAGGGTCCTAAAGCTACTTAGCAACATTTAGAGTACAGGCACGTGCACCTCTTTGGGGTATTTAAAAGTGTGGAATGTTGTTGAGAGAAAACACCACTTTGACCACAGCGCTGCGGGGGCTGGGCGACCAGACTGGCCACTCTGAGGCTTTTGATCATTTCACTTTTAGTCAATCAAATCGAATCAGTGGGTGGGAGATCTCCCCTTTCGCTCATCTCAGATAAATAGTCTGAGTGTCTGTTAAAAAATAAATAAACTGACATCCAGTGTATCTGGCATTCGTGCTGTAAGGATGAAAAAGTGCTCTGTGACTCTGTCCCACTGAGGGATCAGCTTACTCTGCCCCACAGAGAGCTCAACTCTACCACTCTGGCACTAAGCTGAAGACTTTAAGAGGGATACAGCGCCTCATACTTTGAAGAATTTTTTTTTTCTAATTCTCCCTCAACGGCAGGGAGGCACTTTTATAAAGAATGGGAGACTATGATGAAGACACTGCATTCCTCGGACAGACCGGTCCTTACTTTTGGACCACATTCTTCCTCTTAAACACAGTTTTTGTCTCCACCGGATTCAATGGGCTTTACATCGTCTTTATTGGAGCGGCGCCGAAACACCACTGTCTCATTCCGGACGTTAACTTGACCGAGGAGTGGAGGGATGCCGTCGTTCCCTTCAGGATCGTGGATGGGGAAGCTGTGCCGAGCCAGTGCAGCAGGTACAAGCTGGATGTGGTGAGAAACCTCTCTGCTGAGGGGTATATTCCTGGAAGGGATGTCAACCTCACTAACCTGGAGGAGGAAGGATGCTTGGATGGATGGAACTACAGCAAAGAAATCTACCTATCCAACATTGTCACTGAGGTCAGAATCAATGTGCATATGTGTTTCTTGCATAAGGTGTGAGTCATGAAAGTGATTAAGTTTCCCGTTTTCTTTTTGTTTATATCATTTTGTTCACGTCTTTTCACAGTGGGACCTCGTTTGTGACAACAAGTGGAAAGTTCCCTTTGCATCCTCGACTCTGTTCGTGGGATACCTGGTGGGATCCCTAATCTCAGGGCAGCTCTCTGACAGGTATTTAATCCATAGTTATACGTGAAATTCCCCTACAACACACTTTACATCCCTATATTCCAATATAAAAACTACTAATACTACTATTTTATCTTCATCAGTAGAGAAATGTTGCTTTGAGTTGTGTAAGTTTTAAGAAAAAGCTCATGAAAACTAACGAGTGATTATGAAGTGGTTTCAACAGTGAGGATAACTGTGGCAAATGTGACCTCAAGGGCTGATTCGCTGCCATTGTATTTACAACAATAGCGCCATCTACTGTTAAAGTCAAAGACGCCTGCCTTGAAATCTCTGTGAAAGTGCCTTTGTCATTTCTGGACTAAAGAGCTTCAGCCAGGATCAGAGTTTGTGAAATAACAGCGATGGGGGGATGGTGGTAGAATGTGAAGCCAGATGACAGGACGTCCTCTGGCCCCTTTAATGACGCAATGGTCGCAAGTTCCTGCAATTATCTGTACGGTTGCTACTTATTTGAAATTAGTTTCTGCTGAATACTGGTTTAATTTACTAGTTAAAACATATCTCAGGATGAAGAAGAGTAGAAGACACAGATGAAGATGTCAACTTAGTTCAAGTTCAAGGACAAGCTTCATTTCAGCGTTGGCTTGGGTTGAAGTGGTTGTGCTTCCTGTCTATTGTCTTGATCTGTTAGAGATGTACATGGTGGTCAGTGTAGAGCTGTTAACCCCGAGGATTGTAGATCAATGAGTCCTTTTCAGGGTTCATCTTAGAGTTTCATCTCTGTGCTTGTGGAGACGCATGTGGCTCAGGACACAGCAGTGAGGAGCGCTTGTGTGTTGAACTATTTATTTCCTCTGCAGCTGTGAAAACTCGGCCCTCCATGGATGAGAACTGGGGGGGTGAGGGGGGGTTTGAGGTTTTAGAGCTTTTTGATCAGTGTGTCACATTAGGGCATTTCAAGGATTCAAATGAAGCCGTCCAATAGTTTCCCTGCATGTTTCCATCAGTTCAGGAGAGCTGGAGGACACGCGTAACCTTTGTTTAGGTAGATGATGGAGGAAACTGAGTTTGCAAGTATGTCTTTGTATGATGAACAGATTTTTGCAGAAGTTGCAGACATGTGTCAAGCATCTGCTGCAGGGAGGGTGTGAAAACAATGATCTAGCTTGCTTACAGCCACATTTTTACAAAAGAAACGCAGCACACTTTAATAGAAATCAAAAAAAGGTTTTGAAGCACAGCTTTGAATATTACAGCCAAATAAACAATGAAGGCAGTTTTAAGGGAACACAAAGGAACTGTCTAAGTTGATATAACAGGGAATAAAATCTGTTAGTTCAGCTAATCTATCCCAGATATGGGTTGTGTCTGTTTTCTGAGTTTTTATAGCATCAAAAACTAATCAGAAACATGAACACTTGAACTAACAGCGTGGGATAAAGTCTTAAACAAAACCATCTTTTTGGGGGTTTGGCCCATGTTCCACCCACTCACATGTTTACTATACTATATTACTGCATCCACCTATACTGTCAATGATATTTACAGATATTTTTCCCCTCAGGTTTGGGAGGAAGAAGGTGGTTTTCGTCTCTCTTGCTGCTCAGTGCGTCGCTGTCATGCTTCAGTCCTTCTCTAACTCATGGAGGATGTTCTGCATCATGTTCCTCTTTGTCGGAGCCTCCCAGATATCAATCTATATTTCTGCATTTGTACTTGGTAAGAAATTAAAAAACACTCCTCATCCTATGTTTTGTCTTTAGTCAACTGCACAAGCAGACGGATTCTTTTAATGCATGTCACTAACACGTTGTTTTCCCACAGGGACGGAGGTGCTGAGTAAGACCATGCGTGTGCTCTTCACAACTCTCGGGGCCTTTCTCTTCTATTGCATCGGGTACATGACACTGCCCTGGATTGCATATGGCATCAGAGAATGGAGGACTCTTCTTGCTGTTCTGTCCGCAACTTCTATTGTCTACATCCCCCTCTGGTGGTATGTTGCTCCTAATCAGTTTCTTCATTTTGTGTATGGCCACTGTGACAATGCACGGATCATCAGCAACCCGCGGTCTATTTTAAAATGAAACTTAATTTTACCGTGCAGGTTCATCCCAGAGTCTCCGCGCTGGCTGATCACTCAGGGGAGAGTGGAGGAGGCCGAGGTCATACTGAGAGAAGCTGCCAGGAAAAACAAAGTGGAAGCTCCAGTCGTAATTTTTAAACAATCTCAGGTGAGATTCACACATTGCAATTAATAGTGTGATTGTGCATTTCTTCATGGATCCTGGTTATTATCTCTGCCAAGGAGACTGTGTTATGTTGTTTGTACACAAGATTACACAAAAACCACTGAAGAGATTTCCATGTAACAGGATGCAGCATGTGTCAGGATTTTTCAGTGTAGATCTGGAGCAGAAGGCAGATCTACAGTTTTTATTTTTATTTCTTTGTTATATAAATGGGTGTTTTTCAACATTTTTATTGATTTCTTAAAGAATAATTTATGGATCTTGATTTAAAAAACATTTAAAATAGAAATTCGATGCAGATCCATTTAAGAACCTGGATCTCTTTCTGCCTAATATAAGTTCAAGCTGGTTAAAAGTATTTTTCTGTCGACACGCATCAATTCTCCAAAGTACTGTTACAGAAACAAACATTGTTCCTTTTTCTTAACATTATTTTTCAATGTATATCTTGACCCCTGAAACATTATTCAAAATTCAACATTAATCTGTAATATCACAGTTATTGCTAAAAAAAAATACAGGTATGTTCTCCCATATCTGTAAAACCATCAGGTCTCCATCACCTTAAGCAAAGTCCAAATGAATCTGCTTAGAACATATTTGAAATATTCCACATGCAACTCTGGATTAACAACATGACTAATGCTGTGTTTTGTTTTTGTCTTGTAGCGAAACGGGATGCCTCAGTTTAAGACGTACACAATGCTTGATATTCTCAGATCCAAGAACCTCAGATGCATCACACTGATGTGTCTCCTTTTGTGGTGAGTGGTTGTGTTCTTTTCTTCTTGTCTTTATTTGAATCTTAAAATCTGATCACGGACAATGATTACACTATCATCATTACAAGTGCCATTGCTGCTCCCTTCATCTCTGTCAGATATTTTCTTTTGTAGATACTTTAAACAGTGAAACACCTACATGTATGTTAGACACTGTCTTTTCTCATGAATGTTGTTAAAGTCTATATTTTGTTGATGTGCTAAACGCGACACGTGACATTTACTTGATAATGCAACTAAAATTTAGCTTTTCTCCTTTTTTTGTCAGGATGGCAATAAACATGGGGTATTTTGGTTTATCCCTGAACACTTCCAACCTGAGTGGAAACCCCTTCATGAACTGTTTTTTGTCGGCCACCACTGAGGTCCCTGCCTACGTGGTTTCCACCGTGCTGCTGAAGAAGTGTCCGCGGAGGGCTCTTCTGTCGTCCTTCCTCATCATCGGAGGAGGAGTCCTGCTGCTCATCCAGTTCATACCTGACAGTAAGTCATCTTTCATCACGACAACCTGACAAACATGCATTGGCTTACATTATAAGCGCACATCACCATATAACCCACACTGCAGTATATGAGACATTTATGGACAAGTGCTCACTGCAAACATTTTTTGATAAGGGATCTCATTTACATGGCAGTATAACATTTATAGGGACAGTTGAGCACCTTTTGAGATAAGATAAGCAGCCATTTTTATTGCATCATGTCAAACAATGTATGCTGCTGTAATTACTACTGTTATTATTACACCGATAAATATCACTATTATTCCATCTATACTGCTTATCCTTTTTTTGTGGTTCATGTGGGGGCTGGAGGCGCTGGAGCCCATCCCAGCTCAAATTGGGTGAGAGGTGGTTGCCAGGGCCGGTCACCAGTGTAACGCACGGCCAACATGCACACAGTTTAAAATCTCTATTGAATCTTGCTGTGAGGCGGAGTCAACAGTCTTGCAGGGCTAAAATAAAACTGTTACACAACTCGTGGTCTCAGGACAGTTCGAATCCCAATTCTCTCCAGTTGCTCCAGCTTCGTCCCTCAGTCCAAAACAACATTTAGATCAGGGTTAGGTCAATCGTGGGCTACTGGCCGGTCCAGGGTGCCCTGCCCCCACTGTTAGCTTAATGTCAGCTGGGATCAGCTCCAGCACTCCTGTGACCCTTGAAGGAGAGATATGGGATTGATCACTGGATTGATTGATTGATGGATTGATTCAAGACATTTTTAAGGCAGTACTGTCACTTTGATGCCCACTGTTCTTCTGCTTCACTACGAAAGATTAAGGGTCTTCTACTCTCTCTCTCTCTCTCTCTCTCTCTCTCTCTCTCTCTCTCTCTCTCTCTCCTCCCCAGCCCTCCAGCACGTTGCTCTGGCTCTGGAGATGACCGGGAAGTTTGGCTTCACCATGGCCTTCAGCATCGTCTACATCTACACTGCTGAGATTTACCCCACTGTCCTCAGGAACGTCGGCATGGGAATGTGCTCCTCTGCTGCACGCATCGGCAGCATCACAGCTCCTTATGTCATCTATTTAGGTGCGTGGGTGTTGAGTGCAATGTCTATATATTCTCTGCACCATATATCTTAAAGAACTAAAATGTCTTCGTAGGATAATATCAGATGTATCGGATGTATGTGCAAATATAATTAATTTTAGCAATATACAAGTCAAGTGTTTTTCATTTTTTCATGTATACATACTTTGTTATTTTCAGGTAGCTATAATAAGGTTCTACCTTATATCCTCATGGGAAGTCTCACCATCACCGCCTCTGTGGTGAACCTCTTCCTTCCTGAGACCTTCAACAAAGATCTTCCAGAAACAGTGGAGCAGATGCAAGAATGTCAGGGGTGAGTACATTTCACTGGACTCAACTAAAGTGTTTCACACCTACATTTGCACATTGCTTTAGATTAGACAGTAAATAGTGGCCTTGAAGCAGCATATCTATCAGAAATAATATATGAACAATTACAATAATGTATGGATCATAATCAACCATTTAAAAGCATATAATACTCTATTTTGTTGGCTCCATAGTAAAGAGAAAATATCGAACACTTCATTGTTGACAATCTTCAAACATAGAGCTCGAGGGTATATATGAAGGAACCAAAATGAATATGTAATCTTCAGGTTGGTTTCTGTGGTAACTGTGTTGCTGATCAGCCAGATCAGTTTTGACAAACATTTTCTTCTGATTGCAGGTTGTGCAAAGGACCCAAAAAGAAGAAATACGTTGAAAATGGATCAACAGGCAACGCACCTCTACAACATGAGGCCAAATCTGACGTGCCAACACTCAATGTGTAGTAGCCACTTTATTTCTTGAAAGAAAGAAATGAAAATCTGAAAATAAAATCCCAAACATGCACAGTGGGTATTCAAAAAAAAAAAAACATTTCCAAGAACTGTTTTTTTTATATTAATACTTATTTTTTTACTCAGTTGGTGCTTGATGAGAACTTTTTTGTATGAGAGTTGCAATGCATGAATATCTGATTATTCTATAATTTTTGTGCAACACAATTAAAGAAATGAACATATCTTTGGAGCCATTTACTGTTTTCTTTTGTGTTTAATAATTAAACATCTGTTTATTTTGTTTTGTTAAATATAACTAGTGAGATTATGCCAGAAGAATTATTGTTTTAGTTATTAGGGCCTGAGCACCGACGGTGGGAGGCCCTATTGAAATTGTAAGGATTATTCTTATTATTCTATGCTAAATGAATTGGCTTTTTGAGGGCTTTAACATGCTCAACTTCTTCCCAAACTTTGCAGAAAATTAGAAAGTGGGGAAAATTTACGTATTCTGGAGTAATTTGAAATGGGCGTGGCAAAATGGCTCAACAGCGCCCCCTGGAATGCAGCCCCTAGGTTTCCCTTTGACCGATCTTCACAAAAATCGTAGCCCAGGTGTATCATGACCAGACAAACAAAAAAGTCTCAAGGGGCATTATGAAGAAATGTCTTGTTTTTTGAACGTCTTACACTTGGATGTATTCCTCCTCATCCACTGACTGCAGCCATGTCAAACTGTATCAAATGGGTCTCAAGACATTGATAATGAAGGCATAAGATTACTGTGACTTTTCGTCAAACGCCATAATAGTGGCGTGGCGTCAAAGTTCATCAACTTGCCGTGACACACGAAATTGCTATAACTTCGGTGTTCGAGGTTCAACCTCCCTCAAAATACATTTGTGTAGCAACAGCCCCCCCCTGCAGACATTCATATGGTTTTGAGGAATGGGCGTGGCAAAATAACTGACTAGCGCCCCCTAAAGGGCAGCCCCGGCACTACGATTGGCCGACATCTACAAAAATCGATAGGGACATGTGTCTTTTCATGACAAACAAAAAAGTCTCTTGGATAGATATGCTAGACCAAACAGGAAGCCCGCCATTTTGGCTTTGGTGGCCATTTTGGCCATTTTCTACAATTTTATCAGATCAACTTCAACTTCTGGGAATGTCATCTCAACAAGATGGAGATATGAACTACCTCAGTATATTTGATTTCAACACACGGTGTGACCGTGGCGTGGCATCAAAGTTTGATTACACGCCATCAAAACATGAGGTTCTGTATCTCTGACATATTTGTTCCAATCGAGTTCCAAACTAGACATGTAAGACAGGAGTCCCGGCCTGATGACATCTACACAGAAATCTTGACTTAAAATCACAGCGCCACCTGCTGGCTACAGGAAGTGACATGTTTCATACTTTGATGCACTGCTCCTGGCTGCTTTACAATATACAGCTCAAAAGAGCTCAGTCAAGTCATTGGATCATGGTCAGAATTGTGACATTTCCTCAAACCGTGTAAACATTGAGTACATTTAGTTACTTTTGCACTTTTAGTTACTTTTTAGTTACTTTCATAGTTTTAGTTACTTTTGTAATTTTAGTTACTTTTTAGTTACTTTTGTACTTTTAGTTACTTTTGTACTTTTAGTTACTTTTTAGTTACTTTTGTATTTTTAGTTACTTTTGTACTTTTAGTGACGTGGGGTTACGTTATGTTACGTTACGTTACGTTACGTTACGTTACGTCACGTCACGTCACGTCACGTCACGTCACGTTACTTTACGTTACATCACGCCGGCTACGTTCGTGATAAGCAGCCAGGGTTCATGGTTTTTTTACCAGGGCAAGAGAGACAGAAGACGGCATTGCCTTTTTTTTCTGTTTGCTTGCAAAAATGGAAAAATAAACCACACAAAACGTGACGTCTGCCTGGACGATGGAAGATTCACTCCTCAGGTGGCTCAGTGGCTTTATGAGTTTGAGTTTTTATTCTTTAGATATTTCTCAACATGTTTGAGGACACGGGTGGCAGCCTGCCAGATTCTTCTATAGCTCTGTACTGTAATCTTGGAGGAGGCTGGCACATGAATATCCTTCAGGATTGATTAAGTCTTATCTCACCATATGTTATCTTATCTTTAAAAAATAACCAAATCCATTCGGGTCCTGAATTTGAATATTTGTTTCTTTTATTTTTTAATATCTAAATTACTTTTTTGTCAAAACGGCACTGAGTACAGATTCTGAACTATGTGCTGCTCTACTACAGGACTTTGGTCACCAGTGAAAGTTCATGGTTGACCACAGTTGATAGTTGTTGTGGAGGAATGACCATCCTCACATATTACATCTGTACAGCACCATTGTGAGAGCCTGTCTAATTCCAAACACTCCCTTCTCTCACCAAGCAATATCCAAGGTCAGGTTATAGCTAAAGGGCCAACCAACAGTACATTGTAGTGTCTACGCTCATGGACTTTCATATCTAACTCAGATGCCCCAGACAGAGAGTGTGACAGCAATTCTACCCGTTCATGGAATTGCTGTTGGAATGGGTGATGCAGGGAGAGGGAGATATACTGGGATGCTGTGGGAGACATCTTCAGACTTGGGGGGTGACAATTGCTCATGTCCCTCTGTTGACATTGTTATATTGTTCCACCTTCTGGTCTCCTTGATGCATCAAGTCTACATTAAACTCTTCTGCATGAGACATCAGCTGCTGCCTGAGTTCTCCTTTCAAGAAAACTTCCATAACTCCATCTCAACAGAGCTGGTAAGTTGCAAATTTAAAGTTATTCTTTGATTTGCCTTACCAGGTCAGAGCTTGACCAGATCGTAAAGAAAACATGCAAAATTACTGCAGGAGAGTCGCCGGTCGTTTTTATCATAGACGACTGGCCTCATGGCCAACGAGAGTCAAATCCAAATTGATCCATCTGAATCAAAACTGAATGAGCAGAAATGAAAGGAAGTGAACTGAGCTGTAGTGAAAATTTGATTTTGTATATTTATAATGTTATAATGCACTGTACTAGTGTGCTTAGTCTGTACTAAATCTGTTTACCAGTGGTTGGTTGGTTTCTGGGGCGACTTCGGGACATGCCCGGCAAAGGCAATAGCCGCCACCTGGTTACACCCTGACCTCGGTGTAATCTGCAGTTTTTGCGGGGAGCCTGTGTCTGTCAGGAAAGATTAGTGAAGACTTCGGTGTGTTAGTTGAACCCCACAGCCCCAAAAAGGAGGGGATGTTTTCCGGGGGGGGGCTTCGGGCTGCGCTCGATACAGAGTGACCCACCTGATGTTTAAACTATAGAAAAGACGTTTTTGAAGGAGTACGAAGAGGTGTATTTCGTTTGAATCAATCACAGGGAGTATCTACTCTGTGTCCTTTGGGAAAAGTGGATGCTTCGTTTGGATTTCTGATCCCGGAGCCGAGGCGCCGATAGTTTTGAGAGTGTGTACACAAGGCGAAATACTTTCTGAGTTTTCGTTTAAAATCCTGTAAGTTTGCCACCACTGATGTAGTAAAGCACAATGTAACTGTGGAAGCTCTGACGCTGCAGCAGGGTTTCATGAATGTATGAGTGAATGTTTTTTATTTTTCAAATATATGTGAATATGCCAACAAAGGAAATAATCAGTCCACAGCCGAGGTTAAAACTAAACTGTCAAAAATGTGTTTAAAAAAAATTCAATAAAATAAGGCAAATCGGAAAGCAGAGCAAAAGTGTCAAGTAAATTAAATCACTCCCGCGGTGATAAACAGGCAAAACAAGGTGCCTGGACCGAAGCCATGTTTTGCTCAGCTGGAGACACAGGCAGATAAAAAGAACAGAGTTACAGTATGTAATGTCTTTTCCTGCGCTCATGTGTGAGTGGACTGATGGGGAATGGCCAGTTGCTGGGTCATTTTCCCCACAAAGTTAAAAAGGTTATCACTGATCAAAATGAGAGGAGATTAAATAAGCTAGAGCAGATGAAGCCTTACGCTCCCAGATCCACAGATATCAGTGATAAAATGTTCCTGATGAATGCTGATGAATTAATGTACAAAAGTTTCATAAGAAAACATGATGATAGAATGAACAATGATTGTTTTTTACAAATCTACAAGATTAATGTGCTAAATAGGAAGTAAAGTTTGAATGTGTATGTGCTGACATTCCTGTATGTGAGTGAGTATTCTTTTGAGGAATTTGCTACTGATAGCTGAAGTGATCATATCAGATAATGTGCGATATGCTTGAGCGAATGAATGAAATGTGATTTAGGAATGCATACTTAAGGCTTAACTGTCCAATAGAATGCAAACACCTAGATGTAACATAGAGAGTGACAGCTATTCTAGCCATTCGTGGATGATATGCTGTTAGATGGGTGACGCAGGGTGAGGAAGATATACTGGGATGCTGTGGGAAACATCTTCAGACTTGGTGGGTGACAATTGCTCATGTTACACTGTTGACGTTTGTATATTGTTCAACCTTCTGGTCTCCTTGATGCATCAAGTCTACATTAAACTCTTCTGCATGAGACATCAGCTGCTGCCTGAGTTCTCCTTTCACCAGCTTCCATAAAACTTCCATAACGGTTATTATCATAGTTATTATCTTTCTGCAGTAATAAAAGTTACCTCAAACATCACTTGATGACGAAAACAGACTTCACAGACTGTTTTATCTGCTGGGAAATGATTAACTCCCTTTTCAAGAGTTCCTTGAACGTTTCCTGGATTACTGTATATTCTACCCGTCGCTTGAGTTTGCTAGTAAACATTTAAATCAACATAATGTACATACTGAGGCAATGTGTTGCACGACGAAGAAATTGCATATCACCATTACTTGTATTTTTGCACCTTTTTTTTTAATAAGTAACTGAGTAACTTCCAAGATCAGGTGAACCCACCATAAAATCTTCCACCGAGCAGCAGGACATTCTCTCTCTAGTACTGACAAAGTATCTGTGTGTCGTCCTTCCTTCCTTCCTTCCGTGTTTCTAATTATCAAAGATATTGTTGAGATCATGGGAAACTTAAAAATCAGGGACTACGACAGCATCACATCTTTTCTTGGATCTTGGGGACCTTTCCAGCTGAGGATTTTTCTGGCACTGGCCATCAGCATCCTCCCGAATGGCTTCATCGGCATCTATATAGTATTTGTGGGTGATACCCCACCTCATGAGTGCTATATCCCGGAGAACTACGGCATCAGTGAGATGTGGAGAAATGTGACAATCCCACTGGAAACAGTCAATGGCATCGAGAAGCGCAGCTCCTGCTCGAGGCTCAACCTGGACCTAGTCAGGAACTTCTCCCAGAATGGAATTGTTCTGAATGTGGATGTAAACGTGAGTGAAGTTCCTCTGGAGAGTTGTTTGGACGGGTGGACATACAGCCACCAAATCTACCAGTCCACCATCGTCACAGAGGTGAGCAGGAAAGTCATGAATGAACTTCTGAAGATGTTTACATTTTCCAATTAGAGATGGTATTTAGTCACGTGTTTTGTAACTATTCAGGAGGGTCATAGTTAATGTAATCTGTATCTTATGGTTTAACCTGTGCAATAATCACTCAAATCTATCAGCATCTTAAGCAATTTGGAAAAAAAGTCATCACAAAGAGTAATTGGCAATAATCAAAAGCGTGAGACAGGTGACTTTGAAGTAATAGAAACATACGCATGTGTAAAGTCCAAACCAAACCAACCACGATAACAAAAATGTTTGATTTACGTGAAGATTAAGCCGGGTCAAAGGCCAAACCTTTAATCATTATATCACTCACACACACCTCGTCCCGTTTGCCTTTGTGAACCAATACTTTACACAGTGTTCTCACATGAAATAGTTCAAAAACTAAATGAAAAATAGTTTCAATTAAATTACAGACACCAGTGACTTGAATTTAGTTACGAGGAGTTAATAGTACCAGCTTTGTAAGTTTAAACTGCCGAGTTTATTGACTGATTTAAGTGTGTGTAATCAGTACAATAAAGCTAAGCATCATCACAGATGCTAGTTCATAACAGGAGATGCATTGTTTCTGGATATTTACAACCGAAACTGTCAGCCATGAAGGTGTATCTGTAGCAAAGTAAACTGACCCGAATGAAAAAGAAAACAAGGATTCCTATCATTGTCAGAGAGGAAGTAAAAGAAGGAAAAAAATCATCTAACATGAACTAAACGTTCAGTGTGTAAGATTTAAGGGATCTATTGGCAGACATTGAATAAAAGATAATCCTAGGGATGTTTTCATTAGTGTGTGATCATCTAAATTGTACGAATTGTGGGTCCTCTCTACGGATTAAAATATATTAAATACATAATTTTGTTTACTAACTGGAATGATTTTAAAGGTTCAGCGTGTAGAATTTAGTGACATCTAGTGGTGAAGTTGCATGTTGCAGCTGAATACTCCTCACCTCACCCTCCCCTTCCAAACATGAAAGTGAACCTGTGGTAGACTTCAATCAAAAGGTCTTAAGTTTGTCCAGTTTGGGCTACTGTAAAAAGCATCTGTAGAGAGGACCCAGATGTAAATATTAAGTTTTTAAATATAAAGGGCTCATTCTAGGGTAAAAAAAAACAACAAGTCGTACAATTTAGATGAAACACACTAGTGAAAATATCACTAGGATTATCTTATATTACATTTCTGCTAATAGATCCCTTTCACCTAAATCTTACACACTGAACTTTTGGTTGCAAATTTCACAAAAAAACACACAATTATCCGTTCTTAAATTTTGAAACCTTATGACAATAATGACTATGTACTGCTGTGTTGGTTAGTGTAATCAGTTATTCTTCGATGTGGGAGGAAACAAAGTATATTTACTTTGTTCCTGTTTGTTAAAGGAGCTTAACCTAGCGCTGAGCTGAGATGTTTATCCCCGGAGTAACCTGGTTACCTGGAACTAGCCTTCAGAGGGGAACTTATTATTTTCAAATACTTTTCACAGCCTGTGCTTTAATACTTTTTTAGTTTTCTACTTGAGAAAAGAACGTGTGTATTTTGCCACCTCTGGTTACTCATTGCACTGATGGATTTTGCAGTGGGACTTGGTTTGTGACAATGCATACAAAATGCCACTGACCACCTCCATCCATTACTTCGGTGTGCTGTTGGGGGCATTGATCTCAGGCCAGATGTCTGACAGGTCTGTACACTGATTTTTTTATCATTGTTTTCATTATTTATATTATTTTTTTCCAACTTACTCAACAATAATCTGCTTCATGCCTACTCAGGTATGGACGGAAGCCTGCGCTCTTTTTCATGATGATCCTTCAAACTTTGGCGATCACAGCCCAGATATTCTCCCCAAGCTGGGGGGTCTTCACATTTCTGTTCTTCTTGGCGGGTGCCGGGGGATTTTCCAACTATATCATTGGATTTGTGCTGGGTATGTTTTCCATTAAGGCTGCAGTGTTTGGTTACTGCTTAATGTCTCAGGTTACTTTTTGACAAATTCTCCTTTAATTTATCACAACTACAGGAACAGAAATTCTAAGCCCAAAAGCCCGAGTGGTCTTCTGCTCCCTTGGGGTTTTCATGGCCTCGGCTGTGGGTTACATGGCAATGCCTGCGGTGGCTTACTTCATCCGTGAATGGCGGATGCTGCTGATTCCCATGGCGGCCTGTGGCCTGATCTACATCCCTCTGTGGTGGTGAGAATAATTAGCAATGATCTTTTCACAAAGCAGCCTTTGCATTCCTTGGTAGTGTCCTTCAGTTCATAACTCGGGTGTAAGGGTGTAAATTCTAAGAGGTGCAGACTCTTCATCAGTCAATAAAATCAATCTGTTTATTTACTTCAACTCTCCAGGTTTGTTCCAGAGTCTCCTCGCTGGCTGCTCACTCAGGGACGCATGAAGGAGGCCGAGGCCATTCTGAGACGTGCTGCCAAGGAAAACCACATCGAGGCTCCACAAGACATTTTTACACAAGCTGAGGTCAGTTCATCAGCAAGTTTACTATTTGTATGTTTTTGGGGTTGTCCGTCCGTCCATCCCATTCTCAAGAAGGGTATTTCTTCAAATTTGGTTAAAGTTTTCACTTGCACTTAATGATTAGCTGATTTGATGTTGGCAGCCAAAGGTCAAAGGCCAAGGTCACAGGGTTCTCACAAACAGTGTTTATTCTTCCTGAACATGATATCTTAAGATCAGCTCAAGGTCTTCAGTTTAGGTACGAACATTCACTTTGACTCAGAGATCAACTGATTTTGGTGCCTTGACGTCAAAGAAATGCCTAAAGGAATATGATATCTCAAGACCCCATTGAGGAAATTTCTTCGCCTTTTGATTAGTTGTCACTTGGAACCAAAGATGAAGTAATTAAATGTAAAAGTGGTCAAAAGTAAATCTAGTATATAATTCTGGGGGAAGAAATATGTAGAAACTGCACTTGTTGGCAGAGGCACCACAGTGTAATTATAGTTAGTTTTAATATTTCATACATGTTTTAAATAAAAAAATTATCATTTGTACCACGTGATCTCAAGGCTCAGTGTTGCTTCTCAGGTTTTCCTGTTTTGTCAGGTAACTTATTTTACCACCTAACGTCTAAACGAATATGAAGAATCCAACTACATAATACTATGTATTTGTGTACCAGGGCTTCATCTGTGGATTGGAACTTTCTAGGGTTAAATGTTTGCAACCATTTCTTCTTGTTTTTCCCAGATTGACAACGCACTGGCCATGAAAGACAAGAGATACACCATTTTAGACATCTTGAGGAACTGCAACATGTTCTCCATCACATTAATTTGCTCACTCCTGTGGTACGTCAACAGTTTCCTCACATGACATGAAACCATAGACTGTATATAAAGATGGACGACATGACTGCTCCCCAAAAGTGAAGCCAAATCATCTAGGTTCCTGTTCTTCATGTCTCTGCAGGGTCATCATCACCCTCAGTTACTACGCTTTAATCCTCAACACGTCCAACCTGCATGGAGACCCTTACATAAACTGCTTCTTGTCTGGTGTGACTGAGGTGCCAGCTTACCTTATCGCTTTATTACTGCTGCAGCACTGCTCCAGGCACATCTGCCAGTCGTCTTCACTCTTCCTCGGGGGCGTGATGATCCTCTGTGTTCAGCTCGTTCCACTTGGTAATGACAAGTCAAACTGTACAAGCAGCTCACATAAATATGTTGATGAATAAATTAGAAGAACAAATTTAAATGGAGCACAAATTGCACATACTTATAGTTAAAAGTACCTTGTGATGGGGGTAAAGGGTCAATGTATTACATTTAATACAGTAACAGATATTTCAGTCAAAACTTTGAATAGTAGCCAATAACTGTGATAAATGTTAGCCTTCACATTGCCATCAAAAGGGCCACGCCGCGAGCATAGATATTTTGCAAGCAACTCATTCGATATTTTCTGTTTGCTTTAGTTAAAGTTGTCCCTCTTTTGTTTCCTTAGATTTACCAATTGTGGCCGTGATCCTCGAGATGCTGGGGAAGTTTGGCATCACGTGTGCATTTTGTGTCGTGTACGCCATCTCGTCAGAGCTCTTCCCCACTGTTATTAGAAACACAGCAATGGGGTGTTGCTCCATGTCTGCTCGGATTGGAACCATCATGTCTCCCTTTATCATTTACCTGGGTACGTGCAAGTCGTTTCCTATTGTTCACACCGATGCCGGGGCAATAATTCATATTTCTGGAGAATAGAGCTGCAGTGATCAGTCAGTTAGAAAATGAATCTGTAAATATTTCAGCCATGTTTCAATCAAAATGCCAAACATGCTCTGGTTCGAGCTTCTCACATGTTACATGCCAGTAAATTCTATATTCTAAAACAAGTTACCACAGTTAGAAGTGTCTGGGGAGACATCAGCAACAAAAAAGATAAAGTCTTATTTTCCTCACCAATCATCATCAAACAAATATTACACCTATTGTCAATTTTTCATTTATATTTCCTCTGCCTTCCTCGTGGTTGTTCTTTTTCTCTCTATGTAGGACAATACTTCAGGGCACTGCCGTACATATTGATGGGGGTTCTCGCCATCTCTGGTGCCGTCTTGTGTCTCCTGCTGCCTGAAACGTTTGGGAAGACATTGCCAGAGACCATAACACAAATGCAGCCGATCTGGAGGTGAGTGCACTCAGTGAACCTGCTGGACTGACCCCAGTGTTGTAACAATACTGCACAGAGGGAGCTGATGCAAAGGTCACAGTCTTCAGTTTGACTCAGCTTACGGTTTAAATATGACATTAAAAAGTAACTTGTGAGTGCAACGTTCTCTCTTTTAAGTGTTTTTTAAATGTTTTCATAAAAGTGCAATGAATATGAATTAGTTTGTTGCTCTTACACTTTTAATGTGCAGAGTTGTTTAATGTTTACAAGGTAAACTGCAGTTGTCCCATGACTTTTGATGTCACTCTTACTGTAACCATTCCACTGTTGTTAAATATCATCTCAATGTTCAAACAGGAGAAGAGGGAAAAACCAGAAGGAAGCTGAACATGGAGAGAGCACGGCTGAAAATCAGACCAAAGAATCCAAGTTATAATGTCTTATCATCTTTTGTATATTTGTATTGTGTTTATTTGACTCTAACTAGACACCAGAATCAGCATTTCCGGGAAAAGAGTCAGATACATAACTGTAAATCAGTTATTTCTTTCATTATTTAGGCTATTTCTGTATTTATTTAGTTTAGCTCATTAACCGCTGCCGCCCCTTTTATTTTGAAGACAAGTGGTCAATTTTCATTTCTCCAGTTGGATTAAAATAACTTTAAAATGATTTTGTAAGTGAACATTGTGAATTTAATATTGATTGCAATGTCGTTTATTCATGTTTTAGTTCCACTTGAAACCTTTAAAGTTTTTTAAGCATGTGATGATGTAAAATTCCTGAATAAATGATTTCTAAATGTCTCGTCTCCTGCAATGGCTGGATCATTTCTGAGATCACCAGGGAGAAGCTTCAGGATAGATTTGTTTTTTATATGATACCTAACCATCTCTGAGGTTTCTACATCCATCACTGACTTGAATGTAGTCGTTGTGCTCACACAGCATTGAAAAATAAATGACAGGGCACAATCATCTAGCACATGGCAATCTTTTTCTTTTAGTAAATTAAATTACATATTAATACAAAGCCGCATTCCTGTTTTCTCAATCAAATAATTCTGTCTCAGGTTGAGTTTGTATATAAATAATATTCCTTGCGGTTGTTCCACTCCTGGCCACTAGGTGTCAGTGTAGATTCCTCTGCAGGTCTCTTCCTTTCAAACTGATGATGTGTCGAAGAAAACTTGTCACTTCCTCTCCAGCACTGTGTTGAGTTGTGATTGGGGAGCGGAGTTCACCGATGTGTCCGCAGACTGATGGAGCCACGAAGCTTCTTATTTACTGTTTACACCATTTAAACAACCCGTTAAGTTCCTGGTTTCTCGTGTGACCCGGGAAGTCAGAGCACAGGCGGCCTGACACGGAGCTCAGCGGGGGTGGGGAGAAGACGAGCTAGCTTCTCGGCTAGGTGGCTGTGTCAGTGGCTGCTGGACAACTTCTGGAAAATGGATTGCCACTGTGATATAGTTCACGCTTTGCTCGCATTAGCAGCTCTGTGTTGTATTGTGGTAAGTAGTCATGGTAAAGAGTTCATGTTGTGTTGGCAGAGATCTGTCCTGGCTCGGTTTGGTGTCTGTAATGTGAAGCAGGGCTGATCTTCCATCTCTTGTTCTTCCCCCCCACCACGTATTATATCCTTTAACAATGTATTTTCCCTTAATTTAACGAGCCTACATCTTCTCTTTGCGTGTGTTTATAAGTATTACAAAAGTAGCTGTTATCACTGAGGAAATCATAATTTGAAATCCCCCCCAAAGCAGCTGCAAGACTTGTTCACTCAAAGGTGGAAAACCAAATTGTTTAGCTAAGTAAAACATCCCATGATTTACATATAACAAACATTAACATATGCATAACACACTTGTCCAGAAAAGCCAGATTCTCTTCATCTTGTCTGCAGAAAATGACACCTGTTTTTAATTTTACTACCTGCAGGCAGAGGTAACATGAGTGACTCTCTTTCCTTTCCAGGTGTTCATTGTCGCGCACGTCACTGCCGAGATGGTGAAACTGACACGCCACGAGAAGGAGAAATACTTCCTGACCGCCTCAGGAGAGAAGGAGCCCTTCCCCAGCTTGCACGACCCCCATTCCAGGGAGCTGTCGGTGGTGATCCCGGCCTACAACGAGGAGCTCCGCAGTGAGTGATGGGGGGAGAGTGGTACAACCTGTTTCTGTTCTGAGACCCATGTGGCATCATGCTTTTTGCTCTGTGAAAGCAAATCCGTCCTTTGCCACACATGAAATACAGCCTCCTCAGCTGACATCCTCTGACCTGCTACACTTGAATCTGTATTTTTACTGTTCACGGTGGCCATACATTGATTTGCTTGTGGCCACCACCACAATATCAACACTGATCATCACCATATCAATCATGATTGATAGAAATTGGTAAAATGTTACTTCATAGCTGCACGAGAGTCATTCAGCCCCTTTTGACGCCTATAAACTTTGTTATCGAATACATCTGTAAACTCAGACATATTTGCACATACTTAACGCTGTCTTCTTGTGACAGGATCTCTCAGGACAAATGTTAATACAACAGGGTCAGACTGTCATTAGTCACTTAAGTCCCATCAGCGTTTGACTTGGATGTGTGGATACAGAACACTGTTGGACGATTTCATTGCAGTTGCATTAAACAACTTATTTACAGGATACAAACTGTTTAAAACACATACGTCTGTGTTTGAAGCAATGTTTTGCTCTGAACTTTGTCACCAACAGTTAAAAAGTGACAAATGCACAGTTTAATATGTGTTGAACTGATGAATTGTCAACAATCCATTGTTTTACATGATTCACCTTGAACCTGCAGTAGGTTATAGACACTAACGGGGTTTAACTGTGTGTCATGACAGTGCCTGTGATGTTGGATGAAGCTATGGAGTACTTGGAAAACAGACAGGTAAGTGCTCAGCTTCTAAAGGCAAGTCCTTACAATAACTTTACTGTAGTTTGATAATTTATTATTATTTTTACTGATCAGAGCAAATCAGTTTAATCATCCTCTAAATGGCAAAACAGAGAAAATGTTTCAAGTTAGATCTGTTATTCCTAAAAAATGTCAGCAGGTGGCAGCATTCAACTGAAAATGTGCCTGTTTCCTTCCTGCAGAAACAAAACCCATCCTTTACCTATGAGGTCATTGTGGTGGACGATGGCAGCAAAGACAAAACCACAGAGGTAATACCTTTTTTTGGGACAATCTGTTTCCATTAACTTTATATGTGCTCTGTGCTAAACATTTCAAAGTGGATGTGGTGGAGATTTGTGTTGTGAGTGAACTCTGTTGTGATGTCTTGCCAGGTTGCTTTGCGGTACTCTAAGAAGCACGGTGCCGATAAACTGCGCGTCCTGACGCTGGTGAATAACAGGGGGAAAGGAGGAGCTGTGCGAATGGTTTGTCTGACAGCACAAAAAAGCATTAGTCAGGAGACTAGGAATGTGTTTTGTTTCGATTTTTACCCCAATGTCTTTCTGACCCTGTCTCATCTAAAGGGAACACTGAGCTCCAGGGGTAAAGTCATTCTGATGGCCGATGCTGACGGAGCCACTAGGTTTTCTGACATTGACAAAGTGGAGGCAGGACTTAAAGACATTGAGCCTAAACCAGTGAGTCTGTATCCAGTTTTTGTTGTTGTTGTTGTCTTACATAGATATTTGAATATTTGGCAGTTAGTGTGTAACCATTCGATTCATTCAATCTGTATATTTAGGAAAACATGGGGATTTCCTGTGGTTCCAGAGCTCACCTGGAGAAAGATTCTGTAGCTGAGGTAATTGTCTTTTTTTAGGAGTATTGTAGAGTATTGTGTGTTAAACCATGAAGTAACCACTGTTCGGTCTTTTGTCACAGCGATCGTCGTTTCGTACATTCCTCATGTACGGCTTTCACTTCCTGGTGTGGTTCCTCTGTGTGAGAGGCATCAAGGACACACAGTGCGGCTTCAAGCTCTTCACTCGGGAGGCTGCACTCAAGACCTTCTCTTCCCTCCATGTAGAGCGATGGTAAGGTGTCGTGCTCCACCGTGGAAATGTTGATGTAATGATGCAGTAATGTCTGTTTTGCTGCCACATAAAGGCGTTTATTTACCAGATATATGCAGCGATTCACTGTCCTAGTTTTGTTTCTTTGTGTAAAAAGAACAAATCTGTTGAGGTGTTGGTTCCACATTTCTAAAAATGTAACCAGAAACCTCTCTCAGGTACTTTCACTTATTCAAATGGGACCTCTAGTCATGACATCACCAAACTGTATAGACCAATAAAAACAACAGGGCACCTTCTCCCCCCCAATAACAGCTAACAGGAGAGTGAAGGAAGATACAAAAGTGAAAAACACAGTCTTAAAAATAACCTGCTTTGACTTTGTATTTGTTGCACTCTTTTATTTTTCAGTACTGACATCAATACAAAGTCTGCAAAAAAACATGGATTTAAATTCAACTTTTAAACATCTGTACACTCCTTTCTCTATTTCTTCTCCCAGGGCTTTTGATGTGGAGCTCCTGTACATCGCCCAGTGTTTTAAAATCCCCATAGCAGAGGTAGCGGTCAACTGGACCGAAATAGAAGGTGGGTTTTTCATGGATCCTCCCAGTGGGCCATCTTTCTGTAGTTCTATAAATATCTCTGTAGGGTGTGTTTACACGCCTGTGATCGACTGATTACTTCTAGTTACTCCTCTGTTAGCAATTGTACTTTATACCCGCTGATTTTTTTAGTTTGTAATCTCTTCAAAGATTTTATTCTTTTTTTTCCTTGTCTGTTTTGGTTTCCATTTTTTGACTTTGACAGATTTACAGGGCTACTGTTGCATGCCTGTCTTATTGCTGGAGTGATTATGTATTTTCTGATGACGTTATCATGTGGGCCAATCAGCATTAGATGTCAGCAAATTGGTCTATTTCCATCATCTGTCCCTCTAAAAGCATCATGTCTGTGCGATTTCTCCACCAGGGTCCAAGCTGGTCCCGTTCTGGAGCTGGCTGCAGATGGGTCGAGACCTGATTTTCATCCGCATGCGCTACTTCACCGGTGCCTGGAAACTGGAGTCGCCTCGTAAGACTGACTAGCCAATCAGACAGGCCCTGGTATCCCAGAGACAGCCTTTGATAGGGCCATCAAACCCTCTGGATGAGGTGGGATAAACAACCGTGTCTGTCATACGCTGTAATCGAGGACAGTTTGCTACAGTCTTCTCCTTTCCAAAATCCACAGGAGGGGACGTGAAGACACAGTTGTGGGTTCCTCGTGGTCCTGCCTTTATTATAAATAATCTGATATCGGCTTGTGATGGCCCCTGTTACACGCACACTTCTGTGGCCGCGGCTCACAGAATGTCCGTATGAATGAACCGTGTACTAAGTTACTTAATGTTTATCTTGTGGCCAATCATGTGTGAGTGACAAGAGCTTGTAGGAAATGTGGAGGATCTGATAATCTGTGCGTCATGATTCCGATTAGACTGAATGTTGTTACTGTTTGTGAGATTGTCAAAGGGGAGGGATTGATTTTTTTTGAGGAAACGTGTGGGATGGATGATTTAAACAGAAATAAAAAGAAAATATCAATGATTTATGCTTTTGAAAGTCTTTATTAACAAAAGTAGTGCAAGTATTCTTTGGTTTACAGCAAAATACTATTTAATGATTCCATATTCTTAAATTCCTTTTGCTTTTCTTGAACTGCCTTTGCTTTAAAATTTATAATTTGGACTATTGGTCTTACAAAACAAGAAATTTGATGTTATTATCTTATGCTAATAATCAATTGTCGAATTAGGTTAATAGTGAAAAGTCAATTAGTTGCAGCTCTACTATTAACAGTTAACTAATTAAATGTCACTTCTTTAGCTTCTCTGAGATTTGCTGAGAGGATTTTGTATCGAAGAGCAACAACAGCAGATATAAGACCTGAGGGTCTCACCATCACTCACAGGAAACAACTCATGACCCTGTATCATCTTCTATATCAGTCAAATCATAATGTGGCAGGAAGCAAACACAGACGAGTTTAAACCTGTGGCCTAAAGTCTGCTGCTGAGATCTTTTTACAAAGTAAACCAGAGAAGTTACTTGTTTGTAATAATCGATTTCTCATGGATCAAATGTAATGTTGAGTTTTTACACTACGTTAAACATTTCCATAACATTTAAAGGTTTTGTAGGATGTGTTTTCACCTTCTATCAGTCAGCTTCCTGTCTCTTTGCACCCCCCCCTGTTTGTTTAAACTTTCTTGATATTTCCTGGATATTTTAACAGATGCACCTTTATCTTAATACAGAGGCTGACAATACATACTTGCTTCTATCTCAGGTCACTGTTTCTCTGGCTGTGGGTCTAGAGGGTCTATATCAGGCACTTTACAGAGAATATTATTAGGGCCCGAGCACCGAACGGTGGGAGGCCCTATTGAAATTGTAAGGATTTTTCTTATTATTATTTCCCTTTTTGGGCTTTTTCAGGGCCTAGATATGCTGAAATTCCGACCAAAGTTTGCAGGAAATTCAAAACCCAAAAAAGTAATTGTATTCTGGAGTAATTTGAAATGGGCGTGGCAAAATGGCTCAACAGCGCCACCTACGGAAAAGCCCCTCAGTTAGCTTTCAATTATTTAGCTATCAATTATTTTTTTGGACGGACAGACAGACGGACGAAAAAATTAATAAATAAATAAAATCCGTCCGTCTGTCCGTCCAAAAAAAATGTCTGTCTGTCCGTATTATTATTTTTTTTGGATGGACAGATGGACGGATTTTATTAAATTTAATTTTTTCCGTCCGTCTGTCTGTCCGTATATTTTTTTTTGGGACGGACAGATGGACGGACGGACGTCTGTCTGTCTGTCTGTCCATATTACAAAATTGCTCACGCTACATCAGAGCCCCTACTTGAACAGATCTATTAGTCTGTATGTAATAATAGTGATGGCGCCACCTACTGGCAACAGGAAGTAAGCTTTGTTTTACAACTATCATTCGATTTACATACAATTTTCACTGTGTGTTCTGCAATTGATAGCGTGGACCATAATGAGCAATTAGCAGGCAAGGATCGACATCGCGTGACGTTTGTCCTTGCCGCAGTGCGCGAAACGCATGCAACGCAGAGATGTGCGCTTGGTCATTGATCGCTCTCTCCACTAACCGCAACAGGCTTCAAAATGCCTGTGCTCGGGCCCGTTAGTGCTACAACGTAGCCCTAGTTATTATTATTATTAGAGGAAATCTCCAATATCTGACTCTTATTTTGTTTGGTTTGAACTTGATGTGATGTAGTGTTGTGGAAGTACAGGGGGCTGAGTTATCATCAGTTTGGCTTTTCCTTGACATGAAAGAAAGCAGGAAACCCCTGGATTACATTATTAATCACCAAAATCATCCCTTTTTTCCTGTCTTGGAAAACGTCCAGCAAGCTTCTTTTTTTGTGGTGGCAGTAAATGAAGTTCTTCATGGGGCTGTTTTTCATAAGGCTGAGGTCTGCAGGGTTGTTCGTGCTGGTGATGCCTCCGGGGCCTCTCGGAGCCTCTCGGAGCCCCAGGGAGAGCATCCTGTTTGTGCTCTGTGACCAGACAAGACACACAGGCGGCGGCAGATCATGATCCGGCTCCAGTTTCCTGTCGCATTGAAAATGCAACACATTTTGTTGTTTTTTGTATTTCATTGATCAGATAAGGGGAAGGAAATGAATGGAATGTCATTCACGGAGATTAGTTTCACTTTGTAACTTATGCATGATGCCAAAATTGATAATTTTTTTTAATTTCTATTCAATGAAACATTTATTAACCAGACATTTATAAAAGCATGACTTTATTTTATTGTCACCTCCATAAATCTATCATGACTCATTGATAATCACGAGTCTGTAAACATGAGTCATGAAAGATTTTGTGCAGGTGATAATAAAATGAATTAATCATTGACATTTATATCAGGCTTTTATTTAGTTTAGTTATATTTCATTTTATCTGCCAAACTCACTCCACTTCCAAAGAGTGAAAATGAACATCATCAGTATTTTTGCCCTGGGACCTTCCCTGAGGCACCAGACTCTCCTGGCTCCGGTGGACCGTCACCACCTTCCCAGGACGCACCGACATGGTGCGTGTGCAGCCCGGGTTAGATCCACCTGGTGGCTCGTGAGGTTTCAGCCATGATCCCCAGAGTGGTTTCACTCCGTGCTCGGAGTATTGTTACGTTCCGCAGCAGTTGCTGTAAACTGTGAAAATGTCAAACTTGTAGACTCACTGTCGCCAGCCGGGGCTTGCGTCATTAACTGGACCAGACACGGCACTCCCAATAAAAGGATCGTATCCATCCGCAATGAGAAGAGACGTCTGTGTGCCTCCCAACAATAGATCATGAAACAACTCTGATGTTTTTCTTAAGAGGAATAAAAATGTGTGTGTGTGTGTGTGGGTGTGTTTCACGTTATGATTGAGTTTAGGAGGAAGACTGTGGACCCTTCCTCCTCCAGGAGACTCTCTACTTTTATAGGCTGCAGGTGTAGAGGCTGTGCATGTGGAGGGGTGAACACTAAACAGGTTAATTACTTATTAAATGACAGGTTCCAGTTAGAAATACCTTATTATATATAAATTAACATGCTATTATAGACTGTACATAATATTGATTATAGACTAATTAGGCTTCCAGCACCTATCCAGGCAGAATTAACCTCCCAGGAAACAAAGACAACTAATTGAAAATGTGCATCGATCATGTTAATCCGTATCAGTGTTGTATCATCTGTATATGCAAGAAAACACATGATTTATATAATAGGATGAAGAAATAGTCTGGAAGGAGGATGAACAGGTGGGCGTGTTTTTCCTCCTCACCTCAGTTAGTTAGTGCCAGTAAATGTGTATAAAACGAGGTTGGAGCGAACTATGGTTGAATCCTGAGACGGTGCATGGCTCAGGTGGCGCGCACGTGCACATGCACGCGTGCACGCCCCTGCCGCTGGATCAGAAATCCCTGAAATCCTGGTAAAGTTCCAGGAGGGGGGAGGCGGAGGGATCTCTCGTGCAGGCGCTGCGGCTCCAGCCAAGCTGACGCCGCCGCGGCTGTGTGGCGCTCCGCTGGAGCTGCAGGAGGAGCGGAGGCTCCGGGCCCCGCAAACCTGCGTCCAAGTTACCGCACAGGACCGCAGGGAAACCGGAACACTGCGGGACTCCGCCTTCACAATAAAGATAATAATGCTCAGTGACTTGTGGAGCTGAGCTGCGAGTGATGCATCGTCAATTTAAGAATTTGAATATTTGTAGTCAAAGTTCACTGGTTTGCTTTGCTATTTTCTTACTATATTTGTTTTCGTTTTTTTTTTATCTTTCTCTGTTTATTTTCAGCATGATCGAAATAAATTGCGAACATAAACCAAATTTGTACTGTAAAATGTTTAAGTAAAAACAGTAACAGTAGGAATTACTTAATATTAGAATACAAGATGTGGGTTGTCCAATTAAAACATCTTAAGACACAACGTTTCAAAAAAGAAATAGCTCCATATGTGGATATGTGGACATATATTATTGTATAACAATATCTTTATAAACTAATTGAAAACAGGTAAATTTGGCCACATGGGCTATTTAATGTAAAACCACAGTTAAATGTAAGACTAATTTATTCACAGCACATTCTGTCCATTAATTTTCACACACATTTTTTTAATGTTTCTGTTTTAATCAACAAATGAACATCACATTTTCTTTCTTTTTTAAACTTTATTTTATGTTATTGTTATTTTTTCCTTATTATTATTGTTATTATTTTGTTTACTTTTTCATTTTTGCTTCTTTAACCCTGCTTTTATTTTGGAATCTGCTACCGGACGCCATTCATACAGAGGCCAACTTGACACTTAAATGTCAACACACATGCTCGCAGACACTATCCACACACACGAACACACCCACACACACAAACAGACACACACCTTCGCTGAGCCACTACACCGGGAACCCTTCTCACGCACAGGACTGTCTGGTGCGCACTTGTCATCACTGCTGAGGTGAGAACAAAAAAACAAACTTTACATTTCTTCAGAAATTAAGAAATTCTCTCACAACCTCTGTTATTGTGATTTTTTTTTATATTTGTGTACTGTTTTTTAAATACTTGTAAGAAGAAGAAAAAAAACGTGGCACTGTTGGGCAACTTCTTGGGAATGAAATATTCTTACAATATCATAATTTTAATTATGATCAAATATTGGGATGATTTAGTCAGATGATAAATAAATAAACATGTAAAGTCATTGGTTGTGATAATAATCCACCTAATTAGGATTGTGTTGAATGCATGCGTGTGTCTGGCGGGTTGATGTTGTGTCTGCAGTGTTGGTATCACACTATGACAGGAATGACTGCTCACATTATCCACTGTGCCGCCAAGGTGAGGAGGCTTTTAGTGGCTTAGTGCGCAGGCTGGATTTCTTTTGGAGTCTTGGCACAAAATGAGTGGTTGTAGTCGTAGTAGAGGAAGCTGGCGTGTTTACTTTATTTGGGGCAGGGGGTGTCCTGGTGATAAAGCATTAGGTAATTAGCCTATCTGAGGCTGCAGACTCAGTGACGCCAGGCTCCATAAAGCAGCAGCAGCAGCAGCAGCAGCAGCAGCAGCAGCACAGGACTGATGCCGCAGTCTGTGCTGTCACTGTAAACCGCAGCTGTCTGTCTGTGCGTCTGTGTTTGTGCTCATACTACTTCTACAAGCACGGAGCACAATGTACAGCACCCAGGCTGAATCACACCACTTACTGATACCTGTTGGCATCTAATTAGAAAGTCCACACAGTCCTGGAGGAGTGTGCTCTTATTCTGTTGTGTTAGATTGGGATGATTGCATGTCCAAAAACAGAAGCTGTGGTTAAATCAAAAAGCCTCCACTTCACCTTTGTAGGGAGAATCATCTGCACAACTAGGAATGAATGCTTTACAGTAGAAGTGAAGAAGAAGTGTTTTTCTACCACATGGGTCAAATATGATACCGTGTGCCGCAGGACGTCCTGCCACAGGAGATAAAAAACAAGTAGATCACCATAATAAAGTCACTGTTGAGTCTCACATGCGCTTACTGTAACTGTATGAATATCTGAGAAAACAGATGTATCAGTAAGATTGCCACTGGAGTGACATGCCCAGAAAAGGTCTCTGTGGTACTGATTCAATAGGCTGGTGGAACAGAGTGAGCACTTAATTCACCTTTATATTTCCATACCTGATTGATTTCATACCAGTTTTCAATATTTTCTCGATGGGCAGAAAGACACAAACATAAAAACAGAGAGCTCTCTCTTTCTCTCTCTCTCTCTCTGTCTGCCTCTCTCTCCCTCTCTCCCTCTCCCCCTCCTGTCCTGTGATGTATTCTGGCCAGACAGTATGGCTCCTGGGCGTCAGTGGCATGATCATAGAAACAGAGGCCAGAAAGGACATTCCTCATTGTTGGTGAATCTAGACATGAGCTCGGCTCCATCTTGCCCTGCTCTCTCTCTCAGGCAGTTTGGGATATGTGGTTATACTTTATTAATAAGAAGAAGAAGAAGAAGAAGAAGAAGATAAGATTAAATAAAATAAGATGTACCTTTATTGATCCTCTGTAGAGGAAATTCAAAGTTGACAAAGCAGCACAAGGAAATAGAAGCATAAGGAAGAAAATAAGAATAGAAACAGAATCTAGAATAAATAAAATACATTGATCCCTACAATTGAATCCTGTGGTCTCTTTTCTGCCTGACCTCTGAACTCTCTTTAACTGCACATCTTTTAAATCTAACATAATAACGTCTGTATTTATTCAGCACTTCACAAAAAAAGTAAAAATACATCGAAATAACAATAAAAACATAAAAATAGAAGTAAAACAGGTGACAGAAATGTAAGCATGACCTCCAGATACAATCATTTTGTTTTGATTTATAGAAAGCTACCGACTCAGCCTACCAGCCTTTTCCTTTTCAGCTGAAGTAGACCTTAATACCGGTTTCCCATCTCTTCTCTCGCCAGGTGATTGAAACTTGACCTGAATTTCTGGCTGCGTGAGGAGCAACCTTTCCTGCAGGAGGCTTCAAATCCAGCGCTGCCGGCTCGGATCCCTCCTGTGCCAACCCAGAGAGGAGATTTAGGGTTTGCGCTGCACTGGCGGGAGTCCAACTCCTGCAACCAGCTCTGCTCGGAAGTAACAGCGGAATACGACGAAAGACAGAAAAGCCTCTGTTTACACAGACTCTGCCTCTTTTATCCTCACCTCTGTTCCCTCGCTGTCCCGGCTGCTCATTTTGCTGTCCTCAAGGGAGCTATTTATCTCCTAAACATCACCCATCAGCTCATCTCGGCCCTCCCCCTGTCTTATTCATCTCAAAATGAACTCCTCAACCTCCATTACGTCCCTGTTCTCCTTCACCAGCCCGGCTGTGAAGCGCCTGCTCGGCTGGAAGCAAGGTGACGAGGAGGAGAAGTGGGCCGAAAAGGCCGTGGACTCACTGGTGAAGAAGCTGAAGAAGAAGAAGGGGGCGATGGAGGAGTTGGAGAGGGCACTCAGCTGCCCCGGGCAGCCCAGTGAGTAACATGGTGTCTAACGGGGTCACAACATAAACCTCAGGGGTCTTGAGATGATTTACAGGATAGGAAATATTTATTACCCTGATATGAGAAGTAAAATCAATCTTTTGTGCACAACAAACAGCATGGGCAACATGTGATGAGGGGGGGTGCATGTTTTATTTTATGGGTCGTGAGATAAACATGTTGGGAGCCTCTGGTCTCGTCAGAAAATGTGAGCTCACAGGTTTGATTGCGACAGATGCTTTTTTTGCAATGTGTTCTTGCACAAGACCTGGAAACTAAAACGAAAGAAACCATCGTGAGCAAGTCTTGAGAAATCCTAGGATTAAAAGCCTGAAATATGAAATTATACTAGTTTGATAATAATTTTTGTCGAAATTAAAATAGATATTTTACTGAAATTATTTAAATTTTTTTGTTGAAATCATGATATTAAAAAAAAAGATCTAGAGTCATGTAAATTAGCCGAGCACACAAACGTACAGAATTGATGCTGCTCCTCGTAACTTGCAGAGTTTCCACACGGTAGTAACTGTATCAGAAAACATTTTCATCCTGTAGAAAAGTGTGAATTTGACTCATTTCATCGAGCTGTATTGACGTCCGTGCCGTTTCATTTTCAATCCTTCAGGCAAGTGTGTGACGATCCCCCGCTCGCTGGACGGCAGGCTGCAGGTGTCCCACAGGAAGGGTCTGCCCCACGTCATCTACTGCCGGGTGTGGCGCTGGCCCGACCTGCAGTCGCACCACGAGCTGAAGGCCCTGGAGTGCTGCGAGTTTGCCTTCGGCTCCAAGCAGAAGGACATCTGCGTCAACCCCTACCACTACAGGCGCGTGGAGACTCCTGGTACGCACATTGTCAAAGTATATCCTCTGAGTTAGCTTTACAACGTGAGTTAATTGTTGAATTTTAATATGGTAACTGTAAAGCTTTTATTGGTTCTTAAATAGAGGCAGGACATCTGATCCGATGCAGCGTTTCCCGAGCCAAAGGGATTTGCAGTAACATGATCTGTCTTGCTCTTTGTTTCTCCCTCTCTTTCTCTCCTGCCCTTGTCTCCTCTCAGTGCTGCCACCGGTTCTGGTCCCACGCCACAGCGAGTTCAACCCTCAGCACAGTTTACTGGCCAAGTTCAGGAACGCCTCTCTGCACAGTGAGCCTCTGATGCCCCAGAACGCCACTTACCCGGACTCCTTCCCGCCGATGCCCTGCGCCCCCTTCTCCTCCTCCAACGCTTCCTCCCTCGTCCAGTCTCCCACCTCGCAGAGTTACCCCAACTCCCCCAACAGCTCCGCAGAGCCTGGCAGCCCGTATCACATCACGGGTAGGGAAACAAAAACAAGCAAGCCGACACCTTTTTAAACGTTACTGTCTTATTGGAGGTATTCAAACGTCTGTCACAAAAGCAAACAGGCTGCAGCAGATCCAGACTCCATAGCCGTTTTTAGACTTGAACTCCGGAGAATGTCCGCACGTTTGGATCTTTACTTCTTCCAGAGTTTTCCTTTTTCATATAAACAACGCAGCAGGAGATTCTCCAGTCAGACGCGTTCACAACACAGAAAGCAATTAGGTGAGGGGTGGCGCTGCCTGCAGGGGCCAGACATAACACGAATTTAGCTGTGGAGATCATGTGTTTGTGTTTACAGGACATCAACACAACTTCTCGAATTTTGTCTTTCTAAGTTAACATCTTTGTCAGAGTCCTGTACGCATATGGCTCCTCTTTTTCATTCCTTTTGGTTTTGTGTTCAGTTTTCCGTCCATAGCGTTAGAAACATCATCTTTTGTAAAAAAGTTTTTTCTTTTGAGTTGAACCGTTTTACCTATTTATCATCTCGTTGTGATCTGTGACATGTTTTTCCAGCTGAGACTCCCCCGCCTCCGTACACCATGATGGAGACAAGTCCTCAAGACGATGTGAAGTCCGGCAACTCCACAACAACCACTAAACTTACCTTTTCTGCTCCACACACAGGTAAGAAAGTGGACATGCTAAGTACTATATAAATATATGCATATTAAATTATAGAAATGCATCTATCTACAGGTATAGAGATATTTTTACTGTATTCATACTGAGGCATTGATTCCTTCATATCCTCAACATCTCTGCTTCTTCTCGCTGCTGCAGATAATGTTGCCAATCAATGGCACCATTGTGGCTTTATAGGATTTTTACATCAACATGATAAAGTTTCTCAAATTCAATACAGCCCAGGATAGAATATGTTCTCTCCACCTCTGACTCAGCCTTCTCTGGTGTTCGTAGATTTGCGTCCCGTTTGCTACGAGGAGCCGGAGTACTGGTGTTCCATAGCCTACTACGAGCTCAACAACCGGGTGGGCGAGACTTTCCACGCGTCATCCCGTAGCGTTCTGGTCGACGGCTTCACGGACCCGTCCAACAACAAGAACCGCTTCTGCCTCGGCCTGCTGTCCAACGTCAACCGCAACTCCACCATCGAACACACACGCAGGCACATAGGCAAAGGTAGGCTCGTGCAGGTAATTCATGTCAGGGCACAGAGTTTCCTCAGAGACTGAAGGAAGGCTCCTTTTATTTCTGACAAAAAATGAATCTACAAACTTTATTTCTTCCTGCCCCGAATCCTTCAGGCTACATAATGTTTTTTCTGTCTTGGTCAAAGAGTAAAGAAAGGCTGCTTTTGTTGGACAGACATCAAGAGTCTCTGTGGGTTACAGTAATCTGTGCTCTGTGAGGATGTGTGTGGTTTTCTATGATAGGGGTGACACAAAGGGTTGAGGGTAGTTTGTCCCCAACTCAGACGCTACTGACACGACTCAGACATTCCTCATTTACGAGCGTCGATGCCCTCGTGGGTTTTTTCTCTGGTGGAATATAAAAAGAACGAAGCCTTTTCAGTCGAGGCGACCGACTGATGATTGAGGTTTTTATGCTCTTTTGGACATTTAAACTGTTATTTTTGCATCATGGTAGAAACTCCTAGACATTCAAGTTGTCGATTCCCTTCATCCTTTGAGGCTCTATCCATTTCCCCCTCCATCCCTCTCAGGGTTACACCTGTACTACGTGGGTGGCGAGGTGTACGCCGAGTGCCTGAGCGACAGCAGCATCTTCGTCCAGAGCCGCAATTGCAATTTCCAGCACGGCTTCCACACCACCACCGTGTGCAAGATCCCCAGCGGCTGCAGCCTTAAGATCTTCAACAACCAGCTGTTCGCTCAGCTCCTGGCCCAGTCCGTCAACCACGGCTTCGAGGTCGTCTATGAGCTCACCAAGATGTGCACCATTCGAATGAGCTTTGTTAAGGTACTGATATGGGACATGATAAGAATCTCACTGTAACTTTGTAATCTGTTATTTTGACCTTGAGGTTGTCAAATCCCGACATAGACAAAAAAAAAAGGAAACAGCTGAGATTCATGGTCTGTCCTCTCTTCAGGGTTGGGGCGCTGAATACCACCGTCAGGATGTGACCAGCACCCCCTGCTGGATCGAGGTACACCTGCACGGGCCCCTGCAGTGGCTGGACAAGGTCCTCACACAGATGGGCTCCCCGCACAACCCCATTTCCTCCGTGTCCTAACATGAGCACCCGCACACTCTTGGTCCTTCACACAGGTAGTCGTAGATTCTGTATGCTCCGCTCTGTCCAGGTTTTCTGACCTGTGGTCCGTCTCTCTTGACCTCTCTCACAAAATGAGAAAAAATTATATTACAGCTTTGTCCGCCGATGCAGCAAGACTGAAAATATATAACTGAATGATCGAGGGTTCTTTAATTTCAGTACGATAAAGCATTTATCTTGATGACTGCACTCAAAAACGAGAAAAATTGGGATTTGTAGGTACTCAAGACTTGTGTTATGTGTTTTAAATGTTATTGCTGTTATTGTATTGTGTAATGTATAAGTGTTGCGTAATGTTTGACTTCCTATACTGGTTGCTTTTTTCTGTCATTCCATTAAAGTGTTTTTTTTTTTTTATCTTTGTTTTCTAATGATAAATGGACAAAAATATCATGTTGAAATATAAACAGAGACATTGATCACCTTGACCTTCGACTACTGAAATCTATATTGATCATCTTTGAGTCCAAGTGACAAGTGATCAAAAGTTGATGAAATTCTAGGCAGTCTTGAGATATAAAAATTCAAGAGGCTAAAATCATGTTTGTGACACCATCATGACCTTTGACCACGGAAATCGAATCAGTTAATCTGTGAGTCCTAGTGAACACGTGTGCCAAATGTGACAATTCCCTCAAGTGTTAATAAGGCAAAAGGTGTTTTGTGAGGTCGCATCGACTTTGACCACCAACTTCTTATCGGGTCGTCTTAGGATCCAAGTGATCACCAGAGTGGGAGGGACGATCGGACAACCCGAAAACATAAAGCCTCCGGCCACTGGCTGTCACCGGTGTGGAGGCAAAATTGTCAGCATCATTATTGAAGTCTCATCGTCACAGCAGGGGGATAGACACTATCACAGCTACACAGGAATAACACACAGTACGCAGTTTAATTTGTAGACACCAATATGCATCCCATCAAACTTCATTTGCATTTCTTTTTGTACACACTTTGAATTGATTGTTTTGTGACATGATAAAAGTTGTGTGTTAAAAATTTCATGGAGCACCATCTGAATAAAAATGAGGCTACGGGAATGCACTGCACAAACGGACAAATGTTCAAACGAAAACATTAAAATCCTCAAGAGTACTGCATAAATACCACTTCATAAATAACACTAAATAAATAGCACAACAACGAACAAAGAATCTAGTCCTGGGTTTTTCTTTCAGCAATGGAAAAAAAACCCCAGGAGAATCAAATTTTTAAAACCTCTGAGCAATTTTTTAACTGGACATTTATAATCCAGAGTTTTGATTCTTTTTGCCAAATGAGGAATAAATAATGGATGTGAAATTTAATATCTTGTATTTAGGAAATCATACTTCATAAACGGCACAAGACACGTTCTGATTGCATGGTTAGTCCTGCCCTTTAGATCCGGTGAGTTAAGTTCATCTGTCTCACCGCGGCTGGAGAATTGTTTCAGTATCATAACGATTCCCTTTATGCATCAAATGCCAGCGTTTGCGTTGACCAGCCGCTGTCAACAACCCGGGAACTGTCCCTGTGATTGGCTGCGGTTCTGTGTGGCCAGGAGCTGCTGCTGCTGCTGCAGGAAACCGATCACCTCTGGACTCCGGAGCAGTGACTGGAAGACACACACAATCAAATTTGAGTGTAAAGTGCAACAACAAATATTTCTGAAGATCTAACATTTGACTTTCTTTTTCTGCCTTTGTTGGGAAGATAACGCCGTGTGTCAAAATGTCCTTATACCACATTTAAATTCACTAGATATGGATTTTATCATAAATATATGTCCCCTAAACACGTCTGATTTTTTTCATGAAGAAACATAAATTATACCGAGAGAAATCAATGAGGAATCAATGAAAATGTTACAAACAAATGCCCCATTTCACAATGTTAAAGAAAGAGACAAAAATCCTGGATCCCCTGATCCAGATCTGCATGAAAACGTATTTCCTAACCCAAACAACAGTCTTCCACCAAGTTTCGTGGCAATCAGCCCAGTAGATTTAATACATAATCCTGCTAACAGACAGGCAGACAAATGCAAATGAAAACATAACCTCCTTGGCGAAAGCAATAAAGTAATAAGTTAGAAATATAAATGGTTCCCTGCAAGAAGGGGGGGATATTCCTGGCATAACTGGATCCAGCCATTTAGTAGAAATTAAATAGTAAAAAAATCACATATGAAACAACAAACTGGCTTGTGGTGGCCCCCAGTTCGAAGACACTGTTATACCTTTAATGTGTCACTGTTGTGTAGTTACCTCCGCCAAGGAGGTGGTGTAATAATCAGCGCCTGTTAGTTAGTTGGTTAGTAGGATTATGTCAAATCTACTAGACAGATTTCTACAGATGTGGAATGGGTCAGGGATGAACCCTTAACCTTCTGGTGCCTGTCCAGATCAGGGGGCAGATCTAGGAAATAATTTTTTAACACTTCCCTTTTAAAAATCAGACATTTAAGGGAACCGATATTAATGACTGTGTGCACTTTTGTGCAGATCCAAGTAAAAAATGGGGATCTAGTGAATCTAAAAGTGGTTGCATGAGGAAGTGTTGGGCCTTGGTGGAGGTAAGTGCTCTGCTGAGTTACACTAGGTTCCACCAGTGACCCACTGGGACTCACCAGTCTCTTCTGGTTGAGCACCTGCTCTATCAGGGAGGGTCTGGCCGGTCGGTCCCCCATGGCACCGAGACGCTGCTTGTTCACAGACACCGGCCGCTCCTCAGAGTTCTCCTGAACACAACACAAAGACACAAACAACCATTACTTGACTGAACCACACTTTACTGAAGTTTGGACTAACAGAGGATCACATGAGCAAATGACTTCAACCCTGTTAAGAGTCAACTACAATGTCAACAGAGATTAAGAGTCTTTAAAATCATTTCTCCTCCAATCGCCACTCATGGGTTGAAACGAATGAATCTCGTTATAAAAGTATGAACAAAGTTTACTCTCACGTCTATTTTCCCGCTGGACATGGCCTGGTCGCTCTTCTTCTTCTTGTACTTGTCCTTGTACATCTTGTTGCGGTGTTTCTTGCACATCCACGGCTTCCTCTGCTTGGCCACCTGCGTCGTGGTCTCCGTGCAGCCGTCGTACGTGCACTGCTTGGGGGCGTTGTCGCCCTCCGAGGTGTCCTCGTCGTTCAGCTCCTCCGGGCTGGCGGCGCCGTCCCTGGGGTCCGAGGTGTCCAGCACGTCGCTCTCCTCGTCCGGGTCGTCCATGTCGTAGGAGGAGGAGGCGTTGTTGTCCGGTTCGTGCGGCGTGATCACGTTCCGGCTGTCCACCACCCCGGCCTTGCTCACGTAGTACCGCTGCCCGTCTTTGGTGAGCAGGAGCGTGGAGTCCCGGTCTTTGTTGGCCGGCGCTGAACCGTCATCTTCGCTCATGACTGCGGGGAGCGAAGGGAGCAACAGCCGCAGCTAGCTTAGCTTAGCTAGAGAAATACCATCTCCCCGTTAGCTCTCGTTAGCTGAAGCAGCGATGTGTGGACGTGTCCGCACGCATGTTACTTCACAACCAGACGTTTCTCTGCGTGGTCGTGATAAATATCATTAGATTTGGAGATAATAAAAGATTATTGTTGTGGCTTCCTGTCGTTAAACTGCTGCTAAACCTGTGCCCACTGCGAGGACTTTCTTCTTCGCTGCTTTCAGTTCATGTCCTACACTGACCCCCTGTGGTCAAAGGGAAAAATACATGCTCAATAGAATGTGTATATTTGATGCTATTAAACAAGAGTTTAGTAAAAACATGAAATTAATACAGTAAAATATAATATAATACAATATATGTTCCTTTACATTCCACAGCCTTAGATTCCTTAAATTCCTGCATTCATAATTTAAAACTTATAATAAAATATACATATAAAAACTTGAGTTAAACTGTAAAAGTACAAAATAGCAATTTATTTCAGTTGGTTAGAATTTAAGAAATGTGATTTTTTTTAATACTGCTGAGTAGCATAATCTGTATAAATATGTTTTTATGTTATACCATTGTGGTGTTTGACTTGTGTATTTATTAATATTTTTATTTTATAACTATTTATATTTTTTGCTTATACATTCAAATATATTTCAGTTAGAGTTACAGTTTTAATTGCAGGTTTGAATATAAGAAATTTAACTGTGTACTGGTGAGTAGCATAATCTGTATTAATATGTTTTTAAACATAGTAATGATCTTTCAATATATTGATGAGATTTAATTACTCTAATTCCAAATAAAATAATCAATACTCTACTGTTGTTGGTTTATGGTTATTCAGGCAGGAAAGAATGACACTAAAATGACTGAGTGCATTTTCAAAGATCTACATGTGACAAAGCTGAACGTTTTTAAGGAGGAGCAGTTTCATTTTTCAGTCAAAGCGAGTTTTCAGATCTACAATTGCTCCACTTGTTCTGCTGTTTCTGGAAGTAACAAAACTCTGAACTTCTGGGGAAATAGCTGAGACCATTGTATCAATCTATTCTCTGCACACAGTGAATAACCCTATTTTCATGAAACCTCCAGATACTCCCCCACAATACCTCACGAGTGAAAACATTTTTTATTGCTCTTTATTTATGCCACACAGGACTTTTCCTGCCCACCTCTGATAACTGCACTTTAAATGCTTTTTATTGAAATGTTACCACGAGAAAGCCCAAAACAAATTTCCACGAATAGATGGAGTGGATAAAGTTTCCTCTCTTCTCCACCATCATCCCACCTGTCGTGTCAAGTACAGAAAAATTTGGCTTCCACTTCTCCGACCACAACGGTTGTGGGATTTATGGCAATATATCAAGTACCTCTATGGTGAAGTGGCCCCTCAGCAGATAGTGGATAACAATAGCACAATTAAAAGCCTCAGTGGGATGATGTGCCTGTGTTTTAAAGGAAAAATTGACCATTCAATAAAACTGTGTGGACCCGGGGATCCTTGGTGCACTGTAAAAAATAGGATTTAATGGTTGCATTTAAAAAAGCATGGAAACAAAATGCTATTTGAATAGAGCTTTACATTTTTGATTAAAACGTATTTAATAAATTGACTACATTCACAATAAAAAAAATAATCTGGGTGAATATATATTTGCTTTATTTGCTTTATTTACTAAATTATATTTATTACATATTGGGATGAAAACAGTTTTATTTTCACAGGAATTGAAATCTATTTGATAATATGTATTATTTTGTTGCTGTAATTGTCTTATTTAAAATCGACACAGTACCATAACCTCCTGGTTCATCGCTACAGGAATTGTGTTGTGGCCAAACTCTGCAGACTGAAAGATGATCTAACATATTGAAGCTCTACAAACAACACTGACACTTTGTTTTTTGGAACATATTTTAATTATTACTATTATTATTGATAGATCATTGTTGAACAGAGGTACAGGTATTGGTATTGCAACAGATTTGAACACTGTGGTGCAGCTGTGAGAGCACTTTGGTAAACCACATGTGCCCGTGTGCAGGGGAGAGTTCATCCCCACAGCACAACGAACTCATACTGATTCGGTCAATATGACGGCACATCACTGTCTATGCGTGACGATGGGAACAAATACACAAACTTCTAGACACGTGTGACAACAGCAGGGAGAAAAATCGGAAAAGAGAAAACCCCTGCATCCCAAATCTTCTCTGCTTTTTTTTTTTCTCACATCAGTTATTGGGAATCCCTTTGCTTTTACAGAGGAAGTGACATCATTCCCAGTGTCCGACAAGCAGAAGAAATGGTCGTCTCATTTCGTCTGTGTAGATGAATGTAAGCGGTGCAACGTCAGGTCTTTTTCAACGTTACTGTTTCATTTCGACCTGATCGTCTCCTCGTTTATTTTTTTCTTTTGCTGACACACACGTATGACTGAGTTCTCTACCAGTAAATAAATATACTGTATTGTGGACTATCAAAATAAATAAAATTATGTTATTTACATAACATATAAACAAATACCTCATCACTAAACTGCATTATTTATTTTTTTATAAGAATACGCTACTGAATGTCTGTCACGCTTCCGTCTGAATAAATGAAGCCATGAATGAGGTTGTACAGAGCTGAAATAAAATCCTCTTCACCTGTACTGCTTCTCTATTGTGCTGCTGGTTCTCCGGCATCCATATTGACTCTGTCAGACCTGTGTGACTGCACCCAAACCGCAGTACTTTGTGCAAATAGGCAGTCGCCCTCCGAAACTGTACCTGAAACATTTCTCCAAAGCCACAAAAAGTGTTGCAACAACGACACTTTTTCTTCACTGCTGGAATATGTGGATGAAATATGTCTTCGGTGTTTTGGAAAAAATGTAAACAAGGCTTCAAAATACATGAGCGTCACAAAATAACAAGATATCAACATGGAATGATTGTGTGAAATTGAGTGCATCAAGGGAAAATACTTCAAATGGTGAGTTTGCTACACAAGCACCCAAATTCTGGAATTTTATGTGTAAAGATGCTATGGATGAAGCAGAAATTTCAAGGAGCGATCCAATGCACCATTATTGTCGTAATAGCAGTCCGTGTAAAATGTAAACTGTAAAACTGCAATCCAACGTTACAGGAAGGCAATGCCAATACTGTGTTGAGCACAGGATTATAGCACAAGTGCTGTCTTAGATGTAGTTTTCAGTGAACACTGTTTTCTTGAACACATTTTTGTAATAAAAAAAAGTCCTTTCTCCGCTCGCTTTTCAACATTACACCGTTTATCAAGTCTATGCTCACAACCTACCTCACAACCTGAGCTTCTACTTCTATTTCCATTATGTCATTATTCCACAAAGCTCTATAGGACAAGTCAAGAAAAAGTTGTCCTCAATGAAAAAAGGAAAATACATAATCAAAAAAGAAAAGAAAAGAGTATGAATAATAATGAATAAATAAGGTTCAATAAAACATGAACATTAGTCCATATTCTCATATTGCCTTGTAGAGCTGCTCCGCCATAAGGAAGTTTCCATGTTGAGCCCCGATCATCACTGAAGGGTAAACAATACACTGTCGCCCTTCCTCGCTCCTTGAGCCCTGCAACATGTGCTCAGGTGAGAGAACGTTAAAAAAGGAAATAAAGAAAAGTCTTTCATCTCGTTTTGCCCTCTCCCTCTTCCTCGTGATCCCTGTTTCTTGTTGCCTCTTTAGTTTTTTTCTCACTCAAAGGTCTCCACCCTTTGATCCATCTCTCCTCCAAGTTTGGAGAGATGGATTCAGGGAAGATAAACGTTTTTTCTCGTCCACAGTTTTCCCCCTTTTCACCCCCAGCCTTAGATGAAAAACGTCTCCTCTTCCTCCTCCTCCTCCATGCAGAGGGAGGAGATGGATGAGGATTTATGTCTCCTCGCTTCCTCCTCTGCACATCTTCTCCTCCACCTGCTCTCTAGAAGGGCGAGCTGGGGGAGCAGACGGTGCTGGCTGAGCTGATGGAGATGTCATCAGAGTCGGACGGGAGGCTGGGGTACGGGGAGGGGTCAGAGCAAGTCTCAGGGGTCAGAGAGGGAGGGGCCATGGGCAGGCCGGGGAGGCAACTGGGAGGCTGGGCCCGGGGTGCGTTTGTCGTTGATGTTGTCACTGGTGTCACCGTCAGAGTCGTCTGCAGGGGCGGCGGCTTCACATCCGGGTGGCGTCCTCGTCTGAGAACCTGCCCCTTCTTATCAAGAGAGGTGGCCTGAGGGAGGAACAGGAGAACATGTGATTAGATCCTTTGATGCAAAGGATCCAGTGGAACAGTGAATAAATCCAGTATGGAGGACCAGGAGAGCCAAACGTGTTCAAGGTTAATGATATTTAATTATACGGTTAGAAGTGGGATTCACAAAAATATGTTAGATTAATAAAGTGGTTCAAAAACAAAACAAAAATGCTGAAGTCCTGGTGTTAGTAGATGCAGCCATCACATCAAGCAAAAACAATCACTGACAATCACTGACATTTAGAATCCAAAGGGTTTTCCACAGAAATCAAGGAGACACCGATAAACAGGGAAACGACAGGGAGGACAACAACGATGCAGGTATGAAAACTGATTTGCAGCGAGTGGGGGATGAAAGGAAGGAAGCGAAAAGCCAAGGACACAGATCACGAAGTGGGGACGACATGAAGCTGTGAGAGCAGCAGCACGGCATGCGGGGGGGTGAGGACATCAATTTCAGAGACACAAATTTTTGGTTTGTTTGGATTTCTCGCTGGTTTGTGAACAATCCAGCCCAGTTGTGTCTCTATGGCAACCTGGCATACCTTATCCAGTACATGGCCGGGTGCTGGTAGAAATCCAACGACCCAGATCTCTGCATAGAAAAGCTGTCATCCAGCTGAATACAAAGAGAAACCAGCACAATCAATCCAAACAGCAGCTCAGTCACAGGAATAAGAAAAAGACACAAACTTCACTCAGAGAGTCACATCTGTGATGCAAAGAGACAGAGTGTAACCTGTAGGGCAAGTTGAATCATGGGTAGTGTAGTTTCAATGACTTACAGAAATGACTGACACTCCTGCAGTGGTGTCGTTGACCTTCGGGCTGGTGTTGAAGTGCTTCTTTATCTTCCCTGCTACTGACAACTGGCGATCATTCTCACATAGACCTTCGTCCTGTATCGAGCAAAGGAGGAGAGGTTTTAAAAACAAAAAGAAAATCTCATATTTGTGGGAAAACTGAATGAATGTGTGGGGCTCAGTTGGACTCACGGTGACCCAGGGGTGCTCGAGCACCTGGAGGGAAGAGTATCTCTGGTCCACCTCCACCTCCAGCATTGATCGGATCAGCTCCTGCAGCAGTGAGCAAACAATCATGAGGTTTTATTCCTTTTATTATAAAGTGAAGTGTCTCTGTTCAGAATACACACAATCACACAGGGCTGTCTCACCTTGGCTGTCTCCGACACATTGTCCCAGTACGGGAGAGGAAATTCTAGCTGTCCCATTAGTATCTGATCAAAAAGCACTTCTTGATCGTCACTGCTCCTGCAAACAAAACATTTCCACGTGAACATGAGTATAAACTGCTCCGATGAACAGTGTTCAAAGGATTTCAGACGCAGAATTAGCACCAACTATTAGCAAGAGTCACACACACGTCTCTCTGTGTGCAACATCATTTCAAGAATGACTCTAAATGCAGCAGAAGCGAGAGTTGAATTTTAGTCTTTGGAGCAGCTCTTACCCTCGAAAGGGGGGGAAACCACACAGTAGGATGTAGGTGATGACTCCAGCTGCCCAGATGTCCACCTTAAGGCCATAACTGCACAAAGACAAATGGCAAAGATTCAGAACATTGCTAAGCAATCAAGCGAACAGTTAATTCTCTGCAACCAGCATCCCAACGGCATTCAGACCCAGATGTTGGCCATGAAATGACCTGTCACATTAGAGAAGCTGTGTTTACAGCGGTGTCCTCTGTCTGCAGCAGCTGATGCCCTCACCCTGTTTCTGCGATGATTTCGGGTGCTACATATGTCGGGGTCCCGCAGACGGTGTACAGAGGTCCGTCCAACACGGTCGCCAAACCAAAGTCCCCCAGCTTCAGGCTTTTGCTGCCGTCTGCATGCTCATACACCTGAGACAAGAAGAAATATTTATAAAAATGCTGAGATAAGATAAGGATAAATAGAGCGTGAGACTAACAAGTCATCTGATGCATAAACACTATTTGTGACTCCTACTGCATTCGTGTTTGTGCAGCAGCGTGAGCTCTTCGTTTTGTTTCCCTCAGGCCAAATCCATCGGGGGAACTTGAGGACAGTGGCATGTCTGGCTTTTTGCTCAACTGATCTTTTTTGCTCGAGCCACAGTGGGGCGCCAGAGAGTGAAAAGGTTTTGATCCAGCACATATTGTCCTCAGTTTTTAACAAGCACACACTATGAGTGACTTGCAGCCAGAAACTGCACTGTTGGAGAAGTAGTTTAATATTCTGCATGTTTGTGGCGTTTGCAATAGTTTGCAGGGGTGGACAAATTTATCATAGCACCATATTAAAGAACTACCTTTATTGATAATTTTCACCCAGCTCCACTTGTCCCTTCAGCACCGCTTCTTTCAGTGTCTTGCAGCTGATTATTTTAAATGTTACGAGCCACAACTTTTCTGCTCTGGTTGACTTTCACAGTTCTCATCAGTATCATTTCCAGATGTTGCTCGAAGCTGTTTTTGTATTTAGCAGCTACAGAGCCAGACATTAAGAGCAGAACTTGGTGGAGACTAACACAGAGTGAAAGCTGGTTGAATATTGGATAATTAAAGTATTGGAATACTCTTAATCGCGGCGAAATATTAGCAAAATGACTCCAAAAGGAAAGACAGTGTTGCTCAGTTTCTGGTGGTTGTTTGGTGTGGTACAGTGGCAAAAATAAACTTAAACAGGTTTAAAAGATGATGATAAATTTGAGATAGTGTGCAGAAGCACTGCTTATGGTTTCATACAAAATGTCAGGTGTGCTACTTTATTTTGATCACCTCAAAATCGCTCAGGATATCAGGACCTTCAATAAATGAGAAAACAAATCAAAACTGTTTTACTGAAACAGCTGGAAAGAAAAGAAAACAAGACAAGATGCTGCAATCCCATCTTTGGTCTGTAGGGGGTGAATGTGGCAACACAGGCCACTCAATCATCTATAGGCGAAAACATCCCCAGAGCCTCTGCAGGTGAGAACGTCTGGTCCTCACAGTCAGTGTATTTCAAATGAGAGAAGAGGGGGCAAAGAAGAGCAGTCTGAGAAGGAGAATACGCCAAGGAGGCTGACAGAGGAGGAAGATGAGGATGAGGAGGGAGGTAAGGAACGTACAAGGATGGAAAAGGAGTGTGCGGGAGGTGTGAGGGCAGCAGGGATGAGTCATCTTTGTTGTGAGTGATTTTACTTGAGGACGGAGAAAGAGCCAGAGTGTGCTGCGGCACAGACACATGCAGAGCCGCTCTGTGTCAACTCACCAGCAGGTTCTCTGGTTTGATGTCTCTGTGCACAATGTTGAGGCTGTGGAGGTATTTGATGGCACTGGCCAGATTGTAGAGCATGCCACTGGCGTCTCGCTCCGTGTATCTGTTGGCAGAGGTGATGGCGTCGAACAGATCTCCCCCCTGCGGACAAAAAGGACGGACGGGCCGGCTTGTCAGCGATGGGAACAATAAGTGTCACAAGAGTTTCTCTGGCGCTTTTCACACGGACAACTTGGCAGATTCACTTTCCAAGTTTTCACAGTTGCTCATCTCGTCTGCTGAAAAGAGTTCTCGGCGGAGAATTTGGTTGAGTAACGAGGGTTTTTTGTCTGCTCAGCAGCTGGGGGGATAAACTGTGTCCTCATTTCCCAACTTAGTTGAAACATCTCCTCCCCGTGTCTTAAATATTTCCCTTTCGTTTGATTTTTTTCCCCCTTTAATTCCCACTTTCTCTCAGGCGTTTTCTTTGTCGGTCTCATTTTCTCATTCTGTCTTAATCATCCTTGTCTTACCTGTCTCTCTCTCTCTCCTATTCCCTCTCTCTCTCTCTCTCTCTCCCCCCCTGACTGGACTAAGTGGAACAGAGGCTTAAAATAGGGCCGGATCTCTCCCTCTCCCTGCACAGACACTGTCAGCGTTCGACGTGCACAGCCAGTTATTTAAATATGAGCACTGTCAAATCCCACAGCTCGGCCCATGAGCAATGCATGGCATACACTTCTCTGCGAAAGTATGTGGACACTGGGTGAGAGGTTACACAACTATACATGCAATTGTTAAACATCTCATCCCAAATGCAAAGGCTAATAACATGCAGACTCTTCAAGAGGGGTGCAGACACATGGCACACAGACAGGATGTCAGTTAAACCACTTGTTCCATGTTCTTCTAAAACATATCAAAATAAAAAAACCTTGTGGGTGTCGTTTATTGAAAGGAACTTCCCAAAACTGTCAAAGTTGGACGCACGCTTTTATCTGAAATATCAGTGTGTGTTGTTGCATTTTTCCCTGAGTTGAAATTAAGGGGGAAATGCCTAGAACCGCACCAGTACTTTGAGTTATATTTTGCAGCATTTCTTTTTTGCATGCTGCTCTTGCCTCCGCTACGAATTCGCTCTCCCTGTCACTCTCTCCACCTCATTCATCCTCAGCCTCCTCTCCATTGCGACGCGCTCACGTGTGCACACACTTCTCCAACAGATTGCCTCTCATCTATATTCTGTAGTACTCCACGCTGCAACATGAACAGATGGATCACATTCCTGCCTTCTGAATTATGCACAAATATTTCTTGACTCAGAGAATGAAGAATGTGAACACACGAGCGCTCCGGGCCACAGATCTCTATCTCTCGATCCCACACTGGGTGACGGGTTGGAATTCAACGTTCGCCTCAGTAGCTGAACGCTGCTGCTCTGTGTCTGTTGCTGATTCTGCCTCCCTGCTCTTCTCTAACTGGAGATAATCATCATCATCATACACAGACAATAGTTGCATCCATTATATCAGTCGGGCAAAATATCTCGGCCTGCTCCAAACCACAAACATGACAAAACTAGAACCTCACTCAATAGAGCGCAAACCTCCACCAAGGCCCAACAGTCCCTTTATATGCTGCACCAAATCTGTCATGTTAATTTGGACATAGTTCTAAAACTATATATATTGTATTTTGCTATATATTATATTATATTATACATAAACTAAATTTACCTTGGGATTAATAAAGTATCTATCTATCCATCCATCCATCTCTCTAAACTGTTGCTTTCCCGGCTGAATCATCATTTTCTTTGCTCCACATTGGTGCTCTTGTTTTTCAAGATACATGAATTATTCTCTGGGAAATTGGTGAAAATGTCCCAAAAAAATGCCACAACTCGCAATGTTAAAGAAAGGGATAAAAAAACCAATCCTGGACCCCCTCCCTGGATCGACACAAAAACTTTCTTGTGTTTGTGTAAATCCATTTGGTCGTTTTTGTGTAATCCTGTTGACAAACAAACAAATACACCAAAAAACAAACCAACGAACAGCAGATGAAAACAAAATCCTTTGCAGAAAATGGTAGTTGACAAACACGGGCACACACCTTGACCAGCTCCATGATCAGGTAGAGTTCGTTGTACGTGTCCACCTCCTCTATCAGCAGCACGATATTTGGATGTTTGACCCTGCGGAGGATCGCCACCTCGTTCTGGATCATGTGCTCCTGGAAAAAGAATTTCAATCAGTTTTATAGCCATGGAAAACAAACTGGAAGAAATATTGTCTCCTAACTACGATGGCGAAAAGACGTTTTAGCTTTTTTAATCTTTCCCGCCTCTGTCGGAGTGATGGGTGTGGTCGGAGGTGAGTGACCACACCCAAAAGAACAGAAAATTGGCTCATGTCTTCAGCCAATAAAGCTGAATTTAAAGAAATGATTTGAGAAAAGGTTTTCACTGAGTTTTGTTGTTTAATTCTTTGTTTTCTCAGCTCTCTGTTAGTTTTATTGACACTGAAATCATGAACTGATGTTCAGAGGCTAAAGAACCATTTTCATGTATTTAAGCAGTTTTCAACACAAGTATCATTTAGGTGAAGCAAACTTCTACTTCTGTACCTTTCCTCTGCATTTGCCCTTGTTGATGATCTTCAGAGCATACTCCCGTCCTGTGGTGTGCTCCACGCACTCTCGGACCACTGCAAAGTTCCCGTCGCCGAGCATGCGTCCCACCTTGTAACGGTCTGATATGTAGGATGGCACAGCTGGAACCTCATCCACGAGAACCTCGGCTGCAGGGAGGAAACACAAGGTTTAGAACTGAGCGTGTTTTGTAAACTTTTGTCAGACTGAAAGGAAGCGATTGCATAGAGGTAACAGAGGACATAGAAAATCTTGTTTAAGTCTCCAGCGTGGGTTGAGGCTGTAATGGCTAATAATTAGTACAGTGTTTAGCAATGTGGCCTCACAGCCTCTGGGGACCAGGGACCAAACATATCTCTACAGTGGATGGATGGTTGATTTGAAATCAACTATCCATCCACGGGTGGCAGATGGTGAAAAATATTGTTGGTGGGGCTTCTCTGTGTCATACTCAGTTTTCCGTAACCATCCCAGTACGATTTAACACAAACTGCAGGATACCAGTTCTTTGTGAAATAGTAGGTAATTATTAAATTCCAATAATAAGCATGTCAGTCATTTTCTGAATCATTCTTTCATTTTCTAGTCAGAAAACTAAATCAAATATATACAAAAATAATAATAATCAGCCGATTGATAAATAATGTAAATTATTATTAGTTGTTGCCCTTGTATATACAGTACTATTAAGACAAAATAAAAGGAGGAGCCATATACTGCTGGATTTCTTATGAGGTAAACTTTATTCAAAGAAAGATTGGGTCAGGGGAACGTGTGTACGTGTGTGTGTGACATCTTATTTGTACAGGAATTTTGCCCTTCTGTCCTTCTGATTAGCAAATCTCTCAACGACCCTGTTATTGAAGTCAGGAATGTTTCTGACTAGCTTTTTTTCCATGGAGAGCATAGCCAGAGCATTCAGGTGTTCCTGTGTCTTGGTGTTCCTCAGGAAGGTTTTGATCCGGTTTAAGGTAGAGAAGCACCTCCCTGATTCTGCTGTTGTCATGGGTGTAGTGATCAGTATTTTGAGGAGACTGACCGTCTCAGTGAATGTGTCCTGGAGGTTGTTCTCCATGAAGAACAGGAACAGTGTCAGTGCACCACTGCAAGCTCTGAACTCGTTGTTCTCATATATAAGGCATAGCTCGGTTTTCAGCTTGGCCTTGCTCAACATGGGGTAGGCCTCCACTGTGGTATCCAGCGCTAAGTCGGGGAACCTCCTGTGGTGCTCTGGGAACAGGTCTCCTTGTAAGAGGGTGGCACTGATGAGGTGCTTGGTGAAAGAGAACCGGTCCTTGGCATCGCTCAAAATGGTATAACATACCTATGAAATGAAACATATAAACATGTCACACGGCAGAATGAAAAGTGTGCAACTCTTACATTAGTACCCAATAATTTAAGAAGGCAGACAGATCGGGTCATTTTACACATCCTTAAACCTCAACAAATACTAAAATATTGTTAATAACAAAATTATGTTACAGCTTACCTCTGTAGCCAACTGCTGGTGTTCTCCTGGTCCTAGTGTCCTCCGCTTCTTTATGGGCTGCTGCTCTACAGACCCACTGGCTTGCCCATGCAAAGAAGGAATGGAGTCCCTGATACAAAACACAAGTTACAATCCACAATTATTGTTTCAGAAACTAACCAGCGGGAAAGATGAAAATAGGTCTGTCGTTGTGTACAGTGTTTAATAAACTGCATCTACACCATTAGAATTGGATTTCCTGTGCACCGTCTTTACAATATTGAATGAAGTATTTACTAGTTGCTCTAGTGTGTTCAACCATGTACATTCATATTTTTACATACTGCTTATTGTGAGGATATTGTTTCAATCTTTAATATTTTCTAAGCCAATAATAATAATGAATTGTTTACCTGATCGTTTGCATGCGGTCGGTGAAGCTCTGGATGATTCCTGAGATGATGACAGAGTCAATGTTCCTCTTCTGCAACTGTTTGAACAGCGTGTCCACGTGTGGCATGATCCTGTGAAACAATGCCAGGAAAAAGCAGAAATCTTCGTCTTGAAGCATCCTCACAAAGCCCCCGGCCTCTCTGACAGTTTGAGGATCGAAGTGACTAGAGTCTCTGATGGTCTGGAAACACAGCAGAAGGTCGGCCTGGTGCTCGAACACGGTGTTAACAGCACAACTGTGGAAGTCCCACCTTGTTGTTGAAGTTCCGGGAAGTCTGCGTGCCACCACCTCATCGAGCACCGCGGTTCTCTTGAAGGACCCGGAGAAGAACTCAGAGAACCCACCGAGGTCCGAGAAGAACGTCCTGATCCTGGGGATGTGTGACGTCGCCTGCTGCATGATGAGGTCCAACTGGTGCGCGTAGCAGTGGACGTAGTGTGCATTTCCGTAAACCTCCAGCACCTTACGCTGAACTCCACCTTTTGTCCCCCTCATCACAGCAGCCCCGTCGTAGGCCTGGGCGATCAGCCGGCTCTCCCGCCCCCCGGGGAGCAGCGTGCTCAGCCTCTCCAGCAGCGATGTGACGATTGAGTCGCCATTTGCATCCTGAAGCGGGATGAACTCGAAAAACCGCTCCTGCACGTTGTGGTGACGGTCGATGTACCGCAGCACCAGCACCCACTGGCTGTGGGTGGACACATCGGTGGTCTCGTCCGCCTGAATGGCGAGATAATCGGCGTCGTGGACCTCGTCCAGAATGCAGTCCTTAAGAACGGACAGCATGGAGTCCAGAAGCTCCTGTTGCACCGTCTTTGATGTGCCTTTGAACACTGCGGCCTTCTTGAGATGCTCCTCCAACACGGAGTCCAGCGAAGCCACGAAACCTTCCAGCCCCCGGACCGGGGAATCCGCGTCACCGTGGAGGCGCAAATCCAGTTCGAAGGCGCCGCAGATGACACAGTCAACTATCTTGGATAAAATGTGCCGGTTCTTAAAAACCTCCTCGTTGTGTTTTCTCACCCGGGCCCGGTGGCCTTCGTCCAGCTGCTCGGCGATGCTACCTGTGCCCAGCATGGCCAGCTCCATTGTGTTTACCAGGTGCGCCCTCGAACACCCGTGCTTCTTTATCTTCTCGGATAAATGTTTCATATCTCGGATTCCAGTAACCGTCCATGCTGTGTCCGCTCCAGCGGTTTTTAAAAGTAGACACGGGAAGCAAAATACGGCCTTTACCTGTCCGCATCCCGCTAGCCAAGCCTTCCTCCTGTACCATTTGCGGGAAAACCCTCGCTTGTACTTTTGACCTCTCTCGCTGGCGGGCCGGCGGATTGCGATGTCAGGTTGGTCGGGTCCGCTTTCTTTAATTTGCAGTTGCTCGTCCAAAGGTCTCCTCTCGAACGGATTACAGAGAAGCGACTGGATCGAGTGTGGAGGCTGAGCTGCTGGTTCGTGTGTTCCCGCGGCCATCGTTGTCACAACCGTCTCACCTCCACCTCCACCGACCCTCAGTGACCGGGCTCGGGCCCTATGAGAATCGCCCTTCTGGATTTTTTCCCCGACGATGTTGATTGGCCGAATTTACTTTGCCACGCGCGTATCTTCCCAAGCAACAGTCCCTTATTGGCTACTCGTCTCTGCTTTATGGGCGACGTGTCCAGCGCCCCTGAACCACAGACTGTGTCCTGATCACTTGTTTCCCCCTGAACATATTTATTTATGTCTCATACAACACACGTTATTGTGAATTTTAAATACTTTAAAAAGTTATAATAGTTAATGTTAGATTTTTTTAATTAGAAAACAACACACTCTCCACAATGGATAGAGAATGATTTCTCTGTTACATGAATATTGTCTCTTAATGTGTTTTATGTTGTTTTTAAATGTGACCTGCACCTTTATCTGTGGAGTGAAGAGACAAAGCTGAATTTGAATCTGTCTAATTGACCATAACACTGTGATTAATACAACATATTTACAAGTAAGTAAGAGGACTTATGAAATGGATAAAAAACAAATACAGACAGCACAGAATCTGATAAAAAAAAATTCTTATAATAAAACCATATCTTACTAAAATAGAGGTTTTTAAAATAGCATATGATCATTGAGCCCATGACAATTTAAAAAAATATGAATTTTAAAGTTAACGAGGGCCCTGGTTACATCCCACTGATGACATTTTGTCACACTGAGGCTTAGCGAAGGGTAATCAGAGTGGCAAATTGAAAAATAAATGCGGAACAAACTGTTAAATCAAAATGGGAATATATGCAATGAATGTTTGGTTGAACATTAATTCATGAATTTATTCGTGTCACTTGGGAAGGTTCCCCAGCTCCTCTGTAAATGATTAAAATCAAAAATAAATGTCACATGATATTAAGATTTCTCCAACTCAGAGAGATTAAAACTGTTTGTGGTTATTTCTTTAGTTCAGTGGATTGAGAGGAAGCTTTCTACTACTCATAGTTCGCCAAACAACAAAATATAACATATCCTCTGGTTAATACATACAAAGACTCGCACTAATGTTGGTATTATCCATCTTTTAAATGGAAAGAGCTGCAATCTGTCCCACAACTGCGGACTTACATCCTCCTTGGTGATTTGAAATCTTTGTTATCTGATGTTATTCATTGTTCATTGTAATTGTTTTACTGTTCTGTTCTTGTGTTGCTTTTTATTTATCAACTCTTTGTTGTGCCGTATTTATTTGCTGATTGTAAATGTCTCTCGTTTTCAGATCTCTATTGAAAAAGTAATCAAATACTCGGGGGGGAATGAAGTTGGGGGAGGTGGTAAGAACAGAAAGTACAAACCAGTGGAAGAACACATACAGAAGAGATGGATGAGATGGAGATGCATCAAAGGTCATGAACATGATTCAGACACGCATGATTTCCATCACCTTTGCCCACTAACGCACAGATGGGACGTGTTGAGTTTTCTCACCTTCAGTGACGAGTCCGTCCCCATCTTCCCCGGAGCTGGAGACTTTGGCGGAAGACAGAGAGGTGGAAGAACCCTGGGACCCCTGCATAGAGAAGAGCGGCAAGACGAAGGTGATTACTTGAATCTGTAGTGTTGCCGGAAATAGTTTGTAAGCCACCTGACATTCAATAAAATACAATGAAACTGTCCCTCCTGCGACAATCCTGAAAATAGACGACTCATTTCATCCCCAGAACATCTTCCAGTCTGTCTGTTATTGTGCTGCATGAACACAGTGTCCATGAAAACACCCAGAACCGATTTGCTTAAGCTACTTGAGCTGAATATAAATCTGTTTCTTATTCTGCAAACCACCTGCGTGCATGTGTGCACACAAACGTGCATCCCAATAAGCTCCTCTCCATTCACAAAACATAAATTCCTGTCTAATCACCCCTTTCTTTTCACTCCTCACCACTAAACCATAACATAAACATAACAAATACAGGTTTTGGTGACGCTATCAAAGGCGGATGAATATCACCTTTCATGCGGTTGCTAAGTAGGGGGTCATTAGGGGGAGGAGGAGGAGGAAGGAGAGGGGCTGAGATGCGACGTCTGCGTCTATCCAAAGACAAAAACTCATTACGGTCTCCACCTCGTAACCCTCTGTCTGGTTGTCATGGAAGCAACAAGGATGGGGAGCGAGGATGGAGTCAGGACTGTAAATGAGAATCCGCCCCTCTCGCATTTCTATTTCTCAGCTTGCCTGTTGACAGTTTTGAAATTCGTCCACTCTATTTGTTCGGGGTTTGGCTGTCCTTTCGTTTGTAAGATTTATGTTTTCGATATCCATCTCCGCTCAGATTCTTCTCTCCTGCCTCGCAGTGTTTCCTGAACACACAGCAGCAGTAAAGCACCTTTGGGGTTTGGAGGTTTCCAGCACTCAAACAAATACCACAGGTGAAACTGGCACATGTAGTCGGACCCTCACACTTTTTTCTACAATAAAAGGAGAGCCCCTGGACGGATGTGAATTATAAACAAGTGCAGTTTGTTCTATACCGTGTGTGTCTGCATGTGCAACTTGCCTGAAATGTTGAGGTGTAGCCGGACTTGTGTTTTGACGTTCGGTCATGGTAAAGTCACCTGTTGTGATGCGTGAATTCAATAATCAGTCGGTCCAAAACCATTTTTCCCTTCTGATCTCATTTTCTTTGAACCCAGGCCTCATGTGAAACTCTTGTTTCTGTGGCGTCCAGTCAGAAACGGGCGAGAGAGTTGATTTGTCAGAGGGGAAAAGGCCACCCATCGTAACGACTTAGATCTGAAAACTATTTTCAGAGCTGAGCTGCCCTGTATCCAGGGCCAAGTAACTGTCGGCTCTTTTACTCATCTCTACTGCTGCGGCCTCAGAGCCACCCAGGTGAGTGTGGCTGTGAGTCAGGCAGAATTTGGTTTATGTAATGTTGTTTTTAGTCTGGCGCTCATCCCGGATACAGAGAGGGAAAAAACCCTTAATACCCATAAAAGCCAATGACCCTCCTGTTCATTCTCCTGCTCTTTTATTGTCTCGTCCCCACTCGCCTCGTATATTCACCTTCCTTGTGCCCTTATCGCACATCCAGCCCCGTCGTCTATACTCTCGCCTTCCCATTTTGAATCCTATCTCCCTCTTCCTGCCACCGAGAGAAACAAAATGTTGTTGCTATGGAAACTGCTCACAGAGAGGAGAGAGAGGCAGCATCATGAGACTTTCCAGTGTGGAGACAGAAAGCCTATATATGGCCATTTCCTGTCTGCGGGCTGGGAGGTATAGGGTTGTGCCTTCGATGAACATTGCGTCTCTTTGCTGTGTGGAAGACTGTGGAGACAGATGGAGTGACAGACAGAGTGAGAAACAGAGAGAGAGACAGAGACGGAGGAAGGGAAACAAAGAAATAGGAAGAATGATGCAGCCTATGGAGTCTGGTGTGGTTCGTATTGATCATTAGATTTGTCTCGTTATTGTTAGACCGTCCTGCTTTCTCGCTGTTGCACAATACGACCGACGTACACTATTCCTGGCTCCGCACCCCGACACTCTTTGCTCTGGGCTGTGACTCACACCACTAAAAAACACACTGACGAACCTTTTGCATCATGACCGGAGCCGCAGCTCTTCAAACCCGTTGGGCAACACTCAGCGGGCTGAATACTGATCAGTGCATAAACAGGAATTCATCAGGATGTCCATAATTGACCTTAAACACGTGGAATCAGCCCAGGAGGCAGAGGTGCGGCGGCAGAGACGATGATTAATTTTGTGGTTAAAAAGGAAGTCCGCCAATTGTGGAATTCGGCATTTAAGATGCACCGCGGATTTACATAACCAACTTAAGAGTAATGCTGGACTTGTCCTCAGTGCCCCCTGTTTGAATCAGATTACGCCACACGTCCTAAAGCCTTCTTTTCGCTCTGTCCCTTAAGCTGGAGGAGGAGGGGTAGAGCCAAGCCTTTCCTCCAGCAGCACTTCTTCACTTTCACTGTCATGCAATATCCAGCAAGAGCAGCATTTATTAGTGTTTGCTTGAGTGGGAACACAAGATTTGATAGAATTTAAGTACTGTTGTGTTTTAAATTCCTCACGAGGAACACAAGGTACAGGAGGTAAAATTTCACAGCCCTCATTTTGGTGTCTAGACGGACAGGAAACCTAATCTATTTGAGCCTGATCTGCAGGGATCAACCCTGTTTGGGGTTTTCTGTCTCTCTGCTCTGCCAGTTGGACACAGGCACGCTTTCCAATCACGTTCCTTATGGGCTGCAATCCTGGGGAAATCACAGAAACGTGATTAAATGCTCGAGGGAAAATTAAAAACTTGGTCGGAGACTTGGGCTGCAGTGGAACAGGGGAGATGAACACACCCCCGGGACTGTGATTGTGTTGTAATCTCGGCTCTGCTGAACACAGAAGTGAGTTTAACAAAGCGGAACCATTGATAAATGTAGATAACACAATTATTTTCATTATAACCTTTCACCATCCACTGGAAATTATCATGGATGAGGTGTTTTTGCATATTAATAAATAATAAATTGCAAATGAGGAACATGAGAATAAATAAAGGAATAAAGGAAAAAACACAAAATGAAAATGAAATGACAATGAATTTAATTGACATCAACAAATGGAAATTAATACATTAGACAAGGAAAATACAAACAGAAACAAATGAGCCATGAAGAGCTGGCAGCCTCACATCAGAAAATCACAACACACAGATGATGCACCGGATTATTGAAGAGAATTTGCCACAGATACCTTTCATATTTACATATCTTTCATGGCAGTGCAAATCTTCATGTTACAGATTCTCAGATGGGATAAAAAAAAATATGTAAATAGGAAACCACGTTGGAATGTTTTTTAAAGCCAGTGCACCAGTTTCCTTCGCGTGCTGCCGCCAGTCTCTCTGGCAGCGACAGGAACAGAAATGAACAAACCATCTAATGACAACAACACAACAAATAACAAATACAATCCTTAGTAACAACACAGTCACATGGATGAGATGAGACAATAATTCACAAGTTCATAATACACACATGCTGGCTCAGTCTGCCCTCGTTCTCTCTCTCTCTCTCTCACACACACACACACACACTCACATAATTTAATCATGAATCACCCAACACAAAATATGGACGATAAGAAAAAGAGATGGAGCATGCAACTCAATGGATTATGCACATGAATGACTCAATGGTGAGAGGAGGGTATAGGTGACATATACTGTAGCTAACAATTAGCTCTCTCTGTCTCTCACACACTCACACAAGCTGACACCTGACTGAATCAGTTGTGTGTTGGAGTCACACACCATCTGTTTGTCTTGCCTTCAGTCTGTCGGTCACCGCTCTGATTTATTCTCCTGTCTGGGTTTTTTTTCCTCTCATCTCTAACAGAGAGGGAAGAGCTGTGGCCTCGCCGGCTCGGCCACTTCATCTGTTACGAGCTTTAAACCAGAAACAGAAAACAGTTTTCTTGTCTGTGTGGGTGCGTGTGTCTTTAGGGTTGATGATAAATATTACAGCGACGTGAAAACGGAAAGCTGGAGTGCTCTCAGTGAAGCAAGTGGCCGTGAGAAGTACAAAGGAGAAGGAAGAGGGGGAGGCTGGATGACTTCATGAATGTAAACCATCATGCTCCTGTTGCTAATTCATAAAAATGGGTCATACTAGCGAACAGCAACTGCACGAAATGGAAATTGCATGTATAAAAGTGTTTCTTCTGAAGCCAACACGAACATACAAGTGTGCACCTCTCTATGCGTGCAGTTACGTATGTGTGAAAATGAAAAGATAAAAGCAGACGCTATAGGTCTGTATGTTCTGCTCAGGGAAATAGGCTGTGATGGTCTGAACCGAGCGATCAACCTACTTCAGGCAGCAAAGTGCCTGTTAGTGTTTAAATGCAGGGTCCAGAGAGGTGAACGTTCTAAATGCAATGCTCGTAGTGGGTCACTGAGGCTGCATGCATGGTGAATAGTTTGTGGAAGCTTTCAGAGCTTTACTGGCAAAAAGATTTGAGCTATTTTTAAACCAGAGAAAAGGGTAATTTCTGAGTCACGGTTTGTTATGTTGAGTTATGCATTTTAGCCACACGGGCGAGGAACATACTCACTTGCCATTGTAAGCGTAACAATTACAGGATTTGACTTTGAGTACTCTACGATTATTCCTGCATGTTTACAGATAAGGGGAACATAGACGGAGAGGAAATGTGAAATTATAGTGTCGAGAACTTGGCGCCTACTGCTCAAAGAAGCTTAGAATTAATCTACAAGGGGAACTGGTGGAATATAATTTCTCCCTGTGAAGTTAATACTCTTTCACATGGGGGAGAGAGAAAGGGGGATGGGTGGGGGAGAAATTAGAAAGTGTCGGGGAGGACGAGGAAAGAGGGAGGATCGCTAACGAGACGATTAGGGGAAAAGTAGGAAGTGCGGGAGAGAATGACACTGTAATATGGCAGGAGCTGCAGAGTGGAGGGGAGAGATAATGGGCTGCGAGGCTTCCTCTCCTTCTTTCCGGGCAAGAGCGGTGCAGGCTTAGCATGGAGTGGCTGTGAGTGCAAAGCCTGGAATAATCTCTGTTTGAGAAACACACACGCTCAGCTCGTCGTGTAAAACTACAATTTAAATGTCGTTACACTGAGGTCAGGACTGCACGACGCGGCTGATTTGTGGAGGTTAAGGTTTGATGGAGAAAAGTGGGTGGAAGCAGAACGACAAACAGCGTGGCTGATTGTGGAGAGGGAGGGGGAAACATATGTGATTTCTCAGTGCGTCATGGGTAGCCAGAATCTTACTCTGAAACTGTGACTGGGAGGAAAGAACAGAGCAACTGAAACTGATGACTTATAATGATCTTAATTATAATACAATAATTATATTAAATAATTAACTGTCCCACAGTTATTTACTCGTCGAGTCGACGGAAAGAAAGAAAGAGCGAGTTTATAGACGAGTGCGCCTCCCATCCTCCTTCCTATTCGATCTGTGCTGACCCACTTCCTTTGTGCAGACGACTGTGGAAGCTCCACTGCACCTTGACCTCCTCTCAGTCCCCGCAGCCCCAATTTGATCTGTTTCCTGTTGCCATGGTTGACCTTCATATCACATCAATACAACCCCATCACAAGCCTGAGGGCCAATCTCTCCACCGTCAACTGGAGCAAGAGACTGAAGCAAGAGATGAATTCTGTATACCGCGCTGATTTTAGTGTACATGGTGGAGCCCGACCAATTTATCGGCCGATATGAGCCTTTTAACAGACAGATCAGACAGACGGTATCGGCGTTTATGTTTGTCGATACGCACTGATAGGAAAACTTTTGTTGTACAGAATAAACAAAGCAGAAATGATGTATATTTATGTCAAATACGTCAAATAAATATGTTTATTTTCTTAATTCAGGATCTATATATTTGGTTGTGTCTGTGGCTCTAGTATAGTCACTCATACACACAGCCACACGCACTCAATTCTGTGCAAAAGTAATATACAATCACTCCACTTTCTTGCTTTCTATACCCTAAAAAAGTGTTGTGCCTGCACCAATAAATATCTAAATAATTACATACTCATACTCTACGCATACTGAGTTTTCATTTGGTCCACACACACTGCTCTGATGTGTGTGTGACGTGAACCGAACGTGTGAGTGTTTGTTTACGATGGAGCGGGATCTAGATCAGCAACGGGCTTAGGAGGCTCCTGCAAATTAAAGAGCGGCTGTTGGGATTGAGGCTGATATTAAAAGCTCACCATCACTGTCAAGGACTGGATTAACACATACTTGAACGAACGCACAAACACACAGACGTCACCCTGAACATGAACTTAACCTCTCTAATGTGAGATTCAAGGTTATCCGGTTCACTTGCATGCTCCTGCTCTGCACAGCAGTATTTTACAGTGACAACAAGATATACAGTGCACAAAGCGAGTTTGCATCTCAGACCCTTTCCTCACTGTTCGCTACAGAAAATAGAGTTTGGACGTTTCAACACATGTTTTTAAAACCCAGGCCAATAACTGGCTGCAATGATCGAATATACTAGTATAAAACTGTCTTTCTAAAACCTTCACAGAATAGGACATGTACAAAATGACACAACGTGATAAAAAAAGTCGTCCCTGATCAAAAGATCAGTAATGTTTGGGTCTTACCTTTATGCCAACATGCAGAAAAGCGCTGCCTGGTAGCTAACAGGGGATGCAAACCCTTTTTTTTTTTTTTTAAGCAGAATAAAAAGGTTGAAGGTTGAAGCACAAAGCCAATTGTCGGCCTCATCTCTAGATCAGATTAGATCAGACAAACTGCCGTCTGACAGATGGGGTCACATGGAAAAGTCAGTGATAGCATAATTCGCTGTTGAGCTACCAAAGGCAGAGAGAGTTCTGCACGAAGACCTTTACGTCAGCATTTGTGGGAATGTGACAGGGAATCAGCACGAAAGGGGGGGGGGGAATTTGCCCTTTAAGTCAAATTAACATAAAAGTTGTAACATAAGTGAGTCTTAACATGAGCCTGCCAGTCTTGGACTCCCATGGCAGCACAGCATGAGGTCAAAGGTCAACACCTCGTCCCTTTCTGAGACATTATAGATGCTGGGATGTTGTGGCTCCTTCGTATTCTAACAACTCTAAGATGTGGTTGGCCTATGCTCAGTCACAGCTTTGTCCTTTTCCTGAGAACATAGAGGGAATGTGTTATAGATTCAGTGTCACTAAATGTAAAGGATGAGTGTGTGTGTGTGTGTGTGTGTGTGTGTGTGTGTGTGTGTGTGTGTGTGTGTGTGTGTGTGTGTGTGTGTGTGTCCGTGTATTACCCGGCGTTGGCTGAGGCTGCCCGGGCTGGTCGGGGAGGGGCTGGGAGATTTTCCCGAATGAGGAGTGGAGAGCTGACTGGCCGGCGTCCCGTTCACTGGAGGGAGAAGGGCGAGAGAGGAAATGGAGCAGGGTGAGACCGGGAGAGAAATATTGAAATAGATGATCCTTTCAGGGTGAATCCACATTTTTCTGGAACAGCTATATTTCCGAGTGTCTGGCAGCAGCCCACACTTCCGCCCCTCAGCATCCATCCATTCACACGAGTGAGGCAGAGGAGGATGAGGAGGACGAGGAGGAGAGGTGGGGGTGTAACGGAAAAGAGCACTGAAGTACACACTGCTCTTTTTTTCTTTTTATTTCAGCCAAAATACAAACCCTGTTGGTAAAACCAATCCGAACCTTCAAACATATGTGCGTCTAACAATCACAGCACGCTCTACATACAACACAGGCTGTCCTCATTTTCACCACTTCCCCCTCTGTTAAATGCACTTGTGACCTCTCAGCCTGATCTACTTCTTCCAGCTGCGGCACGGCAACAAAAACCCCAGCGGCACCACCTCATTATTAAACAGGAACATTGGATTAATCAACGCTGCCCCTGAATCCGAGTGTGTGCGGTCGAGCACAAGTCAGACGGCGAGCGTCACCTACAGCAGCATCAGACCTGCACACAAAACACCAGCCCTGTTTGTCATCTGACTGAAGACATGGGCCATTTTCTCTTGGCTCTATGCCAGACACTGCCTAACCTCAAGTCAACTCCAGGCTGCCCTGCCTGAACCAGTGGTGAAGCTGCAGGGAGGGGGAGTCGGTGGTCAATAAAGCAGTTGCATTGTGGATCCTCATGCAATCCAAATAAATAAAAGATCCAGTGTAGATTTTCAAAAAAGCATAATAAAAAACAGGCTATTCTTTTTTCTTTTTTCTTTTTGCATTGAATTCACATTATAAGTCAAAGCCAATGACATTTCCAGAGCCAGTCCCATTTGATGCAGGAGAAAAATGAAACCTTTGCTCCCAGCGTCACTGTAAAATGTTTATTGTTCCCCTGCAGAGATCAGATAACTTTGTGAATTATTCAGACCACAGAGGATGGAACCCGTGCACAGCAGAATGAAATAACATCTGCCGCCATCGCATTACACGAGTCTGTTGTCTTATTGAGAAACGAAGTAGGCCAATGCAATAAACTGCTTTTTTTTTTTCGCCCGTTCCCAGACACCTCCATTGATGAAATTCAGCATCAGCGTTACGCACACGGACAGACACTCCTCCCGGTTACACAACGGCACAGCATTAACATCACATCTCCCATTGACCTCATAGTACTACACAACCACACAGTGGCCGGCATCCAAAAACACACCGGTGGCGACACATGCATGTCCGAGGGAACACACAAGGACCACGGACGCGTGAAGTTTACGCGTTCGTTCGAAGGGAATATGACAGACGCCGCCGAACATGTAATGGTCCTACCTTCCTCTTCCAGCATGACGGAAAACACAGTGATAATCCAGAGACGTGAACAGAGGAGAAGGAGGAGATGGACAGCACCTCTGCACGAGCTCCGTCCGAGGGTGATAGTAAACTGTGGTGAATGGAAGAGAAGGAGCAGCGCTGTACTACACCGGAGAGGCGGGGAGGAGGGATGCTTGCGCAAAGGCTGACGCGCACCGAGGAGAGGGAGAGGGAAAGAGAGAGAGAGAGAGAGAGAGAGAGAGAGAGAGAGAGAGAGAGAGAGAGAGAAATAGAAAGATGGAAAGAGAGAGAAAGAGAGATAGAAAGAGAAGGATAGACATAGACATAGATAGAAAGAGAAAGAGAAAGAGAGAGAGAGAGATTGAGAGAGAGAGAGAGAGAGAGAGAAAGAGAAATAGAAAGATGTAAAGAGTGAGACAAAGAGTGATAGAAAGAGAAAGATAGACACAGGGAGAGAGAGGAGAGAGGGAAGAGAGGGAAAAAGAGGGAGAGAGAAAGAGAGAGAGAAAGAGAGAGAGAGAGAGAGAGAGAGAGCATGGCACTTTGTTGTCCAAACATCCCCAAAGCATCGCTGCAGCTCTGCTCTGCATATCAGGCTTGTTTTTCTTACTCCTGCAGCCCTGCACTGACTGACTCACTCATGATGACATAGAATGAAGCCTTAACGCTGAGCGATGGTCAAGAATCTGAAACATGAGTGGCAGCACACATGTTTTGGATGAAGGATGATCGAGATGTCCAAGTGTTAAAATGTAGAGGAGCGAGACACTTTGGATAAGAGCGATTGCCGGGTGAACACATATCTCACGGTTTCTCTCTATTAGTTTTTATCGTCTGTGGAGGAGAAGAGGTGGATTTGAGCTGCATAAGATGGTAAATGGTCTGTATTTATATAGCAGCGTTTCTAGTCTTGACGACCACTGCAAGCAATTTACAGGGTTCAGTAGCTTGCCCGAGGACCCTTCGGCATGCAGATGAGGAAGACTGGGATCGAACTGCTGACCCTCCCCTCTGGTTAGAGGATGACCACTCTACCCCCTCAGCCACAGCCGCCCCTCTGGCTTGTGTGTTTCAGCTTCTTTGCACGAGACTTCACAAGTGAGCTGAGCTGTGAATACAGGACAGCACCTGATGTGCCCGCCTGTCTCCAGCTGTGCCATGTTTTATAAAAGGTTTAAGCATCATAACATGGCATCACAATGAGATACAGAGTCAAAATGGTGGCTAACAATGTAAAACAAAACATGTAACATACAGTATAAAACACCTACGACTCAATCCAAGCATTTAAATGCCAAAACTAAAGCTAAAACTGAAGCTGATGGGGATGCAATTAGTTTTGCTCTATTTGGTCATAAACCTATAGAGCAAATGAAAACCTTGATGGCACAGATGAAAAGTTAGAGGGCAAGTTTCTACAACTTATCCTGAGGGGAACAGAAGTGTCAGCAGCTGTTGACGTTTCACTCAAACCCACAAACGCCTACCTCAAGGTGGCGCTAGAGGAAAAGTCGGGGCATCGTTACAAGTCATATGCATTCATCCTCTGGGGACCATGAATGTCTGCACAAAATGTGACAGCAATCCATCCAGTGGCTGTTAAGATATTTCAGCCTGGACTAGAGTGGTGGATTCCATAGTGTGGCTAAAAATGCAACAGTAGTATGATAAAACATCACAGAGTGAAAAATAATTTTTGAATGTGGCAGGAGTGCATCTTTTCATTCATAATTTTTTTTTTAACAATTGACAAGCAATAAATTCGACATTTAGCTTAAATGGGTCAATATATATATATACACACAGGAATCTCTAGAAAGACGAATAAATTCTGGATCACCTTGAACCTGTTAAATCAGCCTCATCTTTGAAAAGACTCAATGCATAACAGCCTTGATGGATTAATGAGTCTTGACTACCAATCAATCACACCCTTCACTATACATCTCATCATATTATCCTACACGTTCCATAACGCACAAGCATATAATCACACAGTTATTTTAAGAACTGCATCTCACCACACACATTCTCTGTGGTAATTATTATATTATAATTACAAACGCATACGGTTCTTTATATAAACATAGGATGGAATGTGGAAGTTAATGCATCGTCTCTATGAAGTCCGTCAAAAGGAAATCTGGGAAAACTCATCACATGAAACTAGCAGGTTTAGCAGAAATGACAAACAGAAAGTTTTGGGACATCTTCTCCTAAAGAAATAGGAGCCAAACATCTCAGAATCATAAACACATCGCTGCTTCATAAACACAAATCTGCCTCGAGGCTTGTTTTAATCTCGCCCTTACAGCAAATATCAATACTGCCCAAGCCGTGGATTAGTATTTTCCTTGCAGCCTCTGTTATTTCACTCACTCCCTGTGCTCATCTGGTTTGTACCGTGTAGGTTTTTATAGAGAAGAAAAAGTGGCAACGGCAGCAAACGTGGTGCGATCACAGCTCAGGAAGTGTCCCAGCAGCTGATCCACGGGGTTTTATTTGTTGGTCGTCAGCCCCGCGCACTTCCACGTAAAGTCGTGCGGTGTTGCTCGTGACAGAGAGACAACGGCGAGACCCCGAAGTATCAGCGTGATGCTCGTTGGCACCGTCTCTAGCCCTCTGTTAAAATTAGCTGACATGAGGCATCGGAGGAGAGCAGGGAGACAGATGGCGGGACGCGGCGAGAAACTATGTATGAGTGCAAATTAGTTTTCTCACATTATTCTGGTTGTGTGTGTGTGTGTGTGCAGAGAGCTGATCTGGGGCTGTGAGATCAGAGTGATGACAGTGTCAGGCTGTCACACAAGAACCCGCTCACACCCACTCACACGTATACATACACAGAACTTATAGGACGTATATATACCACCATCAGATGATCTATAACGTGAGGGTGGATATCTTTTGGTTACAGTGATATTTCAAACGAGACGGAAATTCAATCAGCTTGTTGTCGTCGATGCCAAGAGTGAGAAAAAGTAAAGGTGTAATTTGTATCTTAAGATTTAATCAGATAAACATACTAATTTTAGTGTCGCACTTTCAGTCACTTTGAGGCTCTTAATTTATATCACAATTAGTATTTGATGAGTAATGATGATTAAGACTCTTGATTAAGAGCCACAGTGTGATTCACCTCCCAAACATACAATAAGTCTTAATGCTTTAATGTTTTTTAATAAGATAAATGACAGAGAGGAAAATTCTGGGCTACAGGAAGCAGCCTGATAACAATTAATTAGTTATTACCGTGTTTCTAAATTGATTCTGCGTGTTCAAATCCATCATTGTGTCTTTGAGTGTTATTTTCTGAATTATATGTAAAAATATTTTACTTCTGTGATCAGTCGCTCTTAAATTCATTCATTCAAAACTTCTGATTGTCTTCTATGTGTGTGTGTGTGTGTGTGTGTGTGTCTGTGTTTGTGTGTGTGTGTGTGTGTGTGTTTACAAGTGTGCGACTGTCTGTCGGTCTGTCTCACCAGTCTGTTTGTGCGACTGTCTGTCGGTCTGTCTCACCAGTCTGTTTGTGTGTCCCTCACACACACACTCCTGCTCCTCAGTGGTGTCGAGGTCTCAGCTGCAAACACACACAATGCGAAGCGGCCAGACATACAGAGGGACACCAGGTGGTGTTTAACAACGTGTTGTGTTAAAATCTCTCTCACTCTCCTCCTCCTCTCTCTCTATGTGTGTCCTTCACTGCCTCAGACATCATTTACACATCACATCACCTCTGTGCAGCTCCTCCAGCCCAGATTATTACATATAATGAAGAATTTTTTTTATTAGCATGTTTGTTGGCTGAAAGAAAAATGAATATGGGACTTGGAGGCTGCTTTCAGAAAACCTTGAGATCTGCAGAGTTGTTTATTATCTTTAAATCTCTTACTCTCTACCCATCTACATTGCAGATGTTCTATATATTTGTCCTGTGAGTATTTATATCGATTTCCAAACTGCAGCTAAGAATTATTTTCATTATTGGTTGATTTGTTAATTACTTTTTTGATTAACTGACTAAATGTTTAGTCAATAGACTTTCAGAAAACAGTGAACATCCTATTTTAATTCCAACTTTCCAATTGCTTTTATTTAGTCATGTTGAATTTACAATTATACACAACAGAGAAAAGTTGCCGGTCGTCACTTTTGAGAAGCTCAACCCGTCAATATCTGGTATTTTTGCATTTATCTAAAATAAGGATTAATTTTGTGTAGATCAGCTAATTAATTAACTGACTAATCCTTTCAGCAACAGTTTGACGGGATAAGAAACAATTTCAATAGTTCCAAAAACTCAACTCACTGTTTCTCAAATATTAAATAAATTCCACACTTGTAAAGGAAAGGCTCCTCTCATCATCATCATAAACATCAAACCACTGTAACACACTGGATCTGTTCAGAAATCTCTAATTTCCTTCCTACATATATGAGGTATTCTGCTTTATCACATCTAAATGTTTTTTATGTTCATTATTAGATTTGAGACAAGATCTCAGTGAGGAACAGACACACACACACACACAACTGTTATTGACTGTTACCATCAGTCTCACACAAACTGTCAGGATCCATCAGTTATTTCCTATCATCTCTCGTCGCTCCAACACAAACTCTCCTGGTGCAAACTGATGAGGTTTTCGGGGACTGAAAACCAAACGCGGTACAGAGCTGTCGACAGCAATCTGGGGACATGTGATGATGTCTGTGGCTGAAGCGGCGCCTGCAGGGAAACATCCTTCAGGACGGTCTGACTCAGGGTTCCAGCGAGGACCCAGCATCAGTCAGCTCTGCCGCAGGCCACTTCACCGGAAGTCACTGCCAAATATGGCCGTCACAGACTATTGTGTCTGTAGCTACATGCTCCTACTGTGCTATGTTTCTATGGCAACCAAGACGAGTCAGTCTTATCTCTACCTCTCTCCCTCTACACACACAGACACACACGCACACGCAAACGCACGCGCACACACACACACACACTCCAGTGCACCTTGATTCCAGACTTGCTTCAGCCGACGAGATCAGATCGCGCATGACTCACTCTCATAACCTTTTCCCCAAAGTTTTCAAGCCGTCAACATCCAGAACTTTCTCTCCTCGCCCCAGTTGTTTCTCTCCACCGCCTTGCTCTTCACTGCCGCCGCACAACTCAGCACAAAACATATCAACAACCACAGGTTTTCATTATAGGAGATATACATAAGAAGCGTGTGTGTGTCCGTGTGTGTCCGTGTGTGTCCGTGAGGGCCTCGGCTGCAGGTGGACTTGCTCCCTTCTGGGGAATTTCTGTGCGTTGCATCACCCAATTGAATCATCCCCAACCTTAACGTCTCTCCATGCACCTCAATCACAGAAGCGATAATAGTGAGAAGGAGCAGTCAAGTGTGCTGTTGCATAACTGGGAGTTTTTTACATGGAGCCACAACACAAGCTGTGCAATCAGGAAAAAGAACAACCAGATATTTGGTGAAGCTCGGAGCCGATCGCCAAGTCCTCAGCAGCTCTTGTGTTTGCCACACACAGCGCTGCGTTCAGCTGTTTTCAATTATCACTCTGCTGTGTATTGGCACTTTTTTTTATTTTTGATTCTTGCATCAAAAGACTTTTTTGGCTTTTTTATTAACAGCCATAAACAATGCAGAAGCCCCAATAGCAAGCTCTGACCATTTTATTGCGTTTTTTAAGTGTATCAGGTGAAGGGCGGCCGGTGGGGAGCTGCAGGATTGCATCATCAACCTCTTCCCCTCTTCTTTCCCTCTCATCTTCATTCCCGCTCCCTCGCTCGCTTTTTTTTACCTCTCTGTTTGCCTTTTTCTCCGTTCCCTTATGAAATCATTCTCATTTTGAATTCATATATTCCGAGACACAGCTCACACACACACACACACTCTCTCACACACACACACACACACACACACAGTTGACACTGCCAGACACTCCACACACTGAGCTCTGATTTCATCGCAGTGTGTATTCATACTGTTTTCCTTCGATGTGAGTCTGCAACACTGATTGAGTAATGAGCTTGAAAATACTAAGCAGTCACATGAGGAAGTATTACGATGCAAACAAGTCCCAACTGTGTCCATTAGGACTGAGAGGCTGCACAAACTCCTCATGCACACACATATACAAGGAAACACACACTCAATGAAAAGCAGCAGGTTACACACTGTATACACCACAATAAGGCAATGTCCTAATAAGCTGCAGATTGTGTCTCTGATCTTATTGGTTGCAAAATGAAATGCATTTCTACACTGTATGACATCATTTTCTGAATTCATAGTGACATCATTCCTTCCACACGATCATAAATGATTCATCGATCTATAATCCTCGGGTCGTGTCTTTAGTCCTACAGGACGCAGAGATACCTCGAAAAACAAATCTTTGAACGATGCATAACTTCATTTTCCGGCTTCTTTGTAACCTCTAAATTTTTGTTATAAATATAAGCTTTAGATTAACTCTTATCTGTGGAGATAAATGAACATATTCTTGTTGACCTTGTCTTTGACCTTTAACAGATCAGATGTAAAAGTTAATCATCTGGAGATACCTACAGATACACACACACAGACACACACATATACACACACACACACAGAGGGGTGAAAGCAATACCCTGCATCCGGCTAAGCCAGCACGCATGCAGGGTAAATATCTGTCAGGCCAATTAAACCATGCAAAATTCCATTAAGGGATTGGAGGGGAGGAGGAGACAAAGGAAGAAACTTAATTGAATTGTCTTACAGGATGCAGGAGACTTGCTGCGTCGTGTTTGGACGACGGTTCTGGGGGAGCTTCTGGTCAGAGAGCCGGACATCTTCCCGTAGTTCACCGACTTCATCACACGACACTCTGGAGAAAGCACATGGCCAAAACAGACAGATGCGTTGGTAAATACACAAACACAGGCACTGAAGGAACGAAGATTAAGTGTGTGACCCTGTGACATGACATTGTGTTACAATACAATAACAACCTAGCATTTTGAAACAAAATTCTGTTGCACTGAAATTCAAATGTTATGGTTTACAAACCAACTATTGTTTTAATATTTTGATTGATTCTGACCTCAGGAAAACACCAAACCACTAATGTATCAACACAGCTGGAATTGCTTTTTACCTGGAGGTCGCCTGCAAAAATTAGTTCTGACCTTCCCTGGGCTTTTTTATTAGGATTGCAACACCCAAACACATTTATTGTATTATTACAGCTACGACTGACAGAGGCCAGACATTTTTCAGACACACACTCCTGATACATGAACTTGCGATGGTACACACACACACCCTCCCTGCCTCCTTCATCCCCAAAACTTTGCTCCTCTCCTGCTCATTAACCAAACCCCAATGTAGCTCATTGTTATTTTACACCAGCGGGAAGGAGAAATTATACACAGTCTGGCATTTCTCTTTAGCTGCATATATGAGTGTGAGTGTGTGTTTGTAAGCATGGGGGCATGTCTGTCTACTTATGTGTGTGTCTGTGTGTGTGTGTGTGTGAGTGTGTGTTATGAGCTTGTGTGGCAGCCATTGTGGCCCAGTGAGTAATGTACAATGCAGAATGTTAACATGATGACAGTGTGCCAGAGCTGAGGCAGAGGCGATAATTATAGTGATGCTGAGAGGAGGCAAAGTTGTCTGCAGCTCTGACTGCGACTGTCTCTCTGCTTGGTTTGCCGCTCTGCCTTTCTGTCAGTGTATTTCTACCTCCTGTGCCTCCTGTTCCCTGAGCTCCAGGACATCAGGCATGAGGAGGTGTCAAAATGAGCTCCGTGTCCCAGAGGACGAAGAAAAAGTGTGTGCGTGTGTGGTCCAGGTATTACTCATGTTGATGCTGTTTACACAGTCACCTTCATGGGGACTTGTTTTCCTTATGGGGACAAAAAAGCAAGTCCACATAACAGAAATCAGTCAATTTAAAGGTGAATACATTTTTAAAGTTAGGTTTAGGTTAAGGTCAAGGTTCGTTATTCTCAGACAAGGTCATTTAATCTTAATATAAGTTGCCTACATCCGTCACAGCCGTTTTAATGTTTCCAGCCCTGACAGAGGGACAACGCCAGCAAAATGTCAGAGAAGTCAAGTGTCTGGAATATTTTCCAAATTTGTGAAGGTGAGTCCCAAAGAGTCAAAGGCCTGATTTAACAAACAGATTTGTCAAAGCACCTGAAAACTGTGAGTAAAAGCTTGGTCCTTCACCTTCAACGGCCTCATCATAGCAAAGTATCTCTCCGCCTGCCCCCCCCCTCTTTTCCTATAGACAAGGAACCACTTACGGAGACAATCATCAGTAACTAATGAAAGTGCAGATACCCCGGAAACATGGTCTTTGAATGCCGTGTTGCGTGTAGGAGGCTGTTTTATGGTCTTTATCAAGAGAGAGGAGCGTTACCAAAGGGAATCTGGCTAATGGAAGCAACTAGCCATTATATTTTTTGCAAATGTGAGGAGAGTAAAGGGGCAGAGAGTAAGGGAGAGGGGAAAGAGAGAAAGGGAGATAAAAGGAGGGAGGAGGTGGGCACCAGCGATGCCCGTGGGATGGATATTATTTTTTTTAATTGCTGAAGGGACACAAAGGGGAACAAATGAATTGAAAAAAAACAACAACCTTTGAACAAAAGGCACAGTCATTCATGTGGGAGACAGAAAGAGAGAGAGACAAGACGATGAGAATGCAGATGAGGGCTAAATGGCAGGAGTCTGCTGTGACAGTGAAGACGGAGAAGGGAGGGGGGGAGACAGAAACGCAGGTGGGTGAAGTGAGGACAAACCACATCCAGACGATGGTGGAGAGACGAAGAGGCACAATGACACAATATGTGAGGAAGGCTTCGGGATAAAGACAGAGGAGCAGAGAGGCGACCGAGCGTAATGAGCTGGACAGTCTTCACAGCGCTCGGCCACCTGAACCAGGGAGTTGAAGCACACGCAGGGCAGACAGGGTGAAGGGGGACGACGGGACATGATGATCTTTTTATTTTTGTCAACAAGGAGAGAATAAAGGGGCCAATATTGTAGCAATATGATTGCTGTGTGTGTGTGTGTGGTGAGAGAATTGTGTAACAGTATCTCATTTTGTGTATATGTGTAAAAGTATCTGCCAATGTGTATTGTGATTTGCATATGTATAACAAATGCATGCATAGATCTGTGAATGTGATAAATCCTATAACTGTTTTACACCATAATTAGCGTTAGTGTACGTGATTTTTTAAATGCAGGTAAAAACAAGCTGATTGACTCTTATCTCATTATCACTTTGGTTGTTTCCCCCGGTGTGTCATGTCTAACGTCATTGAACACTGGGGGGGCTCTCTCTCTCTTCGCTGTCTTATTGTCAAATTAGCACATGCACCGAGGTGTCATGTTTCCAATGGAAAAGGGGCGACAGACATTAACGGCTGAAGTGATTTCCTCTAGGAGCTGGAAATAGGTGTCATTAGTTGCATCAGAAGCAGGCAACACAATCTGTTACTTTACATGTGATTTTTGCTGCACTTCTATTGTAGCACATCTGCAAGTGCGTGTAAGGATCTGCACGTCTTAACAAGATCCACAATGTTTTTTGTGGCAAGCAAGGTGGCCATTAATGTCACTTTTCTCATGCAGTTTACTGCATGAGTTACACAACTCTCCAAACATACACAAACACACACAAAAATACTATTGCTAAATGATTGGCCCTGTAGAGAACCCAAGAGGGGCCGACAAATGTGAAATGTGAGTCTCCTCACCGCCTTCGTCCAGCATCAGGTCATCCTGGTAGCGGTACTTCTCCGGTCCACACGCAACAAAAATGTCTTCGTCCCCGAAGAAGTCCTGCAAACATGACACCTGGGAACAAAGACACATAGATGACGTCAGTTATTACTTACACAGACACACACATTCAACCTCTGGCAGCTGCAGAAAGCAATGTCAGCGTTCTACTGAAGGCTTTGTTCAGGGGCACTTTTGTCTGCAGAGATTTTAAAGTTCCCCTCCAGGGAAAAGCAAGTTTTTAAAAATGTTACCGTGTCCCCCCTTAAGCATTTTATATGATGAAAGCCAGAGTCAGTGCCATGGCTAAGTATTTCCACATTAACAGTGCAGGGAGAAAATGCTTGTCTGACAAAGTGGATTCAGACAGCCAGGATTTCACAAACCTAAGAAACCAATCCTGTAAACTTGTTGGTGGGGCTCAGTGGATGGAGGTGAGCTGTGAGGGTGGGGAGACTGGGACAGGGGTGGGGCCATATTAGCATATTAATAGATCCCAATCATGAAATGAGGAAGGAAGGTGGACAGTTTAAGCTGTCAGCCATTTTAGCCATTTTAAGGCCAAGAGGGGATTTTTTTCCAGGACAGAATACGTAAGTTTGAGGAGCAAAGAAAAGCTGAAGGGGGTGAAAAACCTGCTGGAGTGAGACTTTGAACGACAACTCTCCAATCAGAAGTCTAGTTTACGTAATTCCAGGCGACTGGTGCTGTGAATGCATACGGGACATAAACTGCATTCTGTGTTCAGGTCGTTACATGGTCACAAATATAAAATGTCCTTCCCTGTACTCAGGTGAAGAGTCACACCGCACTCTGAGCCCCAGGAGACGGATAAGGAAGATACCTGGTGTCTATTTGTGTGTTTTGTGTTTGCATGTTTCCCCATTGGTGCCTGTGAATAACCAAACAAGTCCCTGAGCTGCAGGTGCGTGTCTTTTCCGCTCTTTATCAGTCCATCAGCGAACATATCAGGACCTCGCTGACTCACTAATTTGCTAATGCGCCGCGGTGCGTTCGCCGGATGTCTAGAGAAACAAGTGGTGGGCCTGTTCCCTGGAACGCCACAGCTCATGAATGGTAATGAATGGCAAAGAAAAGAAACGTAAGAGCAGAGAGGGAGCCATGAACAACCCATAGAGAGAGAGTGTGTGAGGCAGAGAGAGGTTAACTCTATAGGCTATCTGACTCACAGAGACAAAGTCCTTGTGAGTCACCGTGGTTCTTCGACGGACTCCATGCTGTGACGCTAATGCAAAATGTACAGGGACACGCTGACAGGCATTATGTTAAAAACATTAAAACACTGAGTCACTTATCACAACACAACAGGAGCCGGATCAATAAAGAAGAAAGGTCCTTTGGAAAGAGGGTCTGCGGAATCGTGCATATTTAGCCTGGAGGTGCCTGATTAATTAATTATTCCAAACCTAAGCTCCTAATCTGTTCACTTTGTCAGCTCAAGACAGATGTTATTAATTTTTTCTATCCACAAAGAAGTCTCAGCAATAAGGTGTTTATGATGACAAATTGGCAAAGCTGCTGTTCATTATTTTCTATTTGATTTAGTTGGCAGCTGATTCCATATCTGATCCTAACTCAGCACGATTTACACAAATAACTTTAATTACACCCCACAGGCCAAGCGTCACATTTCAATCCCAAGACATCAATATCCCAAATTATATTTCCCGATGGGCAGAATAGGATTAACAGGAAGACAACAGTTTATTCATCCTCTATGACGAATCTCCCCCCCGAAAACCTATTAAGAGCTATTACAGTTTCAGCGGCACACGCATGTCAAGCACCGCCTGGAGTTAACACACAAACAAAAAGCTACCGCTTACTGCGTCTTCATGGCAATTACCGTCCAAGAATCCATTTAGATCTTTATTAGGCAGCGATCAACACCCCTAAAGAAAAGTCACAGCTGATATAACAGCATTATCAACAAAATACCCAGTAAACAGCAAAGAGGCCATTCTCTCTCTCTTTCTCTCTCTCTCTCTCTCTCTCTCTCTCCTGCTTTCCCCACCACAAGTTTAATCTCAGACTCAGACTCTCTGTGGAATATGGGCAGGTTTCATTTAACTTTTCAAATCAAGGCCGGGCGTCTGTGTGTGAATCTGCGTCCGTTTGGCCACACATCGCATGAGCACACGTTTCCGCACACGAGGAGATTCCAGTTTCATAAAAGAGTGCATATTGCCTTGTTCCCCGATATCCCCTGATACCGCGTTACTGATTATTTCTCACCCAAGCGTCTCGGGGTCCTAACAAGATGGCTGCAGATACAGATGCCGGTGCTGTCAACACTTCCCCAGTGTGTCTGAAGCACTTCTACCTCTAATCACACTGTTTTTTTGTATTTCCCTGTTATTTTCATCTTTACCATCAAATTCATACTGCTGGCTATTGCATACACTACTTATAGATTATGTTGCACACTGTGCACCATCATTTAACCTTCAAAGTATTGCATTAATAATGCTGTTTGCTGTTCTTGGCTCAGCTGTGATCACATATTCATAGGCAGCCTCTCTGAAGCTGTTTGTGTGGGCAATAGTGGTGGTAATTTCTCATTTTTGTGACAATTCGTTTATGAAGAAAGACCAAAAGCAACATATTAATCAGTAATTAAAATAATCAATAGTGCAAGCTAGTCAATCGACAACATTTTTTATTAGAATTAATTTTATCTGAATAATCGTTCAATTGTGTTTCGTGTGTCATTTTTGGAGCAAACATGTGAAGTTTTCTCTGGTTGCAGCTTCTCAGAAGTGAAGATTAGTTTTGTTTTGCTTTGTCTTGTATCATGAGCGTCTATAAGCTTTCAAACTGTTGGTCAGACAAATCAAGTCACCTTAAATTAAAACAAGCCTTATTGGGCACATTACGTTTCCCAGCTGCACACTGGTGGTAGTTACAGGTTTCTAGGCAGATTTGTTACAATACAGCAGCTGAAAAAACCCTACACCCCAATAAAACCACATTTAGATTCACTCGTTCCAGATTTTTATTTGGATCTGCGCGAAATTTAGTTTCATCGGGATCCATGAATTGTTGTCTGAGAAAACAAGGAAAATGTTGGAAAACACAACATTAAAGAAAGGAAAAAAAACAATCCTCGTCCTAATCAGAATCCACACTAGAATGTAATGGCTTCTTCCTCGGCTCATGCCCCACCGCTCCACAAAATTTCATGGGAATCAGTTTAGTGGTTGGTGCGTAATCCTGGTCACAAACAAACATAACCTCCTTGGCAGAGGTATTAATCAAGTGAATCAGCACAGAACTGCTGCTGCTGCTGGGCTCAACAGAGAGGAGGCTGGTGTACAGAGGCTCTTTGAAGCTGCTCATCCAAATATAGAAACTGTAGCACCAGAAACCACAGGTATACAGGGAGGAGAGTATAATCAGGAGGTGGTGAGGACAACAGAGGAGATGAATCCGGGAGGAAGTGAGTCTTGATGTAGGACAGCCTCTGAGGGCACCACTGAGCTGAGGGTAAACCAATATGGAGCAACGCAACAACACATACTGGGCAGTGCTACTGAGGAAGGGTGTGAAAGAGTATGGTTGCCATGGTGACAATGCCCTCTAGGCACTGGTGCATGGCTGGTGCGTGCCACCGATTCCACGGTGTGCAAACTGCGATAGAGAGCTCCATCATTCATAATTTATCTACTATGGGCAGAGTACTCGACAGAACTGTGTCATTCAGGCAAATACACACCAACACACACAAACGGCCTGGTTCCCATTGAGATACAATATGCCCTTGCTTTAAACAAGATGAGATCCTGAAAGGCTCGCAGAGACAGACGGACCGATGAATGAGGAAGAGGAGAGGGAGCTGGTGAAGATGAAAAGAGTCGAGGAACAACAACAACAACAACAACAACAAAAGAAACAGTCTGAGATGAAACCAAATCTCCAAATCCTCCGAGTCACAGAGGAAGCAAACAGATGGAAAAGAGTAATCGATGAGGATGAGATCTATTCCTGACTGCTGCTGCCGCTGCTGCTCGGAGCCCAATGACAAAACAAGCTGCTTTGATGTCTCTGGTGCTGCGTTCACACAGAGAACAACGTTACACAACATCCACGCTGCTAAAACAAGGACGGCAGGAAACAAACAAAGAGGCAGCGAAAAAGAGCGACTATAATAAGATGATGAGGGGGGGGGAAGGCAGAGGACTGTGGAAATTGGTATATTCATAACCCTTCTTACTCTAAGGGCAGCTCACAATGACCGAACAACTTGGACATGTTCAATTTGATATTTACATTTTATTTAACATCCACTGCAGGAGTCAGGCAGAGAGTTAACAGGATTTAAACAGGTTTGTGCATCAGATCTCACGTGTCTGAGAAATCCTTCCCCTTATCATCCACCTGCCACCATGACTGAGAGGATCATTCATGATCTACGATGGTATCTGGAATCCGATCGACATTTAACTATATCACACACTTTACAAGAGTAATTACATAGAAAAGCTCAAACAAAAAAGACATCTCTCTACGACCGGAGGGGTGTGACCTCCAAATATGTGACCATCATCCCCTCCTGAAAGTGTCTTATGCAACAAATCATAGCATATCTCTCAGTAAACCCATTTATACTCTCACTACGCCACCTAGTGTGGAAGCAAAGACCAAACACCTTCTAATCTACAGTGTCTGCTTCTGTCTCTCTGATGTCTCTCCCTGGTTTGTTCTCCTCTGTCTTTCTTTCTTTGAGATTAAATCACATTTTTGGTCGGCTACACGGAGCCGCACGTCACTTCATTTGCACATCATTATGCAAGGGATCATAAAACTGAGACAGACAGAGAGAAGGCTGACACCACACGGTGGCACTGTTGAATAACCTCACGCTGAGGAACCCAAAAGCGGTTCCACGCTGCAATAATTAAAACAAAAAAGCCTCGTTTTTGTAACACAACAGCAGGGGTGAGGTACAGTCTCGAAGCCAACGTCAAAAGTATAAAGGTTGTTAGCAGATGCATTGAAGCTTTTTAAGTCTGGGTCTCTGCAGAGCGATGCTTTGAGTCTGTTTGGTGTGTGTCAGGAGGGATGACTGTCCAGATTTTGAGTGTGTGTGCTCGAGGACACGCAGGAGACCAACAAAAAAGAGGCTGACAAAGACACAATGAAAATATACAGTAGACACAATCATATCTCACCTTTTATGAGAATACACAAACACTATCATGTGTCCATACACACGTTCACTGGTTATTTAGCGAGTCTCACATGCACAAATCTCTAGACAGCTACAACCAGCTTCTGAGCACAGTGATGGTGCAACATCTTCATTAAACAATCTGTCTGCAACACAGCTACATCACATAGTTCTGTCTCCATGTTGGACTTCAGCTCTACTTGAGGACTCTTCTGTCAGGAGCCTGATTCACACAGCAGTGCACACGTGTCAGACCACATGCTTTTGTTTTTACCTGTGCAAAACAACCAACAGATTTCAAATAGAAATAGTTTGATTATAATTTTTTGCTTCCAGTTTTTCCAAATGTGAGGATGTTGGGTTTGTTGGGTTTGTTGATTCTACAAAACACAAATGTTTGCAGCCATGGTTACAGTACATCAGTTTTTTTTTTATTTTTTATCTTTGCTCTGATAAGAAACAGAGACATTTCTCTGAGACAAACTGACGCCTGCAAAAGCCAGAAAGAGGGAAAAAAAGGGAGAGAACCACTAATCTGCTGCACCACAATAGACTCACAGTGGTTACACAGAGGTCGCAGTGAGGTCAACGTAATCCTTCCCGCAGAAAGACACGTTTGGGACGGACGGGCTGTCGCTGCTGGGGGAGCTTAGCTCGGTGGAGCTGTCCCTGGTGCTGAAACCAACTGCAGCTGGCCGAGCTGCTCTGAAACTCTCCCCACAGACAGACGGACGGACACACAGACAGATGGCTGTGATAGATAAGACAGGTAGAGACACAGGATGACAGATGGATGTATTGTGAGACAGATGTAGGGAGATAGGAACAGAAAGAGCAAGGCATTTGTTGCAAACATGCAGTGCATTCGAGGTGAAGGGATAAAAGGGGTGGAATATATGATGAAGCTTTAGTACTGGCACAGCAGCATGTCGGAGCTACAACATCCAACATCAGTGTTTCTGAACTATACGGACCACAATCAATAAAAATACATAAGTTTGACGTTTGTCACACAGACAAATGCTGTGTAGGAGTATCAGTATTTAACTGACAGTAATGTTAGCAGTGATTGATGTGTTTTTAAATAGATATTCATATCTATATTACTGTACAAGCTCGAGATGACGTTGGCATTCTCTCCATTATCTATACTGCTTATTTTACATTGCCAGTATACTTCAAAAATGCTGTTTTACTGGTATAGGGAGTTCTAAAGGGTCACAAACTCTAAAAGAAACGAACACATCCCTCGTCACTTTCAAGAATCCATATTGTATTAAAACATCTACAGAAACAATTTCAGTCAGAATCCCAAAAGGAAACAGCAAAATACATTTCCTTACACTCCAGGGGTTTTATCCCCTGAGAGCGAAAGGAGACAGAGGGATGGGCGGGCAAAGAGCCACGCAGGCTGACAAGAGGAGAGGGAGACAGAAATCAATCTGAAAGACGCAAGAGGGAAACGGATAAAACCATCTTTCCCCCCCCCTCGGGGGAGAATTCACACACCGCATGACCTCCCGCTGCCTCAATCAGGGAACCTGCGGATAGAGTGAGGCGGCTGGGAAACAAGGAGGGAGAGGAAGAGAAGAAGGAAGAGCTGACAAACAAATAAAGGGAAAGAGAACAAGGTTGATGTGAGCCAATTAACGGTGCAGCGCTCTGAGTTACTGTTCGTGCATGCACCTCAAAGCAGCGCAGCAGACTGACTGCCAGGCTGGCTGCTCTGTTGCATAACAACTTATGTAACAGCCTCTGCTCTCCAGAGGGGGGATAGCAAACTTTCTTCTGGAGCTGGATCTGTGTGAGCGCATCCTCCTGTCCTTCAGGGAACCGGTGTTTTCATTCAGACATGAATGGAATCCAAAATAAGGTTTCATGCAGCGCTGGTCCCACGAGGGGACAAGTAAGACCTCACATGGCATCAGTCTAAAGTTCCTCTTCCTCTTCCTGCCCTTTTCTCTACAGAAGATGACATCTTAAAATGTCTTGCTTTGTCCGAACAACAATCTGGATACTAAATATATTCAATGTACTGTCACAGCTCGCCAGGAAAGACTATGCAAGGAACTAACTTCTGCCAGTTTTACAAAATAAATTACTTTAATGATTCATTTTCTGGTGATGGAAAAATTGATTAATCAGCTTATTGTTTTCGCTTCATGTGAATGCAACACAGGCAAACTCTTAAATACGAGATGGGAAATATATGTAAGGAAAACACAACTCCCACTCCAGTTAACTGCAGTAACAGAGGTGCAGCAAATGAGCCCTTAAGTACATACAAAACTGTTTTGATTATGCTGTAAGCATGGTGTATATTTGAAGGTTCAGACGTAAAGGAGCTACTCGTGGCACAAAAACAAATAAAATAAAATAAAAACAATCAATATACAATACAGTTAAATGGGACTTTTTTATTATTTGAGATTGGGTTTAAAGTCATTGCATCTGTACAGGAATTTCCTATTAGTTCAAAATGATGCAATACAAGCATTTTTCAAATTGGGAGGTAATTTCTTAGCAAGATTCCAGCAGGAGGAAAGCAGCTCTGCTGGTTGTCATGTTTACAACCAAGTGTCTCAGTGCCTCGCCCACTGAGTCATGATTCAACAAAACCTCTGACAGGTGATATGTGTGTAAGTTGCAACAAACAAACAGAAAGAGGGGACACACTCTTTAAAATGCAGATCTAGCTGCGTGAGTCAGGAAAAGCATGAGCCAGACTGTGTGTGTGTGTGTGTGTGTCTGTGATGAAGTTGTGGTGTGACGAGGTTCTCGACAGTCTGCCAGAGCCCGAAACGTCTGCCATCGATCCTAATTTGGCAGCATGTCCTCTGACTACAGACAGCGCCCCAATCTGCCACCGTCACCAGACACAGACTCAGCTAACTGACTGACTGAAATACAGAGAGACGGGGAGAACGCAAGATTTGTGTGCGATACCATACCAGCCATATATCAACAATGTCATTTAGTGCACATATACTGTATAGCAGCATAAATACTGTATACTCGGTCCCCACTCTCCACAGACAATGCTGCGCAGACTCGCTGTGACTCAGCAAAACAGCAGGAGCAGATGGACTTTGCTTCCCACAATCCTCCCATGAAGAAAAAAGTGACATCACCAGCAAACAACCAATCAAATAAAGATAAACAAGCCGCTGAATGGTTTGTTTTTGAGCAGAGCATAATCCCTGCTTTTAATAATACGCAATGTTTTTAAGTGATGTCCCTGCAGAGCTCGCTGTAGCCAAAAGAGGAGAAAGGAGATGCGAAAAAAGTAAGACCAGGAGGGTGTGGAGGGACAGACAGAGAGAGGGAGAGAAGGAGGGTGAGGGAGAGAGAGAGAATGGGGGAAGGAGAGAGTGATGCCATATGTTGCAGCTCTTGGATTTGGGGGTGCATGCCGAGTGTGCTAATTAAACGAAGACTAAATAGCCGGAAAAACAATGGCACGTTGACAGCAAGAGACAGAGTGAGAAAAAAAATCAAGTAGAGGGAGGCGAGAGAAAGAAGATGAGAGGAGGGAATCTGCAGCTAATGTGATGAGGGGAGCAAATTTGTTTGATCGGAGAAAAAACTAAACATTATGTAAGTGAATAAAAAAAACGATGCGGATGAAGAGAGAAGCAGAAATTTGAAAGGGTGGAGGGAAATAGAAAAGAAGTGTGCAGCACTTGAGAAGACAATGAAGAAGGAGGAGGAAGAGGAGGAGGCTGCAGAGAAAACAAGAAGATAAAAGAGTATTAAAAGCTCTTCGGCGTTGCCAACAAGTAGAAGGACAGGCCAACAATGCAGCTCGAAAAGTGAGAGCTGCACTGCAGATAGTGAACAAGTGGTTCACTCTCACTCCTCTCCTACAAACGGTCTAACCTTTGTTTAACATGTGACATTTAATGAGTACAAAGACAGAGGGCAGTATTATCAGGGACACGCTGTGTAGACGAGGTGGACAAAGGAAATCATATTAGTGCGTCAAAGACGAGGACATGAACTCTGAAGTATCTCGTTAGGAACGGACCAATCAAGGTGAATGTCAAGTAGCAGCACAGATAATAGCCTTTAGTAGGTCTCTGTGAGTTTACAGGGATGTAAAGTCAATTCATCTGCGCAGATTTCAGGTTTATAAAAAAAGGGAAACTATTTGATAGAATGAGGTCGTCTCTAAACGCCTGACAACATCCTTCATACGGGCTACAGAGCTAACAGTAAACAGGGAACGAGTTGAACGTGCTAACATATGCTAGAGCAAGATGATTGGTGCGAAATGACTTAGAAGGACTTGTTGTAAAAAATGATTAATCCTCTGGGCATCTTGGACGTCACACGGTCCACTGAACAGTTATGTATTTCAGTCTGGACCAAAACAGTAAACCGACAGGTCTCTACAAAACCAACACAACAAAAATTACTACATGCAACTTGAGAAGTATAGACAATATTGATAAGTGTTAATGTACAGGCAGTTAATATGGGAATTATCGACGCTTGCAAATGCTCAACCCAGGGAGACGCACACTGAAGGATCTCATTAACGAGATACTCAACAACTAGAATGCAACCAACTTAAAGGGCGACTACGTGGAATCACTTCATGCATTGGTTGATAATTGCCTATAGTGAATGGCCACTGATGCATGAGCAGAAATCCAGAGGAGTCCATTAAAAAGCGTGTGTGTGTCACTATGCGTGCCTAAGTATGCGTAAGCCTCGCACGGCTCCCGGCTGGCAGCTGGGGTCCAACACAGCGTGTGTGTGTGTGTGTGTGTGTGTGTGTGTGTGTGTGTGTGTGTGTGTGTGTGTGTGTGTGCGTGTGTGTCTTTTCTGTGTGTGTGTAAACAGAGCTTTACGTGTATTAATAGACCAGCCATGTCCGTGTCCTAAGCCACTTACAGGTCGTCTACCTTCTTGATCAGACCAATCCTGCGAGGCCATCATCACAGCGTCACCGTGGATTGGCTGGTTCCTCGGCAACTACATCTAATTATCATTAAAACACGGCCAAGGTGAAGAAGCTTGCCATAGAAATATGAGGTTGTGGTAACCCCCAGAGGAGAGGGAGCTAAAAATACCACCTATCAGATACAGTGAGACCTGAGACAGGGGGCGAATCAATGGAGCGGTGGGGGGGTGGAACTTGATAGATAGCTTCTCACTCGGTCGCTCGTATTACCCACAGAAATATGATATCTAAAACGATCACAGTGGAGTAAGCTCACAATGGGCAAACTGAGTGTGTGGCACATATCAGAGGCTCAGAGACACTTGTTCGCAGCCTGTCACATGTTGTCTCCTCACCATCAACATCTGATTATTATCATCAGCTCGCCCCCGATAGCCGCCAAGAGGAAAACAGGCAATTTATCACAGTGATAAGAGGAAAAGACTGAAAACAACAACCAGAGCCAAAGTTTTATCACAAAATATTGATCTGAGGTCAAAACCAAAACTCAGTTGTCATATTGGCAAAAGCTTCGCAAACACAGTGCACACCCACAGACACACAAATAATGAAGAGTCATAACAAGACAAGTGAGAGAGGACTAGCAGAGACAGACTAACTCTCGGGTGAACTCTTTGCTTTCAGATACCAAAAACATTATCTATTATTCATCTCAGCACATTTTAGCCTCTGCAACAAAACATTTAAGCAGAATAAAATTAGTAAAAAATATAATTTTTGTTTTAAACCCACATGAACAGTCTAGTGAGCAGCTGAGAACAATTCGAAACAAAGAGAAAGGGAAGAAGATGAAGAAGATGAAGAAGATGAAGAAGATGAAGAAGATGAAGAATAGGGCTGTGGGGATGTACAGTACATATACATCCTGCCCCACTGTCTCTGGCCTCATTACAGGGGTTAATGAAAGCAAGGAGCCTGAGCTCCGGTTCTCAGATGCTCTCTCGGGGCTCTGCAGCTCTGCCGAGACGCAACGTTACTGCCAAGAAGGCCCAGAAACCTACTTCTGCCGTAGGCCGGCTGACGGACGTGGCTCAGCTGACGGCAGCAGGCCCATTCTCACAAAAACACTTAACCCTTAAAGTAACCATGTCCCAGGGCAGGTAATTACCTTTAGCTCACACTTTGAGTGTCATAACATACAGTTAGTTCATCCCTTCATTCATCTGTTTGTTGTTGTTATGATTCTTTTTTTATTCAAATGTGTATCTAGACAGTTTATGCAATTGTTAGTTCATCATATTTTCATAATGTAATGTTATGCTGAGCCTTATTCCCTGAAACGGTTAAGTTAACATGGATTAACTACATTTCACAGAGGGTTTAAATTTGCTACACGATTATCCAGTGTTTTCTGAGACCTTTCACCCAATCAGAAGGAGACGGCTGTTCCAGTCTCGTCGTGGATTTCCAAGCACTCATGGAAACTCTCACTCCTTTGTATTCATTCCCATCTTGCTTTAAAATCCCTCATTCTTCCATTGGCAGTTCACTTAGTAACATATTCAGAGACGCACACGCTCCCACGTGCATTAACCCACGCACACATTCGCAGTCACACATACAGAAAACGAGGACTTGGTTCTGCACTCAGCCCAGTTTGGTAGCGAGCGTGTTACCATGCCTACAGGCCCAATCAATATCACATCTAAAAATAGAACAACCATAATAGTCTTACTTCCAATCGCAGTGGGGTGAACTGGGCGAGAGCAGCGTTTATTGTGTAATCTCCAGGACAACTGTAACAAGTGGCCACCACAGAGCTGTCGAGCACTTGTGCAAAAGCGCGAGTTTAATCCCCGACAGGAGGTTTCTCAGGGAAAACCTGATCTGATCTGACTGGATTTTATTGGCTGGTGCTGGGATCTCGCAGCAGGTCAGGTCAGGGAATCTGGAATGACTTCCTGCTGGGTTGAAAGTAGGTCATTACACGGACAGCACGATTAATCTTTACAACTGGGATAAACGGTAACACTGAGGGACTTAATGAAAAGAGCACAATTGTGACAATCACAAATTAGCCAATCGGGAGATGATTGCTGCTGTGCGACACAAAATGAAAGGACGCCCTTGATGTCAAACAGAAAGTGTTTCAAACAGCTCAATAACCTGGAGCTACAACACGACCTAGACAGAGAGCAGACCGACAGTCAGAACCATTGATGGTGCGTGAGAGAGGAAGTGACACAGAGACAAACAGGAAGACACCGAAGAGGTTAAGAATATAAAACTCTCAAAGAGATGTTTTGTCTTTCTCTCTCTGTCCCCTCTCCACAAACATGAGCATGTGTCAGCACAGATAAACTGCGTTTAACTGCAGTGCAGACCAAGGTCAGAGCCACTTCCACATGCACAGAACCAGCCGAGAAAATGTGCATGAGTCTGCGTATGTTTACTGTGCACTTACACTATCTTACAGTAGTTCTTTTTATACCCTCTACCTCCACAGCTGAGCTGAGAGGGAGCTGGAAAGGTGGGTGGACTGTCAAGGAGCCCGAGACTTATTTTTGTGTTGGGAGGCAAAGCTCTGGCACACATTGCTGCAGCGTGGGAGAGAACCCAGACTCCATTCATCGACTTTTACCTTCTCTCGACCTCTTTCACTCGCTGTGTCACACGTTTGTCTCCACAGCTCCAACTGTAAACGGGGGACACGGATGCTCTTCATTCATAAAGGGCTCATTAAAGAGAAATGAGCCTGTGGTCATTAAATATTTATCCGTTCGGAGCCTTCTAACAGCCTGTTGATCTGTGTTTTCCCTTTCCAAGCAACACCGTCGCAAAAACCACCACCTTCATGAACGAGTAATTGTTAGTCACCTTGATTTTAAGTCTTTCTGCTGCACATAAAACGTCGTCCAACACAGCAACAGAAAAGAATCCCTCTATATTCCCAGCAGTACCAGCCATGATAAAACCACGTTAAAGCCATGTCTGATGTCCTTGCAATCCAATCGGACACATTCTGACACAAATGAGAAATGTATTCATTCAATACAAAGATTTCTCACCAGTTTCCCCTCCAGTGTGTAGATCTTCTTCACTATTCCGGAGTCAAGCTTGATGGCGTCAGTGATGTCGGTGAGGACCTGTTCGTAAGAATGGGCGGTTTTCTTGTTCAGCAGGATCCTCACAGCTTTGCGGGGCTTCACGCCGCTCCGCACCACTGTCACGAGCTTTGGACGTATGAACTCCTTGTTTTCACGGTTCTCTGGTCCGCTGGCCTTGGCGCTGCCCAAGGATGGAGGGCCGCGGGAGGACGCCGCCGCGGCCTTGACGTTCACCGACCAGTTGGGGTTCACGTTCTTTGTGTAATCCAACTTTTTGAAGGCTTCAATGGAGCTGCAGACGTAACTGTCACCTGGGAGAAGGGAGAGCAAGATTACTTGTCAAAAGTAATACAAGATTTAGAAAATATCAAAAGAGATGAGAACCTCTTTCTCTTGGGAGATGGGAAGTTCAAGAAAAATGGTCAAAATGAGAAGAAAGGTAAAGAAAGGAGGGAAGAATCTTTGTTCTGAGCAACATCTTCTAACCAGCAGCTGCAGACACTAAACATCTTTGATAAACAGATTCATACAGCTTGCTTTTCTTTCTACTTTTGTATATTTATATATATTTCTCAAATCCTATATCAATTAAAGAAGATGCTGACAGTTTACAGCTCCTCCCATCACAGTAATGATACTGGCATGCACAGTATTGGAGTAAAACAGATCAGGAGAGAGCTAATCTTAGACGAAACATATGCCTCTGACACCAGATGGCAATCCAACCAGTGATATAATCTTCATAATAATAATCTACAGTCTGCTCTGCTGGATTAGCCAGTTTTGGACCACATGTAGTGTTGAGCCTGATTTCAAATGGGTCTAATTGTGGGGCCATGGTATTAGATGAGTTCTGTGCAGCAAGTGAATGTGCAGGAGAGGATCACAGAACATGGCAGCACAGAACATGGCAGCTGACAGGTGAGGCAGGGCTGGTTCTTTAGGAGAAGAAGGGATGCACAGACAGGCAGAATGTGTCCAACTGGATTTTGGAATATGAGTCCAGGACTGAAAAGCTTCTACATGTCAAGCCCTGGTTGTGTAACCCGCTAAGTGAGCCGTGTAGCCTTCTTATCCTCACCTTCTACAAGTTGATCAACACTGGCGATCTTCTTGGAGCCATCCAGGGTGTAGATGGTCCGGACCCCCTGGGGCAGGTTGACATTGTCGGACAGAGAGCGGGTCAGATCGGCCAGCAGTGCGTCAAAGGTCCGGAACCTGTCCACGGAGATGGCGTACACTATCCCGTTGAAGTAGCGGTCTCCGTTGCGGTAGAAGCGGACCTTCATGGCCCTCTTCTCCGCGCTCAGCGTCTTCAGGGTGCGGGTCCGGTACAGGCTGCAGTGGGCGCTGTGCGTCGGGCTCGCCACCCCGTTCATCCGCGCACTGGAGCGGCCGTGCCGCTGACCTTTGTCCCGATCGTCGAAGTGCTCCAACTCCATCTCGCTGCCGAGGCTCACGACAACGGCCGTGCTGTCTGGGAGACACACAACGCGAAGAGATCGGGTTGTGGGTGAAAGTTTTTTTTTAGCGGCGGGGCAAGTCAAACAGAAACAAGCAGGAGAGATGGGGACGAGGCGTAAAAGCAGCCGGAGTCCGTCGCTGGCGCACGGTCTGAAAATAACTCCCTAATGACAGATTAAGTGCTCTTAAGCCGGGCAGTGCTGGACAGTGCGCTCCATGACGAGCCGCACCATCAGGCACAGTTGTCCTGAGGCGCAGGTGGATGTGCAGAGAGGGGACAGGGCGACGGTCACGAATCGATAACAGCCCATTAATGCCCCTCTTTATACATATTCACAGGATGCGCGCGTGGCACAGAGAACCGCAGCCTTCACCCACAGGGACCCAACTCCAAAATAAATACCCCAGGATGCCACTGGAGCAAATAATAAAAATCTATATATTTATACATTGATGTGTTTCGGATCAAGAGACGTGGATCGTCAGAGGTAGAGAATTCAAAAACAACAATAAAAGAAAGGATCACTTTTCACGTTAAGAGGATTTTGACGCACTTACCCAAACGCGCGATTAGCGCTTCTCTGACGGTCACCTCCAGCCTGACTGATGCTGCGTGTCCCTGCAGACACGAAGGAAAAGAGTTCAGTGAGCTGGTCGCTGATGGTGAAGTGTGATTCCAGTCCTGGATCCTGCAGAGAGAGACCCCCCCCTCTCTCTGTCTGTCTCCTCTGTGTGTCCCTTTGTTGTCCTGTTGATTTCTCCACCACCACCACCACCACCACCTCCACCAGCACCGAACACCAGTGTGTGCGCGTAAAGAGGCACAGGCTGGACTGGGAATGGACGAGGTGGCAGCTGTTTCCCCTCCCATTCTCTCCTCACCCACCTCCTCTCTCCCCCGCCACGTCACTCGGTCGTGATTTCCACTGAGGCACCCTCCCACCACCACCACCACCACCTCTTCATTAGGATGCAAACCCACGCTTGCTGGACGCACCCCCTCCAAGAGACACGCGTCGGCTGGGGAGGGGTGTCGATCTTGTCCAAATTATGAAAAATCTGAATAATAATAATACATATGGGTAAATGAGGTCTCAGAAGTACCTGAACTATAATCCTATATCCTATATGTATTAATTTCATTTTACATATACTATATATTACATATGGTTATATCTGCATGTTTGTGAGTGTGGATTATTTTGTTTATCAAAAGAGTTAACATAAACTGTAGATATACAAGTTGCCTATATCAGAAGTTCTCAAAGTTTTCTCAGCCAAGGTCCACCTATACAAGATATAAAATATGACAGGGACCCCTGCATATATGCTCCTAGGAATAATTTGACATGTGAGAAAACCATATGAGAAGATATCTATGTTTTAAAAATATTTTCAGAACAATATTCTAATGGCTGATTCTGCAAACTGTTTGCGGACCCCCATTTGAGAACCACCAGCCCATACAGCCTATAGGTTGGCGTGCATGGACTAATCTCATCTCATTAAAACCTTGAGACTGCACAGCAGCAGCAGCCTTATGTTTAACCCACTGGAACATTTGCACGTGAGATGTTACGTAACTCCCTCCCTCCACTGTATTAACCACAGGAGTCTGAAGGAAGCTGAACGTTAACTATGTCGATGAAACCACACAGAGCAGCGTCCACGAGGATCCAAAACCAGCGTGACGAATGTGACGTGGGACTGCATGAGAGCTAGAGAGGAAATGCTGCATGTGTCACTCTCATATACAGTAAGCTTGTTACTTCCCATGAGCTCTGAGGTTTGTTTGCATGTAACAGCAGGAGATGATCTCCCCGAGCGCTGGAACAGATACAGACCCCTGGCCTACATCCTGGCCCCCGAGAGACCACCCAGTTCTGCTCCATCACCACTCCCCTGTGATCCATATGAGAGTGTGTGCTACCCAGCATTTATCTGTGCCAGTGACGATTCCCATTGTTTTGCCTGTTGAATACATCACAGCTTTATTGTGTAAAAGTTTCCCTTTCGTTTGTGAGTGTGACATTTATTCACTGCCTGTTTTTAGAAGATCTACTTCGTCTAATCCAAAATGTCCAGCAGGGTACATGCTTGCATCTTTTATGGCCGCTTCCGTGAGCAGACCAGCTTGCGTGAATATGAATCCATCAAAGTGTGTGACAGTGACAGAAGGAAGGATTTTTTTAACCCCCCCCACACACACACACAGATTTTTCTCTATTTCGAGGAGACGCGCGCGGGGACCCAGTGTGCGTCACGAACTGAGGGCCTGACAAGGTGTTCCTGTCTCAATGAAGCAGGGCATGTGTGGGGGGACTGTCGTTAGGCCAGGGTAAGAAAGATGGAGGACAAGGGCAGGACACATTTAGTGCTCTCATTTCCACAGGAACTTGTGAGTCAGGTTTTTGTCAGAGTCCAAATGTGTTCAAATCACATACCTGTAGCTTTTCTACGTTTTTAGTGCTTTCATTGGATCACGCATTTTTAAAGTAATAAACCATCCTGAACATAACGGTTGATTCGCTTCCTCACAGTATTGCAGCTGACTAGCGTGATACACAGGAGACTTGGTAATGTTGCATTCATGCATGCCAGCCATAAAATTGGGTGAAATTATTCAAAGAAGGAGAATTCTGACATCTGTGGGCAGGGCCATCAAAGAGTCTTTGCAGAAACAATTTATTTTAATTACAAGTTAAACTTCACGGAGAATATTTAATGTGGAGTGGACAGTTTCATGATTTTTCTTTGCGTCATAAAAAAACAAAAGATAATTACTTTTTTATGCCCTTGACTCACGACTTCCAATTTTTTTATTGTAATAGTTGTTTCAGCGACACTAAAACACACGTTAAGACACAAGTTAGCACATGCAAGATTAAATATGTCTTCATTTTAGAGCTCAGGAGAGACATTTAAAAGACTGCCCCCGCAGACTGTTGACAGATGCTGTCAGCAATCACTGCATCTTTATGCAACAACAAGTTTGCACATCACACAATGTGTGAACGTGGGGATGGCCGTAAAAAGTCGAGATATTCAATTCACAAGTATTGTGCTGTATTTCACATCTACACTTGTCTTCTGCACACACACGCACTGCATGTACACATTTCTTTTGCAGCATGGTGAGTGCAGAGAGAAGTGAATTAGCAGGGGCAGGCAGCAATAGTGTGATTCATGTGGTGTTTTGACACATGGTGTATTGATTTGTCACCACGTTTCACCTGAGGAGGAGGAGGAGGGGCAGCACGCACGGAGTTGTAGTAACATGAGCTTGAAGACGGAGGCAGAGAGCAGTGTGCTCTCCCTCTTATGAGGCAACACTTCCTGGCTGTCTTTAAATGAAGTCATTAATCTAAGATAAACAACCCGTCACCACCGCAGCAGCACATTCAGGATCGTTCGCCGACTCAGCCGGGAACAGAAACATACAGAAAGTGAGCCTGTAAAGCTAAAATACTCCTGAAAACTGAATTCACTCTGTGCTGCTGCAGGGATTTTAAGACCGTGTAGTCGATTCCAGCAAACACAAAGAAAAGTCTCCTGTAGCTTTTAGAGCATTCACTGATTCTGGAGTACTTTTATTGAATGAACAAATAAATTACTGTGATTGAACCATGTTTAGGTACAAAATCAAAATTAGTTGCAACATATCATTTATCTGTATATATAGTTTAAAAATCAGCTTGGGGAAAAAAATAGTTTTCTTTACTTTTTAACCTAAAGTGTTATATTCATGAGATAAAACTCAACTATTTAAACAAATTGATGAATTCATGCTTGTATTGCCTGTGCGTCCTTAGTAAGGAGAAACTGTTTCAGCTCGGAGTTTTGAAGCTGACAGGAACTGAACCCATCCTCCGCACTGCTCCACAAAACACGAATGAAACAGCTTCTGGCAATTTTCATATTCACTACTTGGACACAGATTTCTTACTCCCACATTTGTAAAGGTGGTCGGTGGGGCGGGGGGGGGACTCTGTTGCTCTGCAGATGAACTACATACTGTGTGAGAGGTGGAAGTGCTGCTGCTTACGTAATGCAAGTTGTAGGAGATGTGTTTGGATATGACCTCACTGCGCTCAAAGCTTGTAATATCTGCCATCTCTAATATTTGAGAAATGTTTACAAAAACATATGAAACTGACAGACGCGTACAAAGTACAAAATCAAATGCACAAATAAAAAAGAATATAGAAAATGTCTTCTGCCATCAGTCCATCATACGCAGGAGACAGCAACATTTACTGTATTTTAAGAAAGGGCCTCTAACATCAGGTCTGGGTCAGGGATTGTGTTTCAGGTATAGTGCTTTATGGTGGGTAACCTGTTCCCCCTCTGGGACCTCTCCTCTTCTCTCCTCTCTGCTGTTGCCCCACAACCACCTCCTCCTTTCACGTTCGCTCCTCCTCCACCTTCTTCTTCTCTTTCTTTTCCTTTCTTAGGATAAGCCTCTGCATTCCTGCTGCTCTGCTTCCCTCTAAGCACCAAGAGATGAGAGGAGGAAATTAAAGACCTGCAGTATGTGAATGAAGGCTGTGCTCATTTCTGCAGCATGATTAATTTATTAGTTGCATGTCAAGAGCTTGTGCAGCAACTCCAATATTAACACACAGTAATATACACATCAGTTTGCCAGGAAATAATAGAATGATATCTACTTACAGTAAATGTAGTAAAATAGTCAAGGAGATTCAAATTTTAGTGTCTTGTCTTTGTCTCTCTTCAGTCTCAGGGCATCAAAAAAGATTGTTCCTACTTACATTTACCTTAAGTTGCATTACATTTGGCAAATCATAAATGAAGCTGGGTAAACCCAATACAAAAATGAAACTAAGAACAAACTGATATTGAACTATATAATTCAGACAACCTCAAACAAGTGGTACTCATGTGAAGGATTAATGTCCAGTTTTTATTCACATATTCAGTCATTTTGATGCCATTTTGTTCTCTTATATTTTTGTGTCCATCACCTCTACCTGTTGTGCCTCACTGAGCTCCTCAGTTTGCTGTCTAGCGCCCCTTGTGGCCGGGTGGAGTACTGTCTTCTTTGGGCCTCGATGGTGGAGGACAGCTGTGGCAGATGGGGATAGATGGGGAGAAATTACAGTTCCAAGCACTTCAGACTCATAAACCTTAAGTCCACCTGTTTGTTCATTATGCACTGCATGTGTGTGTCTGTTTTGGTTCACAGGGAAGAGCCAGTCACACGTTGTGAAATGCTTCAACACATAGAAATGTGTGATTCTAAAATGTTTAGAGGGAAATGTGGTTGATTTCCTTGCAGCTGTATTTCCTTCAGCCCTGCAGGAACCACTGATGTTGCAGCATTAGGCAGAAAGTCCTTGAGTAACTTTTTTCACTGAACAGGGACTCGGCTGTTACACAACAGGACAGAGCAGCTCCAGAGGATGAATGAGAAATCATAATTAGACCTGCTGCTCTTTGCACTCTACTGTTCTTTTGTAGCACTTTGCCATTGCAGCAATTCTTCAGGTTGCCGTATAATGAATATCTGATGATTTGTAGTCAATATGTTTGGTTTTAGAGCGACTTGCTTGAACTGCCAGGAGTTGTGAGAACTTGTATTATCACGGATCAAAGAGAACGCTTACCTTGGCAATTTCTGAAAGATACGCCCGTCTCTCGTCGTTGGTTTTGTGAAATGCCTGAAAGAAACAGAGGAGCTGTCAGTAATCTGTCTGCTCGTGGCAAAGTGCTTGTTGTGTGTGTATATTTCTACAATGTTAACGAGCAGCAGATTACAACAGGGAGTTAGTGGTTGCACGTGTCGTGCGTTAAACCCACATTCATCTGAAATCTTGCTGTTTGTTGAGCAGAACAATAAACAAAGAACCAAATCACCAACCTAAGAGCACATTGGCCCGGTCGTAGCAGCACAAGACAAAAAGGAATGCGAAACATTCACAAAATATCAGACAAATCTTTTTCAATTCTTTGCTAATGATGGTAATTTGTCACTTTAATATGTTTAACATGGGAGAATTTAAAGCCGTTTGTCTAAGAAATAATCAAACTGGACCAGGACACATTGTGACCTTCGGTAATGCTCAACAGAAAATCCCTGTAACTGTATCAGCGACAACAACTGACACCAGCACCTTTCCCTCCTGTTGGGTTCTGAGGTGACAGTCCATCAGCTGAGTCTGGAGGTCGCACTTCTCTTCGCTCAGGAGCTTCAGACGCTGCCTCAGTGTTTCCTGCAGGGAAACGTGTAAACACAACAAGAGACTTATAATAAAGAGGGAGGAGACCTGGTGTATTTCTGGGTTTGAATCCCTCTCGTCCTTGTTATTGTGTATTGTACATTTGAAATGTTTCTAAACCAGTTTTTAAAGAACCAATCGGGTGTTTTTAACTCAGCAAAGTATGTTAAGCATGCCTGCAGATTGCAGTTACATTTTTATGTAAGCATTTGAAATACATATGTTAATCCTGCTTATTCAAATACTGTGTGCAAGCTTGGCAGGCGGAAAGCACCGTGTTGTTTTCACCCGTTTCTGTGTGTGGGCGAGTGTGTGTGGTTACAAAATAATGGACGGATCTTCACAAACTTATCTCAAGACTTTTGGAGCAGATCGGTCTAAGCTAGATACAAAAATATGGTCTGAAAATGTTTTTTTCCAAGATAAAATCTTTCCAATTCTAAAGCTTATAATGATCAGAATTCCCCCCATCATGTGACATCATGAAGAAGTCACAATGAAGTCAGAAATGACATCATGCATATTTAAGAAATGCACTTTTTGAGGTATCTCTCCATCCCAAAGCACTATGGACACAACATGAAGCTTATTTTGATTGTGAAATATAATTTATGATCATATGGTAGAGATTAAATCAATATGAAGTTAGGAAATTACATTGTATAGTGTAGTAATGCATTAACTTTCTACAGATTATTAACATTATACAATCATTCCTCATAAATGGTGAAATGATGTTGTGATGAAGTCATCATGAAATGTGTTTATTACAATATAAAAAATGTGCATTGTCTGTTTGGGGTATACATTACCCCTCCGATCATTTTCATCCTAATCAATGATTGTGAAGCCCCTCCACAAGTTCACAACACATGCTAACTCAAAGTATATTATTAAAAGTATCAGAGATATATTAATTTGCTGATGCATTGTAAAGATCAGAATTCAGGAGGTACAGTATACAAGTACTGATGACACCACAATTATCTGTTGTTGCTCTATTTGTTACCATGGTCCTAACATGTCGTCATGGCACTAACTGAAGAGTAATCTATATTCTTCTCTCATATTCAGTCTGTCTAAGTGTCGCTCTCACAGTTTGACTCCTGATCTCCGGTCAGTGTCGTGGTCACGGCTCCACTAATGAGCATCTGTTAGTTCTGCCTTGAGGCACAAGGACAAACACATATTTAGACTCTATAGTGAATTCATGTGTGTGTGTTAAAACGTTGTAATTAGTGCGCATCACTCTCCCTTGGTTTGTAATCCTGTGATTACAGTGCTGTGATTAAACTGGTGCATCAGTGGAGAGGACGGAGGGAAGCTGTTGTTACAACTCTCTCTGTGCTGCCGTCTCCTCCCCTCATTCTGCGTCTCTGGCTCTCTCTGCTGGTGTGAGCCTCTAACTCATGTACACCTCCAGCTCTGGGTGTCATCGTCATTTTTTAAAAACCTCCCAAAGCAAAAAGGAACACAGCGAAAAACAGATCACTCACCACTGCCATGTCATCATAAGACCGGATGGAGGCCAATCGATCTGTGAAAAGCAAGAGAGTGTGTGAACATCACGTACGAACACAATAGATACAAACTTACTAGAGATAGATGAATATATCTGAATGAATGAATATGAATAAATATATATTATATTTGAATTTCAACATGCATCTTTCAAATGGGAACATTGTGAATTAAATATACCCTGTGCTGTACTGTGCATATAGTACTGTACCTTTATATGGCTCTATTACTATACTGTATTCTTTAAGAACGCTTCATCACCTATCTTCTTTCTCCTTTCAGAGCAAACAGAAAATCCTGATCTAAACTAGTTCTTTTGTAGATTTATTGCTATGGTTCAGTTCTCGGTGCGGAGAATGTAAATCAAACTGTTCGCGTGTGTAAAGCATGATTTGAATTTACATAACCAATAAAACCTACTAAATTTAAACAGCCTGCAGTTATACTGTGCTTTTATAGTCTTAAGTACTAAAAGCACCTTGCACTACAAATCACATTCAGCCCTTCACACACTGTGGGAGACATGAATAAGTCAAGAAGAATATTATTATTAATATTTTGGTTATGAAACAAGCTGTAATGGGTTTGTATTTTGGAGGTATCATTTTGATTATTTCAATTTTATGCTATTTTCTATCGCACATCATCCTTCACATCATTTGATTGAACCAACAACCTTCTGGTTAGTGGACAACCGGCTCTTCCTCCTGAGCCACAGCTGCTCAAACACATGAATGTTCTTCCAGAATAAAAGCCTTTAAAAGCTGGAACTTACCCATGGGGTTCCCTCGCAGGTCCTCCAGTCTCTCGTGGATGAGTGAGATCTGTCTTTCCAACTGTCTGTTGAGCTCAATCTGTGTCTCATACCTCGTCTTCCACTCGTTACCTGGTGCAGAAGGAGAAACAGAGGAAACTGTCACATTTCATAAACAACCCAAAAGAGGGATAGTGATAGAAACTGGAGGACACCAGCTAAGATAACATTTTCTTTACATTTCATTCTCTGCTTGTTGATAGAGAACCTTTTTTTAACTTGACTGAGCTTCTGTGTCGTGCTTTTGGAGTCTTCTTAGCTGGTTTCCCACTTTTAGAGAGAAGCTGCCATTCAATTAACAGTTTCTCTAAATGAAAAACAGATAAATATCTGAACTATTTGAATCTTCCAGCTTAATGCAAGTCAACAAAAATCTTGATTGTAAGTCTCTTTGCAAGTCAAGTCTTGTGAAAAGCAAAATCTATTTATAAACTGGTTTCAGTGACTGTTCTCCAGGTTTGTTATCTCCTGACTCCAGTTTGCTTTTGTTGATGATAATTTCTATTTTTATTTATTCATTTAGCTTCATACGACTCTTGATTTTTGCATTCAGAATCATCCATCCATCCATCCATCTATTTATCCACCTATCCATCCATCTATCCATTTATCTATCAGCTATTTATCCATTTATTAATCCATCTATCCATCTATTCATCTATCTTTCTTTAGTGGAACTTAAATGATCATCTAACCACATTTTCAGACAACCTGTAGATTCTACAGTGTTTCACCAGAGATCGTTAGTTACCTTACACGTTGAAGCCCGGTCATACTGAGGTCCTGGTTAGGGACCATGAGATATGAGTTCTGGTTGGGTTAAGGTTAGGCATGAATTGGTCAAGAATGGAAACGTTTGTGTGTGTGTGTGTACAAATTAACTAAAGAAAGCATGGATGGATTTTCAGTCATCATTACGTGGAAGGGATTATCCAGTAACTATTTGGTCACTCAAGTTATTAGATCATCTCGATTAACGTGGCAGAGATGAAGTGGTGAGAAGCAGTTTGGTTTTTTATTCTCTCCCAACAGAAATACAAGTACATGTTCAAAAGACTGAAGTCAGGTGGTATTTCAAACTGGACTGTAACACCAGCTGTCCACAGACTGAAGCTCAAACACTCAACCAGGGGTGGGACGTGACCAAAGGAAGAATACACACAGGAAGTTTCCCACAAACTTAACTCAATACGTATATGGTTAATTCCAAGTGACAGCAAACAAGCACACAACTGCAGATGAATCTGAGGTCTGACCGACTGCGTGGATGGTAAAAACTTTAGGGATGATAATGCAAGCACATGGCAAATAGTGCTGCAAATTGCACGACACAAAACGATACAAAGCAGCAATGTGGCAAAACACCAATCTAGAGATTCCATGTTATAATAATAAGAGAAGCGTAAAAATGGTTTGGTTGATTATGAAAATGTGGTGGAACAAACTACAATCTGGTGGCCGCCACCGTCTGGATAATGAACTGGAAACGCTGCTTTGACATATTACATAATACTTATTAGCCTTGGTGGAGGTATGGACTGTCAGAGCAACATTCTAGTTTCAAATTAGTTTAATGTTAGAAACAGCTAAGAAGCTTGTTAAAAGGCAATGGGAGATGGAACTCTTGGTTTATTATGTTACATCCAATACACTTCCATGATTATTAAGAGACTATTGCTGCTTACAAATAAAACTCGTGAGTTTGTGGTTACAAAGTCATGAACATGGTGTTTAAGTTGTGAGAACATTGCTGCAAGGTAAAGTTTTACTGAGGTTACTGTCAGTGTCTAGAAGCCACAGATACACAATCTAACACGTTAGCAGGTGAGTCACACAACACAGGAAATGTATAGAAGTCTTTTTTTAAACTAAGAATAATGAGGAAGTGATTTTTTACAAGATGAGATCTGATAAACAGTCTCACACAGACAAACAGACCATTCTGACTTCAGTCCTTCATTTTCTCTGTGATCGATTTTTACCATTTAAAGTTTAAATTTTTGATGAGCTTTCATAAAAAGTCATACTTTCTGTTGAGAAGCTGAAGACAACACTGGCCATGTTGTCGGCAGGAGCTGAATGTGTGTTCATGGGTTTGTTCCTGTACATCTCAGGTATGAATGACCGTTTATTTCTACAAAACTAACTGTGAATCGTAACTGAACCGTAAGAAATTAAAATGTTTATCAGCATATTAGTCAATTGTAGATTGATTGAAAGAAAAAAAGATGACACTCAAAATATTTTCTCAGATCCTGCTCTTCACATATATTACAGCAAATCGGTATTTACAAAAACAATTAATGTACTATTCATCTACTGGAAGTTAAGAACTATAAAATTGCTTTTCTGTTAAAGGGGTTGGAGCAAACAGCATCTGTGCCTTAGAAGGTTCATCAGTGGATCTACCCTGCTCAGCTCAACTTCCCAAAACAAGCATGAAATGGTTCACTGTTCGCTGGGAGGACAACAAGAAGGTTCAAGATCAGATCTTTGCAGATGGAAAACGTGTGAACATATCTGAAGAGAGCAACTTCACTATTATGATCAATGATCTGGAGAGAGTGATAAAAACACTTACTGTTGTAGTGACGTTAATGACACACTAAATAAATGCCAGGGTGGAGAAATTCAGCTCCTTGTTGCAGGTACAGTGGTTCAGTTATTTATTATTAATTTATTACTGCAAAAATAACATCAGTGCATTAATTCTTGTTTTATTCAACATCATCTCAGACCTGCAGGTGAAGGTGTTTCCTGCCACAGGAGAAAAGACAGTGTCCCTGATGTGCAGCAGCAGTTGTCCTCTGACTGAAAGCCCTGTGGTCTATATCTGGTACAAGAACACAGAGTTTCTCTATCAGGACTCGTCTCCTTGGTACCAGGAGCTAATCAGCAGCGAGGAATCAGTCACATACTCCTGTGCTGTCAGAGGCTACGAGCATCTCAGAGCCCCTGAAGTCTCACTGGGTGAGTGACAACATGTGGCTCCGTATCCTGGTGACTTGAATTGTAAAGCTTGTGAAAAACTGTTCACCACAGAATGTGGTTTTTCTTTTGTCCAGCTTCTCTCACATCAGCCTGCTTCACTGTGACCTATGCTAAAGGCAGAATGTGCTCAAATCAGCAGAGACCAGAAGATGAGCCGTGCTCCATCACATATCCCAGAGGTGAAGTTTCACAAATAATTACATGCAAACACACTCCCAACCCCATACCTCTAAATCCTTTAAATAATGTTCTCACAATTTAAAAGATCTACAGTGTTTCACCAGAGATCGTTAGTTACCTTACACGTTGAAGCCCGGTCATACTGAGGTCCTGGTTAGGGACCATGAGATATGAGTTCTGGTTGGGTTAAGGTTATGCATGAATTGGTCAAGAATGGAAACATGTGTGTGTGTGTGTGTGTGTGTGTGTGTGTGTGTGTGTGTGCGTGTGCGTGTGTGTGTGTGTGTGTGTGTACAAATTAACTAAAGAAAGCATGGATGGATTTTCACTCATCATTACGTGGCAGGGATTATCCAGTAACTATTTGGTCACTCAAGTTATTAGATCATCTCGATTAACGTGGCAGAGATGAAGTGGTGAGAAGCAGTTTGTTTTTTTATTCTCTCCCAACAGAAGTACATGTTCAAAAGACTGAAGTCTGGGGGTATTTCAAACTGGCCTGTAACACCAGCTGTCCACAGACTGAAGCTCAAACCATCACATGGTACAAAAACAGACGATTGGAGCCGGCACCACAACGAGTTCACATCTCCTCTCCTGACTCTTACTCCTGTGCTGTAAAGCACCTGCTCTCAGATGAAGTTTGTGAGTATGAGCCCGTTTGTGCTCTGTTATAATTCATAAAAGATTTGAGTCAAGAGCCTGTAAAAGGGAGAAAGATAAACTGTTTGATGATTTGTTTAAAATCTCTGTTTCAGGTATTCAGGATAAATACTGCTTCACAGTGAATTATGTCAACAGGAGGATCTGTGCTCTGCAAGGTTCCTCAGTGAACATCTCCAGTGAATACTCGCATCCTTACAACCAGCAGTCGAAGTCTAAATCGTGGTATAAGAATAGGAGAAGTGATATGGCGGCTGGTGAAGAGCTGATAAAGAATACAGATCGTATTAAGTTTCATGGACTGATGAACCGCCACATCCTGACTATCAATAAACTGATGAAGAGTGACTCAGCAGAATACATATTCAGAATAGGAAGTGATGCAGGGAAATGGTCGGCTCTTCCTGGGGTGACTTTGGTCGTCACAGGTAGGTACAGTATTTAGATTAAATACCTGCATACTTTCTACAGAGAGTTACTATCGATAATATTAAGGCAACTAATTCAACAAACTAATTCCATTTACCCTTCTTGCTTATTTGGGTTGTTTTAGAAGACACTTGTTCAGGAACGTCTTTATCAACTGACCAATCTCCTCTTTCAGGGCTGGAAGTGATGTTTAGTCCTTCTGAGGAGGTGACCGAGGGGCAGAGAGTCACGCTGACCTGCAGAACCAGTTGTCCTCTGACGGACAACATGAACTACATTTGGTACCTGAACAATCAACCTCTGAATCTGACAAAAACACAAAGCAAGTACCTGGTTCTAGACCCCGTCAGCAGTGAACATGCAGGAAACTACTCCTGCAAGGTTAAAATGCTCCAAAAGAGCTCTCTTCAAAAGATGCTCACTGTCCACAGAAGAAGAAAATGGACTCAAGCAGCCATAATAATCGTTGCTCTTCTCCTGGTTGTAATACCCACCTCCGTCTTCTTGTGGATTAGGTGAGCATCACTGTGCTCTGCTTCAAAGCAATGACTTTCACATTCTCTTTCACACTAATCTGGCTTCACCTATTCATTTCACTCTCTAGAAGAAAGATGACTTCCATCCAGTCTCCTAGAACTGAAACCTCTGTCAACTTGGAGGAGGTAAAGCAGAGAATTTTAACAGTTTCTTCCATTAGACAAACGTCCTCATCTATTCAGAGAGTTCAACCGAGTCCAAACAGCAGCTTCAACCTTTGTTCTAATGAAACAGATGCATTGTCCCATATGTTCCATGAATGTTATATTTAACAATACTGTACATAAATCATGTTTTATTTTCTCAGTACAATTCAGTTTTTAATTTTATATACATCAAGAGTTAATCCAGGCAAATGCAGCTATATTGAACCCTCCCATTCATTTGACCTCCATTTGGAATCTGTTAATTTTATTAAGAGAATTTTAAATACACAGAAATATAAAATAAAAATGTTTCTCTTGTCTCTTCATCAGATAAGCCCAGGTCAAGTGTACGATGACATCTCGGCTCAACCAATAGAGGAGGATGATATTCTCTATAGCAGCGTTCAACTCCCCAACAACAGAGATGCTCTCTACTCACAAATCCAGCCACATCAGCCCCAAGAAGAAGAGCAAAGCCCCTATGCTGTTGTCAGCTTCACACCCAAAACAACACCCGAGTAAACATCTGTTATTACAAGTGATTCAGACTTTGTGACTACTCAAAATTAAAAGCTACCTAAGACCATATTCATTATTTTATATGTTTGTATTAATAGGCTACTTTGATTGTAATGGCATTTACTTGACATGTTACCTGCTATGCTGAATGTAATTAAAGAGTCTTATGACCAAAATTAGAAAAAATTATATTTCTAATAAATGTTTTTTTTACATTTGTTTGTTTATGCTGCAACATGATTGACCACAGGTCTACAAATGCATTTCTATTTCCTCTTTCAGGCAAACTGGCCTGTTAGTGGACCTCTAAAATTAGTACATCGCTATAAACAAAGGCCTATTTTTTTACCTGATATTTTTACCTTCAATAAAAAAAGAAATATCCTTCCACACGTACTTTGTTTTACATAATATCTCTGTCACGACGAGAGCAAGAAGACTACAAACACTCAAACAAGCTTGCTGGGCCAGTAGGTGGCGAAAAAGTCGAGGATCAACAATCCACCAAACACCAGAGAAGAATACTTTGGTCCAAGTCAATGTTTGAAATGTGGAGCTGTGCTGCTACATTTAGCTGCACACTTGTAACTGGACCAAGAACTGCTAACAAAACTACTGAAACTGGTAAACAGCTGCCATTGTTGTTGTTGTTTCTGGTGTATGCTCATTACACAAAGCAACAGTCGGCACGTGTGAAGTAAACTGTGACATCATCATTTCCAAAATGCTTTGTTTTGTTTTTACACACGGATAAACAGAAACCAGGTTCTGCAAAAATCTGCACTATTGGAAGGCGTTTGTAAAAATCTCTGTATTAGTGAGTTAAAATGCTGTTTGCATTTAGATGAGAGGCCCAAACACAGAGGAAAAATTTCAATTAGCAAAATATCAGCATTAGCATGGACAACATTCTCGGCTGGTCCCTCAAACAGCGTTCATCAATATTATCTTATAATTCTTTAAGCAACAAAAGATAGGAAGTGTAACAAACGTTTTAATTTCAAATTAAGTTTATTTTTCAAAAAAACTGAAACAAAGAACATTAAAACCTTCAAATTTTCAAAATATAAAAATAAACAACAATAAAAATGTCAACGAATAAACGCCATAAATCATCAGGGTTTGAGTTTGTAAATTAGCAGGATTACACAAAAACACTGAACTGACAACCACAACATTTTGTAGAGGGGTGGGACGTGGCCAAAGGAAGAATACACACAGGAAGTTTCCCACAAACTTAACTCAATACGTATATGGTTAATTCCAAGTGACAGCAAACAAGCACACAACTGCAGATGAATCTGAGGTTTGACCGACTGCGTGGATGGTAAAAACTTTAGGGATGATAATGCAAGCACATGGCAAATAGTGCTGCAAATTGCACGACACAAAACGATACAAAGCAGCAATGTGGCAAAACACCAATCTAGAGATTCCATGTTATAATAATAAGAGAAGCGTAAAAATGGTTTGGTTGATTATGAAAATGTGGTGGAACAAACTACAATCTGGTGGCCGCCACCGTCTGGATAATGAACTGGAAACGCTGCTTTGACATATTACATAATACTTATTAGCCTTGGTGGAGGTATGGACTGTCAGAGCAACATTCTAGTTTCAAATTAGTTTAATGTTAGAAACAGCTAAGAAGCTTGTTAAAAGGCAATGGGAGATGGAACTCTAGGTTTATTATGTTACATCCAATACACTTCCATGATTATTAAGAGACTATTGCTGCTTACAAATAAAACTCGTGAGTTTGTGGTTATGACGTCATGAACATGGTGTTTAAGTTGTGAGAACATTGCTGCAAGGCAAAGTTTTACTGAGGTTACTGTCAGTGTCTAGAAGCCACAGATACACAATCTAACACGTTAGCAGGTGAGTCACATAACACAGGAAATGTATAGAACTCTTTTTAAACTAAGAATAATGAGGAAGCGATTTTTACAAGTTGAGATCTGATAAACCGTCTCACACAGACAAACAGACCATTCTGACTTCAGTCTTTCATTTTCTCTGTGATCGATTTTTACCATTTAAAGTTTAAATTTTTGATGAGCTTTCATAAAAAGTCATACTTTCTGTTGAGAAGCTGAAGACAACACTGGCCATGTTGTCGGCAGGAGCTGAATGTGTGTTCATGGGTTTGTTCCTGTACATCTCAGGTATGAATGACCGTTTATTTCTACAAAACTAACTGTGAATCGTAACTGAAACCTAAGAAATTTAAATGTTTATCAGCATATTCGTCAATTGTAGATTGATTGAAAGAAAAAAAGATGACACTCAAAATATTTTCTCAGATCCTGCTCTTCACATATATTACAGCAAATCGGTATTTACAAAAACAATTAATGTACTATTCATCTACTGGAAGTTAAGAACTATAAAATTGCTTTTCTGTTAAAGGGGTTGGAGCAAACAGCATCTGTGCCTTAGAAGGTTCATCAGTGGATCTACCCTGCTCAGCTCAACTTCCCAAAACAAGCATGAAATGGTTCACTGTTCGCTGGGAGGGCAACAAGGTTCAAGATCAGATCGTTGCAGATGGAAAACGTGTGAACATATCTGAAGAGAGCAACTTCACTATTACGATCAATGATCTGAGAGAGAGTGATAAAAACACTTACTGTTGTAGTGACGTTAATGACACACTAAATAAATGCCAGGGTGGAGAAATTCAGCTCCTTGTTGCAGGTACAGTGGTTCAGTTATTTATTATTAATTGATCACTGCAAAAATTACATCAGTGCATTAATTCTTGTTTTATTCAACATCATCTCAGACCTGCAGGTGAAGGTGTTTCCTGCCACAGGAGAAAAGACAGTGTCCCTGATGTGCAGCAGCAGTTGTCCTCTGACTGAAAGCCCTGTGGTCTATATCTGGTACAAGAACACAGAGTTTCTCTATCAGGACTCATCTCCTTGGTACCAGGAGCTAATCAGCAGCGAGGAATCAGTCACATACTCCTGTGCTGTCAGAGGCTACGAGCATCTCAGAGCCCCTGAAGTCTCACTGGGTGAGTGACAACATGTGGCTCCGTATCCTGGTGACTTGAATTGTAAAGCTTGTGAAAAACTGTTCACCACAGAATGTGGTTTTTCTTTTGTCCAGCTTCTCTCACATCAGCCTGCTTCACTGTGACCTATGCTAAAGGCAGAATGTGCTCAAATCAGCAGAGACCAGAAGATGAGCCGTGCTCCATCACATATCCCAGAGGTGAAGTTTCACAAATAATTACATGCAAACACACTCCCAACCCCATACCTCTAAATCCTTTAAATAATGGTTTCACAATTTAAAAGATCTACAGCAGTCACTCCCAATGTGTGGGCTGCGCCCTGGTGGGCCGTGAAGCCACTGCAGGTGGGCCGTAGAGGTCATCAGAAAATAAATAAATAAAAAGTTTCAGATTTGTAAGTAAGCGTTGATTACCACAAAAATGTATGATTGATTTTAAAAAAGTGATCATCACAGGTAATGAACCAAAGACATGATATAAATTCCAGGTTGTTCTTATTTTATCTGACCTATATAGCAGGTGTCATTGTATTTGCTGACCGTCACATTAACACTTGAACGCATCATTAGCGGGGAATCACAGGTGAGGAGAACTTTGTTGTGAGCTGGGTCGAGCAAGATGGAGCAGAGGAAAGCTGCTGATGACGAAGGGAATCAGGAAGTCAAACTGAATCATTTAAAACTAAAAGAGGACTAGGACTCAAGTGAGGACCTGTCGCTGGCCCAGAGGAAAACCCCAAGCCTGTGTGTGCTGTGCGCTGAGATGCAAGCTAGCAAGACCCTGGGACCATGTAAAGTGCGCCGCCGCCATTTAGAAACTAAACATGGACAATATTTATCCAAGCCTCGAGCATCTTTTAAAAACACGCTGAGAGAGCATCGGAGCCAGCTAACAACCCCCTCATCGGGTGAGTTACAGGTGACACGATGTCACTTCACGCGATGTGTGATTCAATACCAAGTATATCGAGATAAACTGATTGAAGTGTCAGACCAGAGGAAATCCAGTGTTAATGTCAGTTTATGGACACGTGATAGCGAGCGTTTTTTGTTGGGGGCCTTAAACGCCTTCAGTATATTTGGTTACGCCTCAAATGTGTTTTTCTTCTCCTGGTATTCTGTGCTCTGTTATACAAACAGCAAGAATATATTTTTAACAATCCACCATTTGCACTTCATGTTTTTTTACATTGGTTGCTTTGCAAATTGTTACGCTTAAATGTGGATGTTATTGGATTTGCACTGCATTTGCCTGCGTTCATATACAATTATTTTTGCTATAAAGTGAATAATATTGTAGTATAGAGAGCATGTTGTTCTCTTATACTGTCAGGCATCAAAGATGGTTATTGAATCGGGACAACACACCCGTTTATTTTCCTTCACTCTTCCAAAACTTCTCTCCCGACAGAACCCACTTCCGTTAGAACCCCTTCAAAACAAGAGTCCCAACCAACACCCTGCTTATAACAGAAACTACACACCAACCTTCCATAATAAAGCCACTAAATAAAATATCTTACAATATGTATGGTAATAGTTGATTCTAGTCCTGTGTGTGGATCATATAGTTGTGATTAAAGGTGTGGGTGGGCGGACAAATTTTCAGTTTTCAAATTGGGCCGCGGCATTCTTAAGTTTGGGAAAGGCTGATCTACAGCGTTTCACCAGAGATCGTTAGTTACCTTACACGTTGAAGCCCGGTCACACTGGAGGTCCTGGTTAGGGACCATGAGATATGAGTTCTGGTTGGGTTAAGGTTAGGCATGAATTGGTCAAGAATGGAAACGTTTGTGTGTGTGTGTGTGTGTGTGTGTGTGTGTGTGTGTGTGTGTGTGTGTGTGTGTGTGTGTGTGTGTGTGTGTGTGTGTGTGTGTGTGTGTGTGTGTGTGTGTGTGTGTGTGTGTGTGTGTGTGTGTGTGTGTGTGTGTGTGTGTACAAATTAACTAAAGAAAGCATGGATGGATTTTCACTCAACATTACGTGGCAGGGATTATCCAGTAACTATTTGGTCACTCAAGTTATTAGATCATCTCGATTAACGTGGCAGAGATGAAGTGGTGAGAAGCAGTTTGTTTTTTTATTCTCTCCCAACAGAATACAAGTACATGTTCAAAAGACTGAAGTCAGGTTTCATTTCAAACTGGCCTGTAACACCAGCTGTCCACAGACGGAAGCTCAAACCATCACATGGTACAGAAACAGACGATTGGAGCCGGCACCACAACCAGTTCCCAGCTCCTCTCCTCACTCTTACTCCTGTGCTGTAAAGCACTTGTTCTCAGATGAAGTTTGTGAGTATGTGAGCCCGTTTGTGCTCTGTTATAATTCATAAAGATTTGAGTCAAGAGCTAAAAGGGAGAAAGATAAACTGTTTGATGATTTGTTTAAAATCTCTGTTTCAGGTATTCAGGATCAAAACTGCTCCAGAGTGAATTATGTCAACAGGAGGATTCAGGGGTTTCCTGTTATTCCTAGTGAACATCTCCAGTGAATACTCGCATCCTTTAATACCAGCAGTCGAAGTCTAAATCGTGGTATAAGAATGGGAGAAGTGATATGGCGGCTGGTGAAGAGCTGATAAAGAATACAGATCGTATTAAGTTTCATGGACTGATGAACCGCCACATCCTGACTATCAATAAACTGATGAAGAGTGACTCAGCAGAATACATATTCAGAATAGGAAGTGATGCAGGAAAATGGTCGGTTTCTTCCTGGGGTGACTTTGGTCGTCACAGGTAGGTACAGTATTTAGATTAAATACCTTCATACTTTCTACAGAGAGTTACTATCGATAATATCAAGGCAACTAATTCAACAAACTAATTATATTTACCCTTCTTGGTTATTTGGGTTGTTTTAGAAGACACTTGTTCAGGAACGCCTTTATCAACTGACCACCTCCCTCTTTCAGGGCTGGAAGTGATGTTTAGTCCTTCTGGAGGAGGACCGAGGGGCAGAGAGTCACGCTGACCTGTAGAACCAGTTGTCCTCTGACGGACAACATGAACTACATTTGGTACCTGAACAATCAACCTCTGAATCTGACAAAAACACAAAGCAAGTACCTGGTTCTAGACCTCACAACAGTGAACATGCAGGAAACTACTCCTGCAAGGTTAAATGTCTAAAAGAGTTTTCAAAAGATGCTCACTGTCCAAAGAAGAAGAAGAAGAAATGGACTCAAGCAGCCATAAGAATCGTTGTTCTTCTCCTGGCTGTATTACCCACCTCCGTCTTCTGTGGATTAGTGAGCATCACTGTGCTCTGCTTCAAAGCAATGACTTTCACATTCTCTTCACACTAACCTGGCTTCACCTATTCATTTCACTCTAGAAGAAAAGATGACTTCCATCCAGTCTCCTAGAACTGAAACCTTCAACTTGGAGGAGGTAAAGCAGAGAATTTTAACAGTTTCTTCCATTAGACAAACGTCCTCATCTATTCAGAGAGTTCAACCGAGTCCAAACAGCAGCTTCAACCTTTGTTCTAATGAAATAGAGGTGCATTGTCCCATATGAATGTTGTATTTAACAATACTGTACATAAATCATGTTTATTTTCTCTGTAATAATTCAGTTTTTAATTTTATATACATCAAGAGTTAATCCAGGCAAATGCAGCTTTATTGAACCCTCCCATTCATTTGACCTCCATTTGGAATCTGTTAATTTCATTAAGAGAATTTGAAATACACAGAAATATAAAATAAAAATGTTTCTCTTGTGTCTTCATCAGATAAGCCCAGGTCAAGTGTACGATGACATCTCGGCTCAACCAACAGAGGAGGATGATATTCTCTAAAGCAGCGTCCAACTCCCCAACAACAGAGATGCTCTCTACTCACAAATCCAGCCACATCAGCCCCAAGAAGAAGAGCAAAGCCCCTATGCTGTTGTCAGCTTCACACCCAAAACAACACCCGAGTAAACATCTGTTATTACAAGTGATTCAGACTTTGTGACTACTCAAAATTAAAAGCTACCTAAGACCATATTCATTATTTTATATGTTTGTATTAATAGGCTACTTTGATTGTAATGGCATTTACTTGACATGTTACCTGCTATGCTGAATGTAATTAAAGAGTCTTATGACCAAAATTAGAAAAATAATTATATTTCTAATAAATGTTTTTTTTACATTTGTTTGTTTATGCTGCAACATGATTGACCACAGGTCTGCAAATGCATTTCTATTTCCTCTTTCAGGCAAACTGGCCTGTTAGTGGACCTCTAAAATTAGTACATCGCAAAACAAAGGCCTATTTTTTTACCTGATATTTTTACCTTCAATAAAAAAAGAAATATCCTTCCACACGTACTTTGTTTTACATAATATCTCTGTCACGACGAGAGCAAGAAGACTACAAACACTCAAACAAGCTTGCTGGGCCAGTAGGTGGCGAAAAAGTCGAGGATCAACAATCCACCAAACACCAGAGAAGAATACTTTGGTCCAAGTCAATGTTTGAAATGTGGAGCTGTGCTGCTACATTTAGCTGCACACTTGTAACTGGACCAAGAACTGCTAACAAAACTACTGAAACTGGTAAACAGCTGCCATTGTTGTTGTTGTTTCTGGTGTATGCTCATTACACAAAGCAACAGTCGGCACGTGTGAAGTAAACTGTGACATCATCATTTCCAAAATGCTTTTTGTTTTGTTTTTACACACGGATAAACAGAAACCAGGTTCTGCAAAAATCTGCACTATTGGAAGGCGTTTGTAAAAATCTCTGTATTAGTGAGTTAAAATGCTGTTTGCATTTAGATGAGAGGCCCAAACACAGAGGAAAATTTCAATTAGCAAAAATATCAGCATTAGCATGGACAACATTCTCGGGCTGGTCCCTCAAACAGCGTTTCATCAATATTATCTTATAATTCTTTTAAGCAACAAAAGATAAAGTGTAACAAACGCTTTAATTTCAAATTAAGTTCATTTTTCAAAAAACTGAAACAAAGAACATTAAAACCTTCAAATTTTCAAAATATAAATATAAACAACACTAAAAAATGTCAACGAATAAACGCCATAAATCATCAGTGTTTGAGTTTGTAAATTAGCAGGATTACACAAAAACACTGAACTGGGGGGGAAGTGGCCAAAGGAAGAATACACACAGGAAGTTTCCCACAAACTTAACTCAATACGTATATGGTTAATTCCAAGTGACAGCAAACAAGCACACAACTGCAGATGAATCTGAGGTCTGACCGACTGCGTGGATGGTAAAAACTTTAGGATGATAATGCAAGCACATGGCAAATAGTGCTGCAAATTTCACAACACAAAACGATAGCAGCAATGTGGCAAACACCAATCTAGAGATTCCATGTTATAATAATAAGAGAAGCGTAAATGGTTTATTTGCTGATTATGAAATGTGGTGGAACAAACTACAATCTGGTGGCCGGGCCACCTGGATAATGAACTGGAAACGCTGCTTTGACATATTACATAATACTTATTAGCCTTTGCGGAGGTATGGACTGTCAGAGCAACATTCTAGTTTCAAATTAGTTTAATGTTAGAAACAGCTAAGAAGCTTGTTAAAAGGCAATGGGAGATGGAACTCTTGGTTTATTATGTTACATCCAATACACTTCCATGATTATTAAGAGACTATTGTTACTACAACAAAACTCGTGGAGTTTGTGGTTACAAAGTCATGAACATGGTGTTTAAGTTGTGAGAACATTGCTGCAAGGTAAAGTTTTACTGAGGTTACTGTCAGTGTCTAGAAGCCACAGATACACAATCTAACACGTTAGCAGGTGAGTCACACCACCACAGGAAATGTATAGAAGTCTTTTTAAACTAAGAATAATGAGGAAGTGATTTTTACAAGATGAGATCTGATAAACAGTCTCACACAGACAAACAGACCATTCTGACTTCAGTCCTTCATTTTCTCTGTGACTCGATTTTTACCATTTAAAGTTTAAATTTTTGATGAGCTTTCATAAAAGTCATACTTCTGTTGAGAAGCTGGAAGACAACACTGGCCATGTTGTCGGCAGGAGCGGGAATGTGTGTTCATGGGTTTGTTCCTGTACATCTCAGGTATGAATGACCGTTATTTCTACAAAATTAACTGTGAATCGTAATCAAACTGTAAGAAATTAAAATGTTTATCAGCATATTAGTCAATTGTAGATTGATTGAAAGAAAAAAGATGACACTAAAATATTTTCTCAGATTCTGCTCTTCACATATATTACAGCAAATCGGTATTTACAAAAACAATTAATGTACAATTCATCTACTAGAAGTTAAGAATCATAAAAATGTTTTTCTGTTAAAGGTTGGAGCAAACAGCATCTGTGCCTTAGAAGGTTCATCAGTGGATCTACCCTGCTCAGCTCAACGTCCCAAAACAAGCATGAAATGGTTCACTGTTCGCTGGGAGGACAACAAGAAGGTTCAAGATCAGATCTTTTGCAGATGGAAAACGCAGAACATATCTGAAGAGAGCGACTTCACTATTACGATCAATGATCTGACAGGAGAGTGATAAAAACACTTACTGTTGTAGTGACGTTAATGACACACTAAATAAATGCCAGGGGTGGAGAAATTCAGCTCCTTGTTGCAGGTACAGTGGTTCAGTTATTTATTATTAATTTATTACTGCAAAAATAACATCAGTGCATTAATTCTTGCTTTATTCAACATCATCTCAGACCTGCAGGTGAAGGTGTTTTTGCCACAGGAGAAAAGACAGTGTCCCTGATGCAGCAGCAGTTGTCCTCTGACTGAAAGCCCTGTGGTCTATATCTGGTACAAGAACACAGAGTTTATCAGGACTCGTCTTTGGTACCAGGAGTTAATCAGCAGCGAGAATCAGTCACATACTCCTGTGCTGTCAGAGGCTACGAGCATCTCAGAGCCCTGAAGTCTCACTGTGAGGACAACATGTGGCCCGCGTATCCTGGTGACTTGAATTGTAAAGCTTGTGAAAAACTGTTCACCACAGAATGTGGTTTTTCTTTGTCCAGCTTCTCTCACATCAGCCTGCTTCACTGTGACCTATGCTAAAGGCAGAATGTGCTCAAATCAGCAGAGACCAGCATGAGCCGTGCTCCATCACATATCCCAGAGGTGAAGTTTCACAAATAATTATATGCAACACACTCCCAACTCCCATACCTCTAAATCCATAACAATAAGCCTTACAATTTAAAAGATCTACAGTAAGCTTCACCAGATCAAGTAGTTACCTTATTAATGCTGAAGCCCGGGTCATACTGAGGTCCTGGTTAGGGACCATGAGATATGAGTTCTGGTTGGGTTAAGGTTAGGCACATGAATTGGTCAAGAATGGAAACATGTGTGTGTGTGTGTGTGTGTGTGTGTGTGTGTGTGTGTGTGTGTGTGTGTGTGTGTGTGTGTGTGTGTGTGTGTGTGTGTGTGTGTGTGTGTGTGTGTACAAATTAACTAAAGAAAGCATGGATGGATTTTCACTCATCATTACGTGGCAGGGATTATCCAGTAACTATTTGGTCACTCTGCTATTAGATCATCTCGATTAACGTGGCAGAGATGAAGTGGTGAGAAGCGGTTTGTTTTTTTATTCTCTCCCAACAGAAGTACATGTTCAAAAGACTGAAGTCTGGGGCATTTCAAAACTGGCCTGTAACACCAGCTGTCCAGACTGAAGCTCAAACCATCACATGGTACAGAACAGACAAGCAGACATTCACATTCATTGTGAATAACACTTGATTTCTGAGCCGGTACCACAATCAGTTCCTGTGTTCCCTCTCCTGACTCTTACTCCTGTGCTGTAAAGCACCTGCTCTCAGATGAAGTTTGTGAGTATGAGCCCGTTTGTGTTGTTATAATTCATAAAAGATTTGAGTCAAGAGCCTGTAAAAGGAGAAAGATAACTGTTTGATGATTTGTTTAAAATTTCTGTTTCAGGTATTCAGGATAAATACTGCTCCAGAGTGAATTATGTCAACAGGAGGATCTGAGTTTGCAAGGTTCCTCAGTGGACATCTCCAGTGAATACTCGCATCCTTACAACCAGCAGTCGAAGTCTAAATCAGGTATAAGAATAGGAGAAGTGATATGGCGGCTGGTGAAGAGCTGATAAAGAATACAGATCGTATTAAGTTTCACGGACTGGATGAACCGCCACATCCTGACAATCAATAAACTGATGAAGAGTGACTCAGCAGAATACATATTCAGAATAGAAGTAATGCAGGGAAATCGGCTGCTTCTTCCTGGGGTGACTTATCGCTTCACATGTGTGGCACAGTGGTCAGATTAAATACCTGCATACTTTCTACAGAGAGTTACTATCGATGTAATATTAAGGCAACTAATTCAACAAACTAATTATATTTACCCTTCTTGCTTATTTGGGTTGTTTTAGAAGACACTTGTTCAGGAACGCTTTATCAACTGACCAATCTCCTTTCAGCTGGAAGTGATGTTTAGTCCTTCTGAGGAGGTGACCGAGGGACAGAGAGTCACGCTGACCTGCAGAACCAGTTGTCCTCTGACGGACAACATGAACTACATTTGGTACCTGAACAATCAACCTCTGAATCTGACAAAAGCACAAAGCAAGTACCTGGTTCTAGACCCCGTCACAGTGAACATGCAGGAAACTACTCCTGCAAGGTTAAAATGCTCCAAAAGAGCCTCTTCAAAAGATGCTCACTGTCCAAAGAAGAAAATGGACTCAAGCAGCCATGGCCAACATGTTGCTCTTCTCCCTGTTTGTAATACCCATCATCGCCTTTCTTGTGGATTAGGTGAGCATCACTGTGCTCTGCTTCAAAGCAATGACTTCTCACATTCTCTTTCACACTAACCTGGCTTCACCTATTCATTTCACTCTCTAGAAGAAAGATGACTTCCATCCAGTCTCCTAGAACTGAAACCTCTGTCAACTTGGAGGAGGTAAAGAGAATTTAACAGTTTCTTCCATTGACAAACGTCCTCATCTATTCAGAGTTCAACCCAGTCCAAACAGCAGCTTCAACCTTTGTTCTAATGAAACAGATGCATTGTCCCATATGTTCCATGAATGTTAATATTTAACAATACTGTACATAAATCATGTTTCTTATTTTCTCAGACAATTCAGTTTTTAATTTTATATACATCAAGAGTTAATCCAGGCAAATGCAGCTTTATTGAACCCTCCCATTCATTTGACCTCCATTTGGAATCTGTTAATTTTATTAAGAGAATTTTAAATACACAGAAATATAAAATAAAAATGTTTCTTGTCTCTTCATCAGATAAGCCCAGGTCAAGTGTACGATGACATCTCGGCTCAACCAACAGAGGAGGATGATATTCTTATAGCAGCGTCCAATTCCCCAACAACAGAGATGCTCTCTACTCACAAATCCAGCCACATCAGCCCTAAGAAGAAGAGCAGTCTCTATGCTGTTGTCAGCTTCACACCCAAAAAACAACACCCGAGTAAACATCTGTTATTACAAGTGATTCAGACTTTGTGACTACTCAAAAATTAAAAGCTGCCTAAGACCATATTCATTATTTTATATGTTTGTATTAATAGGCTACTTTGATTGTAATGGCATTTACTTGACATGTTACTCGCTATGCTGAATGTAATTAAAGAGTCTTATGACCAAAATTAGAAAAAAATTATATTTCTAATAAATGTTTTTTTACATTTGTTTGTTTATGCTGCAACATGATTAACGCACACTGCAAATGCATTTATTTCCTCTTTTCAGGCAAACTGGCCCGTTAGGTGGACCTCTTAAATGCACATCGCAAAACAAAGGCCTATTTTTACCTGATATTTTTACCTTTCAATAAAAAAAGAAATATCCTTCCACACGTACTTTGTTTTACATAATATCTTCTGTCACGACGAGCAAGAAGACTACAAACACTCAAACAAGCTTGCTGGGCCAGTAGGTGGCTAAAAGTCGAGGACTCAACAATCCACCAAACACCAGAGAAGAATACTTTGTCCAAGTCAATGTTTGAAATGTGGAGCTGTGCTACATATTTAGCTGCACACTTGTAACTGGACCAAGAACTGCTAACAAAAACTACTGGAAACTGGTAAACAGCTGCCATTGTTGTTGTTGTTTCTGTGTATGCTCATTACACAAAGCAACAGTCGGCACGTGTGAAGTAAACTGTGACATCATTGTTTCCAAAATGCTTTGTTTTTTTTTTACACACGGATAAACAGAAACAAGGTTCTGCAAAAATCTGCACTATTGGAAGGCGTTTGTAAAAATCTCTGTATTAGTGAGTTAAAATGCCGTTTGCATTTAGATGAGAGGCCCAAACACAGAGGAAAAATTTCATTTTGCAAAATATCAGCATTAGCATGGACAACATTCTCGGCGGTTTCCTCAAACAGAGTTCATCAATATTATCTTATAATTCTTTAAGCAACAAAAGATAGGAAGTGTAAAAAACGTTTGAATTTCAAATTAAGTTAATTTTTCATTGAAACTAAAACAAAGAACCTTAAAACCTTCTAATTTTCAAAATATAAATATAAACAACAATAAAAAATGTCAACGAATAAACGCCATAAATCATCAGTGTTTGAGTTTGTAAATTAGCAGGATTACACAAAAACAACTGAACTGACAACCAAAACATTTTGTGGAGGGGTGGGACGTGGCCAAAGGAAGAAATACACACAGGAAGTTTCCCACAAACTTAACTCACGTATATGGACACTCCAAGTGACAGCAAACAAGCACACAACTGCAGATGAATCTGAGGTCTGACCGACTGCATGGATGGTAAAAACTTTAGGGATGATAATGCAAGCACATGGCAAATAGTGCCGCAAATTGCACGACACAAACGATACAAAGCAGCAATGTGGCAAAAACACCAATCTAGAGATTCCATGTTATGCAATAATAAGAGAAGCGTAAAATGGTTTGGGTTGATTATGAAATGTGTTGGAACAAATACAATCTGGTGGCCGCCACTGCCTGGATAATGAACTGGAAACGCTGCTTTGACATATCTCCATAATACTTATTAGCCTTGTGGAGTGTATGGACTGTCAGAGCAACATTCTTAGTTTCAAATTAGTTTAATGTTAGAAACAGCTAAGAAGCTTGTTAAAAGGCAATGGGAGATGGAACTCTAGGTTTATTATGATACATCCAATACACTTCCATGATTATTAAGAGACTATTGCTGCTTACAAATGAAACTCGTGAGTTTGTGGTTACAAAGTCATGAACATGGTGTTTAAGTTGTCAGAACATTGCTGCAAAGTAAAGTTTTACTGAGGTTACTGTCAGTGTCTAGAAGCGACAGATACATAATCTAACACGTTAGCAGCTGAGTCACATAACACAGGAAATGTATAGAACTCTTTTTTTAAACTAAGAATAATGAGGAAGCGATTTTACAAGTTGAGATCTGACAAACCATCTCACACAGACAAACAGACCATTCTGACTTCAGTCTTTCATTTACTCTGTGATAGATTTTTACCATTCATTTAAAGTCATACTTTCTGTTGAGAAGCTGAAGACAACACTGGCCATGTTGTCGGCAGGAGCTGAATGTGTGTTCATGGGTTTGTTCCTGTACATCACAGGTATGAATTACCGTTTATTTCTACAATACTAACTGTGAATCGTAACTGAACCGTAAGAAATTAAAATGTTCATCAGCATATTAGTCAATTGTAGATTGATTTGAAGAAAATAATTTATCTTCTAGAAGTTAAGAACTATAAAAATGTTTTTCTGTTAAAGGGGTTGGAGCAAACAGCATCTGTGCCTTAGAAGGTTCATCAGTGGATCTACACTGCTCAGCTCAACTTCCCAAAAAACAAGCATGAAATGGTTCACTGTTCGGGCTGGGAGGCAACAAGGTTCAAGATCAGATCACAGATGGAAAAACGCGGTGAACATATCTGAAGAGAGCAACTTCACTATTACGATCAATGATCTGAGAGAGAGGATAAAAACACTTACTGTTGTAGTGACGTTAATGACATACTAAATAAATGCCAGGTGGAGAAATCTGCCCTTGTTGCAGGTGACAGTGGTTCAGTTATTTATTATTAATTTATTACTGCAAAAATAACATCAGTGCATTAATTTTTTGTTTTATTCAACATCATCTCAGACCTGCAGGTGAAGGTGTTTCCTGCCACAGGAGAAAAGACAGGTCCCTGATGTGCAGCAGCAGTTGTCCTCTGACTGAAAGCCCTGTGGTCTATATCTGGTACAAGAACACAGAGTTTCAAGGAGGACTGCCTTGGTACCAGGAGCTAATCAGCATGAGGGAATCAGTCACATACTCCTGTGCTGTCAGAGTACATGGAGGCATCTCAGGAGCTCCCTGAAGTCTCACTGGGTGAGTGACAAACATGGCCTCGTGATCTTGCGACTTGAATTGTAAAGCTTGTGAAAACTGTTCACCACAGAATGTCGTTTTTCTTTTGTCCAGCTTCTCTCACATCAGCCTGCTTCACTGTGACCTATGCTAAAGGCAGAATGTGCTCAAATCAGCAGAGACTCGTGAAGATGAGCCGTACTCCACTATCCCAGAGGTGAAGTTTCATTAAATAACTACATGCAACACACTCCCAACCCCATACCTCTAAATCCTTTAAATAATGTTCTCACAATTTTAAAGATCTACAGTGTTTCACCAGAGATCGTTAGTTACCTTACACGTTGAAGCCCTGTCATACTGAGGTCGTCCTGGTTAGGGACCATGAGATATGAGTTCTGGTTGGGTTAAGGTTAGGCATGAATTGGTCAAGAATGTAAACATGTGTGTGTGTGTGTGTGTGTGTGTGTGTGTGTGTGTGTGTGTGTGTGTGTGTGTGTGTGTGTGTGTGTGTGTGTGTGTGTGTGTGTGTGTGTGTACAAATCTTACTAAAGAAAGCATGGATGGATTTTCACTAACACATGGCAAGGATTATCCAGTAACTATTTGGTCACTCTTAAGTTATTAGATCATCTCGAGCTAACGTGGCAGAGATGAAGTGGTGAGAAGCAGTTTGTTTTTGTATTCTCTCCCAACAGAAGTACATGTTCAAAAGACTGAAGTCTGGGGTATTTCAAACTGGACTGTAACACCAGCTGTCTACATGACTGAAGCTCAAACCATCACATGGTACAAAAAAGAGACGATTGAAGCCGCACCACAATCGAGTTCACATCTCCTCTCTTGACTCTTACTCCTGTGCTGTAAAGCACCTGCTCTCAGATGAAGTTTGTGAGTATGAGCCCGTTTGTGCTCTGTTATAATTCACAAAAGATTTGAGTCAAGAGCCTGTAAAAGGGAGAAAGATAAACTGTTTGATGATTTGTTTAAAATTTGCTCTCTAGGTATTCTGGATAAATACTGCTCCAGAGTGAATTATGTCAACAGGAGGATCTGTGCTCTGCAAGGTTCCTCAGTGAACATCTCCAGGTGAATACTGGATCCTTACTACCAGCAGTCGAAGTCTAAATCGTGGTATAAGAATAATAGAGAAGTGATATGGCTACAGAAGAGCTGATAAAGAATACAGATCGTATTAAGTTTCATGGACTGATGAACTGCCACATCCTGACTATCAATAAACTTTCTGATGAAGAGTGACTCATGAATACATATTCAGAATAGGAAGTGATGGGTGGAAATGGTCGGGTTTTTCCCAAAGTGACTTGGTCGTTACAGGTAGGTACAGTATTTAGATTAAATACCTGCATACTTTCTACAGAGTTACTATCGATAATATTAAGGCACCAATTCAACAAACTAATTCCATTTACCCTTCTTGCTTATTTGGGTTGTTTTAGAAGACACTTGTTCAGGAACGTCTTTATCAACTGACCAATCCCTCTTCAGGGCTGGAAGTGATGTTTAGTCCTTCTGAGGAGGGGTGACCGAGGGCAGAGTCACGCTGACTCAGCAGAACCAGTTGTCCTCTGACGGACAACATGAACTACATTTGGTACCTTGAACAATCAACCTCTGAATCTGACAAAAACACAAAGCAAGTACCTGGTTCTAGACCCGTCAGCAGCATCATGCAGGAAACTACCCTGCAAGGTTAAAAATGCTCCAAAAGAGCTCTTCTTCAAAAGATGCTCATCACAAAGAAGAAAAAGGACTCAAGCAGCCATACAATATGTTGCTCTTCTCCTGGTTGTAATACCTAATTTCCGTCTTCTGGATTAGGTGAGCATCACTGTGCTCTGCTTCAGCAATGACTTTCACATTCTCTTTCACACTAACCTGGTTTCTCACTCTATTCATTTCACTCTCTAGAAGAAAGATGACTTCCATCCAGTCTCCTAGAACTGAAACCTCTGTCAACTTGGAGGAGGTAAAGCAGAGAATTTTAACAGTTTCTTCCATTAGACAAACGTCCTCATCTATTCAGAGAGTTCAACCGAGTCCAAACAGCAGCTTCAACCATTGTTCTAATGAAACAGATGCATTGTCCCATGTGTTCCATGAATGTTATATTTAACAATACTGTACATAAATCATGTTTTATTTTCTCAGTACAATCTGCTTTTAATTTTATATACATCAAGAGTTAATCCAGGCAAATGGCCATATTGAACCCTCCCATTCATTCGACCTCCATTTGGAATCTGTTAATTTTATTAAGAGAATTTTAAATACACAGAAATATAAAATAAAAATGTTTCTCTTTGTCTCTCATCAGATAAGCCCAGGTCAAGTGTACGAGAACATCTCGGCTCAACCAACAGAGGAGGATGATGTTCTCTATAGCAGTCCAACTCTAACAACAGAGATGCTCTCTACTCACAAATCCAGCCACATCAGCCCCAAGAAGAAGAGCAAAGCCCCCTACGCTGCTGTCAGCTTCACACCCAAAACAACACCCGAGTAAACATCTGTTATTACAAGTGGATTCAGACTTTGTGACGACTCAAAAATTAAAGCTACTCTCAGACCATATTCATTATTTTATATGTTTGTATTAATAGGCTACTTTGATTGTAATGGCATTTACTTGACATGTTACCTGCTATGCTGAATGTAATTAAAGAGTCTTATGATCAAAATTTGAAAAAAATTATATTTCTAATAAATGTTTTTTTATATTTGTTTGTTTATGCTGCAACATGATTGACCACAGGTCTACAAATGCATTTCTATTTCCTCTTTCAGGCAAACTGGCCTGTTAGTGGACCTCTAAAATTAGTACATCGCCATAAACAAAGGCCTATTTTTGTACCTGATATTTTTCCCTTCAATAAAAAAATATCCTTCCACACGTACTTTGTTTTTTACATAATATCTCGTCAATGAATGAGCAAGAAGACTACAAACACTCAAACAAGCTTGCTGGGCCAGTAGGTGGCGAAAAGTCGAGGATCAACAATCCACCAAACACCAGAGAAGAATACTTTGGTCCAAGTCAATGTTTGGAAATGTGGAGCTGTGCTGCTACATTTAGCTGCACACTTGTAACTGGACCAAGAACTGCTAACAAAACTAGTGAAACTGGCAGCTGCCATTGTTGTTGTTGTTTCGGTGTATGCTCATTACACAAAGCAACAGTCGGCACGTGTGAAGTAAACTGTGACATCATCGCTTCCAAAATGCTTTGTTTCTGCTTACACACGGATAAACAGAAAACCAGGTTCTGCAAAATCGGCACTATTGAAGGCTGGTAAAATCTCAGATAAGTGAGCTAAATGCTGTTTGCATTTAGATGAGAGGCCCAAACACAGAGGAAAAATTTAATTAGCAAAAATATCAGCATCAGTATTGCTGGACAACATCCTCGGCTGAAGCCAAACAGCGTCTGGGTCAATATTATCTTATACCTCTTACAACGAAAGATAGGAAGTGTAAAAACGCTTGAATTTCAAATTAAGTTCATTTTTCAAAAACTGAAACAAAGAACATTAAAACCTTCAAATTTTCAAAATATAAAAAATAAACAATAAAAATGTCAACGAATAAACGCCATAAATCATCAGTGTTTGGAGTTTGTAACTAGCAGGATTACACAAAAACACTGAACTGACAACCACAACATTTTGTGGAGGGGTGGGACGTGGCTAAAGGAAGAATACACACAGGAAGTTTCCCAGCAAACTTAACTCAATACGATATGGTTAATTCCAAGTGACAGCAAACAAGCACACAACTGCAGGATGAATCTGAGGTTTGACCGATCATGGATGGTAAAAACTTTAGGATGATAATGTAAGCACATGGCAAATAGTGCTGCAAATTGCACGACACAAAACGATACAAAGCAGCAATGTGGCAAAACACCAATCTATAGAGATTCCATGTTATAATAATAAGAAGGTAAAATGGTTTGGTTGATTATGAAAAATGTGTTGGAACAAACTACAATCTGGTGGCCGCCACCGTCTGGATAATGGAACTGGAAACGCTGCTTTGACATATTACATAATACTTATTAGCTTGATGGAGTGGGGTATGGATCACAGAGCAACATTCTAGTTTCAAATTAGTTTAATGTTAGAAACAGCTAAGAAGCTGTTAAAGGCAATGGGAGATGAACTCTAGGTTTATTATGTTACATCCAATACATTTCCAAGGATTATTAAGAGACTATTGTTGCTTACAAATAAAACTCGTGGAGAGTTTGTGGTTAAGTGACGTCATGAACATGGTGCTAGTTGTGAGAACATTGCTGCAAGGTAAAGTTTTACTGAGGTTACTGTCAGTGTCTAGAAGCCACAGATACAGCAATCTAACACGTTAGCAGGTGAGTCACACAACACAGAAATGTGTATAGAAGTCTTTTTTAAACTAAGAATAACGAGGAAGTGATTTTTTACAAGATGAGATCTGATAACAGTCTCACACAGACAAACAGACCATTCTGACTTCAGTCCTTCATTTCTGTGATCGATTTTTACCATTTAAAGTTTAAATTTTTGATGAGCTTTCATAAAAGTCATACTTGTTGAGAAGCTGAAGACAACACTGGCCATGTTGTCGCAGGAGCTGAATGTGTGTTCATGGGTTTGTTCCTGTACATCTCAGGTATGAATGACCGCCATTTCTACAATACTAACTGGTGAATCGTAATCGAACCGGGTAAGAAATTAAAAATGTTTATCAGCATATTAGCTAATTAGATTGATTGAAAGAAAAAAGATGACACTCAAAATATTTTCTTGCATCCTGCTCTTCACATATATTACAGTTAAATCGGTATTTACAAAACAATTAATGTACATTCATCTACTGGAAGTTAAGAACTATAAAATTGCTTTTCTGTTAAGCGGGGTTGGAGCAAACAGCATCTGTGCCTTAGAAGGTTCATCAGTGGATCTACTCTGCTCAGCTCAACTTCCCAAAACAAGCATGAAATGGTTCACTGTTCGCTGGGAGGACAACAAGAAGGTTCAAGATCAGATCTTTGCAAATGGAAAACGTGAACATATCTGAAGAGAGCAACTTCACTATTACGATCAACGATCTGAGAGAGAGCGTGATAAAACACTCCTACTGCTGTAGTACGTTAATGACACACCAAATAAAATGCCAGGGTGGAGAAATTCAGCTCCTTGTTGCAGTACAGTGGTTCAGTTATTTATTATTAATTGATCACTGCAAAATTACATCAGTGCATTAATTCTTATTTTATTCAACATCAACTTCAGACCTGCAGGTGGCTGTGTTTCCTGCCACAGAGAAAAGACAGTGTCCCTGATGTGCAGCAGCAGTTGTCCTCTGGACTGGAAGCCCTGTGGTCTATATCTGTACAAGAACACAGGAGTTTCTCTACTGTGGACTCATCTCCTTGGTACCAGGAGCTAATCAGCAGCGAGGAATCAGTCACATACTCCTGTGCTGTCAGGAGGCTGTTGAGAGCATCTCAGAGCCCCTGAAGTCCCCACTCAGAGTGGGACAAATATGTGGCCCGTATCCTGGTGACTTGAATTGTAAAGCTTGTGAAAAACTGTTCACCACAGAATGTGGTTTTTTGTCCAGCTTCTCTCACATCAGCCTGCTTCACTGTGACCTATGCTAAAGGCAGAATGTGCTCAAATCAGCAGAGACCAGAAGATGAGCCGTGCTCCATCACATATCCCAGAGGTGAAGTTTCATTAGCCATCATGAAACACACTCCCAACCCCATACCTCTAAATCCTTTAAATAATGTTCTCACAATTTAAAAGATCTACAGTGTTTCACCAGCGATCGTTAGTTACCTTACACGTTGAAGCCTGGTCATACTGAGGAATCTGGTTAAATTCATGAGATATGAGTTCTGGTTGGGTTAAGGTTAGGCATGAATTGGTCAAGAAATGTAAACATGTGTGTGTGTGTGTGTGTGTGTGTGTGTGTGTGTGTGTGTGTGTACAAATTCACTAAAGAAAGTATGATGGATTTTCACTCATTTCACATGCAGGGATTATCCAATAACTATTTGGTCACTCAAGTTATTAGATCTTCTCGATTAACGTGGCAGAGATGAAATGGTGAGAAGCAGTTTGTTTTTTTATTCTCTCCCAACAGAAACACAAGTACATGTTCATGACTGAAGATGTGGGTGCATTTCAAACTGGCCTGTAACACCAGCTGTCCAGACTGAAGCTCAAACCATCACATGGTACAAAACAGAAAATTGGAGCCGGCACCACAACCAGTTCCCATCTCCTCTCCTGACCTCTTTTTTACTTCCTGTGCTGTAAAGCACCTGCTCTCAGATGAAGTTTGTGAGTATGAGCCTGTTTGTGCTGTTATAATTCATAAAAAGATTTGAGTCAAGAGCCTGTAAAAGGAGAAAGATAAACTGTTTGATGATTTGTTTAAAATCTCTGTTTCAGGTATTCAGGATAAATACTGCTTCACAGAATTATGTCAACAGGAGGATCTGTGCTCTGCAAGGTTCCTCAGTGAACATCTCCAGTGAATACTGCATCCCTTACTACCAGCAGTCGAAGTCTAAATTGTGGTATAAGAATAGGAGAAGGATAGGCGGCTGGTGAAGAGCTGATAAAGAATACAGATCGTATTGGGTTTCATGGATTCGATGAACCGCTACATCCTGGACTATCAATAAACTGATGAAGAGTGACTCAGCAGAATACATATTCAGAATCGAAGTGATGCAGGGAAATGGTCGGGTTCTTCCTGGGGTGATTTTGGTCGTTACAGGTAGGTACAGTATTTAGATTAAATACCTTCATACTTTCTACAGAGAGTTACTATTGATACATATAACTAATTCAATGAAACCAATTCCATTTACCCTTCTTGCTTATTTGGGTTGTTTGAAGACACTTGTTCAGGAACGCTTTATCAACTGACCAATCTCCTCTTTCAGGGCTGGAAGTGATGTTTAGTCCTTCTGAGGAGGTGACCGAGGGCATAGAGTCACGCTGACCTGCAGAACCAGTTGTCCTCTGGACGGACAACATGAACTATATTTGGTACCTGAACAATCAACCTCCTGAATCTGACAAAAACACAAAGCAAGTACCTGGTTCTAGACCCTGTCAGCAGTGAACATGCAGGAAACTACTCCCGTAAGGTTAAAATGCTCCAAAGAGTTTCTTCAAAAGATGCTCACTGTCCAAAGAAGAAAATGGACTCAAGCAGCCATACAATATGTTGCCTTTCTCCTGGTTGTAATACCCATCTTCGTCTTCTTTTGTGATTAGGTGAGCATCACTGTGCTCTGGGCTTCTCAAAGCAATGACTTTCACATTCTCTTCACACTAACCTGGCTTCACCTCTATTCATTTCACTCTCTAGAAGAAAGATGATCATCCAGTCTCCTGAACTGAAACCTCTGTCAACTCTGGAGGAGGTAAAGCAGAGAATTTTTACCAGTTTCTTCCATTAGACAAACGTCCTCTCATCTATTCAGAGAGTTCAACCGAGTCCAAACAGAGCTTAACCTTTGTTCTTAATGAAACAGATGCATTGTCCTATTATGTTCCATGAATGTTATATTTAACAATATCATAAATCATGTTATATTTTTCAGTACAATTCAGTTTTTAATTTTATATACATCAACAGTTAATCCAGGCAAATGCCATATTGAACCTCCCATTCATTTGACCTCTCCATTTGGAATCTGTTAATTTTATTAAGAGAATTTTAAATACACAGAAATATAAAATAAAAATGTTTTTCTTGTCTCTTCATCAGATAAGCCCAGGTCAAGTGTACGATGACACCCTGGCTCAACCAATAGAGGAGGATGATGTTCTCTATAGCAGCTGCCTAACTCCCCTTAACAACAGAGATGCTCTCTACTCACAAATCCAGCCACATCAGCCCCAAGAAGAAGAGCAAAGCCCCTATGCTGTTGGGGTCAGCTTCACACCCAAACAACACCCGAGTAAACATCTGTTATTACAAGTGATTCAGACTTTGTGACTACTCAAAATTAAAAGCTACCTAAGACCATATTCATTATTTTATATGTTTGTATTAATAGGCTACTTTGGATTGTAATGGCATTACTTGATATGTTACCTGCTATGCTGAATGTGAATTAAAGAGTCTTATGATTCAAAATTAGAGAAAAAAATATTTTTCTAATAAATGTTTTTACATTTGTTTGTTTATGTTGCAACATGATTGACCACAGGTCTACAAATGCATTTCTATTTCCTCTTCAGGCAAACTGGCCTGTTAGTGGACCTCTAAAATTAGTACATCGCAAAAAACAAAGGCCTATTTTTACCTGATATTTTTCCCTTCAATAAAAAAAAAGAAATATCCTTCCACACGTACTTTTTGTTTTACATAATATCTCTGTCATGACGAGCAAGAAGACTACAAACACTCAAACAAGCTTGTTGGGCCAGTAGGGTGGCGAAAAGGTCGAGGATCAACAATCCACCAAACACCAGAGAAGAATACTTTGTCCGTCAATGTTTGAAATGTGGAGCTGTGTTGCTACATTTAGCTGCACACTTGTAACTGGACCAAGAACTGCTAACAAAATCGCTGAAACTGGTAAACAGCCGCCATTGTTGTTGTTGCTCTTGGTGTATGCTCATTACACAAAGTGTAGTCGGCACGTGAAGTAAATCAGACATCATTGTTTCCAAAAATGCTCTTTTTTTTTTCTACACACGGATAAACAGAAACCAGGTTCTGCAAAAATCGCACTATTGGAAGGCGTTTGTAAAAATCTTGTATTAGTGAGTTAAAATTCTGGTTTGCATTTAGATGAGAGGCCCAAACACAGAGGAAAAATTTCTATTTGCAATATCAGCATTAGCATGGACAACATTCTCGCTGGTCCTCAAACAAAGGTTTGTCTACATTATCTTATACCCTTAAGCAACGGTGATAGGAAGTGTAACAAACGTTTGAATTTCAAATTAAGTTCATTTTTCATTAAAACTAAAACAAAGAACCTTAAAACCTTCTAATTTTCAAAATATAAACAACAATAAAAATGTCAAACGAATAAACGCCATAAATCATCAGGGTTTGAGTTTAAATTAGCAGGATTACACAAAAACAACTTAACTGACAACCACAAACTTTTTGTGGAGTGGTGACGTGGCCAAAGGAAGAATACACACAGGAAGTTTCCCACAAACTTAACTCAATACGTATATGGTTAATTCCAAGTGACAGCAAACAAGCACACAACTGCAGATGAATCTGAGGTCTGACCGACGGCGTGGATGGTAAAACTTTAGGATGATAATGCAAGCACATGGCAAATAGTAAGGTAAATTGCAATTTGACACAAAACGCATACAACAGCAATGTGGCAAAACACCAATCTAGAGATTCCATGTTATAATAATAAGAGAAGCAAAATGGTTTGGTTGATTATGAAATGTGGTGGAACAAACTACAATCTGGTGGCCGCCACCGTCTGATAATTAACTGGAAACGCTGCTTTGACATATTACATAATACTTATTAGCCTTGGTGGAGGTATGGACTGTCAGAGCAACATTCTAGTTTCCCCAAATTAGTTTAATGTTAGAAACAGCTAAGAAGCTTGTTAAAGGCAATGGGAGATGGAACTTCAGGTTTATTATGTTACATCCAATACACTTCCATGATTATTAAGAGACTATTGCTGCTTACAACAAAACTTGTGAGTTTGTGGTTATGACGTCATGTACATGGTGTTTAAGTTGTGAGCACATTGCTGCAAGGTAAAGTTTTACTGAGGTTACTGTCAGTGTCTAGAAGCCACAGATACAATAACACGTTAGGGGCAGGTGAGTCACACAACACAGGAAATGTATAGAACTCTTTTTTTTTAAACTAAGAATAACGAGGAAGCGATTTTTACAAGTTGAGATCTGATAAACCGTCTCACACAGAGAACAGACCATTCTGACTTCAGTCCATTTTCTGTGATCGATTTTACCATTCATTTAAAGTCATACTTCTGTTGAGAAGCTGAAGACAACACTGGCCATGTTGTCGGCAGAGCTGAATGTGTTCATGGGTTTGTTCCTGTAACATTCCAGTATGAATGACCGTTTATTTCTACAAAACTAACTGTGAATCGTAATCGAAACCTTAAGAAATTTAAATGTTTATCAGCATGTTCAGCTAATTGTAGATTGATTGAAAGAAAATAATTTATCTTCTAGAAGTTAAGAACTATAAAAAAATGCTTTTCTGTTAAAGGGGTTGGAGCAAATACATCTGTGCTCTTAGAAGGTTCATCCAGTGTACCCACACTGCACAGCTCAACTTCCCAAAAACAAGCATGAAATGGTTCACTGTTCACTGGGAGGGCAAATGTTCAAGATCAGATCGTTGCAGATGGAAAACGTGTGAACATATCTGAAGAGAGCAACTTCACTATTACGATCAATGATCAGAGAGAGAGATAAAAACACTTACCGTTGTAGTGACGTTAATGACACACTAAATAAAATGCCAGGGTGGAAATTCAGCTCCTTGTTGCAGGTACAGTGGTTCAGTTATTTATTAATTTATTACTGCAAAAATAACATCAGTGCATTAATTTTTGCTTTATTCACTGATCATCTCAGACCTGCAGGTGAAGGTGTTTCCTGCCACAGGAGAAAAAGACAGTGTCCCTGATGTGCAGCAGCAGTTGTCCTCTGACTGAGCCCTGTGGTCTATATCTGGTACAAGAACACAGAGTTTCTCTATCAGGACTCGTCTCCTTGGTACCAGGAGCTAATCAGTACAGAATCAGTCACATACTCCTGTGCTGTCAGAGGCTATCACGAGCATCTCAGAGCCCCTGAAGTCTCACTGGGTGAGTGACAACATGTGGCTCCCGTATCCTGGTGACTCTGAATTGTAAAGCTTGTGAAAAAAACTGTTCACCACAGAATGTGGTTTTTCTTTTGTCCAGCTTCTTCACATCAGCCTGCTTCACTGTGACCTATGCTAAAGGCAGAATGTGCTCAAATCAGCAGAGACCAGAAGATAAGCCGTGCTCCATCACATATCCCAGAGGTGAAGTTTCACAAATAATTACATGCAAACAAACTCCCAACCCCATACCTCTAAACTTCAAATGGTTTCCACCCTAAAAGATCTACAGTGTTTCACCAGAGATCGCAGAAGTTACCTTACACGTGCTGAAGAAGCCCGTCATACTGAGGTCCTGGTTAAGGACCATGAGATATGAGTTCTGGTTGGGTTAAGGTTAGGCATGAATTGGTCAAGAATGTAACATGTGTGTGTGTGTGTGTGTGTGTGTGTGTGTGTGTGTGTGTGTGTGTGTGTGTGTGTGTGTGTGTGTGTGTGTGTGTGTGTGTGTGTGTGTGTGTGTGTGTGTGTGTGTGTGTACAAATTAACTAAAGAAAGCATGGATGGATTTTCACCATCATTACGTTGCAGGGATTATCCAGTAACTATTTGGTCACTCAAGTACAGATCATTCGATTAACGTGGTAGAGATGAAGTGGTGAGAAGCAGTTTGTTTTTTTATTCTCTCCCAACAGAAGTACATGTTCAAAAGACTGAAGTCTTTGGGGCATTTTCTCAAACTGGCCTGTAACACCAGCTGTCCACAGACGGAAGCTCAAACCATCACATGGTACAGAAACAGACGATTGGAGCCGGCACCACAACCAGTTCCCATCTCCTCTCCTCACTCTTACTCCTGTGCTGTAAAGCACCTGCTCTCAGATGAAGTTTGTGAGTATGAGCCGTTTGTGCTCTGTTATAATTCATAAAAGATTTGAGTCAAGAGCCTGTAAAAGGGAGAAAGATAAACTGTTTGATGATTTGTTTAAAATCTCTGTTTCAGGTATTCAGGATGGGCATTGCTTCACAGTGAATTATGTCAACAGTGAGGATCTGTGCCTGCAAGGCTCCTCAGTGAACATCTCCAGTGAATACTGCATCCTTACTACCAGCAGTCAAGCTCCAAATTGTGGTATATAAGAATAGGAGAAGTGATATGGGCGGCTGGTGAAGAGCTGATAAAGAATACAGATCAGTTATTTCATGGACTGATGAACCGCCACATCCTGACTATCAATAAACTGATGAAGAGTGACTCAGCAGAATACATATTCAGAATATAGGAAGTGATGCAGGGAAATGGTCGGCTCTTTCCTGGGGTGTACTTTAATGCCACAGGTACAGTATTTAGACTAAATACCTGCATACTTTCTACAGAGAGTTACTATCGGATAATATTAAGGCAACTAATTCAACAACCAATTCCATTTGATCTTCTTCTTGGTTATTTGGGTTGTTTTAGAAGACACTTGTTCAGGAACGTCTTTATCAACTGACCAATCTCCTCTTTCAGGCTGGAAGTGATGTTTAGTCCTTCTGAGGAGGTGACCGAGGGGCAGAGAGTCACGCTGACCTGTAGAACCAGCTGTCCTCTGACGGACAAGCATGAACTACATTTGGTACCTGGAACAATCAACCTCTGGAATCTGACAAAAGCACAAAGCAAGTACCTGATTCTAGACCCCGTCAGCAGTGAACATGCAGGAAACTACCTCCTGCAAGGTTAAAATGCTCCAAAAAGAGCTCTCTTCAAAAGATGCTCACTGTCCACAGAAGAAATGACTTAAGCAGCCATAAGAATCGTTGTTCTTCTCCTGGTTGTAATACCCATCATCGTCTTCTCTTGTGGATTAGGTGAGCATCACTGTGCTCTGCTTCAAAGCAATGACTTTCACATTCTCTTTTCACACTAATCTGGCTTCACCTATTCATTTCACTCTAGAAGAAAGATGACTTCCATCCAGCTCCCTTAGAACTGAAACCTGTCAACTTGGAGGAGGTAAAGCAGAGAATTTTAACAGTTTCTTCCATTAGACAAACGTCTCACTATTCAGAGAGTTCAACCGAGTCCAAACAGCAGCTTCAACCTTTGTTCTAATGAAACAGATGATTGTCCATATGTTCCATGAATGTTATATTTAATAATACTGTACATAAATCATGTTTTATTTTCAGTACAATTCAGTTTTTAATTTTTATATACATCAAGAGTTAATCC